>NW_026555085.1:27722500-28347500 GCF_021234165.1 Pteronotus mesoamericanus | reverse complement strand
ATGAAATAATTAGTTTAATTATATGTGTACAGGGTGGGCCAAAAGATAGTTTACAGCTGTGAGAATGTGAAGCACAGATTTTATTCTTGTTATTATTTATTAATTATTGTATTACTTTCCATAAGAACAACTAAATCTAATTTTGTCCTACCTTGTATGTTGGGAAACACCCCACCTGGTTTCAGGGACTGCAGCCTTGCTGACAGGCAAGAGGGCCCCAAGGCTGGAGCTAATCAAGGAGGCCTTGGGAAAACAGGCCACTAAGAAAACAAAGTCTGTCCCCCTGGCAAGGGTGCAGCCCCTGAGTCCCTCACATCACTCTGCTTGGCCCTGTGATGGTGAGTTGCTGATGACCGGTAAGTTCTCTCAAGAGGAGGGACAACCTAAGCTAGACATTGGCCAGTATGGGCAGGAGACAAGGACTTGGGGAACACAGAAAAAGGGCAAAAAGGCCCGCACCCCTTGGCTTGGCTTGAACCTGGCTGGAGTCCTCATTCTGTCAGAAAGAAGTCTCCTTATCTCTTGGTGTCTCTATCCCGCCCGCCTGGCTCAGGCTTGAAACAATACTAAAGGCTGGTAACAGTCTTAAACTGGATCGGCAGTTCCCGGGAACAATCAGGCCTAGAAGTAAGTTCCTCTAAGCCTGCTTTGTTCTTCCCTCAAAAGTGATGATAACAGGTTTATACTGGGCAGGAGATTTACATTATTCGTAGACCCTGACCTGGGGCAGATCTCTTGTGTCCCTCCAATTGTTGTCTATGATCTCTGACTGTTTTCTGTAAACATAACTTTTTGACATTGATTCATGAGCTTTTTTGTATACCCCTGTGCAACTGGTTCTCAATAAAAGCATTCAGACATGGGAGTTCGGAGCCTTCTCTCCCCTAGAGGGAAGAGCCATGTCCCCTCTCCTGGAAAACAGAGAAGTGTTTGCAATGACTCCTGTTTATTCCCCCTATATGTGACAAACCAGGGACAGGCATTGCAGGATTCAGAGCTCCGCTCCCTCCTCAGCTGGCTTTGGACAGTAACCTTCAGATCCAGGAGTTCTGCACTCCACCATGGCGCTCCCCGCAACATGTCACTCCCCACAACACTTGTATATATTATTACTGTTCATAGCAATTACCTAATGTATAATATATTAAATCCCATAATTTACATATACTCTCTTTTGAGTATCTACTAATTGGAGTAAACAGGTGTTATATGAGTATTGAAAAAGCTCTCCTTTTTTTTCAAGTTTGAATGTCATCTGGCTTGTTGGCAACATGAATAGACAGTTTGTATTTATGGTTTTATTTTTTTATTTTTTATTTATTTTTTTTTACAGCAGAGGAAAAACAAGGAAGCAAGACAGTGAGAGTGAACAGAGCTGTGATTAGGGAAGAACAAAGAGCCATTTGCTGGGGCTGGAAGTCAGGAGAGATTTCCCGAGACATGTGATGCCTCAGCTGAGACCCAAACAATGAAAAAGTGTAAGAAATGGACAAATATTCCAGGCACAGGAAAATCACGAACAAGAGGACTAGAGGCAAGAGAAAACGCATCCATTTGGCAGACAACAATGAAGTTTGTCCTGGAGCAGAGAGGTGGCAGGGCATGGAGAGAGAGAATGCTGGAGAAACAAGAGGGGTCCAAGCAATGAAAAGAAGGCTCTCTAAGGACTGTAAGAGAAGTCAGAAATCACAGCAAGGTATTAAAGGAGAAGTCATAAATACTCGTATTTTATTTAAAAAATTCTGATTGCGTCGTGGAGAAAGAATTGGAGAGGACCGAGAAACAAGGTCTGGACAGGAGAGAAATGGTAACTGAGTCATAGCAATTGGAAGAGAGAGACATGAATGGATGTAGAAGTTATTTATAAGTTAGAAGAGACCAGACCCGATTGGGCACAGTGAGTAAGTATTCAGTTGGCTTGAGTTCAAATGTCTATGGTTTTAGACATCTCATGGGTCTACTGCTTGTTTAAGATTTATAGTACCTGGAAGATTGGGAAATGCAAGGATTTAACATCCACACACTGTACTTGAAACTCATTTAAAATGTCTTTTTAGGATTGTTTATAGAAAGTAAAAACATATTATTTGTATGATTAGTATTAATTTTATCAATATAAGCCTATTTTTAGAAAAATACGGAGATAAGCTCTATCTCCTACAATTGGTCATCCAGGTGAGATGTTACCATATAGGATAGTAAATATACCATTTTGTCACTTTTTATTTTAAGGGCATGATTTAGTATGTTTGGGGATTTTAGGAATACTACCTGAAGATGTCACTGGCCATTATATTTTGTTTTTCCTTATCCAGATAAGTTTTCTCTGAAAATCATCCATTTAATTCCATACCCAAAAATTCACAAAATGTCTTTAGATAAACTTTGGGACCCCAAGTATCTGTGAATATTAATTTAATAACCTTGAACTGGGACCGTTTATGGAAATTAATTTTTTAAATCATTTTTGGCTGTAAGTTAAGTGTTTCATCCCTTATCAAAATTAATCCTACTACCCTGATTTCTTGAATATTAAGGCTATTCTTAGAACTATATTAACCTTATTTTTTTTCTTGCATCTGAATCTAGTACTTCTGTTGGCCAATTTTCTGCCTTCAGACCCTGCATAGCATATATCACAATGTTTGGTGTCTGGAAGGAAGAATTGGCTGATAACGACTCATCTAGTTAGGATTTGATAGGCAGGAATAATCTCCATCATATTTTTCTCCTTGTTTGAAACCCTACAATGCTTTACAGAAGTAATTATATTTTTGACTATCGAGGAGAATATTGACAATGAAAATATAAGCAGTTTGAATTTTCCTTCACCATAACCTAGTGCAAGAAATACTAATTATATAATTTGTGAAAATTAAAATAAATGAACGTGAAACCCCAAGTCATAAAGATGGTGTTCAAGTGAATTTAATTAATGTGTTTTGTCATCTGTCACATAACCTAGGGGCACACAAAAATATCTTGGGCTTATATGTTACTTAGGATATGCAAGTAAAGGACTTTTTTTTTTTTTTTTTTTTTTAACAAGTGTTCAAAGTCAAGTTTACATCATTAATTTGAGAAAAGGCAATTCTGCCCTTTCTAGCTCAACTCAGCTGGAAAGGACTTGTCCAGAATTAAAAGCTTGGCCAGCTCATAATGTAGTCTGTGTGTATTAGCCTGTTATGTACCTCCGTAGCTCTGTCATTTCTCCAGGGGACTTGGAGGAAGTAGGATTGGGTCCCTATTATTTTCAGAATATGAAACTCAATTGTGTATCAGAATACTTGGGGGGGATACTAAATTTCTTTTTGTTGTTTGATTGCCCTGCCAAATCTCTGGCTTCTATCTCTTACTCTTGCTGGCATGTCTCACATTATCTCTCCTTAATGGGATTTTAGAAACATATCACCCATCTCTTCTTCTTGGGAACAGCACTTGGAAGAGCAACCAGTAAGATGTTTCTTTCCTCTCTATTTGTTCTATGATCTCTTTCTTCAGTAAACCTAAACGTGTCTTAATGAATGATCCATCCCAGCAAACTTATATCCCAATCCTGGAAATATTCTGGTGATTAGATGTCAACTGTGAGCACAGATATTCACTGGAATATTAACTCCTTAAACTCAAGCAATTGAACTTGAGACGATAAATAAAATAAAAAACAGCTATCAAAGTTAATGTATTTTTTTATCAGGTCTAGAACAGGGTCTAGTTACATCTGCAACAGCTAATTTATATCGCTCTGTTAAAACTACATTTAGACAAAATTGTCAACATACATTTGTACACTATTTTCAGCTCCTAAAGTGGTCAAGTGCTCTCATATTAGGCCTTGACCACTTGAGATTCTTCACATCAGGATATTCACAGAACATATTTACTTCTTGAAATTTTATGAGACCATATCAAGTCATTTATTGTAGATTGAACTTGCAAATATTTTTATGTAACTTAATCCAAGAAAGGAGTAAAATGTAGTTAAAATTAGAATTAACTATTTTGCACTGGTTAAATGCAAGACTTAAGCCATTTATATGGATATGATATATATATATATTTTTTTTTTTACACAGAAATTCCTTTTTTATTGTTGTTCAATTATAGTTGTCCCCATTTTTCCCTCATTACTCTCCCCTAGCCTACCCACCCATACCTCCATCCTTCAATCTCCCCACTCCATTATCTTTGTCCATGTTCCTTAATTACCCTTCCCCTTCATTCCCCCATTATCCCCTTCTCCCCTCACTTCTGGTTACTGTCACTGTGTTCTTTATTTCCATGTCTCTGGTTCTATTTTGCTCACTTGTTTGTTTTGTTGATTAGATTCCACTTACAGGTGAGATCATATGTATTTGTCTTTCACTGCCTGGCTTATTTCACTTAGCATAATGCTTTCCAATTCCATCCATGTTGATGGGAAAGGTAGGAGTTCCTTCTTTCTTTCTGCTGTGTAGTATTCCATTGTGCAAATGTACAACAGTTTTTTGATTCATTCATTTACTGATGGGCGCTTAGGCTGTTTCCAGCACTTAGCTATTGTGAATAACACTGCTATGAACATTGGGGTGCATAGGTTCTTTTGAATTGGTGAGCCAGGATTCTTGGGGTATAATCCCAGCAATGGTAACATTGGATTAAAGGGCATTTCCATTTTCAGTTTTTTGAGGAAGTTCCATACTGTTTTCTACAAGTGACTGCACCAGTCTGCATTCTGATCAACAGTGTAGTAGGGTCCCCTTTTCTCCACAGCCTCACCAGCACTAGTTGTTTGTTGATTTGTTTGTGATGGCCATTCTGACTGGTGTGAAGTGATATCTCATTGTGGTTTTAATGCGCATCTCTCTGATGGCTAGTGATGCTAAGTATCCTTTCATATATCTCTGGGCCCTCTGTATGTCCTCCTTGGAGGAGTGTCTGTTCAGGCCCTTTGCCCATTTTTTAATTGGATTGTTTGTTTTCCTGGTGTGGAGTTGTGTGAGTTCTTTATATATTTTGAAGATCAAACCCTTGTCTGAGGTGTCATTGGAAGATATATTTTCCCATGTGGTTGTTTCCCTTTTCATTTTGGTGATGTTTTCTTTGGTCATGCAGAAGCTTTTTTAATTTGATGTGGAAACTACACAACACTGAAGAAAAAACTAAGAAAGGCACAGATAAATGGAAGCATATACCATGTTCATGGATTGGAAGAATTAACATGATCAAAATGTCCATACTACGCAAAGCAATTTGTAGATTCATCACAATCCCTATTAAAATACCAATGACATATTTCACAGATATAGAACAAACATTTCAAAAGTTTGTATGTAACCACAGATGACCCTGAGTAGCCTCAGTAATTTTGAGAAAGAAGAACAAAGTAGGAGAATTACAATGTCTGATCCCAAGCTATATAACAAGGCCACTGCAATCAAAACAGTCTGGTGCTGTACTGGCATAAGAACAGTTACGTAGAACAATGGAACAGAATAGAGAGCCCAGAAATAAACCCATGCCTCTATGCTCAATTAATATTCAACAAAGGGGACAGAAGCATAAAACAGAGTAAAATAACCTCTTCAGCAAATGGTGTTGGGGAATCTGGACAGCTATGTGCAAAAAAATGAAACTCAAGCACCAACTTACATTATATACAAAAATAAACTCAAGATGGATAAAAGACTTAAATATAAGCCACAACACAATAAAAGTCCTAGAGGAGAACATAGGTAGGAAAATTTTAGATATTCCACACAGAAATATTTTCACTGATATGTCCCCTAGAACAAGGGACATAGAGAAAGGAATAAACAATTGAGACTACAGAGAAATTCTTTGTAGCTCCTTATTTTAACAGTCTACACCTAAGAGCTCACTATGCCAAATACATTCTTTGTTAAAGGGTACACAATGATTTTGCTGAATTGAAAGCAAATATTTCATTCCAGAAAATATTTGAAAATCTCTGTTTTGGCATTTTAGCCATTAATTATATATCTGTTATTTTTTGTTAATTTTAAAAAGTGACTGATCTCTCTGTAGTACTAAAAATTAATGTAAAGCCTAAAACTTAACTCTCTTATCACGTTTTGATATTGCTTTATTTTAGGTAAGCTCTAACTCTGATAATACATTTTCAATAGTTTTGTTTTGTTTTACAGTGGGACCCATGGACATGTACTTCATGACTAAAAATACTCTACAGTAATAATTTTAATTTTATATAATTTTATATTTAATTTTATCAATATCTCAAATAACCCAAATTATGTCCTATTTATTTGGATTATGAGTGGATAATTAAGTACTGACAGAATATTATGGCTTACATGCATATTTCTGTTTCCCATTACATTGTAGACTCAGTAATGTTGCTTTCATCATCAGAGGATAATGGAAATAATTGGGATGGTCTTAATATGTATATTTGGAATTAGAATTGGAGCCAAGTGATATTCACCTGCCATTATATCACCTCAGGATGAATGAAAATTTCACTGTAATTTGAATACACAAAAGTGTAAGAGAACTGAGTCAATAAGGCACAGGGGAATACAGACAGGGTGACCTCCACAGAATGTGCAAGATGATGGTGAATAATTGTCACAGTCATGTTGTGAGTAGCATGTACAATTTAACAGCCAATGTCATCATTCACAAAAAATTACTGTTAATTTAAAATTTATTAGTTTTATAGCTCTGTGAGTACTATATTAAGTTTTTGCTCTGGTCATATAGTTCTATAAAACCTATGAGTATAGAGAGTTTTTGACATGTTTTCTGTTTACTCTTATTTAAATGTTACTTCCCCAATCTGGCAAAGGAAATAGACTTCCAGGAAGTCTAGGAAGCTCAGAGAGTCCCAAAGAAGATAGACCCAAGGAAGTACACATGAAGGCACATTGTAATTACATTACCCAAGATTAAAGATAAGGAGAGGATCTTAAAAGCAGCAAGAGAAGAGGAGACAGTTACCTCAAATGAGTTCCCATAAGACTATCAGCTGATTTCTCAAAAGAAATCTTGCAGGCAAGAAGGGGCTGGAAAGGAGTATTAAAAGTCATGAAAGATACACAAAAATAAAGTCAAGATGGATAAAAGACTTAAATATAAGTCGCAACACCATCAAAGTCCTAGAGGAGAACATTGGCAGGAAACTCTCAGATATCCCACGCAGCAATTTTTTCACTGATATGTCTCCTAAAGCAAGGGACATAAAGGAAAGAATAAACAAGTGGGACCTCATCAAAATAAGAAGCTTCTGCACGGCTAAAGAAAACATCAGCAAAATGAAAAGGGAGCCAACCATTTGGGAAAATATATTTGCTAATGATACATCAGATAGAGGTTTGATCTCCAAGATATACAAAGAACTCACTCGACTTGACTCCAAGAAGACAAACGATCCAATCAAAAAATGGGCAAAGGACCTGGGCAGATGCTTTTCTAAGGAGGAGATACAGAGGGCCCAGAGGCATTTGAAAGGATGCTCTGCATCACTAGCCATTAGAGAAATGCAGATCAAAACCACCATGAGGTACCACCTCACACCGGTCAGAATGGCCATCATAAACAGATCCACAAACAACAGGTGCTGGCGAGGCTGTGGAGAAAAGGGAACTCTAGTCCACTGTTGGTGGGAATGCAGACTGGTGCAGCCACTGTGGAAAGCAGTGTGGAATTTCCTCAGAAAGCTGAAAATGGAACTGCCTTTTGATCCAGCGATTCCCCTGCTGGGACTATACCCTAAGAACACCAAAACGCCAATACAAAAGAACCTATGCACCCCAATGTTCATAGCCGCACAATTTACAATAGCCAAGTGTTGGAAGCAACCTAAATGCCCATCAGTAGATGATTGGATCAAAAAGTGATGGTACATATACACAATGGAATACTACGCAGCAGAAAGAAAAAAAGAAGTACTAAACTTCGCAACAGCATGGATGGAACTGGAGAGCATCATGCTAAGCGAAATAAGCCAGGGGGCGAAAGACAAATACCATATGATCTCACCTATAAGCGGAACCTAACCAACAATGCAAAGAAGCAAGGCAAATATGAACAGCAACACTGAAAGGAAAAGAAATCAACAGAGACAAGAGGGAAGGGGGGGGGGCAGGGAAAGGGAAGGGAAGGGGAAAGTCAAGGAACATATAGCAAGGACTCATGGACAAAACCAAAGGGGAAGAGCTGAGGGAGGGAAGGTGGGAGGGGGCAAGGGAAAGAGGGGGGGGAAGGCAGAGACAAATGTATTTAAAAAGTAAATAAATTAATTAAAAAAAAAAAAAAGTCATGAAAGACAAGGACCTACATCCAAGAGTGCTCTATCCAGCAAATCTATCATTTAGAATTGAAGGGCAGAGAGAGTGCTTCCCAGATAAGGTCAAGTTAAAGGAGTTCATCATAACCAGGTCCTTTTATATGAAATGTTAAAGGGACTTATTCAAGAAAAAGAAGAAATCAAAACCATGAACAGTAAAATGACAAAAAAAAACAAAAGTATCCACAAATGACCCTAAAAAAAAGAAACAAACAAAAACAAACAAACTAAGAAAATAACTAGGGCAGGAACAGAATTACAGAAATGAAGGTCACATGGAGGGTTATCAGTGGGGAGAGGGAAGGGGGAGAATGGGGGAAAAGGTACAGGGAATAAGAAGAATAAATAATAGATACAAAATAGAGAGGGGGAGGTTAAGAATAGTATAGGAAATGGAGAAGCCAAAGAACTTACGTGTACGACCATATGTTATGGAACTAAGGGTGGAGGAATGCTGGTGGCGGGGAGGTGAAAGGTGGAGGGGAATAAAGAGAAGAAAAAACGGGACAGCTGTAATAGCATAACCAATAAAATATATTTTAAAAAAAGAAAAAGAAAAAAATAAATGTTATTCTAAAAATAATTTAATGCAATGTGGTGGAATATGAGAATAGTGCGTTTCTTTTAAAATAGATCTTAAACTTAATTGACCTTGAGCTTAGTATTTGAAGAAAGTACCAATAATTATTCATTTACAATTGTTTAGATTCAGGCAATTAACAAAAAATAGGCAAAAATGTTTGCAGTTACTGCTAACAATTAATTCATCACCAATTAATTCAAAGTTGCAGATTTTCTAAATCTCTTTGGTCACACATGCCTGTCCAAATATCTGCTTAAGATATAGCTATAATTTTACATAACTCATGAAAATATTGCTTCATATAGTCAATTCTTATTCTGTCAGGAAGTGTCCTCTTAAAAGTTTTATATTTACTTTTTTCAGCAAAAATTAGAAAATCTTTTTGGTGTACAGAGCTTGATGTTCTTACTGTAGGAATGATGAAGTACACAAACAGTAAGTTTTAGGTCCTAATGAATGAACACCTAATGGGTTATTTTATTATTATTTTAATAATGTGTATTCACCAACTTAAAAGCTTTTGAACAGTGTGTCTTTTTCTTGCAGAGTGACATTTGAAGGTCCCCACAGGACTTGTAAAGTTTATGTGCTTCTCTTGGTCTTAGGCTAAAAAGGACTGTATTCATTACTTTTTTTGTACATTATGCAAAACAATGAACTATGATGGAAGGGGAATGGGAAAAGTTTTAATCCATGAAAACTCCTTTAGGTTATTTTTAGGGGAAAATAATTTATTTTTAAATTAACTTTTTATTAAAATATCGTTGACATAAAATGTTAAATTAGTTTTAAGTACACAACATACTGATTCAACATTTATTATTTATAGAAAGAAGATTTAAAAAACATAATGAGAATAAGTAAAAACTGATGTTTTTAGCATGTTAAAATACATTAAAAATATTGATCATAAATTTGCAAATAAATTCTAAAAATATAACTTAAAACACGTTTTCAAATTGTGTAGAAATATCATTTTTCCTTTCACTTTCAGTCACCTTCCATTAAGAAAGAGGCAAAATTAAATAATAAGAAAAGGTAATGACAGAGAAAAAATATTTCTGGATAATGTACACTTTTTTTCTCTTTTGCATTTCAAAATGACGCCAACAATTGTATCTTTGAAATGATAACCTTTTCTTATTAGTTAAGCTTTACATAATGGTGAGAATCAATGTGATGGTGTGCTTGTTTTCTTTGTCTACATGTTGCCTTAGTGATATTGAAGTAGGATGATTTTACTGTTATTTAAAATCTTCAGTGAAGTGTCTATTGCAATTTGTTTTGGTTTCATTGCCACAAAGCTTTATTAGAAAATGCTTCTAAATATACCCTTTCCAGTACACTTGTTTGACATTAAGAATAATCATAAAGCTTTACTAAAATCATTGAATTATAAAAAACATAATAATAATCATGAGAAAATATTATCCTCTTTCTAGTAGTTTATCAGAAGATTGCTAGTTGATAATGAGATGCACCCATATTTTTCTTCTTCATGTCTTATCATCAAACTAACTGTGAATTTACAATTCAAATTTAATTGAGATCACCATTTAAATACTATAAAATTTATCATAGTTTTATACTCTTGAAGTTGAAAATATATTTAAAGTCATATTCCACTGTTTCTGCCATATTTTTGCACTGCTTTGGGTGACTGTAAACATAAATCCTGTATCTTCCCTTTTATTGTTTTTATTTACAAAACCTTTAAAGCAAAGTGAAAATGTCACCTTTAGTTTCTTCCAGAAGATAAACTTTTTCTTTAAAAAAAAATCTAATGAGGAAATCAATGTGATAATAAATGATTCATTTGCTGTTTTTGTGTCAGGATTTTTTAGTTGTAGCTTCTTCATAAAAATACAAAGAACAAATCAAATGACAAGCTACTTCTGCCAGTAAACTAGTCATAACAAAGATTATTCACAGTCCCCTAGTTTTAGGGCATTTATAGTAGTCCTTGTATATATTTTTATCAAATACTTACTGAGCATCAGCTATGTGCCAAGTAGCGTGGCAGGAATTAAAGTTGAATGAAGGAAAATATATAAGCAATTTTAAAGAGCTCACAGTCTTGGGAATGGAACACTGAAGTAGTTTAGGGGAAGAGGAGAAAACAGAGAAATAAATGCTATGTGGTGAATGACATGTTGGTCTAACTGAGAAGTACTATGAAGATACACCCTGTGATATAAAATCAGAAAAAAAAATGTCTTGGTATGGATTACAGCTAAAGTATGGTATAAAGAATATGAAGAAAGACATGATTTTTAGGAGAGGAATTGGGTGTAGGTAGTTTAGTGTGAAAGAAATGTGTGACCATTTATAGAAATGCAAATAGCTAATAATAGGAGCATGTTAGCATACTGTGTACGTACATATGCCCCTGGATTCATATACTTCTGATTGGGAAAAGTAGAGGAATGGCTTTGAATGTAACACAAGTGCAGGAGGTAGCTGAACATCCAATTATCAGGTGCTTTTGTGTGCATCACTACGAACTTCAGATTTTAATTTTAGGAATTTGAGAAACTGTTGAAAAGTTAGTAAGAAAGAGGGAGGTAGTCATATTTATATCTTAGAAAGATAATTCATTTTTTACAGTCAAAGAATGGTTAGGGTAGATTAGAAATGGAACCCAGGTCAAAAATTATAGGGTCTCTAAGATAAACAGTAGCATAGAGGATGGAGACTAGTGGGCTGAGTGGAGACAGATTCCTCTGATTGAACTGAGGCAATTATTGGATAACTGGATAGGAGTGCTCAGTAAGAGATTTATGATTGCAGTCATCTTTCAAAATGATTTATGGACATTTGAGTTTACATAGTAGACTGAATGCATGTCTTTACTACTGCAAACTCCACAAACACCACTATCGTAACTATATAAGGAATTTTTAAAAAGACACAATTCCATAAAGCAAAGAGACAAAGACAGGATTTCGCAAGAGCAAAGATGTTTATTGAATGATGAAAGTTTCTAATTTGTTGTTCACTTTGTGGACAAGAGAATGTAAGCGACTATAGGTGGAGAAACAAAGAAGTCATCAAACTGCCATTGAAGAGCCCTTAAAATGATCAAGAATTGGAGAAACTTGATACCTGTGAAGACTGTAGAAGATGGATCTGAAAAGGGAAAGTTCTTCAATGTCACTATTAGAAATGTTTAAACACCTAGATATGTCCCCCTTTTCAAGCACTCAGTTATTCTTTCTAACCCTGTCTCACACACTAAATGTAAAATACTGAAAATTTACTCTCTAGAATGATTAAACTGAAGTAATTTAAAGTTCTGAACAGTAACCACTACTAAAGCTGAGAGCACCTTGTTGGACTGAGGTATAAAGAATGTCTAGACATTGAGTTGTGAGGGCCAAACCCCTTTTTCTACTTAGCTGTCAGGTCATAGACACTCAGGCTCATAATTTCCAGATGACAGGTAACCCCAGTATTCCCTCCCTGGGAAAGGAGATATTAACTGGTGGAGCTACTAATGGAACATCCATGTCCCTCACTAGGCACCTTCATTTATTCCTGACCCTTAAAATTCTGCAATTGTTCAACAAACTCTCAATCTGAAATTTAGTGCCTCAGGGTTAGACAGAAAGGAATCACTACACATCTGGACAACTCTTCTGGTTAGAGGAATCATAGAATGATACATTAAAGGGGAACTTAGAGAAATTCAAGGCAATGCAGAAAACAGAAAGCATCAAATACATAATTAATACCCTTAGAGAGGCAAGTAAGATATTCATACATTTAAAACAACCACATAACAACATACTATAAAAAGTAAATTTAAAGGACATTAAAAGGGCTTTTGGAAACTAAAAAAAAAATAAAATTAAATTAAACAATAGAAGAAATTGAAAAAGAGAAAGTTTGATTAATAAAATTAAGAAATTTTCCCTGAAACCAGCACCCCTCTCCCAAGACACACACACACAATGACACACAGATGTTAAATGAGAGGATGAGAAAACTAAAAATTTGGATGATCCACATTCGATTCTTAGTACTTTCAGAATGATAGAACAGGGAGAAGAAAATTAACAATTGAAGTCCATGCATTTGTAGATTGGAAAACAATTAACAAGAGTCTGGAAAAAAATATTTAAAACATAAGACCATTTTAAAATTTCAGAAAGTTAGAAATGAAAAGAAAATAGAGACATGATCTCAAATGTTTGAAGACAAAAGAAAACAAAAATACCTGTAAATAATTTTTAAAAATATATATGAAGCATCAGTAAAAATTTGAATTATAATATTGGAAGTCATAAGTAAGGGGAACAATGACTTTAAAATCTTAGAAAAAAATGACTTTCAAATTTCATACCACCAGAGCTAGCAAACATGCTGATAATGAATTAAAGGATCCACACTGTGATAATGTGTGTCAGGAGTTTTCTGAGAAAAATAGATGATAGGATGGTAATTTAGTTAATCACCTACTATCTAGCTGGCCATGAGAACTCCATCATTATAAAATATATAACCCAGGCTCAAGGCAGTGGTCAAATTTTCTAAATTTCCCAGGTGGTGAACTGCTGTCCGATGGTATACCAGTCTGTGAAGGAGGAATCCACTAACTGGTACAATGTTAAAAAACATGGGAGAAATGGTAGTGTCAAGGGCAATTGAGTTATATGCTACCAGCAAACTTTATTGACCTCTGAAAAATGATAACAAAAAGCTGAGTGTGACTAACTCCTAATTGAAAGCCAAGAGTGAAAGTCGGCAAATTTCCCTGGCAGCATATAATGAAAGGGCCTCATTTCCTCAAAGGGAGGTTAGAAAAACCTGGGAACCAGTGCCAGGTTTTAGTAACCCAGTCCCAGAAAGGCTGACCTTCCAACCAAGGCACACTCTGCTATGCCAAGGACAGGTTCCTTGGTAAAATTAAAATCATGTTGACAAAAACATTTGAAGTACTGAGGGAGGATTCTCAAATCATAGGTAAGACATGGACCAGCATTCTGAGAGGTAAGCCTGGAATGAGTCATAGAATCAGTAACAGTAAATAGAGGTCAGCTAAGATGATACGTTGGGTGCTCCAGTGTTGATGACTAATAGGAATAGAGTGAACAGCATGCTAGAAAACTAAGTCAGTAAAAATTCCAAAGTCCCAAAGTAGATGTCCAGTCTAGCCAAGATAAAACATTTGAAGTAGCAAGATATAGTCATTGTAAAAGCCTGATTCTATTGTGCTAGAATTTCTAAAATGTTCTTATTTTCTCAGTCTTTGCTTTCCACACCTGGAGAATTTTTTAAATTTATTCTTATTGTATTATTTTTGGTTACCATTTGTCTTCCTTATACCCTCTTCTACATCCACTCACCGCCTTCCCCCACCTTCCACAATCACCAAACAGTTGTCCATGTCCATGAATCCTTTTTTTTTTTTGCTTGATCCCTCCAACCCATAATTCCCCCCAACCCAGACCTGTGAGCCTGCTTTCTGTCTATGAGACTGTCTTTATTTTGCTTAATAGTTCAATTTGTTCATTATATTCCATAGATGACTGAAATCATATGATATTCATCTTTTATCAGTTATTATAATAATACATTTATCAGTTCTAGCATTTTTTTGGTGGAAATTTGGGATGCACTTGGAACATTTTCTAAGATAGACCACATGTTAGGAAACAAAACAATTGCCAATAAATTTAAGAAGATTGAAATCATATGAAGCATCTTCTCTGACCCCAATGGTATGAAACTAGAAATCAATCACAGGAAGAACACTGAAAAATACACAAATGCATGGAAGCCAAATAACATGTTATTAAACAATGAATGGGTCAACAACAAGATCAAGGAAGAAATCAAAAGTTGCCTTCAAATAAATGAAAATGAGAACACTACAATCCAAAATCTGTGAGACACAGGAAAAGCAATTCTAAGAGGGAAATGAGGGAAATTCATAGCATTACAGGCCTTTCTCAAAAAACCAAGAAAGGTCAAATAA
The DNA here is from genome assembly GCF_021234165.1 of Pteronotus mesoamericanus. Classification (NCBI taxonomy): domain Eukaryota; kingdom Metazoa; phylum Chordata; class Mammalia; order Chiroptera; family Mormoopidae; genus Pteronotus; species Pteronotus mesoamericanus. Next base: position 28,332,629 of record NW_026555085.1, on the reverse strand, counting down.
ACAATCTAACTTTACACTTAGAAGAACTAGAAAAAGAACAACAAGCAAAGCCAAAATTGAGTAGAAGGAAGCAAGTTATAAGGACCAGAGCAGAAATAAATGCAAAAGATCAATGAATTCAAGAGCTGGTTCTTTGAAAATATAACAAAATGACAAACCTTTAACCAGACTCATCAAGATAAAAAGAGAGAGGACCCAAATAAATAAAATCAGAAGTGAAATAGGAGAAATAACAACTGATACCAAAGAAATACAAAGGATTGTATGAAAAATATCATGAACAGCAATATGCCAACAAACTGAATAACCTGGATGTAATGGATATATTCCTAGAAATATACAATCTTCCAAAACTAAATCAGGAAGAATCAAAGAATCTGAATAGGCAGATTATACCTACTGAAATTGAACCAGTAATCAGAATATAGCCAACAAACAAATGCCCTGGAATGGATGCCTGCACAGGTGAATTTTGTCAAACATTCCAAGAAAAACTAATACATCTTCTCAAATTACTTCAAAAAAATTTAGGAGGCGAGAAGACTCCCAAGCTCATTTTATGATGCTAGCATTATCCTAATTCCAAAACTAGGTAAATATACTACAAAGAAAGAAAATTATAAGCCAATATCCCTGATGAACATAGATGATAAAATCCTCAACAAAATATAAGTAAATTGAATACAGCAATGGATCAAAAAGATCATACAACATGATCGAGTGGGATTTATTCCAGGAATACAAGGTTGGTACAATATTTGCAAATCAATAAATGTAATTCACCACATAAACAAAATGAAGGATAAAAACCAGGTAGTCATATCAATAGATGCAGAAAAAGCTTTTGATAAAATGCAGCACACATTTATGATAAAGACATGCAGAAAAGTGGAAATAGAGAGAACATACCTAAACATAATAAAGGTCATATATGACAAACCCACTGCCAGCATCATACTCAACAGGCAAAAACTGAAAGTGTTCCCCTTAGGATTGGAACAAGACAGGGATGTCCACTTTTACCTCTCTTATTCAACATAGTGCTGGAAGTCCTAGCCACTGCAATCAGACAAAAAGAAGAAATAAAAGGCATCCAAATTGTAAAGGGAGAAGTAAAACTGTATATATTTGCAAATGAAATGATACTTCATGTACAACTTTTAAAATCACCAAATATATAAAACCAAAGCTTCTCATGAAAATGAAAATATATACCTGATCTCTGGAAGATAATATACATATAATTTTCTTATTATGTAGATAACATTTTTAAATTATATTGTATTTAAATTTCTGTTATAAAAATAATATTTATCCTCAAATAGGAGTTTATGTCTTTAATACTATTTTCCACTTGAGGACTGTTATTTGAACTTCGGTTCCTAAAGCACAGTAGAGATGCAGAAAGTTCAAACCAGCCTTTGCAATATTTAAGAGTGTAGAATTTTAAACACATTGGTTTACTAAGGATTTTTAACTTTGCTGATAGCTTTCAATGGGTCTAATTAAAGGTAAAAGTCTTGGCTAGATAGAAAATTACAGTAATTGTGTTTCCTGCTGTAGACACTGGCCATACACATATGTTTTTAAGTGGCATAACTATTGAAGTGATGCTGAATTATAATTTTCATCTACAAAGAACACATTTATAATTTGTGTTTATGGATCAGCACAATGTGTATGCTAATTTTAGATTTGCAATAAAGGTATAACTATAGTTATATAACATTTTTAAAATGGATTTTCCTTAGTGCATAATGAAGAAATAAATTGAATAATGTATTTAAATCATTAATACTAAAGATACTAGTGTATGATAATGAACCTACTAGTTTCTTATTATTTCTGAATGCTGAACAAAATAATGCATAATTGAGAACTGGCCCAGTTCACCTCTTTACAACTACTCTCTTATGTATACTCTTAATAATACATATATTTCCATATATTTCATCTTGAAAATTAATATATTCTGATGTGGTTGATCAAATATATGTGTAAACTATGAGGCAGATCCCAAAGATTTGAAATTAAGGAAAATAATCATCCATTGCTATCTTTATAGTAAAGTTAAAAAACAAGTAAAATAAATAAAAACATAGAATGTACTTATTCTAGGGCTGGCATTAGATGGAAAAACTAATGCCTCAGAGTCTATAAAATACTATTTTTTAAAAAAGCCTCATTTTGGTTGTTTATGGAAAGTGTCAGATACTAACAGTTTAATGGTATTTGAGAGATGTTTGTGTCCATTGGAAAAACTAAATCACAATTAAAATTCATGAACGTCTGTTGTTCCTACTTCATGACCCTAAATACAAATAGGCCATTGATTATTCTTGCAAGTGAGCTGAAAGCAAACACGTTTGTTTTTTCTGAAACTGAGTTTGAATATAGTGAAAGTTTCACAGTTTTAGTATTAATTGTAGACTGCAGATTTGAAATCTATATTTAATTGTATATGAGTTCTCCCAAAGGACGTATGGAGCATAAATACCTATAATAAGCTATTTTATTTCCACAGCATTCTATTTAAAAGATATGGCTCTATTTCTGTAGGAAAATATGTTTATACTCAATGAAATAAATAATATATCTAATTATCAAAAAAAAGATATGGCTCTAATAACAATAGTCAGAAGACATTTATTATCTAAAAAGATATGCATGTCAATCTTAGTTTTTTCAAAAGACATTTTAAACACTACATCTTGTAGATATTTAAAACTAGCCCTGGCCAGGTAGCTCAGTTAGTTACAGCATTCTCCTAGTGCACCAAAATGTTGTAGGTTCTGTTCCAAGTCCGGGCACTTACCTTGGTCTTGGGTTTGATCCCTGTGAGAGGCAACCAATCAATATTTTTCTCTCACTTGGATCTCTCTCTCTCTCTCTTTATCTCTCTCTCCCCCCACCAGACCCTTTCCCCCTTTCTCTCTGTCTAAAAAAATCAATAATAAAAAAAATCATCAGGTGAAGATTAAAAAATATCAAAACTACACAGTCACCAAATTAAACTATCAATTTTACTGGTGAAGAAACTGGCCTAAAGAAGTTAAGTGCATACCAAGGAGCAGATGACTAGGTTTCTTGTTGTAATCAATTTTCTATCTATTCTGCCATATTTAGCATTCTCAACCATCTCACGTATTATGAGATGAAACATAATACCCATTGTATTGGAAATTAAAGCTTTCATGCATTGATTAAACAATTTTGTAATAGAAATTATTTTCATTATTGCACACATCTCATTATGATTGAGCATGAGGAAATAAAATGAATTGTAGGGCTTGTAGATTTCTCTTCAATGTAGGAAAAAGGAAGCTGGAATGGAGAAAAGGGTAAAGTTGAAAATTTTATGGCAATCCTCAACCAACAGAGATTATCATGGTTAACAGGATGCACAGGGCTGAGGTTTACTCATCCCTGGATTTGTTATGTGGCCATGGTAACGTAACTGCCATTGTGTATATCATGTAGGTGGTTTGATTAATAAATAATCATCATGCACAGTCATTCTCTACCTTGAATTCATGTTGTTATCACTGAGAACCTTAAGCAAAACAGATGCCTTAGTCACCACCCCCCCGACATTCTAATTTAGTAAGTCTGGAGTGGGTCTAGGATATCAATAAAAAAAAGCATATGCAAATTTGGGAAATAATTATACTGTTATTCATTGTTTACTTGAAATTCTAATTTAACTGAGCATCCTGTATTTTATTTGTGACATCTGCAGCTTTACCTTGGGGACACCCCTATATTCTGTGGTGAGAAAGTGAGTTCTATTACAAGCATTCCAACACCTGAGACATGAGAACCGGTTAATTGAAAGCATATTGATTTTTCAAGTCAACTGTAACCTAAAGAAATACTAACTTAAAAATATTTTATTATCTTGTTTTTTCCTTTCTTGATTTTTCAACTTAGACTGTTATTGAGAAGTAAATATATGTTAATCTGTTTGCCTATGAATTCTTCCTTAGAAATTCATAGCACGGTGAAAGGAAATCAAAAGATTTTAATTTCTATGTTTAATCTTTTCTCTTTTTTTAAGGGACAACTTTGGCAAGATAATATTTTTTTATAAATTTTGTAGTACTCACATGGGTGTGAGAATTCAAGATATCCCATAATTTATTCTTTACTGTAAAAACCTGAATAAATACCAAATTTACATTTCAGTTTCATGCTTGTTTTATAAAATAAATTTAGGGGCTTTCCATATCATGAACTAAGCCTGTTAAAATTTATTTTAACTTTATTCATTTCTTTCTACTAATTCCTTGACTGTGATTTCTCAAATTTCAATGAGTAGGGTGATTTATTCTACTCTGTTTTGACTCAAAAATGTAACTGATGCTATGAATATTGTTTTGCAACATTTTGTTTAGTATTAGTTTTAACTAAAAATGTAATTGTATGCTCATTATAAACAACTAACTAATGCTATGAAATAAAAAGAGAAAGTGATCCATAATCTTATTCCCCAGAGATGATCATTTGTAATAGTCTGGTAAATATATTTCAAATTGTTTTAGGTATAAATTAATGACATATACCTGAAAAAAAAAAACAAACCACTGAATATTCTACATAATCCCTGCAGTTCTAAAACCAACTTTTGGGTATTCCATTTATTCTGTTATTTTCTAATTCTATTTCATAACTCTATGTTCTCATATAATTTAAGCTTCCTTTCACATAGTTCTTATATTAAATCTAGTCTTATATCATGACCTGTTGGTCTTCCTCTTCATGTCTGCTTTCTTCACTTCCTTATCAGTCTCCTTTAAGAATATTTTCTCAATGGATTTACGAATTATATCTCGCTTAAGGGTCTGGTCCTAGAAAATCCAACCAAGGACATTTATATGTGTACTTCCTACCTCATTATCTTTCATACATATCCTCTTTTGCAGATCTTTTTCCTTAGCTTATGTCCTCATCTATTCTTCTTATAACCATCCAATAGCAGGCATATATTCTTCTTTTTTTATTTTATTGATTATGCTATTACAGTTGTCCCAATATCCCCTTCTTTGCTCCTCTCTACCTAACACCCCCTACTCCCTCAGGCAATCCACATGCCATTGTTCATGTCACTGGATCATACATACATTATTTGGCTATTCCATATCCTATACTGTATTTTACATCCCTATGGTTATTCTGTAACTACCTGTTTGTACTTCTTAATCTCCTCACCTCTTCACCCATTCCCCCATAACCCTCCATCTAATTTAAAAGAAAAAAGATAAGGATGTTAACTAAATTACCATTAAAAATGTAGTGCCTTCTAATTTTCTATGGAAAAGTCTAATGTCTTATTTAAATGTATTTTCATTATTTAAATTCTCACCTTGAACTTGTCACTATCTAGTGTACTAGGATTTTAGTCACATCACAACAATTCCATTTCTCTGGAAATATGAAAAACATTCAAACTTCTCTATGGAATATACGGCTATGCTCTTGATGTGTATATGTGCATTTCCTCTTATTTTTCTTTTAATTTTTATTATTTTTTCAAATACATTTGTCTCCACCTTCCCACCACCATTTTCTCCTACCCCCAATCCCCACCTCCCTCCTTTAATCCTTCCTCACTTTGGTTTTGTCCATGAGTCCTTTATACATGTTCCTTAACTTGACCCTTCCCTTCCCTTTTCCCGCCCGCACTTCCTTCCCTCTTGACTCTGTTGGTTACATTTATCTTTAAATGTTGCTGGTTATATTTTCCTTGCTTATTTGTTTCATTGGTTAGGTTCCATTTATAGGTGAAATCATATGGTATTTGTCTTTTGCCCACATTTCCTCTTAATATAGATCATCCTCGTGTTAAGAAACAGAGAGTCATTTAATCCATAAGGTATTAAATGCTGTGTACTTCTTATTTTGCCTTGTTTATAGTGCTTTTTTTTTTTTTTGACCACCTGAATGTGAATTTTTATTTTTTTTATTTATTTTTTATTTTTTTTTATTTTTTTCTTTTTTTTTCTTTTCTTTTATTTTTTTTTAATTAATTTATTTACTTTTTATATACATTTGTCTCTGCCTTCCCCCCCTCTTTCCCTTGCCCCCTCCCACCTTCCCTCCCTCAGCTCTTCCCCTTTGGTTTTGTCCATGAGTCCTTGCTATATGTTCCTTGACTTTCCCCTTCCCTTCCCTTTCCCTGCTTTAAATATCACAAACAAGCAAATGTATAGGTTTACTCTTAATTATCAATTCAAATTTTTGTGATAATATGGAACTATTTTGGTGCTAATGCCTTCTATCTATAATGGTTAGACTTTAAGATATGTTAAAGAATTAAATGCTGTGAATAATAAATAATGTGTATTTTCTCCTCTGAATTTCTATAACATATCTTTATTTATCCTATAAGTTAACCATACTTTTTTTTACATTGTTAAGTTATAAAACCTAATTCTACTGAGAACTACATTTATTAATGGTAGAGGATATTTCTTGTTTATTTATACAGTCCAACATAGTTTTTCATATAGGAAATAGCCAATAAAATTTTGTAAGTGATCAAGTATGAATTGAAAAAAAGTATATATGCTTAGACATAAGTTAACTTTTAATTATTCATATGTCATTTGAGGATATTATAATGCCTCAAAGTCATTGGGAACATTAATAACTATTATGCTGACAGCAGTGCAACCATGAAATTATTAATGTTTCTGAGATAGATTGCATAATGATTTTAAAACTGATCATATTTTAGTGCTTTCTCTTCTTTAGTTCCTTTACTCCCTGAACAATCTTAAGTATTTCTTACATTTATGATATACTTCTTAAGCGTAAAATAATTTCCAAAATGGAGACACAATACCCAATTCTCACAACTAAGATGAAAATATAAGGGGAAATTGTATACTTTTTAAATATAAAATCTAGTTTCCATCCTATACATAAAAAAGGCCTAATACATTTCATGGTATACCATAGAAAAGCGGTTCTCCACTGATCGTAATTTTGCCACCAGAGGACATCAAGTAATGTCTGTAGACGTTCTGGTGTTAGAACTGACAGAGGAAGTTGCTACTAGCATCTAATGGGTGGAGGACAGGGTTGCTGTTAAGCATCCTGCATTCACAGAAGGGCCACCAAAGAAAGAACTATCTGCACCCAAATGTAGATAGTGCTTAAGTTGAGAAACTATGTCATGAATGTAAAAAGAGGGTAGAAAATAGAAAAAATATACCCCTTATAAGACTCTTTATTAGGATTATCTGGAATATTTATCATTGTGTAGAAGTTTCTAACTCTCTATGACCAAATTGTAAGCAGCAAGCAAAAATCCTTGAATTTATCCAAATTAAAGATATTTCATACCTAAAATCGCTAGTACAATGCCTTTTCCTATACATGGGTTAAGACCTCTGTATAGAACCAGTTTATATCTTTTTGAATACATGGAAGCCCACAAAACAGTCCCAAAAGGGTGTTGGTATAGAGTTTTTACTGTGATTATTGCTAACTACTAAATAAAAAAAGAAAAGAAAAGAAACTTCTCTGACGTAACTGCTAGAAGGGAAATATTTGCTTATTAAAATCAGCTTCTAGGCTAAGTAATGCTCAGAAGTGATGTGGAACCTATGCCAGACAAGGGATGATGTATGACAATCAGGAAACATGACAAAATGACAAGAAGAAAGTTTTTGGGTTTTTGTTTTTTGTTTTTTTGGTCTACTGCACAAATGTAATAGGTTGCTGAACTATGATTTTATTGTTAGTTTGAGTATGAAGAGACTAGAGAGTACACAATCTGCTGTCTTTATGTTGAAAATAATACAACTTACATTAAAAATTGCACTTTAAATTTTACGAATAGTAAGCTCCACATTCTGAGTTTATTGTCCAAAATTAGACTACTGAGAATTCGTAAGAATGAGCTGAGGCCATAAAACTAACTGTGCCTTAATTTGAACCTAATTAATTTTTACAAGGATACTTGATTAATTACTACTTCTTTCCCACCTATGTCCTCCAATAATTTTCCCTTACATAGGAATAAATGTTGTTCTGTACATGGAGATAAGATTAGAATCAAGTTTACTTTTCATCTGGGAAATAATTTTAAAATTATCACATTCAGATCATGACATCCTTTCTGCAAAACGTCTGACAAATGTGGCTTTGGAAAGATATCATTTCTAACCTATGTCATTTAGTTGATGTGAATACTAAATATCCTACTAGGGCTACTGACCAAAACACTCTTAAATTAGCATAGATCCCCTACCAGGCATTTTATTGCATTGAAAGTACAGTTTAATGCAACCTGTCTGTAAAATAGGAGCTAGCAGGGCATTGCCATGGGAAAGCAGAAGAAAATGCCCTGGAAAGGTCAAATATGCAATCTATTTTAATTTGTTGGTAATTTACAATTTAGAATACTAGTAGAGAAAAATTATAAAATATTCAGGGTTACAAGGTACAATGTTGCTCTTTTTTATTGAATTTACTGGGGTGACACCTGTTATCAAAATTATAATGGTACAATGTTGTTCTGATTGTGTTTAAAAATAAAAAAAGATGAGAAAATTAATTAAATGTTAAAAGAGTCTCTTTTATTTTTGTTAAGAGATTCTGTTGACTGAACAGTGGGAAAGAGTAAAATGTTTTTAGGAGGATCTAAAAGTTTTCCCAGTGCTGTATTATTATTGTGCTCATACAATTATTTAATATTAATGGAGAAAGTTCCTCATGTTTTTAATACTTCTTTATGGAAAACATAGCTCTCTAAATTAATACACACCTAAAACTATGAATCTAAGAAACAAGATTTTATTTGCAAAATATATATGTATATTTTTGAATCTACAAGTTAATGTATAAACCAAAAAATATTTTATGAACCATAAATAAATAAATAACACATTATTCATTATATTTGTAAAGAACATATTTGAATCTTGATAAGAAAGGGAGACAAAATTTACTTTCCCATAAATTGTTTATACTGGTTCCTTTCTAATTTCTTTAGACGTAATTGCTTATTATACTATTAGTTATATAGTACTATGTACTAATATAGTATTTTACGATAGTGTTAGGTAGTAGTACTATTATATACAATGAAAAGTGCAGTACTATTGTAGCCATTATATAATCATGTGGTTTTTGCCATTTTGCATTGTTTATAATTTCTGAGACAACATCAAAACTTTATTACTAACTAAAGTTCATATTTTACTATGGGTAACTATTCTATGGGAAATGTATAATGGCATGTACTTACCATTAAATTATCATACAGAATATTTTAACTCCCCTAAAAAATTTAATTTCCTTCCTATTCTTCCCTTCTTACATCCTCAGCTCCTGACAACTACTCTTCACTGTCTCCATAATTTTGCCTTCTCCAGAATGCCATATAGTTAGAATAATAGAGTATATTGTCTTTTAAGATTGGCTTCTTTCACTTAGCAAAATACGCTGAAGTTTCCTTCATGTCTTTTCATGGCTTACTAGCTTATTTCTTTTAGCGCATAAAAATATCTCATTGGATATGTCACAGCTCATTCATCCATTCACCACTGAAGGGCACCCTGTTGCCTCCATGTTTTGGCAATTATAAATACACTTTTTATAAATATCTGTCTCTAGGTTTTTTGTTTTGTTTTGCTTTTTTGGACATAACATATTCAAATCATTGGGTTAAATTCCAGGTGTGATCATTTTATCATATAAAAAAGAGTATATTTACTTTTCTAAGAAACTGCCGACCTGTCTTGCAAAGTGGTAGTACCATTTTGTATTCCCACCAGCAAAGAATAAGTGTTCTATTCCTCCACATTCTGTCAGTATTTAGTTTTGTCAGGTTTTTGGATTTTAGTCATTCTAATAAGTGTGTAGTAATATCTTGTTTTAATTTGCCTTTTCCTAATGATGGATGGTGTTGAGTATCTTTTGGTATTTTTATTTGCCATCTGTATAACTTCTTTGGTAAGATGTCTGTGGAAATATCTTGCCCATCTTTTAATTAGGTTATTTCTTATTTTTGAGTTTTAAGTGTTCTTTATATGTTTTAGATACCAGTTTTTTTCTTATTTGACATGTTTTAGATATATTATCTAAATATATCTCTTAGTCAATGGCTCCTCTCTTTCTCTTGACCAAGTGATATTTCTAGTGAAGGATTCATTCAGTTCTAAGAGATGCAGTTATGGAGCAGGAAGGTCTCCTAATTGTAATCCAACAGAACTGGGTGGATCTGAGTCACAAAAGAAGAGAGAAAGATAAAGGGTAGATGATATCCTCCTCTTGGATGTACAACAGTTCCCAGTTATCCTTGGTTTAACTCTCTGGTTTCATTTACCCTCTGTCTGTGTCAGTCAAAAATATTAAATGAAAAATTCCAGAGATAAACAATTTATGTGCTTTAAATTTATGTACATCCTTCTGATTAGCATGATGAAATCTCTTGTCATTCTGTTCTGTCCTGCCAGGGATGTGAATCATCACCTTTTTTAGTGTATCCACTCTACACACCCATTAGTCATTTAGATTGCAGAGTTATCACAGTGCTTGTATTCAAGTAACCCTGCTTTTATTTAGTAGTGGCCCTAAAGCATGAGCATAATGATGCTGACAATTCAGATATACCAAAGAGAAGATATAAAGTATTACCTTTAAGTGAAAAGATATGTATGTATAAGAAAAAAATCATAGTACAGATAGGGTTTTGTATAACCCACTATTTCAGTCATCCAGTGGGAGTCTAAGCATGTATCCCCCACAGATAAGGTGGGTGTTCGAGGATATTGTATAACCCTGACAAATATTTTGGACTGGTTTTATTTTACCAACACCTGAAGCCCAAGCTTTTGAAGATTTGTTTGAACATAGAACAAGCAATATCTTACCTTATGCAAAGCTCAATTCAAATGAGACTTCTTTCCTTTTCATGATCATCCATAGTCTCAAATTCAAGGCAAGAAATAAGACCATTACTAGAAGTTCAAGGGAATTCCCAGACAAGGCAAGATAAATTCTTCATTAACCTTAATGACATCAGCCCCATCCAAGTTCTTCCGGCATCAGAGACATGTTGGTGAATGCATGCTGAATTCACAGCAGCAACCAGATCTTGAGCTGCTCATTACTGAGATTACTTCTATCAACCTTTTTTTAAAAGAAACAAGTTGACTCGTTAATTTTAAAGGAAAACATATAATGGACTATTTAATTGGGTCGGAATCTCACTGAAACATGTCTTTAAATATTCATATTTAAAATTAATTCCAGTATGCTTTAATATTGTCTATTGGCTTTGAATAAATGCAGTATCACTTTCTAATTGATTCCCTCAAGGTCTTGAGATTATTTTCAAATTTAGGACAATTTCTTCAGATTAAAATAGCTTTTGTTGTTACAATTTAAGATTTATAGTAAAAGAATGAAGTAAATTATATCATGGAAGCTGTTAATTCCCCCCCCCCAAAAAAATGGACCAAAGGAAGAGTATTATTGATTTAAAGCAAAAAGGAAGACATTGAAAATATTTTAGCACTCATAGCTTAGCGTGTTCATTACTTGCAACCTGTGGCAAAGCTTTTATTTAGAAGTAACTACTTTGCTGTGATTTCATTAGGAAAACTAATCAATATATTAATGATAAAGCAAGCACAAAACAGGTTTAAGAAAAAAGCCCAGGACCTATTCATTACTTCTTAGTCAGAATGTGATATTTAAAGCACTATGGACAAAGCAAAATAAGAAGTACACAGCCTTTAATACCTTATGGCTTTTCATCTTTTTGATGCCATTTATTTCTTTTGGTTATTTAACTTTACTGGATTTAACATTCCAATAGGATATTCACAACCATATGGGGTTATTGGTTATCAAGTGCTCTGAGAGTCTGAAGTACAAAGAAAAATAACTAAAATCATGTTATTATCTGGAAACCAGAGTTTGACTTTATACAGCAGTCTGCCATGTCTATTTTATATCACAATATGCTAAATAATTAGATAACACCCGAAACTAGCAAGGATCCTAATGGCAGAAATATTCCTGTCTGACTTCTTAGTCTACCTAATAAAACATAGGATGAAATTTTTAGCAAGTGCCAAGTGTTTTAGCTTGTAATACCAACTTGACAATGTGACAGGTGGTATTCACTTGTTAAGTACTAAAAAAAATTATTATTTATATATTTGTGTTTTTATTTAAAATAAATTGATGGCTAACGATGGTATGTATGCTGATAGCTTAAAACAGTCTGACTTTAAATACAGACAGCCTCGGTGTTTCTGGTAATTTTATATAATTACACGGAAACATCCATAGCAAAGAATTGAATGAAAATTCTACTTTAAAAAATGGATAGCCTGCCAGAGCCAAAAATAAAAATTTAAATAAAAATATAAAGGTTTATTTCTAAAAATATATGTGGTCAAGAAATGGTTGCTTATATAACCTGCATCACAATAAATAAATCTTTGTATCGTGTTATATATTGGCATAGACCCTCTTGTTCAAACAATATATCCTTTATAATGTAAATAAAATAACATAGCTATTTCTAGAGTAATTTAAAACTTATCCTATGAAATTTCGTAAGTCAGGAAAATAGGAAAAGCATCTCTGGCTACAAAAACAGGTTTGCTAGATCTGCTCAAGCAATGAATTTTTTAAAGGTTTGCTTAAAACAACAACGTATGTCAATTGGCAATATCAGTCCACATATGAGCTTTCAAGTTCTCTCTTTTTAAGCCTAGGCAGCTGGGCGATTTGTATGATATTTGATTTTTATTTTTTCGGGAGCCCATTTTGATTTAGTGCCATTTGCATTTTTATAGACAGCAGCAGTTCTGCAAAAGTCTCTGTTTTGCTGATGAATCCTACAAGTTGATGGTGGTCTAGGGTGTGTAGAGCTTGAACCTGATGTATGTTTTGTTTTAAAGCATCAATACTACTGAGTGAGAACTCTCCTAGGAAACAAAACATAAAATAACTAGCAATTATATTTTACAATTTTCATTTTTTTCAAATTTAGATATACTGCCTTTCTGTGAACCCCTTTTTTTCTGTACTCTTGTAGTGTTTTATACTTGTAACAAGAATTCATGGAAGAGTTTTCATATAAAAACACTAATATAACTATTTGTAATATGTCTTAAAATATACAGTATAGGAAATGCTTATATAAGAGTGAGGAAAGAATGAACGTGAAACATTTGATTTTTTTTGTCCTAGAAAAAAAATCTTTATTAGTTTATCTTTAATCTTCCAAACAACCATTTGATATGTAAGTTATTATGCCCATTTTATAAAAGAGAACACTGTACCTCAGAGAAGTTAATTAATGGGTAACTCAGCTCCTAAATGGAAGAGCTGGGGTTTGAACTAAGGTCTATTTTATGCCTTGTCACCTCAGTGTAAGTTTACTGAGATTAAAACTTATTTTTAAATGGACCATATGAGTAGTTCTGCTGTAAAGAAAACACAAAGTCACAGACTGACTAGATGCAGCCTTGGAGTAGGAGAAATATATATGGACTAGAAGGGAATGTCTTAACTATGGCAACATTTCCCTGGCTGTTCAAGATGGCAGACAGTGCAGACCACACTTGTTTTGTCTGCTTATTTGTATGTTGACTGAGACTTTACATAATTTTCAATCGAATTTTTAATTTCTTGAGTATTCATGATTTTTTTAGCTTTACTGCTCCCTGCTGTTTTACCTGAGGGAAGTTTCATTTATTTATGTCATATGAACATCTCCAGGCAGTGGAGTCTGTACTCCCTACTTTATAGGCTGTTTACTTATCCAGTAGATACTGGAATTACTTTTCCCCAGGAACAAAATACTAGCCTGTGAGATAAATATTAAATTGTCAATACAAAGATTATTTATAGTACTCTAATTTAGCATCAGATGGAATAACTAGTCAGGAAAACCTGGTATCACATAAAGTCAATGCATCAGATAAGAGGTATCAAGTTTATCAAAAGAGGATAAAGGAATAGGTAGGACCAAATTTAGTCTAAGATGGATTTTATAGTGGGAAATTTCAGATCAAGGTGAGAAATTAGGAAAATCTGTCTGATCTTGGATAAGCCAGGTTAAGGCTGATTGAGAACTAAAGGAAAGGCATATATAATCACAATATTCAATTTTAGGAATTTTATTTTATATATTACAGACTGAGATTTAAGGACAGATAATGAAGCCTTTGTAAGGATATAAGTAAAAAAAAAATCAGGGTGGGGCCCCAGTTTTTAAGAAACAGGGATACAGGGTAAATGAAAAATTAATTATAAAATCAATATGCTAAATTTTAATTAAAGTGCTAAAATCAAATTCATGCTAAGCAATTACATAAGTAAATTGAGATGTCTTTATGATATTCCTTCTGTACAGGAGTCTAGGAGTGATCTAAGATTGAGTAGTGATAAAAATGCATGCAAACTAACATTATATAATAACCCCAATCACAAGGCTTTGCATTTGTGATCCTGGACTTATGTTAAACTTTTTCTTTTTTCTTATTTTTTTTCTGCTGCTTTTATTTGAGAGTGATAGAGAGAAATTAAAAACAAAGATCAAAGGAGACGACTTGGCAATGACCCTTAGTTTCCTGAATCTCTCCCTGAATCTTAACTTTGGAGAAATCTTAGAAGTGCAAGCAGGATCTTGAGGTATTAACATGATATTTGGGAGAAAAATCCTGAGGAGATCCAGGGCCCTTTTACAACTGGCTTGGGTGTAGAGAAGCAGGGTTCTGGGGAGATCTGTAGCACGGGAGAGCAAGGGCATGTGAGAAGAGAACTCTTGTGATATGGTTTTCCAAGTCCTCAAGTTTGCATGGAGCTTTTGCTACTACTTAGTGCAAGATTTTAAAATAAAGACATCCATGGTTACATGAATTTCTCCTAATTCCTATCAGATATAATGGAGATGTTGCCCATGGCAATGCCTATGTAACAATGCTCAGAACATACTGAAAACACTGGTTTGGTTTAGAAGTTTATTACCCATTCATTTTTCTGAGAGTTACGTTACCTCAATCATAAACATTATTTCTAGATTTTCATGACTCAGGACCTGGTATCATGATCAATGTTTAATTATTTGCTATAATGAAGACTTAGGACAAGTGTTTTTCATTATGTTTTGTTTTGCTTTTTTCTCACATTATTATGATTTATATCTTTGTTAAACTTTTTATCAAAAAATGCTGTGAGATAATCTCTTTAAATAGTTTTCTATAATATAAATTCTTAAATATACACAATTCAGTGTATATGTATAATTTGACTTTATGCTGCATTCTTATATATTATAAGTTAATCATTTGAAGACTTTTTCTTAGAACAGCTTTGATTCACAGGAAAATTGGAAGGTAGAGAGACTTGTCATGTGTCCTCTGCCTCTTCATATGCATAGCTTCCCCTATTATCAACTATCCCCACAGGAGCAGGAGCAATATATTTGCTGCAATGGACGAATCGAGCAATACATTGACTCGTCATAGTCATCCTAAGTCCACAGTTTACTTTATGATTCTCTCTTGATTTTGTACATTCTGTGGGTTTGGAAAAATGTATATTGATATGTATCTATCATTTTGGTATTATACAAGAATATTTAACTGTCCTAAAGATCCTCCATGTTCCACCCTTTCGTCCTTCCCTTCCTCCTCCAACACCTGGCCACCACTGATCTTTTACCTCCTCCAAAGTTTTGAAATTTCATGATATCATATAGTTGGAATCACACAGTATGTAGTCTTTAAAGACTGGCTTTTTTTTTTCACTTTTGTCATCCAAAGTGACTGTAACATTTTGTGTTCCCATTAGCAATACATAAAAGTTGTTATGTTTTCAACATTCTCACCAGAATTTGGTTTTGTCAGTGTTTTGGATTTTCACCATTATAATAGATGAATAGGGTATCTCATTGTTTTAATTTGCATTTGCCTGGTGACTGATGCTGTGGAACATCTTTTCATATGCTTGTTTGTCATCTGTATATTCTCTTTGGTAAGGTGTCTGTTATAATCTGGTTTATTTTTCACTTGTGTTTATTTTTCTTATCGTTGAGTTTTAACCGTCCTTTGTATATTTTGTATAACGGTCCTTTATCAGAAATGTATTTTGCAAATGTTTTCTTCTAGTCTGTACCTTGTCTTCTCATTCACTTGTCAGTGTCTTCTGTAGACCAGAGATTTCTAAAAGATTTTAATGATGCATATCTTATCAGCTATTTGTTTCATGGATGGTGCCTTTTGTGTTGTATTTAAAATTTCATTAACAAACTCAAGGTTATCAATATTTTCTCCTATGTTTTCTTCTAAATGTTTTATAGTTTCGTGTTTTACATTTAGGTATATGATCAGTTTTGACTTAAATTTTGTAATGTATATAAAGCCAGTGCCAAGAGTCATTTTTTATATGTGGATGTCCAGTTTTTCTTACTTCATAGTTTTTGTGAAAAAAACTCTCTTTTCTCCAATAAATTCCCTTTGCTCTTTTGTCAAAGGTAAGTTATTGCATTTGTGTGAGTCTATTTCTAGGGTATCTATTCTGTGCCATTGATCTGTTTGTCTATTTTTTCACTAAAATCACACTGTCTGAAATACTGTAGGTTCATAGTTGTCTGAAGAATAGGTAGCATCAGTGCCCAATATTGTTTTTTCTCCTTCAATATTGTGTTGCTGTCCTGGGGCTTTTGCCTCTACATATAAACTTTAGAATCAGTTTTTCAGGAACCACTCAACAATGTGTGGGTATTTATTTGAATTTGATTTTATTGAAGCTATGGATTAAGCTGGGAAAGACTGATATCTTTACAATATTGTGTCTTTCTATCTATGAACATAGATTATATCTCTATTATTTAATTCTCCCTAGTTTATTTGATTAGAACTTCATAGCTTTTCTCACAAAGATCTTGTGCATAATTTGTTAGATTTTTATACCTATGTATTTCACTTTTTGTTGTAAATAGCATTATGTTCTTAATTTCAAATTACAATTGTTCATTGCTGGTATACAGAAAATCAATTGACTTTTGTATATTAACCTTCTGTTTTGCAACCTTGCACTAATTGTTTATTTCTTCTCAGAATTTTATTGTTAGTTCTCTGGCATTTTCTATAAAGATAATCGTCATCTGTGAACAAAGTTTTATTTCCTTTTCTTGTCCTATTACATTGTTCAGGATTTTTGTATGAGGTTGAGAAGTTCTGGTGAAAGGGGACATCTTTACCAAATAAATATCTATATGTGAAGGCCACCTCATTTTGAAAACTTAATAAACATTAGATGACATATCTAGATATAGGTATAACTGATATGAAATAGAAACCTAACTTCTTCTCTATTTTATTCTCCTAGGTTTGGTATAGATGTCCCAACATCATTAACTGAGTGATCTATTAATTCCCTCTGATTTAGTATGCTACTCTACTAAAACAATCTGTTTCTGGATCTTCTATTCTTTTCTATAGAGAATGTTAATATTTTAGAGTTTTTTTTTAAATAGAAATTTAGATGTCTTTCTGATGGAGACTGTGAGCTATGTGATATTTGTAATGTGAACGTATATTTTATTTTTTTTATTTTCTTAAAAGTAAATAATAGCAGGTAGAATTTATGGAAAAATGTAATTTTCGGTTCAAAATATAAATTACAGAAGCATAAGATGGGGGGAGTCTGGTTTAACAATAGTTTATATACAAAAAGTTTGAGGTAAAAGGCAGTTATCAGGAATTTTGGAGCTTGAAGGGATCTTCATGGGCCCAGCCCTCTATTGTGCAAATTAGGAAACTGGGTTCAGTGGGCTGTAATGCTAATTTTGAACTAACTACATGATTATAAGGACTTTTCAACAAAAGGCTGCCCTTTAGAGCTACAGCACCTTTACTAAATATGTCACACATTTTGGCAGCCACACCTGCAGCACCTTTTAAGAGGGGTGAACACCTGCTGCTGAGACAGGCCCTAGACTCAAAAAAATTTTGTTAGTGACTCCAACCCCTCCGACCTCTGCTAAATGGGCAACTGACTCAAGTCTGTGGCCTGGCTTGGAAATCAGGCATTATCAAATTTTCATTCTCAGGAATTTAATTGGGAGAATATGGAGATGACCATTCAGCAGTGGGAGTGAAATGCTGTATGGAGCCTACATCCGTTGACCGAGCAGAATTCTCCATCCTTAGCAGTCGAGCCTGGGTCCACCTGTCCCACATACTTGGAGTGCAGTGACTATCCTGGTGGGGGTAATCAAACCTGATTGTCATAAAGAGAAAGGGTTGCTGCTACATAGTGGGAGTAGGTGAAATATATAGTTTTAAATATCTAATAACTTTATTCATAATTGGAATGATAATAGTAGTAATATGCCCAAAAAGATAAATTATCCAACCACATGTTGCAAGGAAATGCAACATGTAGTATATTTTAAAGGTGATATCTCAAATAAATGTCAAAAAATTGAAGTATTAAATAAAATATGGATAAAAGCTATAATTTGAAGAATATGATTAGGTATGTACCATATACTTTCAATAAAATTAATTTTGAATAAATTGAAAGATTGATATATCAGAATTAAAATCAATAAGAAAATTATCAATATTCCAATAATAAAAATAAGAAAAAATATGAGAATTTAAATGCTGGAATAAATAGGGGATACTAACAAGTATATTAAAACTTTATAGTACAAACTTTTAAAGAGCGCTGATACATGCAAAACTAAAATGCAGCTTAATCCTCTGAAATTAGCCAAGACATAAGATACTATAATACATATGTTTGGTGTTTAGGTATAAAAATGGTGAAGAATATTGTTTTGGGGGTCCTTTAGACAATGTCTATCCAAAGACTTTAATCCAACAATAATACTACCTATAATTCAATAAATAAATAAGAATGTAGGAGAAACTTCATGTAATTGTGTGTGTGTGTGTGTGTGTGTGTGTGTGTGTGTGTGAATGATGGAAACATTGAAAATATGTCCATAATGTGATTGAATGCCTATATGCATGTATGTATGTGCATATAGACACATTTATATGCGTTTTATACATTTAGGTGTGTAATCAGATAAGATTGAATTATTGAATTATTTCTTCTTTCTAACTCATTTTTCTCACTGAGAGAATCTGTGAGTATTTCTCTGTGGAGTATCTCTTCTCTATTCAAAATTATATGCAGTCATAAATATGATATTGTAGATGGATATTTTTATATTGCAAATGTGTTAAAAATATAATATGAAGGTGAAAAATATCAACTGCAAAACATCATAGCCTAAGAGACTATACCTTACATATGAGCTCAGGTAGATATGAAAAGAAAGACCAATACACACACAAGCACAAAGTTTTAAATGCATTTATCTCTTATGGGTAGAATTACTGAGTTTTTCCTTTACTTTATTTATTAATGCTTTATTTTTCCTTTATTTTATTTATTATTATAAATATATATTTATAAAACAAAATATAAATTTATAATAATAAAAGATTATTTTAGAAGAGGTTTGATTGGAAGATGGATTGAGATTACAAACTGTCCATATGCGTTTCCATCCCATTCCAATTAAAATCTTTGAAAATCAAAACCTGTTTATTAAATCAAAACCCATTTATTTAGGATAAAATTTAATAGTGCTAGCAATTAGGAAAGAAAAATATTGGTGGCCAAGGCATTTGACAAATTTCTGGAAGAGAAACTTATGATTATCAAAGTAGCAAGTGTGAAAAGTAAACCATAACCGGAAAACCCCACCAGGTGAAAGCTAGTAAACTGGTACAGAGGCTATTGCAGTTTCAGTAATAATCAAAGCTCACTGCACACATAAAGAGAGCAGGAGAAGTGTCTGTGCCCAGGGGAACCCAGACAATTAAGAGACATCAATGAAACTTCAGACCAGTTTACCCACCTTGCTCTTTTTCCGTGTCAGGCAACAGCAGTTTTGGTCCCACGCAAAACCCCAGGACAGCTCTGAAGAAATGGAATTATCAGCATGGGAAGTCTATTAATATGGATGAAGGGGTCTGACATTTAAATCACAGATGAAGAAACCTCTGGATCTCCAAAATAAAGACTAGGGGAAATAATGAAAGAAAAAGACAAGAAGAGAAAAAAACGGTAGTTCCAGTTTTACAGTAAATATTTCATAATTTTAAAGATTGGAAAAGTATACAGCACCCTGCTTTCCCTTACTGTATCCATATAATCTCAATGAACTATGCCACATCAACAGGAGATTGTGCCCTTCCTAGCCAGGGCACAAGACCACTGGGAAAATCTGCACACCTATTGAGCAACCTAGTAGAGTGCCTACACTAATCAGCAAGGTTTTATATGCAAAACTAAATGACAACCATTTTCACAGACTTCTGTAAAACCACCAATATGGAAAGGACGACAATGACAAATAGGGGGGCTGATACAAGAGAGAATGTATGAAAGTCTGTACCAAAATTAATTTTGTGAAATAAAAAATATATTTTAATAATAAAGACATATTGTTAACTGGTGTACATAAAACAAATTCAGTCATATATTTTTCTCAATAAACAACTGAAAAGATATTGGCATAAAATACATTGTGGATCAAGGTATTATAATAATAAGAAAACAAAATTATGTGTGGAAACTAGTAAATGAAATGGGATTTTATATATTAAAGTTTTGAAAAATAATAAAATCATCTATATTAATGAGAAATAAAATTTTAATACAATTCAATATAAGTATTCAATATCACTTACAATATAAAAAATGAAGAAATAATGATATACAATAGTTGCATAATGAGGTGAGGTAACTCGATCTTACATTTAGAACTTGGAATACAACAGACAGAAAATGAGCCTTCTTTAAAGACATAAATGAATTAGGGAACAATGACTATGTATGAAAGCATAAGACAATATTAATAATTTTTATAAGGCAGAAATTCATCAGACTACATTTAACAGTGATTAAAAATAGGAATTTAACAATGAAATAAAATAAAGTTAAATTTCTAGAGTAAAAATGAAATCAAAACTGAAATTATAAGCAATGAATAGTAATAAAGTACTACACACTAAAAACTGTGAGGTAAACAAAGATATATAAATGAAAATGTGTAGCCTGAAATACATATAGTAGAACTAAATAATATTTAAAGTAAATGAATTAAAGTAGGTAAGCTAAAGGAGGAAAAAGATACAAAATAATCCAGAAATAAGTAAGGGAGACCTTAATCAGAATAGAAGAAATCAAAATCAATATTCTGGAATATAGCAGCAGCAAGAAAAACATAGACTTGAGCAACAAAAACACAATCTGATTCTTTAAAGTATCATAAAATAAGCAAATAATTTGCCTATTGGTCAAGGAGAGAAGACTCACAAATGAATGTTAGGAATGAGAAAGTGAATCTTACTATAGAAATGGTAGAAATTTTAAAATGTAAATAAAGCATAAGATGTAAATATATACCAAAAGTTTAAAAAATCTAGATGAAAGGTTGTTTTTCATACAGAAACACAAGAGATATAGAACAAAAAATAAGTGAAGAAGTTTGAAATGATGTAAAAAAAAATGAGACTACGGAATGAGAAATATCCGGGAAGGAAAGGTATGGAAATTTACAGAAGGGAGTGCTCATCAGGGTCGAATATCAGGGAAAATTCAAATAAGAGAAGGTTCAGTGGAACAATTGGATTTTGCAATTTAGAATTATCTGAATTGTAATATATTATACCTATTCATGCAGGGAAGTGTTTAGTGTTGTCAAAATTTACAGGTTTCTGAGAATGTACAAAGTTGAGTCTAAGTCAGCCTTTCTAGTGTCTTAGGAGTAACCCCAGAAAGAATATGGGCTTAGTGCTGTTGGTGGCATTGTCAGGCTCTAATGTCATCAACTTTAATTTTTAAAATGCTTTATATAAGCCAAAAGTTCTGTATATAAACACATAGGCTCATTTGAGGAATCCGTTATGAAAATAGTGCTTTAAATAGCATTTGACAATGATCATGATGCTGCATATCTTCAAAGTTTTCCAAGCTCACCTACTATAAGCAGCATCTAGTTTTGAAAATTGGATTTAAAAGAAATGTACTGAAAAATAGACTTCAGAATCACTGCTCCCTGTTATGGGTTAATACACTTACAACTTTCATTCAACTATTGTAGTAAATTAATCTGTTTTATTATGTTGTAGGTCCTTGTGGCTTTTTCTTTCCATGCAGAAACTACAATGTTATAGAAAGAAGTAGTGATATGCCAAGTACTCTGAGAATAGATTGTCTGATTTTTTTTTTGACTGCAAGTGTTTGAAAAGAGATAAATAAACTAATATAATTTTCAAAGCACGTTCTTTTTATCAGTGGAAAAAAGGTAGTGCTTAATGTGATCTCTTTAAAAATAATTTCTTATTTCTTTACAGACTATCTTCCCTTTTATATTTACATTTTTTACATGTGAAATATGTTTATATAATTATTTTAGGAGGTATTCGAGAGAAAACATCCATAGGGCCTGATCCCAAACAATCTCTGAAATGTTTTCTGTATGTTACCTTACTCCTTGTTCCTGAGTAATTATTTATAGAATCTACTAGGCAGTGCAACAATGACCAATAACAAGCAGCATCTCATCACCAATGTTATTGCCAAACTTCATGTGAAGGAATCCAGGGACAAAAGTAAAGCAAATTATTTTCCCACCAAAAATAAACATTTATATATATACAAGACAAAAGCTTACATTTTAAAATGTAAGCTATATATATAGAGAGAGAGAGAGATACACAGAGAGAGAGAGAGAGAGAGAGAGAGAGACATGACAAAATTAGTTCAGCTCTACCTCAACATTCTTAAATCCTTAAACTTGCTTAACTCTCTTTAATCTCAAACTATGCTATTCCTTTGACTTCATCCACACTTTATCCTCGTGTTCAGCTGGATACTTTCTATCCCTCATTCTGCCTCAGCATCCTATCTCTTTCAGGAGGTTTTCCTAAATCTATAACAACAAGCTAGATATATTTTCTAGATGATAACAATTATATCCTGTTCTTTTTCATCTTATCATTTATTAAACTACATTTAAATCACCTAGTTAGTCATATTATAGGTATCTATCTTTACCAGATTGGCTATAACACAAATAGTGCAGGCCAAACCCATCCAGATGCCTGTTTCTTTTTACTGTCCATGAGCTAAGAATAGTTGTGACAAAAATCTTAAAAATAAATTTTAAAAAGTCATATTTCATTACATATGATAATTATATAAAATTAAAATTTCAATGTCTATTAATAAAGTTTTATTGGAATGCAACCATGACCATTCATTTACATATTGTCACTGGCTACTTTTGAACAAAAATGACAGAGCTGAATAGTTTCAACAAAGACTAAATATCCTACACAGACAAAAATATTTACTGCCTGGCCCATTCCAGAAAATATTTGCCAACACCTTGTGTACAGTATTAACTCATAATGATGTCCAAAAATATAACAACTTTAAGCTCTTAGTTACATTTTCATTCAATAATTTTGAGAGTGTTGAACGTCTTTACATCTTTTCCTGTTCACTCTTGTGGGAGCTCAGATTTCATCACTACTGTATCTGATACTGAATGATCCATCTTTTACTGACCATCTTTTAACTGAAAATCGCTGTAGCCAATACCACTGACAACTACTAATGATGGAGGGAGCAACACTATAAGTCTGCTGAAGGCTTGGCTAATTTCAGAAAGAGCCTGAAAAGTACAAAAAATAATTATTCAGCCCTGCAATAATGCAATGGATTACACCTTGGGTAATCACTCTCATTAATTGGCATAGTTTTCATCTTAAGTATGAAAGAAAGTAATGTAAGCTCTATTTTCCTCCTGCAGAATCAGGTCTATTTTGAGGTAACATCAATGTGACCTGCTGCCATGGCTTGATGGGCTGTAAAAAAGCCTCCGGATGACTCGGGAAGCAACGGATCATACCCAGTTCAGTTCACAGGCAATTAGCAACACTTTATTCCTGCAACCATCATCAAACTCAGATATATAGGCTCTTCTTTATCACTGCCCCGCAGAAGTCTCATAATCTCCTGCTGCCTTTAATGCTATTAGCCAAACTCATAAAAACAAAAAACAGACTGGTAGGTGCCAGGGATTTGGGAGATGGGAGAAAATGGAGGCTGTCCTTCGACACGTATAACATTTCAGTTATGTAGTTACGTAAAATAAGTAAATTCTAGAAAGTGACTGAAAACATTGTGCTATACTTAACAATACTGTATTGTTCACTTAAAATTTGTTAAATGGGTAGATCACAGCTTAAGTGATTGTACTACAATTTAAAAAATAAATATTTTGATCATATTATACAGACATGAACAATGTCAGGAAGAAGATATGGTCATAAACAGCATGCCCTTTGCTGATAAGCAGTGGCCGAGCAGTCACGCCTTCATTAAGGAGGATCATGGAGGGCTGATTTTATTCAAACTTTAAATCACCTTAAAGAGAAAGTTTAACCTCCGAAACTTGTCGGTGAAGGGCATATTTTATGGTTACATAATTGATAAGACATTCTTATCAATTTATCAGAGAGCTACCCTGAAGTTATAATAAAAATTTCTGATATGACCAACGACACACTTTAGGGAAAAGGTCCACATTGGTGATCCCTATAGAAACAATTTCTTGCCAGTACTTTTCTGCAAAGACCAAAAAGGTAATTGACCTTTCAAAAGAACCAAAGCCTATTATGAGGCTCTCCTTCAACCACTCAAAATTGCTTCTAAAATATAATTCAATTTTCCCACCTCTGGCCATTTTGTGTAGGTATCCCTTTTGTTAAATATGTACATAAAGCCATTATAAAAAATCAGTATCAGGATCATCATTTTTAAATTTTTTATTTTAAAAAGTATGAAATTTCTGGAATTTTCCTATTTTCTTTGAAAAAAATTATTTTGCCACTTCCCTGTTGACCTAAGGAGTTTGGAAGGCCAACTCTCAGGCACCTTTGTTCAGCCCTGCTTTGTTCTGCGGGAATAAATGGCACACATTGAGGTAGGCCAGCTCTCAGGGCTGCCAAGACACACAGTCAAGGTGATAGAAACAACTCTCCCCATGAGGGCCCTGTCCTCTCCTCCTCCTCCTCCCATTTAATATTTATTTTCAGCACCTGTTTGACGTGATTTTTTTATCTTCTACCTATTGCATTGTTGTGACTTGTTGTCCATTATCTGATTTTTCTACCAAAAAAAAAAAACCTTTGTTATAGAAATCAGCATACTGCTTTTTTAAACCTGGAGAGGTGATATTATAGTAACTGAAAATATGGTCAGGTGTCAAATGTAAATGCATAAAAGCCTTCTTGCTGTCCTGTTGGTCATATTACATTCTTTTTATACTTGCTGGCAATACTGGAAGTTTCTTTTTGCTTGTGTAAACTCTAATTTATATCAAGATGTCATGGTTTTTTAAAATTTAGTATTTCATTACGGTGTCTCAGTGTTGATTAACTAACTTTTGCCACGACCATTATTGATCAAGCAAATACATTCAACAGCCATGTGAGAAAAATAATTTTTTGTAGAATTTTTACATGAACTGATAAAAAAATATTTTAAATGATATTACTTCTCTGAATATTCTGAGTTATTCATGTTGGAAACATAAACATAAAAATACATTGAAATTTTGATTTTTTTCATTTTTCTATGTTAATTTAAACTTTATTTAATTATAATAATAGTAATATTACAATGCTTCAACTTATGTCTACCTGTTAAAGAAAATAAATTTATCTTTACCTGGTTTAGCAATAATAAGCATTTGCAGCACAATGTAAACAGAGTTTCTCTTTAATTACCCCAATGATATCATCTTATATATAATTTTAAAGTTTTCTTCCATTTCCATTTATAGCTTTGCATTTAAAAAATATTTGACTTCTTAGCTTTCCTTTTACCTAATTGGCTATCCTCTCATTCTCTAGGAGTGAATTCTTCCTTTGTCAGAGCCATTTTTTTAAGTGAAAAGTAACTGAAATAAATTAATGTTACAAAAATAAACTACTTACATTTTGCTCAAATAATTAAGTAACAAGAAACTATTAGACTAGGAAACAATAAATATACCTGATTTTGTTTATGCATGAAATGTTTTCAAATTTATTTTTAAATAGAAGGGCAAGTATGAAAGTAACAATAGGATAAGCACAGTGAATAATTCTTGAATATCTTCCCATGGAAAGAAGGAAGAAAAGAGGGAGGGAGGAAAGGAGACAGAGAGGGAGAAGCTAGGGGGGGGGGAGGGAAGAAAAAAAGAAAGGAAGGAAGGGGAAGGAAGAAAGAAAAGGACTGAAGGAAGGAGAGGGATGGACCTTAGGTTTGAAGACCCTATGATTGAGGAGCAAATGGTAGAGGTTTTTACCTCCTACCTTTTATTCTTCTAGAATGATCAGTTTCTGTGCTGGACTACTTTGGTATTTTAAAAAAGAGTTGACTCAATTTTTTTAACAAAATATTTGGATTTCAAAATATTTTTCTTAGCCTAGCTAATATTTTCTGGACCTTCATTATTTGAAAGCAGTGCCAATAGCTTAATCAAGTACAACTGAAATATACCGATAAAGATATTTATTTAAAGTCTAACTTCATTTCTTTAAAATTTATACCTGTGGTAATTTATAATGTTAGACCAGATATGTTTTTTCTTCAAAATATAAGCAGCTCTGAAGTATGTTAAAGAATAACCATGGGAAGCAATCCAGTGCCTGTTTCACCCTGTGTTCATAATTCCATTTTAGGTCCGGGTTTTAGAGTAAGTTCTTTTCTTATTTTTTCCATTTAATTTATTTTCTTTATTTTTTCAAATACATTTGTCTCTGCCTTCCCCCCACCGCCTTCCCTTGCCCCCTCCCCCCTTCCCTCCCTCAATCCTTCCCCTTTGGTTTTGTCCATGAGACCTTGCTACACGTTCCCCATTATTTTCAACAATTTTATTAATATTCTCTCACAGGAGTTTATTTCTAATGTGATATCCTACAGATAAGTTTATAAAATAAATTCCATATTAAAAGTAGATCAATCATACCTAATGTAGACCACTGATATACTTACTAAAAGCAATACACTTTAAATGAATATTTTCTTTCAAGACCATAAAGCAGTAGTGTATAAGACAATATCGTCACTCTCGGGGGGGAAGAAAAAAACTTAAGGTACCAAATAAATTTTAGACAATATTCTATCTAAGGAAAATGTTTGTATCCATGTGTGTATTGTATACATTCTCAAACATGAAAATACATTAAGATTTACTTTTGAAACCATACCCATGCATACATCTGCTTCTCTCTATGTCAAGAAATAAGACCAGCAACACTGAAAGGAAAAGAAACCAACAGAGACAAGAGGGAAGGAGGGAGGGGGCGCAGGGAAAAGGAAGGGAAGGGGAAAGTCAAGGAACATATAGCAAGGACTCATGGACAAAACCAAAGGGGAAGAGCTGAGGGAGGGAAGAAGGGAGGGGGCAGAGACAAATGTATTTGAAAAAATAAATTAAAATAAATAAAAAAATATATAATAAAGAAAATTATTCAATAATAAAAAAGAGAAACATACAAGATATAAAACAAAGCTAAAATTATTGTGAAAAATCAGATAATTACTTAAAGATATCAAAATCATTGCCTAAAAATATGAAGAATAGAAAACATTCAGTTGTTAGCATGTTGATGCTTCTAATTTCTTTAAACCTACAGAACTGAAAATAAATATATTTCTGAGTTAAAAAAAAAAGAAAGAAAGAACAAGAAATATAACAAAGATAGGGCGGATGAATCTTTTGGAGAAATTATGTCTTACTCTCAACAGAGGTAGCAAAATAAGCCCCAATTCCTAATCATATCGCCCTCATGTCATTCTTTAGAGAAACATGACAAGTAGTTAATGTCTTCCCCAACTACTGGTTTACAGGGACCCTATGATTTAAGCTCAGATTCTAGCAGGTGGATGTGCTGGTAATCAGTGAAGAGAATTCCTGCTGCATCTACGTTGCAGAAATAAGTTAGCCTTCACCTTTTATAACTTGCTTTCATAATGAAGGATTTCATTACTTTATTTTTACATTTTTATATTTTTATATCAGTGTTATTTCATAAATTACATTATAAATAGCTGAAATTGAAATACCAGGTATATTACACTAGGTAAAAATACCAAGGACATTATGTCCCCCCATGCTTACCTTTTCTATTTGCTTTTAAAGTGTTAAAGAAATTCAATACTAATAATAAAATTAATAGCTACTTTTTTGTTGTGCAACTAATATATACCACAGATACATATTATCTTTGATAATCCTTACTAAATTCTTGTGAAGACATAGATTACTATTATTAGTATCCCCTGTTTACATGTGGAAAAACAAATGGAGAAATTGAGTAAGTCTCCTAGGACAAGTAAAGTTAGAAATAATTTTTCAGTGATAATCAGAACTTGTGGTTGAACTTCCAAAATGTTAATCCTCCATGCCTGGTTGATAATATAAGCACTTATTCATCCCTCACTGCTCCTTACAAATCTCTTCTAAGCTTTGAGCTTCCACTATCCCAGATAAAATTGCAATAGCATTACATATGATGGTCTCAACTCATATATGTAGAAACTTTTAACTGCATTCAAATAGAGTCAGGACATCTTCAGATTCACTGACAGCAGGGATATGTGACAGAAAAAAAATGCTTAGTCCTTTCTCATTTAAAAACATCTCTTTTAGCAAAATATTTTCAAAAGGCATGTGTCTCCTTCTCTCTCTGTTACTAGTTCTGAGGTGTCCAGTATTCCTCATTGGTACTTCAAGACCCTTCGGACATATCTTATCATATTGGTGTCTGAGTGTCAGCCTTTGGCCTACAGGGTTCCCACCAAGGCAACTTTGACGGGTCCTATCCTCCCTCCCTCCCTCCCTTCCTTCCTTCCTTTCTTCTTCCTGTCCCTTTCTCTTCTCCTTCCTTCTTCCCTTCCTTCCTTCCTCCCTTCCTTCCTCCCTTTCTTTCTCTTTTTGTCCTGTGAACACGTGTCCTTGACCTACTCATCATCTGCAAATGGCAAACCCCAATTAAAGGCACTGCTATTTCACTGATATTCAAGACTGTTCCACAATAGCTTCTTCTAAGTCCCATTGATGAGCCTAGAGCCCCGGCAAGACACAATAGTGCATAGTTCTGAGTTTTCTTTGCTGTGGCCACAAGAAATATTTCAGTCAATTTCATAACCCACAGCTGCCTAAAGAGAATGCCAGTGGGTGAAGATAGACTGATTCAGCACAGATCCCTCTCCCTCTCTGCTGCCATCTACCCCAGTGACACTTTCACTCTAAAGCAGCTTTAAACCAGATACTATAATATAAAGAGCATGCAGGTAGGGGAACCAACCATCCTGGTTTGCTCAAGACTGAGGAAGTTCCAGGATACAGAATATTCAGTGCTAAAAATGGGAACATTTTAGGTAAACCCAGATGATTGCTCGCCCTACATACAAGATATCATCTAAAAGCCAAACCAAAAGTTTGCTGGTTAAGTTTCCACATTTTATTTCAGGAAGTGTTCTGTTAGCTTATTTTCAAAAATTTTCAAACTTTTTATAAGTTTTTATTAGTTGTCAATATTTCCTCGAGATTGTTCTTATTAAAAATAACTCAAAAGAGCCTTGGTCTGCCTGCTCAGTTAGTTGAGGGTCATCCCATAAAATAAAAGGTCATTTGTTCAAATCTTGGTCAGTACACATGTCTGGGTTGCAGGCCTGTCCCCGGTTGGGGTGTGCATGCAAGAGGCAACCAATCAATGTTTCTTTCACATCAATATTTCTCTCCCTCTTGTTCACCCTCCCTTCCACTCAATCTATAAATAAATAAACAAATAAACAGATAAACAAATAAATCTTTAAAAAATAAATGACTCAAAAAAGTTAGTTCTCTAGCTCAATAATTTGTAGATTATTAGATAATTACATTCTTATTCAGATTTTAAATATAATTCTTTCTTTACCTGTGTAGTAGATTTAGAAACTCTAGTTTCCTTTTACTTTTTCAACCATTAATTTATTTTGTCCTTGAAATGCAGCTGATTATATGTTGAAATGAAATAGTGAAATGGAATTAAATCATTAGTGCTATATTCTTTCTTCCAAAAATAGCATGACTCTTTTTATACATTTCCATTCACTTAATATAGGCACATTATTTTCATTATAAAGTAGGTGAAATAACAAGAAAATTGCGTTTAAGGAAAATTATATAATAAATATATAGATGTTTGGATAGAAACAAAAGTACTAGAATAAGTTTCCTCTTATAGGTATTAAAAATAACACTTTTAGGAAACTGTTGTAAATGTTTTAATTTTGTCCCACATATATTTGGCATTGAGAGTTTAACCTTTACTTGAATGTATACTCTAGCTTTTTTTTAAAGCAAGTTCTATACTTCTGTTTAGTGTCATTTGAAATTTGTTTTCATATTTTAAGGTACAATTTATGCAAAAAATAAAATTATATTTTAAATGAATAAAAATAACATAGTTGTACTGAATGAAAAAAGCCTAAGAGAAGTAGTGATAAGTAGCTCATCATGGTACTGAATCTATGGGATGATTTATCTGTTCAGTGATCAGTGATGGCTCAAAAAAGAATGTCTTGCTTGAAACAAAGATTATCTAGTCAAACCCACTTTCTCTCTTAATAGCTACCCATGTCATTACAAATAAATACTATTTCTACAGTATTAGGTAGACAGTAGAGTAGTTTTCCCCCTCCAAATGGGAGAGCTCCATCTCCTATTTTTCTCCTAGCCCAATGTAAAAACATCCAGTATCTATCTATCATCTATATCTATCTATCTATCCACCTACCTATCATCTATGTATGTACATATGTATGTATCTATCTATATATCTATCATCTATCTATCATCTGTCTATCATCTATCTATCATATATGTACCTAAGCCAGAAATGTGTGGTATGTCTCAGCTTCTCCTAATTCCAGCCTTGGAACTGCACACACTACATCGCAATGAACAAAGAAACTGGGTCTGTGTACTCAAGTCAGGGCAAGAAAAGTAATTCCATTATTGGGTTTCCACAAGCATAATAATAATAGTATAGACTGGATACAAATTCTGTTTCCCCAGGTTGCCAGTGAGGGAGTCATAGACTCTTTCATTTCTTCTTATTCAGGCTGTTCAATCATTAGTAACCCAAATATAAATATATGTGTGTATGTGTGCGTGTGTGTGTGTGTATATTTCAATTTACTGTGAAAAATTCAACATGCTCTAATATTTTGATATTAACATTTGCCCCTACATTATAATCCAGTTGTATTAGTTTGCTTCTAAGACATCAAATGTTTCAACGTACTTAGGGGAAAGCATAGTGATTAATAAGACACGTACAATGCAAAGATGTCCAGCCTTGCCAAACAAGGTCTTCCCTGGGAGCTTCATCAATAGATTGCCAGAGCAGAGAACAAAGTACAGTCCAGCACTCATTAAAGAACTTGGATATACTATTGTGAAAGTTTATCTGTAATAGCCACAAAAGTGCTTCTTATGGTCTTATGAGTATGAAGAGCCCAAGTATGTGATCTACAATATAGTATTGGCATGGAATAAGGTGTTGAAATGCTAAAAATAGCAACTTTTTACTTAACTATTCTTTAAACACTTGGGTTTAAACCAGCCTCTTTAAAAGAGGAAAAAAATTATCTTCAAACTCCATGTTCTTTGATATTAGAAGACAGTGAAGATTTGCAGAAACTCTGAATGTTGTTATCAGGTATTAAATAAAGAAACTGGTGTTAGAAAAAGCTTATAGGTAGATGAGCAAAAGGTCAACAAAACACAGTCTATGTTAATAGCATTACATTTTTTAAATGCATTTTTAATATATCTTATTTTAATAATAAAATTTTAAAGTTCATCTAGGGTTAAAAATATGTGCTAATAAAATCTGTGGCATACAGAACTTTAAAATTATGAAAACCTGAATATTTAAGGCAAAGTTAAAGATGTTGCATTATGCATACTACAGTTCCCATGTCCACTTGGGTAATTAAAACATCTGGAAGCTTCAGATCCACTGTGTCTCCTCAATATTCATCTCCTCTGGTCCCATAGGATTTATAGATGCCCTTCTTTCTGTAGAGCACCATAATAAGTAAATTATTTGGGAAGGCTAACACAGTTTTCTTTGGTGATATATTTAGAGTGTAAATAATATTTACCTATAAAAGCCAATTTGTAGATTGAAAATTCAGGGAGAAGACTTGGGATTAGGACATATTTTATTAGGAATGGATTGGCAGAACAATGTGATTTACCATTACAGTAGTTCTTAATCAAAGACTACTAAACAAGTCTCTAGATTGTTAAAAAAAAAAAAAAGAAATGTTTAGAAAGTTATAACTAGTATTGTAATGATAAACAAAGAATACGTATTGTCTATGGGCCATTTTTTATACCTGCCTTTTCCTCCTCCTATAAAATAGACAAAGATAAACACTGTAACCAAGATAACTAACATATATTTGAAAATATTGCAGTACATCTAAGTACTCTAATTTTCCTTCTTGAACAAGGTAGAATGTTAACCTCTGTGAAATGTATTTATTTGCACTTATAATTAAACATGGCTAAAGTATTTCCTAGTAAATCACATGCCTTTAAATATAATAGGTGGCCCAAAAACAAAAGTTATATTCAAAATGTTACAGATTGGCAGCCTGCAGAGCAGTTGTAGAGAGAAAAATTATGTCCCCAAATTGTTGCTTTGAGGAAGACAGCTCCAGGCAAGAAAATACTTAGCAGCCAGAAATATGCTGAGTTCTCCCGTTTCCAGCACCAGGCTTGGACCATGGCAGAATTAATCAGTCACAGCAAATTGAAATTATTAAATTTTCCACCTATTACAATCTTTAACAGGGCAGGTTAATGGTACCACTGTGACAAAGGGCATCAGAGAACCTGCAGGGAGAAGAAATCAAGATGACTAAAGAGACATGAGATGACAAACTTACTTTATCCATATAGGAACCATATTAGCTTATATACAATCTGGACTGAAGATGACTAACAACAAATCCTGGAGTAGAACTGATCAAAATGCTTAAGAGTTATCCATAAAAACAACATGTTAGGCTGTAGGAATTTAACATCCCCAGATTATTTAATCATAATCTCCCAATTGCTGTTTGTTTTTATCATAAATATTTTAAAATATACCCCAAATAAAAATTTAAAACTATGAGAAATTAAAGTTCTAACATTTCTGCCCTGGCTGGTGTGACTCAGTTGGTTGAGTGTCATCCCGCAAACCAAAAGGTTGCTGATTAAATTCCCCATGAGGGCGCGCGCCTGGGTTTCAGTTTGGTCCTTGGTAGAGGTGGGTGCAAGAGGCAACCAATAGATGTTTCTCTGTGTTTCTCCCTTCCTTTCCCTCTCTCTAAAATCAATAAAATAATAAAAAAAAGTTCTCACACCTCAATGGCTTCTTTTCCACATACCCTTAGAGTGACTCTTCACCCTAGGGAGGCTAGTGCTCAAAAGCTGACTAAGGATGTGTGTGACACTTGCAATAAAAAGAAATGAGATGATCAGATGATCCGATGTGTAACCATCTGCTTTGAATTATATAAGTTAAACTTGTCTCTTCCCTACTTATAGCTTTCTTTAATTATACAAGGGGGGGTCCCCTAAAAACGGAATTATCACCCTGGCTGGTTTGGCTCAGTGGATTGAGTGGCATCCTGTGAACCAAACAATCGCCAGTTCAATTCCCAGTCAGGACACATGCCCGGGTTGTGGGTCAGGCCCCCAGTAGGGAGTGCATGAGAGGCAACCACACATTGATGTTTCTTTCCCTCTCTTTCTCCTTCTCTTCCCCTCTCTCTAAAAAAAATAAATAATAAAATCTGTAATTTTTTTTTTTTAACAGAATTGTCTTCTGAAGGGCAGGCCCTTGTTAATACAGGTTTACATTGCTAGGTGGGTATTCTAGGAACTCATCTGTATCAGTGTACCAGCTCACCTTAGTTGTGAGAGGCTGTGTCAAGCTCCAGTGAATTTTGTAAGAGACTCTTTCAACGTGTTTGCCCATTTCATGATGGATGATTTACTAGCACACCTGCCCACACTGCACTGAGTGTTCAGCAGTTTTTGACCAAAAAACAGCAAGACCCCTGTGCCCCACCCTCCCTATTCATCCAATCTCACAATATTGCCCCAAGCAACTTTTTTATCTCCACAGGAAAAAAGTCACCAAAGAGAAACAGTTTGCTGATGTCAAAGAGGTGAAACCAAAAATGGCAGAAGCACTAAAAGTCATCAGAATCAGCATGTTCAAAAACTCTTTTGAGCAGTGGAAACAAAGTCTCGATAGGTGTATTGTATCAAATGGTGAGTACTTTGAAGGTGACTGAAGTTTAAAGATGTAAGAATAAATACACATTTTTTTTACAAATAAATTCTTGTTTTTTGGGCCCCCCTCATATACCATATAAAACAAATTATTCACAATATATGTATTTGCACTAAAATTGAAAATACTGTGAGAGTAGAAGAATTTGTAAAGGCAAAATCCTCATAATATTTTTAAATGACATGAAGAATCCACCTCTTGATCTTTTTTTAACATAATGGTGCAATTTTTCTGTATCTCAATGGATAAGTTTCAAAATGTTTAAGTACCTTCCTAATAGATACAGGATATTCTTTTGGGGTGATGAAATGTTTTGGAACTTGATAGAAGTATTGTTAGCAAAATAATATAAATGCAGTAAATATCACTTCAATGTATATCTTAAAATGCTTAATTTTATGTTACATCAATTTCACCTCAATTTAAAAAAAATAACATTATTGTTTAACAAAACGAGTGCATTCATTTTTATTTTGCACACTTTAAATCTCTATCCCCCTGCTAAGCCCATAAATAGTTGATGTTGCATGTATTGACATATATTTACCTATATTTTAAATCCCTGTTTTCTCATCATTTTACAATAGCATGACTTTTCTGTATATGTCTCTCCAAACAGCCATTGTGATTCTTAGAGAATTTTTCCCCAACTTTTTGGAAAACAAAAATTAACTGAGATATGTTTCAAAAGAAAATAAATGAAACTATTTCTTTTTTTAAAATTGTGTGACACTGTTATCAAATATGATGCATATATTTTGTCTTTCCATATTGACAAAAAGGGAGTAGGACTCCCGGCAATCTGTTTCTCCTTGTACTGCCTCTGAGACTTGGATTTTTACAGAAATAAAAAAAAAAAATAGATAAAAAATAACTGTGGAAAGCAGTGTGGAATTTACTCAAAAAGCTGAAAATGGAACTGCCTTTTGATCCTGCTGGGACTATACCCTAAGAATCCCAAAACGCCAATACAAAAGAACCTATGCACCCCAATGTTCATAGCAGCACAATTTACAATAGCCAAGTGTTGGAAGCAACCTCAATGCCCATCAGTAGATGATTGGATCAAAAATTATGGTCCATATACACAATGGAATACTATGCAGCAGAAAGAAAAAAAGAACCACTAAACTTCGCGACAGCATGGATGGAACTGGAGAGCATTATGCTAAGCGAAATAAGCCAGGGGGCAAAAGACAAATACCATATGATCTCACCTATAAGTGGAACCTAACCAACAATACAAAGATGCAAGGAAAATAAGACCAGCAACACTGAAAGGAAAAGAAATCAACAGAGACAAGAGGGGAGGGGCGGGGAAAAGGAAGGGAAGGGGAAAGTCAAGGAACATATAGCAAGGACTCATGGACAAAACCAAAGGGGAAGAGCTGAGTGAGGGAAGGAGGGAGGGGGCAAGAGAAAGTGGTGGGGGGGAGGCAGAGACAAATGTATATGAAAAAATAAATTAAAATAAAATTTAAAAAAATAAAAAATAAAGTGAGAATTATTCTTTAATTAGTTTATGATTTTTCTTTATAATCATTCTAAATATTCTAGTCTTAATGAATGCAGATAGTATTTCGAGGTCAAGTTTTTTAGATTAAAAAATCAAGTAAATTCTCTAGAACAATTTTGCTACTTGAAATAATAGTTAACTCATAAGTTCCACAAAAACCATAAGCTATTTATTTGATCTTTGAGCTTATAAGATAAAAATATTTTATTGTAAAATAACTACAATTCCTTTGAAAAGCAGTCAGAACACTAAGGACAAACCATTTAGTCAAGAGAACTTCCTAAAATATCAGTTGTTAAGAAAGGCATGCTATATTTAAAAAAAAATTCATAGTAAATATATTAAAACTCTATAGTCCATGGAACCAAGAAAATTGTATAAAAATTTGACAGACAAAGATTTTCATTTGCATAAGTATACCAACTCTGTGGTTTGGTTAGATGTAATAAAATCAAAAGGCATTTTAGGTTGGACCTAATTAATTTTATCTTTTGTCACTTACATATCATATTTATGAAATTACTCTATCGTTCTGTAGATATTACCACTGAAGATTCCAATAAATTATAAACATGTGTATATACAATGTAAATCTTTAAAACAAATATTACAACACATATTAGTCAATACAATAAACTCAAGTATATTGTATTTCTTCATGCAGTCTCAATATAAATCTATTCACAACTTCCATCTTATTAAGCTGGAAAGAAATTCAACTTTGGTCATTTCTGAATCTCCCTCTCTCCTCTTTAAAAGCAAGAAATAAGTCTTAGAAAACAGCCTAATGTTGGAGGAAAAGGATTAAATTCTCAGCTCTTCAGGCTTCCATATTTACTACTAAATTGTCCAATTGTCCTGTATACATAATTCTTATATAGTGATTTTGCATCTTTCATGTTCAACTTGGGGTTTGGAAAGCTTTGAGAAGACTGGAAAACTGAATGTCCATGAACAGCCTCCCTGTGTGTCTAATGAAGATATTCCCTCTAGGTCTTATAAGTCTTGGAAGGATATTTACTCATAAAACTCATTAATTTTTTTCCTAACCTTGAGGTTATTCTTTCTTTATCCCCTCAAAGTAACTTTCCTTTCTCTTCCTCATCTGAATCTCTATCATAATCTCCTCAAAAAATGTAGACATTAACAAAAGAGATACAAGTTAGTTGGATTAAATAGATTCCAATCTAGGCCCAGAGTTAATGACTGCAAAGCATCGCTAAGTTTGCCATATGTAATGGATGGTCTCAGTTTTGATCCCAGTCACTGAATAAAATGTCAGGCTTTCCCCATCTGCAAATTGAATGTGGCTGTTGGCGAGGGGGGAAATTCCTTCTTCTATCCTTAAGTTCTTATGGCTTGACAAATAATAAAATTGAAAAAGACCAGATTAACAGGGGAAAAATCAATTTAATATATGTACACAGAAGATCATAAGTGATACTCAGAAAAATTATGAACTAATAGACATTTTAATACTTTTTAGACAAAGAAACAATAAATTTGTGAACATTTGGCAGGACAAATTTTGGGGCTCATTAGTAAGGAATCTAAACAGGGACAGGGCTTGGGTAGTAAATCATGAAAAATAACAATTTTTTTAAATAAATGCTTCTTAGCTCTGAACTTTTTAACTCTAGTCACTGGAATGTCTCTCTCAGTCCCCTTGGAGAAAGGAGGTGGATACCTGTTATAGGGGAGATTTACTTCCTTCATTCAAGAAAACAAGGGAGCAATCAACATCCTCTTCTTGCATTGGCTTCCTGTTGAGTACCTTTAATTCAAGTTCATCAATATGCCATTATATTCTTGCCCAGGGCCCCAACATGACAAAGAAAATTAAGCAATTTGCATATACAGTGTTATGAAATAGAATCTCACTCAATTGGCATACAGTTGTCAGAATATGAAAAATGATAGAGCTCATCAATCGTCTTCCTTACTAGAATTTATACCAGAATTGGCTATTTCCCATAAACAGAATGTGACTTGCTTGTGAATCATTAACAACAACAAAAAGTATGTGTTATGTGAAATATTCTTTCTGGAATATTTTGTATGTGTGACTTTTAGCTAGGTCCCCAAAGTTGCAGCTCAATGATAAGCATTGAAGAGGATATGCCCCACAGACGTGTGAGGTGCGCCAGCCAGAGTGGTGCGTTGCCCTCCCGTGGCCTGGCCACGGAGGTGCTCCGTGGTCTCTGTTCTTCATTTGCTAGCATGAGGGTTTAATTATGTCCTAGAGTGAAACTGTAAAGATAGCATTAAAAGCAACAGATGCAGAAACGTTTTGCTCTGCTTCCATAGATAACCTGTTCTCAAAGGTGAGCAGAATTTTTAAATTTATAATGAATGTTAGTAATACAGGCAAACTAATAATAGTTTATTTATAGATTTTATGAATTACACTGAAGTATTAAGTCTGAAAGAATTCAATAAGAAAGTTATTTTCATGGGTTTTTTTTTTATTTTTCACAAGTTAAAAATATAGACCAACTTATAAACTATATAAGGATAATGCAACAATGCCTTCCAAAACTTAGGAAATTCAAAGAAATTGAACAAAAATATGTTTTTTTATAAATTTATTGTAATCTCAGCAGCTTTATATATTTAGTTGTACTCATTTATCTATAGTTGCTTAGTTTTCTTTGCTAATATAGAAGTGGTAGCTGCTCAGTAAAGAAGTGAGACCTATCTGCAAATGTTAACATGAAGTGGACATTTAAAAATATTATTTTGTATTTGATTATTTTTCCCTTAAGATCAGCTTCTTTTTCTATTTTTCACCATTACAAAATGGATGATGGAGCCCTAATAGAGTTGGTCTATCACCCTGATATTTATAATACACTGTAGTTTGGGTTTCCTGAGTCTGGAGAGATGACAATATTATTATAAGGCCCTTATACAATTTTTTGGCACACAGCATTCTTAAAAATATTTTTGAGGAAAGCAATGAAATATTTGTGTTAAAGAGAAAATTACAAATCCTTCTGGGTATAGTGGTTTTGAATAAAATCCTCTGGCAAAGAACAATAGGTTCAACTAGGATACAAAGGAAATAATTTTGAATACATTAGTAGACCAGCAATCTGTCAAGTACCATATCGATTATGATACTAACAAGGTCTTTCAAGTAATAATACATTTTATATTACCGCCATAAAGATTATTTTATATGTGGTCATGACAGTTATGTTAACCTTTAGTCTTATAGGAAAGTCTATATTTCAGATCATAAAATATCTTCTTTGATCGAAGTATACAAACAACTGCCCTTATTTTTGACAAGTGTCTTGTTTAGATTTTTAATTTCTGCATTAAAATTTTTCCAGGAAGTGGTATCACAGCATGGCTTTAAGTTCTTAATTTGAGTAAATAGCTTTGGTTTTCAAAACTCAAATATTGATTATTATAAAATTATTGAGATGAGGCTAAAATGATTGTTACATGACTAATCCCTTCTACTTGAAAGATGAAAAGGACTGTTTTATTATTTGTGATTATAACATGCCAGATAAACAACTACAGTGCCCATTGCAAAATGAAAATATGATCCCCTTATTAAAACAACAGGAAAAAAGTAATGTAAAAATGACTAAAATATAAATCTCCCATGGCCTCTCTCTAGATTTGTTTCCTTTGCTAACTATTTTTGTTTAAAACTTTTTTAAAAATTAAAATTTTTAAATTTTAGAATGAATTTTGCTGTTGACCTTTATATTGTACAATATTGGCTCTACAAGCAAATAGTTTTAAAGGAAGAATCACCAACATTTTATTCTTATCAGAACAGTGGAAATGCTGCACAAACTAAGTCAACTTTTTATTTTATTTCTTGGTACAAACATGCAGCCAACCTCTCTGCCTTTGGCATAAGAATGTAAGAAAGAACTATATGAGAAAAGGAACTATGGCTTTCAGCATAAATTGTTGGCTAGTATGCGAGAGCAACACAAATAAGAATATGGTAAAAATGTCTTGGTGGTTCACATTTCTTTAGAACATTGTTAAATCCTTCCTGCATTTAAATCAATTAGTGTTTGAAATGGAAAGTGTGGCCCCTCTAAGCTTCCAGTCATCTCCTACCTAAAACCTTTGCTGGGATGTAACACTCTTCCCCTGCACTGGATTTGAGTCTTGCTCAGCTCCTGCACATTGTAGGTCTACAGGAATTCTGTATTCATGGGGAATTGGCCATGTTATACACAAATGGAGCCACCCTGCACACGGCGATGCTCCATTGTCCTACCAGGCACACACAAAACCCATGTTCCAAGATAAAACTATTAAGAGCCTCAAGATACCAATAGCAGAGGATTAAACCAAGGCTGGGTCTGTAAGAGGAGATGTTTCTAAGTTTTGCTTAAGAGAAATTTTTCACTGTGACCATTATATAATAAGTTACCATTCTTTTTATCTACTAGATCAAAGCATAGTTGCCACTTAGTTCAAAATTGGCTTTTTTTAAATTGTTGTTTAAATACAGTTGTCTCCGTTTTCGCACCATCGCATTTCCCCGCCGCCGCATTTCCCAGCCCCCCAACCCCCACCTCCCACGCTCAATCCTTCCTCCCTTTGGCTTTGTCCATGGGCCCTTTATACATGTTTCTTGATGACACTTCCTCTTCTTTCCCTTGTTATCCCCCTCCCCTGCTCTTGTTACTGTCAGTTTGTTCTTTATTTCAACATCTCTGGTTATATTTTGCTGGTTTGTTTGTTTTGTGGATTATGTCCCATTTATAGATGAGATCATACATTCCGTTATTTGTTTTTCACTGCCTGGCATATTTCACTTAGCATAATGCTCTCCCGTTCCATCCATGCTGTCTCCAAGGGCAGGAGTTCCTTCTTTCTTTCTGCTGCGTAGTATTCCATTGTGTAAGTATAACATAATTTTTGATCCACTTATTTACTGATGGGCACTTAGGCTGCTTCTAGTGCTTAGCTATTGTAAATTGTGCTGCTGTGAACATTGGAGTGCATAGACTCTAGATAACCTGAAAATTGACTGCTGTGTAACTACAAATTATATTTTACTCATTAAAATTTGGTTTTGTACCAAAGCAGGACACAGAGTGAAAATACTGAAATTTATTGAATCAGGAAAAGAGAGGAACAAATCCCTCAAATTATCATGAAATTTTTTTTGTAGGATTTACCACAAATTGTAATTTTACATTCCTTAGTATTTTTCATTTCTTCAATCTGTCTTATCCAGTGGTAAACTCCTCTTGGCTGATTTTGCTCTTTTGTATTTTTCATCCTTATTCAGTGTCTATCACAGTGGTGAGACCCAGGATACATACTTAGTTATTATTACCAATAGAAAATACAAAGATACCTAATGAAGGAACCATTTTACAACAGAGATACAATGTTAAAAGCAGTTACAAAGGAAAATGTTTGGCTTGCAAGGAAAAACTTCACAGAAGAGGTAGAATAGTAACTATTACAACAATGGTCAAAAGGGTAGAAAGAGTTTTAAAAAAGATTTGATAATCAATACCTCTTAACAGTTTTGAGAAAAATACTTCAAAGTAGTTTTATTGGTATGGAGTCAGAGTTAGTGTAACAATATTGAAATAATGAAAATGGTTTTTGGAAATCAACATTTCTGTTATTTTAACCACTCTTTACAGATTTTTATTTTACATTTATGTAAACTATTCTGAGAAATCAGTCATTTCTTCTTTGTTCATTCACTGCTCTTAAGTATAATTTTATTTTTAATAACAATTTTTATTTATCTGTTATTTGTTGAAATACCTTATTTTGATAAAAAGCAATTATCATACAAGTTTCTTCAAATGAGAAAATAATCCAGAAATAATAAATTCAAATATCTATCTTGAAATGTTACTAAAATTGTCAAAGCTTAGATAAGCACATTTTTAGAGGCACTTATTGTGAACTTTTATTAATCAGTTGTGTAAGCTGTCAGAAGAAAAAACTTTGTAATAATATGAGATAAGCTTAAGCTGTCCAGTAGCTAATTTTTGAGCACACAGCTAATTATGAATACTAAACTTACTTCATGTTTATGGAACTGCCAGGACCAACCTTGCAATTTGATAATAACTGAAACATAAAACCCTAAAAGAGCTTGAAATTAATCTAGCCATGAATTTCTGTTTTAGGATTTTGCAACAAGGGTCATGATTCTTCTGTATTTTTATTATTTCCATCCCAGCATGGAATAGGAATTTTTATTGATATGCAGTTATCAGTGTGAATTGATATATACATGTATATGTTACTAAGAATGCTACCTACAACTTCATGATATTCAAACTTATGTCAAAAGGAAAATTAATCATTCCTCAGACCCTATCCATGAATTATAACCATTACAAATCTTTCTATTTTATATTATTAAGGTTTCAATGGTATATGAAATCTTTAAAATATGTTCAATCATTTTTATTAAGAAATTGAAACCCAACTCATTATAACATTCAATTGTTATAAAATAGAAACAGTTAATAAAATAAAGCATGTTGTTCAGTACAATTATTATTTTTTAAAAATTATGTAACTTTATTTTCTCATGTGGTTAATATTTGGAATAAGTTTACCAATACAATTTTAAGATCAATTGTATTGTTATTCAATCTTTAAATGTATGTACAAGGCAGACAACCTAACTCGTGATTTTTAGACTCAATATTCTACACTATAAATCTGACATGTTCTATAAATTCATGACTTCGTCTCCTCATTAATATATTTAGATTCATTTAAATATATATTGTGCAATGTTGGTCATGCATTACAGGAACAACACAGGAATAATCAATATAGACTTTTAATAATAATTTTGTTCTCTTAAATCGTAATTAAGATTGTTACCATGTGAATATTCAAAGATTTAT
This sequence comes from Pteronotus mesoamericanus, assembly GCF_021234165.1. Lineage (NCBI taxonomy): Eukaryota > Metazoa > Chordata > Mammalia > Chiroptera > Mormoopidae > Pteronotus > Pteronotus mesoamericanus. The sequence continues at coordinate 28,289,757 of NW_026555085.1, read as the reverse complement.
TAAAATTAAAAAATAGAGTAGTCTTGATTTAGCTCCAAATATCTGAAAGAACACTAGTTATACCCATTCCTTTTGGTGTATGCCTTAGCTCCAGCCTCCACCCTCTTGGAAGCGCGCGCGCGCGCGCACACACACACACACACACACGCACACACTTTCTAGCACAGTTGACTTTAGGTTAAAAAATCAATCTTTTTCTTGAAAGAAAACTTAGAGAACATGGAACAAAGTAGCCTCATTTTTTTTTTTACAAAAATTCATAAATGGGCTATAGAAATACTTAGAGAAAAGGTCACATAGAAAATCAATTTACAATAGGTCCTCTACACAAACCTTCAAAATTTTGCTAAGGAGATTAATTTAATTTACTGTGATCTCTTTGCTTTTACAGCAGTATTTGCAGAGAAGAAGCTGCAGTAAAACTAATGCAAACTAAAAAACATGCCTATTGCATAGATTATGTATCTACTTTTTTATAAATAAAATTTCTAAGAAATACTTCAAACATACCTTTAAAGGAGAAATAAAAGTGTCAGAACCTTTTAATTTTCGATAGAAAACTTTCACAGATAAAAAGTATGTTCTTGGGAGTGAAGGTCACAAACTGTTCAATTCTCATAAAGGTCCTTATAAATTATGTTATTTTATTAAAAATAGATTTTTTTATATAGCCAGCAGCTTGTTTTTTTCCACTCCTACAGGATCAGCAATGTGGACAGAATGTTAAAGATTGGGTAAGTACCAAAATACAATATTGTGACTAGAAATTGTGGCTTTCATCTCAGGATTTTGTTTATTATTTTATTAAATGCACTATCCTGAGGGTAGCATATATTCTTACTTTAAAAAAATATTTTCTCATTCTCTCTAAAAATAAATAGGCTTAACTCAAATAATTTATCTTGTCATCTCTGCACCTTATTTTGCAAAAGAAAGTAAATAGTTATTTTGTTCATGTAAAAGAAACTATTTGATCAATCTTCTTTGATTCTCTTCCTTCCAAGTTTAATTGTTAGTTATTGTACAGTTAAAACAGGAAAGTACAAATGAATAATCACCAGGCATTGAATTTTTTACTATAAAGGAATCTATAGTTTTAAGTTCAGATTTTAGAATAAATTTTACCAAGAGGAAGAGATTGTGATATCTAATAATCTGAATAATGTCAAAGGTTTTTTTTTAATACTACTTTTTTCCCCCAAATTATTTATTTATTTATTTTTAGAGAGAGGGGAAGGGAAGGAGAAAGAGATGGAGAGAAACATCAATGTGTGTTGCCTCTTGTGCACCCCTTACTGGGGACCTGGCCCCAACCCAAGCATGTGCCCTGACTGGGAGTTGAACCAGCGACACTTTGGTTAGCAGCTGGCACTCAATCCACTGAGCCACACCAGCCAGGGATAATGTCAAAGTTTGTGAAAGTCTGCCCTTGTCATTATTATATTTGCTATTGACACAAATATGTATTGAGATTCACAAAAGTCCAGAGTTGACTTCTAAGCACAGGATAAAACTATCATCAATACACCCCGACTCCAAGAGCTTGCAGTTCTGTTTGGGGTAACAAGAAAGTTAAGTAGGTATAATCACAGAAAAAGAAACAATGAAAAGTTGTGTTAAGAGCTGAACAATTCTGCCCTGGCTGGGGTGCGGCTGAGTAAACTGAGTGCTGGCCCGTTAACCAAAAGGTCGCTGGTTCAATTCCCAGTCAGGACACATGCCTAAGTTGCAGGCCAGGTCCCAAATACAGGGTGTGTGAGAGGCAACCACGCATTGGTGTTTCTCTCCCTCTCTTTCTCCCTCCTCTCCCCTTTCTAAAAATAAATAAATAAATAAAATCTTAAATAAAAAAAATGTTTGGAAAGTTTTTAAAAAAAGAACTAAATTCCATAGAATAAGGAATCAATAGGAGATAAAGATATAAAAGAAAGCTTTTTGGAGAAAGTTAGAAATAAGATAAAGGCAATGAAAATATAACAGCATTCAGATATGTGGGATGATATTGTAGAAACTTGGAAAATCACTAAATGATTTAATAGGGAAGTATATTTTTTCTATTAGTGAGGGGCTGTGAATATTTACTAAATTATACTCTAAGGTATCACACTAAGAAAGTGAACTTTGTCACATGGCTGCTGGGGTGCCATTAAAGTTATGGGGTCTGTTAGTAAGATGTAAGATAGGAAGGAAATCATGAAGCTGAATCTAAAAGATCTTAAAACCAAAATAACTCCCTGAACTTGCTTTATCCATTCTTGGTCTTCAAACTATTGCTTCAGCCCAATTCTCAATGTATATTTATTTATTGTGGACTGGGTTTTTTTTTTACTTCTAAACAAACATCTTGTATATACTTTTTAAAAGATAATAGAATTCCCACAAAAGTCATTTGCAATCATCTCTAAATTATTCACTCATGCAATCCTCTTATCCCACAATGGCAAATAGAAGCCATCTAGCACAAGTGCCATCATTACTATTCTCATTTCAACATACCTTCCTCATGTTTTTAGAACTTCTCTTCAACATCACTCTTTTTCCTTTTGCCCTGCCTCAGAGTAAGAATTGTTTTTCTTGTCTTATACTATGTGTTGACTGTCATTTTCAAACAAACTGATCTATGGCTTTGTTTAACACTGGTAAATTAGTCTCTCTCTTTTATTTTAATTATTTTGCTTCATTGATATATCTCTTTTCATTGTATAATAAAGAAATTCTTTTCTTCCTTTAAAGAAAAATAAACAAAATAAAAAAAGCCTTTTCTCCTAACACCACTTCTAGCATGAGTTTTATTTATTTCCTTCCTTTTACTAATAAAATTCCTAAGATTTATCTATATTTGCTTTTTTTATCTTCTTACTAGATATTTTATCTTTCAGTCATTTTCTCTACATGTATAGCAAAACTAATTTTCTTTACCTATTTTAAAAATGATTTCATCCAGTTAAACCACTATTGTCTCACAAACTAGGGGATTTTAAAATCTTGATTCTCTTTTTGTTTTGATGAAATGTCTATTTTTTAGAATATTAATTGGTTATAACCATAATAACACTATGTAATAAACCACATCAAAACTCAATGACATGTAGAATAACCATCTGTTTCTTATTCATCTGTGGATTGGCATGAGTTCAGCTAATCTAGAATTGGCTTGATTGGGTTTATTTCCTAACTGTGAACTACATTCATCTATTCCTCATTCACCCTACACCTTCAACCAAGGCTTATTTTTCATATGGAAAAAGATGAAAGTGCAAGAGACCAAGTCAAATCAAGCAATCGCATTTCAAGTTTTGCTTATATCATTTCCATTATCATTCCAGTAGATGAAGGAAGTCATAGAGCTATGCACAAGATCAATTGGGCAGGAAGATCTATTCCTCTAATGTAAGGAAATGGAGCATGAATATTTGCTAAGCAATAATCTAACTTAACTCACTTGAGTTTCATGATACTCTACAGCTTTGGTAGTGATTTTAATTTAATATTCAAGTAGATTTAAAAAACTGATACTATGTACTTATTAAATAATAACTTCTCATTCATCTTTTCCCTCAGCTCTGGCAAACATAATTTTCATTCTGTCACTCTAAATTTGACTATCCTGGATACCTCAAATAAGTATATTCATACAGGATCTACCTTTTTGTAGTTAGCTTATTTCATCTAGCATAATATCCTCAAAGTTTATCTATTTTTATAGGATATGTCATGGTTTCTTACTTCTTAAGGCTGAATAACATTCCGTTGTGTGTATAACCATGTTTTGCTTATCTGTTCATCACCCAATGAACATTTGGGTTGCTTCCAAATTTTAGCTATTATGAATAATACTTCTATGAACACTGGTGTACAAAATATTTTTTCAAGGTACTGCTTTCCATTATTTTGAGTATATACCCAGAAATGGAATTTCTGGATCACATGATAATTCAATTTTAAATTATTTCAAAATTCATCATACTATTTTTTTACAGTGGTTGTACAGTTTTACACTCCCATTGATGCTTTCCATTTATTTATATTATAATTTTTCTAAAATATTTTGTAGCTTTTATTGTGCAAAACTTTTACCCCATTGGTTACATTAATTCATAAGTATTTTATTATTGTTGATGCTATCATAGTTTTCTTAATTTTCTTGTAGGCTAGTTCACTGTTAATACACAGAAAAGCAACTGTTTTCTGTGTGTTGATTTCATATCCTGCTAAATTCATTTATTAATTTTAACAATATATTGTATAATATTTAGAGTTTTCTATATATAATATTATATAATCTGTGAACAGAGATAATTTTATTTACTACTTTCTAATCTGGATGCCTTTTATATATTTTTCTTGATTAATTGGTCAGGCAAGGGCATTCAGTACTATATCAAGTAGAAATGCTGAAATCAGACCTCCTTACCTTGTTCTTGATTTAGAGGAAGAGCATTCAGTTCTTTACCATTTCATCTACGGCTTTATTATGTTGACAATATTTCTATTGAATCCTTGTTCATTGAGTGTGTTTATTATGGAAAGGTGTTGAATGTTTTTCAAATGTCTTTTTTAAAATTAAATGATATGCTCCTGCTGATTTTTTTCTTTCATTTTTCAATGTGTTACATCACATTGATCAATTTTCATATGTTGGACCATCTTTGCATTACAAGAATAAATTCTACTTGGTCATGTTGTATGATCCTTTTAATATGCTGCTGAATTTGGTGTATTAGAATTTTGTTGAATATTTTGTTTCTACTCATAAAAAATATCGATATACAGTTTTTGATTCTTACAGTGTCTTCATCTGACTTTGTTATCAAGGTAATGCTGGACTCAGAATACATTAGGGAGTGTTCCTCCCTCTTAAACTTTTTTTGAGGAAAATATGGAGATGAATTGGTGTTTTCTTTAAATGTTTGGAAGAATTTATTCCTGAAGCAAACAGGTCCAGGGCTTTTTTTTTTTTTTTCCTGTTGGGAGATTTTTTTATTACTGATTCAATCTTCTTATGAATTATAAGGCTATTCAGATGGTCTATTTCTTCATGTTTTAGTGTAGTATGTATTGTGTTTCTATAATTTGTCCATTTTGTGTAAATTATCAAAATTTTGGTGTACAGTTGTTCATAGTAATCTCTTGGAATCATTTTTATTCCCATAGAATTAGTACTTAACTCTCCATTTTTATTTCAGATTTTAGTCATTTGTGTCTTTTTAATTTTCTTAGTTCAGCTAGCTAAAAGTTTGTGAGTCCCTCTAGCTTTGGGTTTAGTTTGTTTTCATTTCCTCTTTAAGTTACAAAGGTAGGCTGTTGACATATTTCTTGTTTTTTAACGTAAAAATGTATAGGTAAATTTCCTTCTTCATACTGCTTTTGCTGTGTCCCATATGTTTTGGTATGTTGCATTTTCATTTGTTTCTAAGCATTTCCTAATTTTTCTTGTGATTTGTTTTCTTTGATCCATTGGTTGCTTAAGACCATTTTTTTAAACTTCTACAAATCTGTGAATTTTCCAGTTTTTTTTAAATTATTAATTTCTGACTTTAGCTCATTGTGGTCAGAGAAGATATTTTGTATATTGTCTATCTTTATAAATCTATTCACACTCCATTTGTAGCCTAACATAGCATCTATCTTGGAAAATGTTTCACGTGCACTTGAAAAGATATGTATTCTGCTGCTGGGTAGACTATTCTGTATATGTCTGTTATATTTCATCAGCTTATTATGTTATTCAACCTCACCTTTACTTTTCACTATGTTGTTAAGCTGATATTTGCATCTTCCTTCCCAAGACCTCTGAGGATTTATTTTAGTTCATTTTCAGAGGATAGTTATGTAGTTGACTATTATAACACAGTTAGAGAGAGAGCAATAGCACCGATAACCTTTGTTCCCTGACAGTCCCCCAGATAATAAGGCTGCTTGCTGTATTATGATAGGCCGAGGCAGGAGAGTTGAGATTCATGAGAAAAATTATAATCTGCTGGCTGCCCTATGGTTGTATATATGCAAATAAAGAAAACAAATTAAAAATATAATAAGTTTAAGTCCCAAAATTTCATGCTTTGAAGGAGGTGAAAACGCTGGAGAAGGTAGAGTATGTAAAAACATGTAAAATTATACAGTGCAGAAATGTGAGTTTTCCCCAGAATTATACAGTATTTAATATGTTTAATTATTGAGGTTTATAAGTGACCTAATGTTCTAAGCTGCATATCAACACCTTGATGAAAAAAAACTTCAAATTATTTGTTTACATTTATTGTTAAACATACAAAACTCATCACTGTCATATTTTTACCTCCTTATTCCTTTGGAGAGAATTTTAGTAACATCAGTATGCATCCCATCATTTTGTCTTTGCTCACCATTTGGTGACAGGATTCATTGCTTTTGCTAGAAAATAAGATTACTGTTGTGCAAATTATGCATGCTCAGTTGCAATTTTCTTCTGTGTGAGGTTCTTTAAGAGCATGTTATTCATTGTTTATGAAATGTTTCATTTGTAAATCTGTTTTGAAAGTCTGAATTGGAACATTATGTTTCTATGAAGCCCTCTCTTATAGATTTTGTTTCCATTCTGGAGGAATTATATTTTAAATATTATATCTAGTTTCTGCTGTGTTATCTTTCACACCCTTCCTCAAATCTCAATACATCACTATAACTCATGTGAAACAACCGTTAACTTCAATGAATAGAGTTACAACATTAAATTCTATAAAAGGATTTTGCTGTGGTTGAATTAGTCAGGGCTGTATTCTAACATTTACCATAGAAGAAAAGTGTCCTTTCCAAGGACATTTTCAGTCTGGATCTCTTTTCTTACTTCAGCTTTTTGGTAGAAATATAGCATGACTGACCTTAAAAATAGTTATATAATGTTTATCTGTATTTAGTAAGTCATAAGCTATGTTTACATAAATAAGTTCACAGACCATGTTTGCATATTGAAATTATTAGAGAATTTTACTCGATGTAATAAGTATTTATGAACTTGAGTGACAGGCAGTATGAAAGACTAGGAATTCTCTAAATGCTCTCTGCCCTCCAGGAGCTCATTTACAAGCAGGCAGATAAATTGTTAACAGACATCCCTCACACATCATAGCAACCAAATAATTTGAATGTCTAAAAAAGGAAAGCATTAATTTTTCCTGATGGTATGGAGAAAAGACGTGCTTTAGGACAAGACTTACACAAAAATGGGTGACATTTGAATTGGGCCCTAGAGGATCAGTTGGATTTTGTTTGGAAGAGAAAACAATGAAAGGAAGCTTATAAAGAAGGAACAGAATGAGAAAATGTCTTGGAAATTGTCAAGTTATCCAATACGTGGGGAAGGCAGAGGGTTCTTTGAACCTGTAACATAAATTACTGATCACAAATGGAAATTGTTGAAATACGTTGATTTGTATTGCATTATGATATAGGGGTTGAATGAAATATGAAGAGCCACCTAATGTGGATCAGGAAGGTAATGAGATGATTAATTTCATGTTTTACAAGGATAGCTATCAGGAAATTATAGAGTATAAAAAAGAAAAGAAGGTGAAAGGAAGAGTTTGATGAAAGCGGTTCTGTAGGTAAATAAAATATAGTTAAAAGATAGATGTGTAGATGATACAGATTCAATATCTTAAACCTCTAGGCTGGAGGTCTCGATGGACGGTGACGCAGCTTAGTTGTAAAATAACATTCAGAGGAGCAGGTCAGAGTAGATGTTATCCTAGTTTTTAATATGTTGGTACAGAAAACTATATTCATTAGAAATACCAAGAAAAGATTTTTTTAAATATTTGAAATTATTTCTAGTTTGGAGATAAAACTGCAGACAATATCAGAAGTAGGTAAAAAAAGATGAGTTTGTTTCGGAGAAAACAGTTCTGAAATAAAACCCTGGTGAAGACGGACAGTGCTGGGACTGGCAGGAGACACGGGGAAAGGGCGCACTACCACTCGGATCATGCAGAGCAGCACCAAAGAAATGGTGGTCGCCGGGGGCCGGCGGGTATCGAGGGACTAAACGGTAATGGAAAAAAATACAATGAAGTTTAAATTAAAAAACAAACTTTGTTAGAATGTGATTGAGATTTTCATGGGACATTTGTTATGCTAAGTGAAATAAGCCAGGCAGTGAAAGACAAATACCGTATGATCTCACCTATAAGTGAAACCTAATCAACAAAACAAACAAGCAGGCAAAGTATAACCAGAGACATTGAAGTAAAGAACTGACCGTAACCAGAGGGGACGGGAGAGGGGGAAAACAGGGGAAAGAAGGGGAAGGGCCATCAAGGAAGATGTATAAAGGACAAAGGGAGGAAGGATTGAGTGTGGGAGGTGTGGGTGGGTGAGGTGAGGGAGAGTAATGGGGGGAAATTGGAGACAGCTGTAGTTGAACAACAATAAAAAAATAAAATTAAATAAAAAATAAAATTAAAAACACCAAGAAAAAATTAAAAAGTCCTTGTTTTCAGGTCAAATCTAAGGTACTGCTAAGACATCAAGCTGCAGTATCCATCTGGTAGCTGAAAAGTCACAAGAGTTTGAAAAGTGAGGTCATAGGAGAGATGTAACCTTGGAAGTTATCTTCATAAAGTTGATAGAGAGATATTTGAGAATGAATGCTATTTCAGGTGGAAGAATATAAAGAAGTAAAAATTAAATCCTGGTAAAAACAGTTAGTGAGTGTACCACCACAGATAGTGAGCCTGCAAAAGGAAAAAGGAGTGGTCAGAAGTTGGAAGAACCAAGAGTGTATTTTGTGCTCAAAGTTAAAGGGAGAAAACCTTTAAGAGGCAGAGATAGTTATAGTCTTTAAATTTAGAAAAGTGGTTTAAAAGGAGAGAAAGTGTTATTAAGGTTACAATTAGAAGTGTATTGAAAATGAAAATCTGCTTTAATGCATTTTAAGTGGTCCAATGAAGGAAAATTCAGATTGCATTAAAATGAGACATAATAAAACTGTGTGTGTATAGGAGGACTAGAAGTGATGGTGGGATAAAGCTGAGAAGAGGAAGCTACACTTCCTAGATTCCTAAGTGGCAACTGTAGAAAATGACAATGTTGATCATTTGTCTAATATATAAAAGGGAAGGAAGAGTTAGGGTTAAAAGAGACTGAAAGATCAAGTAAGAACTTCTGGATAAGAGCAGAGAGGACATATAAAATCCTTAAATTTATTTTTAAAAACCTAGAAATGCAAATGTAATAAGAGTAATGTAATAACAAAATGAAAATGAATCTATATAAATAATAACTTACACGCATAATTTATCATCCTGACTACTTATGTGAGAAATTCCTTATGGTATTACTGTTATTTTTTTTTCACATTAAGAAAAGGAGAAACAAAAGTAGTAATGACTTACAGTTTCTTTTAGAAATATATTTGTCAGATTAAATGAGTCAGATTTAATATTGTACTAATAATATGGTCAAGGGCATACGAATGTTTTCATTTTTATCTTAAACACACTTTATCTAGAAGATAAATCAACTGACTGATAGTGATTTAAATTGCCGATTTTCTGAGTAAGTCTGAGAAGTAAATAAGCCAATGAGATACAAAACCTTGGATGATTAGAGCCCGTTATGATGGATGGAGGTAGACTGGGCTGTAGAAAAATGGCAAAGCCTGATAGCCTCTCCCCAGTGAGTTAGATGAATATACGGCATTATTTGTTTAGTTGGATATCACCTGTTCACCCACTTCTACCACTATGAGTTTCCACTTAAATATACATGTAGATTGTCAGCGAAACCATATCCAAAAGGGGACTGATAATATCTCAGTTACAATAATCATATTCACCTTACAGGTTTTCCCGTTTGGTACCAGAAATGGGAAATTAGAAAGAAGAGGCATTTGGTACTACATTTTTTTTCCTTTCTTTATTATAACCAATAAATACATATTTTTGCTTATTATGTATTTTTGTTGGTGATGTCTTGTTTTATTCGTTTTTGTTGGGTTAAGGGCCTGGTGTTGAGAGTGTTAATCTTCTCAGCTTACTTGGGTATACTACAGTTGCTTTCTCAATAATTTCTTTAACAAAATTTGAAGCCATCTCTTAAAATTTACTTAACTTAAAAGTGGTATACTTGTATTACTAGTATGTGACTTGTTGTCATTTAAATATTTTTATAAATTCACAAATAATTTTAATTTAACCTCTGTAAAATTGTCTTATATTTTAAATGCTTTTTTGATGACATACACACACACATATATAATTATTATGAAGTTATTCTGACGTATTGCTAAAGAACCATGGTTTCTCCATTAATTATTAATGTTTTAAATGAACATATAAAGTTTCAAAAGAAATCTGGTTTTAAGATATTAATTATGCCTTATTGAGTATGGTTTATGATTTTTGAGCAGCACATGAGTTTGTCAGTTTAAAGTAATAGCACATCAAAAAACATATTAGACTGAGTCTTTAAACTATGAAAGCAGACATATTTCTAGTTGCACCATGGGCTTTCTGGTTAAAATAAAAAACCTACACTCACTGTACAAAGCTGCAAGCAATCTGAATTCATCTTTCTCAGGAATGTACTGTCACCAGCCTATGATAGTAGATAAACAACAGAAATTATGTCAAAACTGCACAGTGCTCTGAGAGGCTCGCAGGCAAAAGAAATATAACTTAAAAATCACTGACACTGTTTCCTGTAAGAGTCTCAACCTGGGTAGTTTGGAGAGCTGGCCTATGTCTAACTTCACCTCCAACCGCTTTAATCAACTCCTCAAGTACACTGTTAAACAATTAGCATTAAGAACTTTCTGCAGCATAGCCATTTGCATTAAACACTTTAAACAAAAAAATTAAAAAGCAACAAGAACAAGAACATCATAAGAGCCAGATAAATCCTAATTACTTGGTTTCTCAGCAGATGGAGCTTGACAGTACTGGAACCACTATGAAGTTATGGTGAAGAAGGATGCCAAGTAGCCGACAGAGCTGTAGTGAGGCTAAGCTCAGATATAAGATTGCTGACCAATGGACATGGTGCAGCGATTGGTATAAATCTGCTAAGTTTGCTTACCAGGGACACAGAGCTAATAGGGTGACATTGTGACAAAACTTGTGAAAAGTCCACACCATCACCTACTAATTTGCTTGAAAGGAATAACGAGCTGCGCCACACACCCAAACCTCCGACAATGCTCCAACAAACTCATTCTGCAGGGCCATCTTCAAGAGGAAGGATATTGACTTGCAGAAAATAATATTAGACATAAAGTATTATGATGCATAGATCACAGATGCTGCATCAACATATGGAAGAGTTCTCGCATCAGCAAATAAAAAGGGGTCAATAATGTGAAGAGAGAGCATAAGATTTATTCGGAGGCTTTATTACTCTGTGATTTATGAATCACTACAGATGGCAGCAATGTAGTATAATACTTACAAATATGAGGCAATCAAGATTATTAAAGCACCTAGCAGCGCTATTTTTAGTTGCAGCTATAGACAGAAAATGTCTCTGGACACCCTGTACTTCACAAAGATGATGTACCTAGACCCCTAATTTTTAAAAGATGATCACACATGACTGTTTCTATTGTTAGGTTTCTTCTCAAAGGGTTTTGACATTTGTCTCACTTTTTTATTGTAAATGTATATGTAACTAACAAGGGTAATGAATGAGTGGGTGAGGTTCCACAGTTACGGCTTATGAATCAGAATAGCAAGGGCATTAAAGTGTGGACTCCGGATATAGAATGTCATCCTCTCTCTGCCAATGCCTGACTGCATGTTCTTGAACCAGTTACTTGATTTTTTAGGAGGAAAGAGATTCTGCTTCTAAAATCTTCACCTATGGAGCCATTATATTTTACCCTTTCTAAGTTTTAGTATAATGAGTAGCTGCTACAGATATACTAAAAGTATTTAGAATTTGAAGGGTATGTGTATTTTCAACTTAAAATTGAAATTATGCTCCTACAAAGCCCTAAATAACACTAGATAAATAACAGTATTACTTACTGAATAGAAAATGGGGAATACTTTATTCAATTTATTCATTTTTCTAAAGAAATCCATTATTTTCAAATTTGTTTAAAGTAGAATTGTATCTTAAAATAATGGCAATTACAATTGATAAAAACAGCCAGAGAAAGGCTAATTCAAATACTTACATCATAAAAGCAGCTAATGCTGTTGAAAACGTCTTATTTCCTAGAATTATTTTGGGAAACAATGTTACTGACATGTATTCCCCTCTTGACTATGAGACAATTCATTTTTTCCAATAGAAGATACTATATGTTTAGGTAATATATAATAGTATTTAAATCTAGCCCTGTTTTGTCCAAAATGATAACTTTGAATGCATTCAGAAATTATAGGTTTTGGTTTGATTTTTCACATAAGTTGTTGAAAATAATATTTTACATATGATGGATTGTTGCCTTCTTTCTCTTTTTATTTGTTTTATCTCTCCTCTGTCTCTTTCTTTTATCAAACCTGCTAACATTCCTGTCCATTGCCCATACTCTGTCGCCTTGAGCTATGAAAAATTAACTATGCATCAGCTTAGCCCACATTCAATTATATTTTCTCGTTTGTGCTGCCTAGGATTCTGATTTGTGAACTGTCAGATCCATCCCCTTTCTCGTCAAAATATCTTTTGGCTTTATTATGTACAGTCCAACCATCTGTCATAGTGACAATCTTAATACATGCTATTTCTTTTAGACCATCTCCATTGTTAAAATGGAACACTGCGCTGTTTCCTTTCCCACCAAAAGCAGATAGTTTTCCTTCCATCAAAACTGAAATCTTCAACTGTGGAGCCATTTCTGTTCCACTCTGTTTATTATGTTGAAACATTTACAACGCAGTTGACAACACTTTAGCTTTTCCCTAAATCTATGATTTATTATATTTGTATAACTTACTTGCCCTGGAAACTGTTAACATTTGAATAAACTCACTAAATTTATTGGTTGTTAGACTCTAGAAAATAATCTTCATAAAATCTGTTTTGTTCTGAATGTTACCTGGTTCCAAATGAGGGGCCTCAGAAATGTAAGACCCAGATACAATGGAACCAAAATTCAAACTAACAATAAGTAAACTAAAACCAGGATTTCCATCTGATTGTTTTACCATCTAAGCATATTCATTAAAAAATCATTCTTAGTATCCTATAATTTTTAGATATCTCTAAAGTACAATTAATTTGAAAGAAAGTCATGATTTCCCCTGGAATGTAAGCTTCCTAAATAAAGGGAATTGGTTTTATTCAGTGATATATCTCCAGTGTCTATATCACCATCTGACACATTTAAGGCAGTCAGTAATATTGGTTGAAAGATAGAACAAGTGTTCTCAAAGTCTCACTCCCTGAAATAGTAACTACATACGGTGCCAAGTAGGTCGTGGAAATGTCAGGAGTGATCACGTTGTAAAGGATAGGATTGTCTAACCACTATACTGTACAATTGAAACTAATACAAAATAATATTAAATGTTATTTGGAATTTTTAAATAAAATAAAATACAAAGCTTTTGCACTTCTTCCTCCTAGGACTCTGTTTATATCTTACCTTCTCAGCAAAGACTTTTATGACAATCATATTTAAATTCTGTTTCCTGTGGATTCACCTGCCCCTTGTTCCTCTCCACTGCCCTTCCCCACTCTCCCTTAGCAATTCTTGTTATCTGATCGACTTTACTTATTTATCTTTGTTTGTTTATTTATTTATTTTCCAGTTGCTTACTGGAGTGTAAGCTCCATAAAAACAGATGTGTGTTTGGTTTTTCTCCTTTTATAGTTATTGTCTGTGATATTACTGAATCAGTAATACTGAGGATAGCACCTGGCACTTTTTAGACTCTTTCTAATTAGTTGTAAAATAAAAGTATAAATTGGAATATTTGGCTTAGATAATATAAGGACAATTTATTACATTTTTTTCAGTTTACATAATACTCACTGGTTCTAGGCATCTAAAATGTGCTTAACAATATGAAATAAGCTCACCCTACATTACTTATGCTGTCATAAAAATAAACAAATATTTGTACATTTAGACAAATAAGTCTCCAAGGAAGGCACCAAAATAATTTTCAAAGTTATTAATGTAAACAGAAAAATAATGATAAAAACATAGATGTATGGTGTTGATAATAAAACTAGCATTATATTGAAGGAGTCCAGAAATACATTGCTTTGTTTTTTCTCCTCATTATATGGTCTTCTTCTTTGTCTACCTATTTGTGTTACTAAACATTCCTCTCTACTCATGAATCTTAAAAGACTCCAGAATGTGGAAAGCTGAAAGAAACATGATTTAAGAGGAGAAACTGAGATGTCACTGTAATTATTTTTAAAATATTATTGCAGTAACAATTATATTAGAAATCCATGTATTTTATTAGAAATATATTTATTCCTTGCACTAGCTGGTGTGGCTCGGTGGACTAAGTGCCAGTGTGTGAACCAAAATGTTGCTGGTTGAATTCCATCAGGGCACATAACCTGGGTTACAGGCCAGGCCCCCAGTTGGCGGCGTGATGTATCTCTTGCACATTGATGTGTCTCTCCCTGTCTTTCTTCCTCCCTTCCCATCTCTCTAAAAATAAATAAATAAAGTCTTTAAAAAAAAAAGAAATACATTTATTCCAGAGATGTTCTCATCCTAATCCAGAGCCTATGAACATACTACTTTGTATGGCAAAGGGGGCGTTGCTAATGTAATTACGTTAAGGAGCTTGAAATGGGTGGAGTTTCCTGGATTATCCAGATGGACCCAATATAATCACAAGTGTTCTTATAATAGAGAAGGGTGAGGGTTAGAATAAGGAAAGAGAATGTGAAAATAGAGACAGGAGTTGGAGAGAGAAATGACAACGCTACCTTGTTGATTTAATGATAAAGAAGGGCCTCTGAGTCAGGTAATGTTGGTGGCATCAAGACATTGAAAAAGGTTAAGAAACAGATCCTCTTTTGGAGCCCCCAGAAAGAACCCTAAGCTCTGTGGACACAGTGACTTTATCCCAGAGAGACACATATTGGACATCAGACCTCTGCAGCTGTAAGGTAAATTTCTCTTGCTTTAAGACACTGATTGTGTAGCACCAACGAAACACTATTACATAGGCTTAAAACATTTTATGATCCTGTTATGGGAAAGCTTGCTTCTTCTTGCTGACACAGTAAAGAGTAACAGATCAGCACGCTGATTAGTATACAGGCAAAGTTTACTATTGATAGGCTCTCATGGAAGAGAGCAGGCCTTGCTGAGGTGGGGAAGAAGGGTATAAGTAAAGGGCGAAGCAAGGCACAGGGAGCAAAAAGCAAGGGCAGCAAAAACCAAAGACAGCAAAAGTATCAGGCATTTTGTCTTGAGGACTTACATAGTTTGCAGGATGGGGGTGAGGGAGTTGCATATAGATTGGTGGTAAAAGTGGTGCCAGCTTCCCCCAGGGATGGACATGACTGCCTAAACATAGAGTATGTGTGGGGGTCTCTTTCCCTGAATTCTTATCTTGCTGCAGCCCACATTTGTTAATCTTGTTGTAAAACAGATATGTTACAGGAGACTATTAAAGTTGAGACAGTTACCCAAAGTTACTTATGGGCTCTTTCTGTGAGCACTAGGGACCCATCATAAAACAGTGACCAGAGGCAGGCAATTAACCAAATTACTTTATGGGCTTTTCTTTGGGCACTGTGGACCCCCTCTTCTTCCCCCTCTAACTTTGGGATGAATACACAGTTTCAAAGGCTTTCTCCCAGATAGTGGAAACGATACGCAGAATGTTGAGGGCTCCCCTCCTCCTGTGCTAGCATGGCGTTTCTTGTGATGCTGGAGCACCTGGCAATAGTATCAGACCAGGCTCAGGACGGCTGAGTGCGTGGGTGAGACACATCTCCCTCCTCCTCCCTGCCTTGGTTCACCATCTATCCTACCTAACAATCCTTCCAACTGCAAAATTCAGGATTCATTTATGACACATGGGTAAACTTGAGTGGGAAATACAGGCTTAAAACTAATTTGAGGGCAAATGAAGTTTGCCTGTGTGCTTTTCCCTCCTCATAAGGCTCATTTCTCTGGAGCTTTCCTGTTCCTTTCCTGCTGCTCCTCGGGGCAGTGACTGATGATGGAACTGTTACACTTAAAAACTTAACATATTACTGACTACATTCAGGTTGGAATGCAGGTTTAAAGAATCTATTATAGAGAGAAAATCTTTCATGTCCAAAGATATTAATCTTCTTGATCAAATGTTATGTTAACATGCTTCAGATTTTTATGATAAATCCAGTTTATATATATTGTCCATCACCAAAACTTAAAAAGCAGGACCCCAGAGAAAGTTCTGTTTAGTAAATATAGTTTAGTTTGAAATGATATTTCCCTTACTCAGTAACAATTTGCCCTTAATACACGATGTAAATTTTTAACCCCTATAGTTAAAACAAAATCTGTATTAGTTTTCTATGGTTGCTATAATAAATTACTATAAACTTAGCACTTTATTATCCCACAAACCTGTAGGTCAGAAGAATGTGTGAGCTTGTTCAGTTTCTCTCCTCTAGGTTCCCCAAGACCAAAATCAAGGTGTCAGCTGGCTGGGAAGAATTTGGGTTTTTTTTCCTTTCTTTCTTTCTTTCCTTCTTTTTGTTTATGCTATTAGAGGTGTCCCCACTTTCCCCTCCTTTGCCCACCTTCATTCAGCCCCTGCCCGCCCCGCACCCAGGCCATCACCGCACCGTGGTTTATGTCCATGGGTCATGCATAAATGTTCTTTGGCTAAGCCCGTCTTTCTTTCAGTCCCCCGGTCCCCCTCCCCACCGACAGCTGTCTGTTCTATATATCTATGCCTCTGTTTCTATTTTGTTCGTGAGTTTATTTGGTTCAAGAATCTGCTTTGAACCTCATATTGGTTACTGGCAGAATGCAAGCCCTTGCCCTGTCTGGCTGAGCCTTCCTTCTCCTCCCTGACAGCCTTGAGTCTCCCTAAAGCCTCCTGCATTCCCACTTCACATCGCCCCTCATCTTCAAATCACCAATGGAATGCCACGCCCTGCTCTTGACTCTCTCTGAATTCCCCTTTTGCTTCTTTATGACTCTAGCCCAAGAAAGTTCTCTGCTTTTAACGGCCTATGTGGTTATATTTGCCTCACCTGGATAATCCTTGATAATGACCCTATATTAAGATCCAAGATCTTAATTACCCCTGCACAGCCCATTTTCCAATTTACCATAAGGCAGCCTCAGATTCCAGAGATTATTGTGAGGACACCTCACACTAATATGTAATATAGCATATGTAACATATATTAAGGGCTATGATATGCCACGGTATGTGCTAAATGCTCAGTGCATATTATTTCCTTTAATTCTTCAACAATCCTATGAGATTGCTACAACTATTTCTGTATTTTTACAGAAGAAGTAACAGATTATTGGAGAAGTTTGTGTTACCTGGTCAGGTTCACAGAGTCAGTTCTGCTATGTGGCATATGTATTACTAAAAAGTACTGCACTATGCAGAATTGTGATAAAAACATAGCCTTCTGTGAAATATGTGGTAAAGGGCACAATATTCAACAACATTGTCAAGGACACATTAAAAAATATAAGTAATTTATAAGAGTGGTAGTACAGTTATATACATATTAGATGAATAAATATATAAAAATTGCATGATTGTACATTTTGAAAAACGATTTGTTTGCTTTTGGCCCTTGAAAAAGTTCAGCTTATGAGTTATTGTGAGGTGGTAGAAAGAAGGTTATCTAAAATCAGGTGGAAAGTTGTAACCGCAGATGTGCACACGGCCCCTAACACACTTACTGTACTGACCACATTGATAGATGTTTCCAGTGTGTGTGTTTGGGTTTGCATTTTGTGCATTCCTATGTGATTTCATTTGGCTGAGTGCAGTTTTTTACAGTCACCTAGCGTTTCTCAGGGATGAATTCATGCATGAGCAAACACAAAATTCACTTCGCATTATGCTCAAATTGTTCTGTAATATGTCAATTACATTGGAATAAATCTGTGTTTACAAAACAAGTGTTATAGCAGAACTCACTGTGTAAGAAGCAGAAGAGCTCAAGAGTGTCATTTTATGTGTCTGAACTCATATATGTGTGTTTGTGTGTGTGTGTGTATATGGGTATGTATATCTGTGTATATCTGTGAGTGTGTATATATATATATACACACACACACATACTCTGAATACATCAAATAAGACAATATGAAAGATAAATAAAAAAGATAATTTTGAGGAATTTTTATATTAAGATGAAGTTTAGTACATATTATGTTTCTTTATCAAGATCTTTTAAGGTAGTGACTCTCACTGTACTGTCCAAAAACAGAATTCTATGAAATCGGCATTCTATCTCAATTTCTGGCCTCCCTCAACTTTTAAGCTAAGTGTAAACACCCATAACAATCACATGATAAAATTTTAAAGGAAGCCTCATAACATAATATTTAGGGTATGCACTTCCATTTGATAGACTCTTTTTGAAGTAAACAGAACTCTATACTTCCTAAGCTGCAGTTGGTTTCGGTTACCTGCACCATAACACAGCTATAAAGAAAGCTGGGTGGGAGGTAAAATGCGATGATCATTCTCAAGTGCTTAGTAAGTTTTAGGTACTTTATACACAATCTAGTTTTCCCCCTAACAACTGGGGGAGGGGACTTGTTTCATTAATTTATTTGATGATTATGAATTGAATCTTAAGTAAATCAAGTAACTTTCCCCAATTTCCTCATATCACACTTCAGTTAACTACAAGATGAGGATTTTTTTATTTTTAAATGCATTTTTTAAATTTATTTAAATTTCTCAAGGTAACATTTGTTAATAATGTTATAAACATGTCAGTCCGTTGACAATGAAGTTCATTGTATTACATTGTCTCCACACTGCAGGCCCGACTTGATCAAAAAAAATAAAGTATTTATCCTGGTTATTCCTTATCTGAATTTGTAACCCAAGTTCAGTCAATGCAAAAATAAACCTGTTACCCCCCAAACTAGTTTTCCTTTTTCATTCCTCATTGTTATTAATATGATCAGTTTACCCATGTCCAAAATCTTGAGGTTATCTTTGTAACCTTCTTTACCCTCCACACGCAATAATTTACCCCTTCTTATTGGTCATTAAAGCATTTCTAGGATTTTTTTGTCTTCCCGTTATTTACCATCATTCTAATAGAGGTCATAGTTCCTCAAAACTATGTTACTGAAAGAGAGACAAGCATCTTCAGTAACTACGTTTTCAAATTCATCTTACAAAATACCAACACATTTAGCCTGCTGTTATGAAATCTGCAATAAATGAATACAATTAAGGCCTCTCAAAGCAGAGGGCTTGGTGAGCCCTTGAAAAAAAGCAAAGAAAATGGAGAATCTTTAATACTGGAACATAAGGCCTGCAGTAATACATTTTTATGCACATTTTCCCAAGGTTATTAGTTTCATGGAGCTCTGCCAAAGCGAAAGAGGCCTCTTCCAGGAACTCTGGAATAAGAAGTACAGGAAAGTCATTCTTAGCATATGAAGAAAATTCATAGAAACCATTTTTTAATGTGCATATTAAGTAGCTAGTACCTAGGTCTTACAGAGCCACAGAAAATTCCCAAGAGGTTTTTTCCCAAGAGGCTTCTTGTTCCCAAGAGAACAAGTTTTGCAGGCTTGTTCATCTCACCTACAACCATGAACAATTGTTGCCTTTCAACAAACATGTGCATAAGAATTGTAGGTTCATATTTCATTTTCCTAAGTCCCCTTGTAGTCTCCCAAAGTTCCTTCTGCAAGCTGCTGAACAGGATATCTTCAGGAATCTGTACTAGTCAAATAATTAATTAATACCTACAATTTTATAAACATATGACAGAAACCTCCGCATTTTGAACAAATGGAGAAAGAATAGTAATTCTTTTACTCAAAACGCTCTTAAAAATAAGACCATTTAAAGACGAAGCTTGGGATATGATTGAGAGCTTTCATGTTGACAGCATCATAAAAAAAGAATTTCGAAAGCAGTCACATTCCATGCAGAGACTACAAGTGGCCATGGTTCCAATACGGACGAGCTTCAGTTAAACTCGCAGAGGGAGAGAGTCAAAGTGAATCTTTTTACCTGCTGCAGTTTTGGAAAGCGTATTCTGAAACCCAAAGGGAATGCTGCTCAATGTTTCAGTACATTTGCAGGAATATTAACTGCTTTGATTTTATATTTATTGCCCATAATACTGGCATTTTAGAACATAAAGTTACTTTACAAAGTCATATTAGGTGCACTCATTTTTAAAATGCATTTCCCTTGGCTGTTTTACACTTCAAAAGATTGATAGGGTCATGTGGGTGCTTGAACCTGGTTTGCTTTGGTTTATGAATATTTTGTGAGTGTCAGTGGTATTGGGGATGCTTTCAGAATGCCTTGTTCTAACAGTTGTTTTGATGTGTGGCTTTATGAATTTGATCCTTTGAAACACGCTGTGCTACACTTGGAGAATTGGCTCTGTAGTTCCATGGTTGTCTTCTGTTTCACCTTAGAGTCTTTCCATTTATTTTCTAGGGCATTGGTTCTGAAATAATTCAGGCTTTCCATTCTTTCAAACAAGCTGCAAGAGGCATGAATAAATTGTTTGTTCAGAAAATTATTGTAATTGCACTAGCAACACTGGTAATGAAGGAGTTGCTCTGTTGGAATTTGCAACTTTTTGGTGTAAATGCATTTGCATGGTTGTTGCTATTTTCTGACAAATATACACAAGATTTATAAATTTCTATGGGGTTAGTCACCTTTTCCAAAATATTAATTCATGAACCTTTATATTTCTCTAACTCCCTTTTTTTAATACTATCATAGTTCTGGTCTTTATAACTCCTGTTTTTGCATGTGCAGGATTCTAATATGTTATTCAATATGAAATTCCCATAACCCCAATCCCTGTCAGCTTCCTCCAGTTTATCATCACCAGCATCAAATCATTCTCTCATTGTCACTGGAGCTATCTTCCTGGGAAAGATTCACCTATTGTACTTCCAATCCCCTTCTCTCCTTAATCAAGGCTCTCTGTGGTATACACACTACATACACTTAGTGCCTCATATACTACTGTTTCCATGTAAACTCTAGGTGGGCCAGGTTAAGAATGTTTCTTTTACTCACATTCACACACAGCTTTTTTCCCCACACATATTCATATAGGGTTTTTCAAGCTATGGAACAGAATATTCAGAATAACATTTACATTTTTTTTCACCTAACTAGCTATTTAGATTTATTCTTAAAATTTGTACTATTTATCCATCCATTTATTTATCATAGTGGTTATTAAGTACCTATAGTTATCTATGCTCCAGACAAAGGGTATAGAAATAAATAAAGTACAATTTCTTCAAGCAGCCCCATAAGACTTCCATGATAATGCCCTCCCTGCCCTGACACATCTACTCGGAGACACAAACGGAAACATTTAATCCAGTCACTTTTTCCAAGTCACTTTAGTATTTTCATGCTGCTTTATATAGTGTAAGATAGGGATGTGCCTGAATATCTCCCTCATTAAATTTATACCTTTAAATCAATGAGCTGATGTATTATATTTTGTATATTTTCAATAATACCTAAGGCCATGCAAAACACAATATTTCTTGGTTAATAGTCATGATCCTAGTAGGTTATTCGATGAAATTTAATTGCTTTGCTTCTTGACATGTGCAAAATACATAAGCCCAAGAATTACAATTCTCTTATTTTGTTTTTCTCAATAAGGATACTCAACTAAAAAATTTCAACCCTATGCAAATATTTGTACACATGTACACACATATACATGTGCCATAATGTATAAAATTGGGAGTTTAAAACAAAATTCCTTTTAAAAAAGTGTCATTTTTCTTAATACAAAGAAGTATTTTCCATTTTATGAAAATAAGTGTTTCTAAATTCAACTATTAAAATGCAATTTAATTTTTCACTTGGAGAAGCTGTCTAAAAGCCTTTATCTATTTTTGTGCAAATTAAATATTGTTGCAATTAATTGTTGAAGTAAACAATGCCTTTTTCAAATTAGTAATAGGGCATCTAAGTACAGAAATAGCACCTGATATGTCTTGCCAAGATGAGATGACCTTTACAGAAAATCATGTTTTCTACAAAAAAAAAATTCCTGTATCTACATCTTACTGCACAGTATTTTTAAGATGATACTTTTTCTCTCTCCTTGGATATCAGGTACACAAAATCCCTGTGTAACTTTCAGGATTTAGGGGTGGCAGCAACTCTATTATTTCATAAAGTAAAAACCAGGCTGCTGCTTCTGAACTATAAAATAATTTGTCCTGACTAAAGCAAACTATTCCCAAGGCCTTTTGCATACACCTGCATAAATGTGTATGCAAAGAGACATGAATAAATTGTTTGTTCAGAAAAGGGGCAACATGAAAAAAAAAAGATGATCTCCCCAACCATATCCTGGAGAGATCTGTGTGAGGAAGTATAATCCTTTTCCTTAATATGCAGTATCTTCTCAAGTAAATTTCAATCTTTCTGTATTTGAGATATAAGTGTAATGATAGGTGGCAGTGTATTTTTAAATTCTGAACTCTCTTATATCCCATCAAATATTTAGAATGCTATGTGATTTTTTAAAGTAGCATTATTTATTGTGCCTGAAAAATTTGAGCTCCTTTACAACAATCACAATGTAGCTTATCTGTGAAGTAATAGAAATACAATTCATGAGCGGTATGAGGAATTATATACATCTTTGCTGTTGACTGTCTGAAAGTGGCAGAATAGGGAGAATCTTACTCAGAAACTCAATTTTAGTAATTTCTCCCCAAAAACCTGGCATTGCATGAAATTTGTTCAAATTATTCCCATCCCTTTTGCTCAAGCTTCTCAAAAACTTCTACGTGATTGACTCACAAGCTTCACAGCTCTCTTTTTCTAAGTCTTCACTCATTCAATCAATCTTGTCTTTTTTAACTTCCTTGAATTAAGCACCTATACCCATTATCTCCTTAAATGTGACAAAATATACTAAATCAAACCAATGTCATTTTTATTAAAGAGGGTGGGCAGAAAATGGGAAGCAGTACTTCCCAAACATGAAAATTTATCAAATGTTGTCTAATTTTTTAAAAATCTTATCTAAACTTTACCTGAAGTTTAGCATATTTCATATTACCCAAATGATGGTTACAAAGGAACAGAACCAGCTAGGCATGAAATCTATAATATTTCTCAGGAACCTTTTCACACATGGAAAACAAGAACAGAACAAAGCAAAAACTGTGTGTGTGTGTGTGTGTGTGTGTGCGCACACAGGGTTTAGTTGAATACAAAGGGAAAAAAGGTATTTGGGACTAGATACCATGTAGCTTGATGTTTAATACTGAGCCACAGAGGAAGAATACATACCTGGGTTGAAATTATTCACTGTATTTATTAGCTATTTGATTTTGAGCAAATTACTGAAACATTTTATCACTTAGTTTTCCACTTAAAGAGTAGAAATAGCAATAACACACAATACATAGACTTATACTGAGAATTGAATGAGATAATCCCTGAGAAGCCCATGAAATAGCTAGTATGTGATAATTACAAGGTTCTAAGTGCAAGATGGTAAAAACAGTGACATGATTCTCCTTAGAAAAGTGAGAAATGGACTGAACCCAATTTCTATCTAGTAACCTCATTGTTCACCCTTTAACTGTGCCATAATTGTAGAGTTGCAGGTTCCATTTTGATTATGCATAGTTAATTTCTGCTCAGGTTTTACTGTCCAGAATACATATTAATTCTGTAGCTATGACCTTTTACAAATAAACTTAGCATGCAAGTTAGACAATACTTTAAAACATAATTCAATGTTAACAAAAACTGACTCATTATTTATTTATCAGGTATTTTTGGGAAACCTCATTTCAGAGTCTTATCTGAACAAGTTCAAGTTGGGGTTACAAAGTTCAAGAAACAAGTAAAAATTAGGTCATCTATGGTTATAATCTTAGGTTTGTGTTTTTCTGGTTATAATGAGCAATTAGCAATACCTGCTCTGACTGAAATTTTCCATTAAAGTTTTATGATAGCTCTACATCTTGACACATTTATTAAGGATTTTGAGCAATCACATTGCTTGAAATACAAATATGTATATGTGTATTTATATGTACATATTTAGATAAAGTAGAAATATATAGAAAAAACTATTTTATAAACTCATTTTATTTTACATTCAGTAAATATCTCATAGTCCATGTTAATCTAAAATTCAGCCCAACTTTAGGTATTGTGCTTATAATAATGGTATGCATTTTCTGTATTAAATGTTCCTTTATGTGTGTGAGCAAATGCACATATTCAAAGTGAAAATATTTGAATACTAATGTATTTTAAGAGTGGGCAGAGGTACTATGAACATGACAATAACTGCTCTATAACACTTGTGGGAAATATCTACAGAAAGAGAAGATATGGATCTGGGTTTTTTTTTCCAGCTTTACTAAGGTATAATTGACAAAAAAAAATTGTAAAATATTTAAAATGCACAACATGATTATTTAATATGTATATATGGTGAAAGGATTCCCACCAGTGTATTATTTAACTTATTCATTACCTCCCATATATAGCTTTGTGTGTGAGGGGGGATACTTAAGTTTTATTACCTTAGTAAATATCAATTATGTAGTATTTAGGTAGTCATCACAGTATCCCCCTATCCTCAGAATTTATTCATCTTCTATCTGATGTTAGTTGCTTTTTACAAACCTCTCCCTATTTCCCCCACCCTCCCCACAACTTTTATTCTATTCTTTATTTCTAAGAGTTCGACTCTAATTTTTAGATTCCACATATAACTGATACCACGCAGTAATTGCCTTTTCTGTCTGGCTTACCTCACTTAGCATAATGCTCTACATGTTTAGCCAAGTTATCTCAAATGACAGGATTTCCTTTATCATAGCTGAATAGTATTCTATTGTGTATGTGGGTATGTATATCAACTGCATGTTCTTTATCCATTCATTTGTTAACAGACACTTAGGTTATTTTCATACCTTGGCTACTGTGAATGATGCTGCAATGATAATAGGACTTCAGATACCTTTTTAAGATGATTATAACATTTCCTTTAGATTTATACCCAGAAGTAGGGTTGCTGAATCATAAGGTAGTTGTTTTAAAAAATATTTTTAGGAACCTCATGATGTTTTCAATAGTGTCTGCATCAGCTTACATTTCCACAAACAGTATATGTGTTCCTGTTTCTCCACACCCTAGCCAGCAATTTTTTATTTCCTGTCCTTTTGATAAGAAACATCATAGCAGCTGTGAGGCGATATCTCATTGTGGTCTTGATTTGTATTTCCCTAATGATTAGTGATGTTGAACCCCTTTTCATGTACCTTTTGTCATTTGTACGTCGCCTTTGGAAAAATGTCTTTCAGGTCCCCTGCTCATTTTTTAAATCAATTATTTATATTTTAGCTATTGAGTTATGTGCATCCTTTGAATATTTTGAATATTAACCCCTTATCAGCTGTTTTGCAAATACTTTTTCTTATACCATACCATACACTGACTTTTTGTTAATGGTTTCCTTGGTTGAGTGGATGCTTTTTAGTTTGATGTAGTACCACTTATTTTTGTTTATGTTATCTTAGATTTTGGGGTCAAATCTAAAATATCATTACCAAGATCAATGTCAAGGGGCTTACCCCTATGTTTTCTCTCAGGAGCTACGTGGTTTCACATCTGACATTTATGTTCTCAATTCGAGTTTGTTTTTGTGTTTGGTGTAAGATGGCAGATTTTATTTTTTTAATCTAGGTAATTATTAGCTGTCCAACCATGGGCAAATTACTTAATTTTTCTATATCTAAGATTTCCCATTTTTACAATTTTTCTATATCTAAGATTTCCCATTTTTACAATTTTTCTATATCTAAGATTTCTCATTTTTACAGTGAGAATTTAGTTATTAAAAAAGAATAATTATGTCCCTTTTTATCAGACTTGTTTATTAGCTTATTTTATTGCCCTCATTTTTTAAAAAAAAATATACTTTGGAAGTGTATCTTCCACAAAATATTGATATTTTAGAAGACTAATTTAATATTTTAATTCTGGTTATATCAAATATGAAAAAATTATCATAAACCATAGATTCTAGTTTGTTAGATGAAGAAAAAAAAAACTAGGTTATAAACATTTTGGAAGGAAGCCTAACAAGAGTGCCACCAGCAAGATCACCAGTTTGCAGTAGCTCATGATTTATTAATTTTCATGCAGCAAAGTTCATCATATTAATGAATAGCTCACATTTTAATAAGAACAATGTGTTACTTCATAACACCCCTCTAGGTCAAGTTTCCATTACCTGGCATCTGGCGTGTTCATACATCTAGCTTCTCATTTTGGATTTCAGTGGTCTACATCATTTATATCCAATACTGGCATTAGTATCTTCATTCCTTTTTTCACCTGAAAGTGAATTTATAGTGAATAATCTTTTCATTTTCCTAAGAAAAGTGTACACATGAACAAAGCTGTTCTTTTAAATAATTAGGTAGCTTGTTGAATATAAATTGTATAAATGTTTAAAATATGCGTAAGTTTATAGATAGATGAAATGTAAAAAATTAACAAGGAGAAAATATTTACATGAAGAAGGTAATAATGTCACATCACTAGGTAGAAAAATGCTTAGAATGTAATCCATCAAATGTCATTTTTGTTAAAAATGTTATTCATATTAAAAATGTTATTTTTAAGCTTTAGCTAGTGACTGATATTTCAGAGGCTAGAGGTTATTTCTAAAATATGTTTGTATTTATCCAGGAAAACCCTTTGCAATGTTTGATTTCTAAAAACACTATGACAAGTAATAGAACGTTTGAAATGAACTGTCATATGAATTTTATGTTTTCAAATGGGATAATAATTATAAAAGGATACATATTGCTCATTGGAAAAGACAAATGATGCAGTAAAAAGCCCAATAAAGAAAAATCCTAACACAAAAAGATAACCATGGTTCACGTTTGGTCATCACCTTTCCTGATACATATTTTTAGTACTACATTTATGACTATATATTTCTCCGATTGTACAGAGAAAGATCATTTGGTGCATTGCTTACTGCTATGTGTCTGCATGCATAATCCTTTCCCTGAACATGAATTAACTTACATACAATATTGAGAATAATCAGGAGATCTCAAGAAATGGGAAGAATCTGAGAGTCCACCCTACTTAAAAACTTACAAGTTAGGTGACCACAATTTCATAAATACTGGCAATGTGCAAGAAACGACAGTCAGAGCCACCAACGTGTCTGATGGCACAGCAGATGTCATGAGTGGGATGTTTGTTTAGGTTCTCCTACTCTTTCAGTCCTATGGGACAAGGCAGGATGGCCCCGGTGAGTGCTGCCTATGCAGTGGGTTTGCATCACAGCTGGAAAAATCCAAGTTTAGGAAATCTCATTCTATTATAAAGGAGCTACTAGCAACCTGCCCAACTTTTACCCTGGAGGGGAATATTAGACATTATCCCTCTGACTCCTATCCTGGTCGACAGCAAGCAACTTTGCTTTTTACTTGAAAAGGGGCAAGCATTCTTACAAAGACAGTCCAGAACAAAAGTTATCAATTTCTCTGACATTGCAGAAATACAAGTGACCCATGAAGACTGACTTCCAGCACAAGGATTTACTTCTAACAAAGTTCGGCAGATGAGACAACCTTCCCCAGAAATCTGGAATTGTGAATAAGAGGATTGAGTTTTTCTGGTCTTATTTATTTAATAAAACCCATGAGCAAAACTGGGAGATCTAATTTGTCCACATTTTTCTTTATATAGCATAATAAGCCAAATAATATCAAAAGCCATATTGCAATCCATATTGCAAACTGTTCTTCAAAAAGATATCTGCCAATGTTTACTCCTCCAGGTATTCTGCTCTGGGCAAGAACAAAAATTAATGCCCTTTTACCTTCTCGCACCTCAGCCTCCTCACTACCATCTAATTATTTTATTTTATTTATTTGTTTATTTTATTTGTCATGCAAAATTGATGTCCACACATACATAAAGTATGTATTTTAATGGTTGCTTTTGTTTTATAATTTATCATTTATCTTCCTATAATAATAATTACCATGTTTGGGGGTTATATTTTTAAGTGCATCAATATTCATTGTAAGAACTTGGACACTGAAAATTCCTGAGTTATGAATGTGCTCTCAATATTTACATTTTAATTAAATTATTTAATTATTTTATGTAATGACACAGATGTTATAATTTTAAGCTTATGCATATTTGAGAGACCTTTCTTTTTCTTTTATGTAAACATAGGTTAAGTTCAAAGATCTTTACCTTTAAAAATAGACATAATTTTTTCATATTTTCTGAATGCAAGATGGAACTGTAGGTTATATTACTTGTGTGTGAGTGTGTGTGTGTGTGTGTGTGTATACACTTACCCTTATGTGTATGTGTGTGTATACACATAGTTTTCTTTATAATAGGCCTAATAGATCTACTTTTTCTCTGAGTAATTTATAGGATCTGTTCTTCGGTGTTAAGAGCTAATAAATCCATTTTATACATATTACTATAGGTATCCTTTTTTTTACTGGTGCTTTCAATTATTGATAATTATAGATTTTTGATGCCTTCATAAAAGTTTATTTCTATAATTCAATTGAATGTATTTTGCCTTCCATTTGTTTTCTGCAAAGTATTGATTATCCATAAATTAGATTATCTTTTTCTGCTCTCATAATCCACCTCTTTCCTCAGATAATTTTCATCTCTGTTTTCTTTCCATTTTGTATGAGGTTACTTTAATCTTATCTTCTGTCCATTCTGCTGGGTTTTGTCTTCTCTTTTTTTTAATAACTTTTTTCAAGGTCTGCAATGCTTTTGTTTTCTATCATGTTAAAAGCCCCAATTTTAATTTTATTTTTGTTGTTTTTTATTCTCCCTCATAAAAATTATATTTTCTTTAAATCACTTGAGAGTTTAGGAAAGCAATAAAATATTATTTCCTTTTATGTAACCCAAATAATGTTTTTATGCATATTAGATACAATATATCTCTAAAAAAATTATTACTTTGAATCACCTTTGTATTTGCTATTTCTGCAAAAAACAAAAAAGAGAAGAAGAATACAATGTTGGTAGAATAGTTTAGAACTTCCGTACACTTCAGCAGAGGAAGATTTGGAATAAATAATGTTAGCTGGATGGACAGGTATGCATGGATTAAATAGCCTAGTTATCCATTAAAACATCCCAAATTATTAGGGAGAAAGCTCAGATGATAGATGATGAATACTTGACTCTGATATAACAATAATTTATCTTATCATAGCTTTTGTTTTGCCTTTTTTTTTTTTTAAGCCTCTACATTAGTAGACAGCTCTACTGATTTGGGAGCAAAGAGTTCTGTGAGAATGGGCATCCCTGGGGGTTTGTTTTATTCCTTGTGCTGAGGTGAAACTTGTCACTCTATTAAAGTGTGAGTTACCTAATTTTAATTCAAAAGTTCAACAATATTTTTCTTGTCATAATTTTTTTAATCTGTAAATAAAAAGTGGGCTTATTTTGGTGTCTTGCCCATTCTAGAAGGACTGCTGAGTTCAAGGAGAGAAAATAGTTCTTAAAGTTTAACATTTGTCCACCATAAATCTCTAGAGGAGTCATGGGTTGCAGTCAGATATTTCACCCTTGTGTGGTCCAACATTTCTTTGCTCTTTCCTCTCCAAGAAAGTGATACTTTTGGACTCTTCAGGGATCTCCTCCACTACTGTATAGCAACACTGTGTTGTATTTCTAAGTGGGAAAGTTGTGTCTTCCCACACACAGTCCTTTCCAATTAAATTTTATATAATGAGGTAGATACTTCTTAGAGATTGTGGTGTGGGCAATTTTTAGCATATATGAACATTTCAATTTATTTATTATTTTTGTGTTTTATTTTTTACACATAAAAGCTAAGATACAATCCCTGACATCTTTCTGAAAGTTGGCACATGAAATGTAGGTATCTTTATCCTTATAAAAGATTCAAGAGAGCTTTATCTAATTGATGATGATACATATAAACACAACTAAATGTTATTTTATTAATATCTTAGTTGAATTAAGCTATAGTGCCAGCATAATTATTCTCTGAAGGCCAAATTCTTAATATATTTATTAAAAATATTTTATTTTTCCTGTGCAAATATTATTCTGCATGGAAAAAAAGAGAAACAGATGGTGATACTGAATTGATTTTTGTTTAAAATAAAATTTTGATAACCACAACCATAATCAAAATATTTTAATAATATTTACTTTTAAAATTTTGTGTTTAATAGTTTATCTGAGGTGTGTGTTGAGAGACATCTTTTCAAGGAATGCTCAGGTATTTTGCATACCTTGCATGCAGAGACACTGAATAACTTTGCCTTCTCTAGGACATTTATATAACAGCCTTGGAAGGTAGAGATAGTGTCTCTCTTAGGAGTGGAGAACAAGTTTGTTTACTGCCCAGTATAAATAAAGAAAATGCCACCCTTGGAACAATGATAAGAACCAATTATTGGAGATTTGAGTTTCCAAGCTCAGGGTCCCTTGGCTGTAAAGTAAACCCACTTCATGATCCCCATCCACCTGAATCACTCTAAATTGCCCTGTGGGATTTTAGGGGCAAGTGGAACAAAAATATGAAATTCATACTCCCTGCTGAGCCATTAGTCTTACCAAATCTGGTAAGACCATGTTATTTCTTGGACCATGTATCTTTATTCTGCCATCATGCATGAAACTAGGTAAGTTAACATCTTAGTTTGCAAGCAGAGCAAATTTCAGATCCTTTGTAGTTCTTGAAAGTGAAAAAAAAACAGTTTAATAACAGTATTATTTAATCACATTTCATATTAACAAATAAAGTGTTTTTCTCTGTTCTCCATGTTTTATCTATCAGTAAAATATTTTTCTCCAAGACTTGCTTAAAGCATTGACCTAGTTAAGATTTTACTCTGTCCAAAACCACTTGTTCCCCCTAGAACTATATCTTACAATTCACAGTACAGAGTGTAGCATTACATATTCAACAAAAGTTTACTAAGTAAATAAATGAACATAGATGTCCTTTCTTATTTTCTGTTCCCTGTATGGCCCACAATAGACATATCTTTGAAATAAAAAGCTATGAAATTTTTAAGCTTTTATTATTGATTTTGGAGAGAGGAGGGAAAGAAGGAGGGAGAAACATTAATTTGTTGTTCCACTTATTTATGCATTTATTGCTTGATTCTTGTATGTACCCTGACCAGGGACTGAACCTGCAACTATGACGTATAGGGACAGTGCTCTAATCAACCGAGCTACCTGACCAGGGCTACATGTTTTTTAATTTTAATTTTCACCTACAGTTATTTACTTTGAGTTAGAAAAGGAGACAGTTTCTATAGACAAAAAAGACATCGGGACATGATTTCAAACTTTCATTGATAGAAATTTATGTTCTTTGAATAATTATGAAGTGTGCATTCAAGCCCTCTCCCATTTTTAAATGGGTTATATTATATAATTTTATTATTTATATGATGTAACATGATATATCATGTTACATGTATGTGTACATATACCCACACATTCTAGATTTAATTCTTATGACAGATATATGTTTGAAAATATTTCTCATCTTTGTATTTTCTATTCATTTTATATAAGACATATTTTTATAAAGAGAAAATTTTAAGTTTTATAAAGTGTCACATTATAATTTCTAATTTAATGGATATACTGTTCATGACATAAGAATGTGTACCAACTAAAAGTCATGATGATATTCTTGTAATTTTCATTACAAAATTTATTTTTAGATTTACAAAAAATTTTAAAGATTTTTTTTAAATTTACTTATTTTTAAGGAGAGAGGAAGGGGGTAAAAGGGAGGGAGAAAAGGAGAGAAAAATCTATCTGTGAGAGAAATATCAATCAGTTGCCTCTCACATGCCGCAAACCAGGAACAGGACCCGCCACCCAGGCCTGTGCCCTGATATGGAATTAAACCAGCAAACTTTTTGGTTTAAGGGATGACACCCTATTCACTGAGCCACACTAGCCAGGACAAGGTGTACAAAGTTTATAATTAATTCTGCACATGTTATGAGTTAGTATTTATGGTTCATTTTTTCTCTATTGTTTCAACACAAATTAGTGAAGGCTTTACTTTCATTGTGAATTACTTTGGCATCCTTGCAAAAAACTCAACTGACCATATGAGTGTGGGTTTATTTCTGGACTCTCTGTTGCATTAGTCTGTTCTTGTTGCAACATGCAACTATCTTGACAATACTTTATAATACACCTAAAATTAGCAAACATTTGTCCTCCAAGGTTGTCAAAATTTGCAGAAATGGTTTACTTTTGCTTGCCAATTACCATAGTTTTAAAGAATGCTGAAATTAATATCAAGTAATGTTGAATATTTTATAGATTTGGGAACAATGAAATCTTAAATATTTGGAGTCTTCCAATTAACTAACCTGGTAAAATTTTATATTTATTTAGATCTTTTAAATTACTTTCAGTAGCATTCTGTCATTTTTTACTGTAGAATTATTTTACTTTATAAAAATTATTCATATCTATTTTGTGAGTTTTTTAAAGTTAAAATACATTTTGAAATTACATTTTTAAATTTTTTTGTTATATACAGAAATGGAACTGAATTATATGTATAAAAACTATATCCTAAAACTATATCCTTAGTAA
This sequence comes from Pteronotus mesoamericanus, assembly GCF_021234165.1. NCBI lineage: Eukaryota > Metazoa > Chordata > Mammalia > Chiroptera > Mormoopidae > Pteronotus > Pteronotus mesoamericanus. The sequence continues at coordinate 28,256,956 of NW_026555085.1, read as the reverse complement.
AAAATTACTAAGCTCACTAATTAGTTCTTATACTTGTCCTATAAATTCCATTGGATTTTTTTAAAAGACTATCATGTTTTCTGTAAATACAGACATTTTCATTTCTTTCTATTGAAACTCCATGTTTATACCAGCTAAGAATCCAGAAAAATATTGAATAGAAGATGAAGAATGGACATCTTTGCTTTGTTTCTGATCTTAGGGGATATGTTTTGAATATTTTACTATAAATTATACTACCACTGTATAAAATGGAATGGCAGCTCCTCAAAAAATTAAAAATAGAATTACCATGCAATCCAGCAATCATACTTCTAGAATACATAGGAAAAAAAAAAAATCAGGATCTCAAAGAAACTTCTTCATTCCCCTGGTCATTGAAGCATTAATTCAAAAATAGCTAAGACATGGAAGCAATCTAAATTCCCATTAACAGATAAATGGGTAAAGAAATTGTTGTATATGCATACAGTGGAATAGTAGTCAGCCTTAAAAGTGGAAATCTTGCCATTTGCAACAATATGGATAAACCTGGAAGACATTATACTAAGTGAAATAAGCTAGACAAAAGAACAAATGGAAAGATACCAGTAAATAAGGAATCTAAAATAGTTCCATTCACAGAAGTGAAGAATAGAATGATGGTTGCCAGAGGCTTAGAGAGAGGAGGAAGCAGGGAGATATTAGTCAAAGAATTTAAGTTTCAGTTATGCAAAATGACTAAGTTCTAAAGACATACTGTGCATCATGGTGTCTGCAGTTAAAACTGTATTGTGTTCATATCACCAAATAATAATTATGGTAATAATAACTAATAAATAAAGAGGTGGCAGGAAACTTTTGGAAGTGATGAGAATGTTTATAGCATATGTTGTGGTGAGAGACTCATGGATGCATACCAATCTCCGGAATCATCAAGTAGCATGTATTAATTATGTGCAGCCATTTGTATGTCAAGCATACCTCAATAAATCTTCTTTAATTTAAAACATTATCACTTAAAAATACCTATCAATAGCTTTATAAAAGAAAATCTATCATTATATATTTGCTAATTGTTAACTAAGTTTTCTAAACTCCATATTTCTGCTGAATTGGAAATAATATCTTGAGACATGAAAAAGTTATAAATGCATTAAAGGAACAATTTTGGAGATTTGAGTACTGCCAATATGTTAGCTAATATTTGATTTATTATTAATTTTCTTAGTTATAAAAATGGGCTAGATGATACACAGAATATCCTGATTTTTAGGGGATGTAGGCTGGAATAATTGACAAAGTGTTTGAATTGTCTTAACTTATTTTAAAAAGGTTTAGAAAACAGATATTCACACATGAACACGTGTACACAAAGACACATAACAAAATGTTAACAATTATGGAATCTGATGGATACACTAACATACATTTTGCTATTTTTTCAACTTTTCTATATTTTGGAAATTGATCATAGTGGCAATTACTAAAAATTTTAAAATGCAAATCATATTAAAAAGGAAAGTCAGAAATGTAGAGAAAAATAAACCATCATTTATTATTTATTTAAAATGAGTATGTATATAATTTAATTCTCCTAACATAAGCTAAAATTTTGTATCATTATTCTTATTTTAGAGGTAAGGGAACTGAGGCATTAAGTAGTTAAGTAATTTTTTTTCAAACTAAGATCATATGGCATGTAAGCTTCCTTTTCTTTTCTTTTCTATTCTTTTCTCTTCTCCCAAATGTGAATGGATAGGCAGCTAATTTTCTTGATAGACTAGGTTGAGGAATTTGTAATTAATTCCATAAGCAATGGGACTTTAGAAACAACCTGATCGTTAGAATATGATCAAATCTGAGTTTAGGAGCATTTATTTTGCCACAGCATTTAGTAAGAATTGAAGTCAGGGAAGATAGCATTAAAATACTTACGTAATAATCTAATGAACATAGCTAGATAATATGTAATTAGCGGAACCCAGAGTGGGAATGTAAAGGTGAAGGCAAGAAGCCTAATGTGTTTTGAACGCAGACCACACATAACTTGAAATTTCAGACTGAAGGAAAATGGGTCAAAAAAGTGCTTAAAGTTTAAATCCACATTAGTAAAAAAAATAGTACTGTCACTATTTAAAACTCTTATGAGATTTAGAGATGTTCTTGGAAAGAAAACAAAACTATTTTTGGACATATTGATTTTGACATATGCCGGTTATTACAAAGTGCACATTTTGTCAAATGAAGACTAGAGTGTCATCAACATAGAGAACAACTGAGGCTCTAAACATGAAGAAATTTCCATGATAAAGAATGTAGAGAAATGGCATTTGGGAAAAGGCTTAAGTACTAAAACTTAGAATTGTTTTTCAAAGAGTAGATAAACACATACACACACACATTCCTTGGGTCTTTGTTTATCTTCAATTATAGGAGGTCTGTCCAGAAAAAGTCCAGCCATTGTTAATACAACATGAATGGTTTGCGTGACATTGATGTAACCTGGCAGCCAAGGAGAGTGGACTGGAATGCGCATGTGTGAACAATGATGACTTCACTGTAGTAGTCAGTGGGGGCTGTAGACACTGTTGACAGAGCATGTGTACTGTGTGGTAATCACATTCAAAATGACTCAGTTAGTAGAGCAACAAATCTACATTAAATTTTGCCTTATACTTGAACATCCTCTGTGGAAAGTATTTGGATGATTCAGAATGTTTTCAGGAACAAAGCAATGAGTGCAGAGCAAATAAAAGTGTGGAACAAATGTTTTAAAGATGGCTGAAAATAATCCACATTCTGAAAGGCCTGAAACAAACAGGACACCTGAGAATGTTGAATGTGTATGGACTGCAATCAACAAAGATCGGTGACTGACAGTGAGAGACCTAGAAGCTGATGTGAGGGATTCCAAAAGCTACTGTGTCCAAGGTTTTGATGCAGGACCTCGGCTTGTAACATGTCAGAGATGAATCGTGGGTACCTACTTTGAAGGAGAATGAAGCATTATTGCCCTATGTACAGTGTTTCTTGTATCTTGTATCTTCTTCAATAAATGCTTCTATTTATCATATTGCATGACTTGATACTTACTGGGCAGACCTCATATACATGTACTATAGTCATTGTATCTGCATGTGTGTGTAAAGGGTATGTGTTTGCTTGGGTGCCAGAAATAGTAGAGACAGCAGATAAAAGGAAAGAATTTTAAGGAGTATTTTGTGCAGACAAGAGAGAACAAGATTAACCAAAACTTTTTGTTTCTTAGGCAATTAAGTATTTTTGTATACTAGAGATAATAGGAAATATAAGACCAGGAATTTGGGATAAAGAGTATCTTCCTTCCCTTCAAGGTGCTGAACCTTCTTCTACTTCAAGAAACTCCATGAGCTGACTCTGTGCTGCTAGCAGAGCAAAAAGAACTTTCATTTTACTGACAGTAATTGTGCTTTCTCTGTATAAGCAAAGAGTTCAAATTTATTAAATAAAGTCCTAAATTTCTTCCCATCACATAAAAAAGGACACACTTTGCCAAATTGAAATATTAGTGAATAAAGTCACAAAGAAATAGGGACATTTTATCTTCTCAGAGCACCTACTGAACAATTCTCTACATGATGTATCAGCTGCCCTCTGCTAGAAAGGTCAAACCTCCGAAGGATATTTGTACTTGTGCTCTCCTTTGCCAATAAAAGAGATGGATAAATTCATGATACCAATGAGAATAGATTTTAAATATTTATTGAAGTTCATAGGCCTCTATGCAACTTTTATAGGACATTTCTCTGTATCACTAGTCAGAAAAGTCATCAGCATTTTTCTTGATTTTTTTTTTTGTCTTTGAAGTATATGGGCTGCTTCATTGCTTTTCCATTAGTTACATCTTAACACATTCAAGTCCTTAAATTGTAGCAAAATATAGAACATATGTTATATTCATTTCTTAATTTGCATGTTAATTGTATGAAAAATAAGTGAATTTGTTTCTAGGGTAAAGTACAGGTCTGTGTTTATTTAGTTGTTACTTTTGTAATGTTGAATACTGTGATGCAGCATTGTATGGCTGTGCTTGGGACACTGGCATGGTCTATGGGGCATCATTAAAACGAGCATTGAGATTAATGACATAAAAATCATCACCTCTGATTATTTCTGAACTTACAGTGAATATCACATCAAAGAAATGTCAGTATATTTTTAAGGATCCTAAAGAGAGAATTTTATCATAAATATGCAAATAAGTATGAGATTAACTCACTTTAATTATCAGCAAAAATATTTCCTTGTTAGAGGCAAAAGAATTAGTGACTTTGAAAACTTCTGTAGCTCCTAGCAGCAGTATATCAAAGCTTCGTGTCATTTTTAAATCGTGGCACTGGGGTATTTATTGAAAACAGAGACTGAGGTAATATATTCAAATAATAATTGAACCTGTTCCTTCTTAATATCTGCTCACCTGGTAGAGCTAGCATTATCATTACTCAATTATACTATGCTCTGTCTATGGTTAACATGAATAATCTAAATCTTTCATCTCATATGTGACTTCTCTGTTCTGGGATGTCTATTCCATCTTTACCTGTGTGTTGGTTGAGGTGGGCCTGCAGGATATCAGGATAATGGTGTGTGTAGTAATAATTTGAATGTGAAGTCCTGACATTTAAGTTTTGTTTTGCATATTCTGCATTTCTAATTTATAAAAAGAAGGTTGAACTTGATTCTAAAGTTAAAATACTTCTCCTAATATAGCTTTACAAAGAGCATGATTAAATATTAAGGAAGAAGCCCTGCAGAAGTTGAATTGTTGGGTTGGCCAAAAATTTCATTTGTTTTTTTTCCAGAAGATGGCTCTAGTAGCCTTTAGTTGTCTTTAACTTCATTTGAAACAATTTTGTTAGATTGAATGGTGATGCCTGTCATATCAGCATGCATTTAAAAAAAAATCAAAATTAGTGAAGTTTTGTGTAACCATTTTAATATTGAAGATAGAAGAACATATGCAACATTTTTGGCATATTATGCTTTATTTTTTCAAGAAAGGTAGAAATGCAAGTGAAAGACAAAAACAGATTTGTGCAGTGTGTGGAGACAGTGCTGCAAGTGATCAAACATGTCAAAAATGGTTTGCAAAATTTCAAGCTTGAGATTTCTCAATGGACAATGAGCCGTAGTCGGGTAGACCAGGTGAAGTTGTTAGCAATCAAATCGAGACTTTAACTGAGAACAATCAACGTTATACTATGTGGGAGATAGCCTATATACTAAAAATATCCAAAGAAATAAAGAAAAATGTGTTTTATTTTATGGAAAAAAAAACATATGTACTTTTTGGCCAACCTAATATACTAAATTTTAATGCCATGTATCTGGAAGTTTTCCTAAATGTGAAAGAAAGCTCTTCTTTCGGCTAAGTTTTAGGATACTCGCAATATTTCGTTCCCTGTAAGGGTTATAGGGCAGATGGAGTAAAGTAAATAGTTTAAGACTCTTATCTACTTTTCAGGCCTTGGCTTAAGTTCAACCAGAGAAGTTAAATTAATGTTTTTTCTTGTTGTCAGGAAGAGTCACAAGGAGAAATTTATTACTTATAGCTTCTATCTAGTGTGCTGCTGCTGAATTCAAAAGACCAAAGCACATCAGCCTCAGAAAAGCTATTTAGTTCAGTTGTGTAAGGTCTCAGGAATTCAAATTGATTGTGGAAAGGGAACAATGAGAGAATAAAAGGGTGGAAATTATATATTTTAGGGAATTTACATTAGTATGTGTGCAATACAATATCCTCATCATACGGAGTAATAAAAAGTGAATGTCTCTCTGCTATTTCTTTTATGCCTCCCTTGAATATTTCAAAAGGCTTGAGGGAGGTTCAAATCTCATTATACCTAAATTAGAATCCTAGTCTAGGAGAAGAGAAAGAAAGTTTAGTTTTCAAAGTCATCAAGGCACCCAGAGTGCATGGCAGGAAAAAAAAAAACACAACAGAAAATTCAGACTGTGGGTACTTGCAGCTAAAAGAGGCACTGCCCTCTTGCGGGGTAGGCTAAAGCAAATGAGTTATGGGAGGCTGCACTCTGTGGATGCTGCTGCATCACTGCTGGGAAGGTGCTGTGTCCGAGTGGTTTAGCCAAGTAGGAGCAAGACGCCTGCTTAAATTGGGCTCTTACCTTCCTGCAGAGACTGGGATATAGGGGCACTGTCTTCCTAGAGGATCACATTTCAAGAAAAGCTTCCCGGGTCCTTCAGAAAGATAGTTCTGGGTTGTAAAACTGGCAAGAGACTTTCTACAAGCATTTACATCTCAAAGGGGCAAAAAAGAAAAAAAGAATGTATAATTACAAATTTTCTAAAGTAAATGCTCTGAAAAAAATGTGACCTAGAATCAAGAAGGAACTTTTCTAAAGTTTCATCAAGCGAAGGGCACATAAGGAGGTCTTGGTCAGAATGCAAAATTAAACACTACAAGATTAAGTAACATTTTGCAAATCTGAATATCTCAGTGTGTCATTTTTTTCCTATTAATAGTTAATTCTTATCTGAAAGGTATTTCTTACTCCCACTTTCAACTTTCTGAAAGGGCATAAAACCAAGATAAATGACATTTTAAAAACAAGTAAAATACATGTAACCTTTAGAAATCCCTAGGCCCAAATGACTAAGACTCTGCAGAGATTTGCATTTATTAAAGCATGGACCAGTGCCTCTACATAATTAAAAAGGAATTGCAACACTTAATTGTTTCTCAAAAAACATTAGAGGAGGTTCATTTCATTACGAACACAGTCACTTCCAAAACCTCTTTTCTCCTCCTCAATTCTCCCACTCACAGTGCTGGTCCAGAGACCTCCACTCAATAAATTCTGCAAAACTCTTGCACATACTCACTCCCTATGACTTTTTCTCACTTAACTTGTCTTTCTACCCTCTGAAATATTATGTCCATTTCTCTCTCTCTCTCTCTCTCTCTCTTACTTCTAACAGTGAACTTTGTGTTTTTCAGGTATAGATAATATTCTCTACATATCATATCCATTCAAGCTTCTTAAGTCCTTTGCAACTCCCGGCACCTTAGACTAATCTGTAAAATCATATCAGATTGTACATAGGTGATTCATAAATTTCTATTGCAGCTGCTACTATTTTTAATCCTCTTTGGGAAGGTTCACTTACATATGTTTCAAAGAAAAACAAACCTATTCCTTTCACATTGTTTAAAAACAATAAAATAAAATCAGTAAATCCATGAAGGCCAGGTTAAAATATGAGAGTTCACATTTTTTATTCTAATTTAAAAGATATTGTGAGGGTTCTCTAATTTACTTGAGGGCAGGGGACATGAGTTATTATTTTTAATTTCCCAAGTATATAACATGATGCATGTCATATGGTAAAGGTAGTCATGGAATGAAACTAACGATTGCTTTATAATACCACTAAAATACCATTTTTTAGTTCATTTATTCACTCATTTACTCATTCAAGGAATTTTATAAGAAAAATATATGTGGCCCTGACTGATGTGGCTCAGTTGGTTGGGCATTGTCCCTCCTTCAAAACAAAAGGTCACTGGTTCAAATCCCTCTCAGGGCACATGAAAGAGGAAACCGATTGATGATTCTCTTTCACATTGATGACTCTTTCCCTCTTTCTCCCTCCCTTATCTTCTCTCTAAAAAATAAATAAATAAAATCTTTAGATGGTCTATTTAAACAAACAAACAAACAAACAAACAAATAAATAAAATTATATGTGAAATAATTGCCAGGAGATATGAATATAAGGTAAATATAAAATGAGACTCCTCCTATAATAAAAGACAGAGTAATAGGCACGAAACAAATAGAGGTTCAACAGTGTTAATGGTGAACAGCACCAGATGTTGGATCTCTGCCTTTAAGTTTTGGCTAAGAACAAATTCGTTTACAAGACTCAAACAAAAAAGTCACTGACATAGAAGAAGTGAGCCATGGAAGAAGTGAGCCAACTGGGCCCTTGGAGTTTAGGAGAAGGCAAGGCAAAGAAAATGCTCCTGAGGGGAAGAATACGGTGTAAGGCTGGAGCATGCTCCAAAGAAAGAAAGCATGCCTTGGAGGAAGAAGAGGATGTGGAAAGGCATAGACATGTGAGACAGAGACAGAACAAGAGAAAGAGAGAAAGAGAGAGAGAGAGATAGAGAGAGGGAGGGAGAGAGAGAAAGAGAAAGAGGGAAGGAGAGAGAATATCCTAGATCCTTTGTCTTGAGTATTTGTATCTGGATGTCTGAAGGAATTTCAACAGAATATCCATCAGCTTTCTATTCATGCCCTCTGAAGGTCCTGATGTCTACTGATTTGTCAGTTCCAGGGAAGAGGGTCATTAGTCATTATAGCTGGTCTTAATGTCAGCACTGGCCTTGCTGCTTTTCTGGGCTTGGAGCTGAAACACAACTGAAGCCTAGAAGTTATCTGTAGGGTTTAATGCTTGAGTGAGTGGTCATGTAAGGGAGACATATGAGGCTATTCTCTGGTCCCCTTGTTCCTTCTCCAAGGGGGACTAGAAGCACATAACTAGCAACATCCTCAGGGGAGGAAAGGTCTGAGGGGGGTCCAAACCACAGAAAGCGCAAAATAAAAGTCAGGGGCTCTAAACCATATGACCAGGGGTATGTTAGGGTAGTAAATGTCACCCTGGGGACAAAGTCTCTCCTGACAATTTTCTCTTGACAGGCACCTGGACTTTCCACCCAGGTGACCTTCCATACCTAGCCTACTGTTCCTACTCTGCTCATGAATGTCTGACTGCTTCCTATAACATCAGTTTACCTCCTAAATACAGGGAACATACCCAGGAAAGCTGAGTAACTCCAAAATGGCCCAAGCTATCCCTTAAATATCATCTTTGGTTAAAGACAAAAGAAACATAGTAGTGGAGGTGGCCTGTTGATGGGTGGTTACCAAAAAAATAAATAAATAAATAAGGAGGATATGGTTGTTATGCAGATTTAAGTCATTGTCCTCTTCATTTATAGGAGTTTCTAGAAAATTAGTCATTTTTCTGTATAGGTAGAAAGATGGCCTTACAATTGCATACATTTATTATAAAAGGATAACTTCTAGCCAGTTTTCGGAACTTTTCCTGTGTCTCCTGTTCATTAAAAGTAATCAACCTGAAATACTCCTTATGCCAAAGAGGCATATTTGGGGTCATAAATTCTGCTCCCCTTTGGTTGTAGGGGAACATGAAAAAGTATAGGGAGAGACTATAGGATATATATATACACACCCATATACATATCTCCTCTGTGTGTGTGTGTGTGTGTGTGTGTGTGTAGATTACAGCAGCCAAAGTGATTTTAATTGAATAAATTAGAGAAACATGATGCTACAGTGACAGTCAAACTGAGTGTTTGATAATTATAATTGTAGCTGGAAGGTTTGGTGAGGGGTTGTGCCACAAACAGGGACCAAAGCAGAGTTCGGCTGCCTGCCAACATCAGTAAGCAAATTCCAGAAGCAGAAGTTGGTGAGAAATGAAAGAGGTCTTTATTCAAATGCTGCACAATCAAGGAGAATGGCAGACTCTTGTCTCAGAAGCCCATCCCCTTCGGAAACCCAGAGGGAAGCCCAGCCACCTTCAGCTGGACCAAAACCAAGGGTAGTGTCCAGAGTCCCTGCTCCCATTTAAAATACTGTCCTCTGGGAACTGCAAGGGGCTGCTGTGTGATCATCCAGGTGGCTTAGATTGTTCCCAGCTGCAGTCCAGCATTAGGCTTCTTTCTTTGAGCCCTTGTGTGGGGCTAGAGCCACCATTGGTCACATGGCTTCCAGGTCCAGAAGATCCTCAAGGTGGGTAAAGAGGCCATCTCTTACTTCCCCTGTGTTCATATTAGTTTCCTATGTGGGAGGGGCCAAGTGCTTTTCTTAGCCTGAACTTCTGGATGCTCCAGAAAGGTCCAGCCCCCAACCAATCCTTTCTTTTCCCCAGGTTAGACTGACAGGTCTCTTCCATACAGCATATCCCTCTGTCACCATCTTGACCTCTATGGCATATCTGTCTCCCCTCCCTGGTCCCACCTGCCCCAGTTGTGTACTGGAAATGGGTGTGAGGGACTCACCCCCTATCCAATTGTCTGGCTAGCCTTGGATATGCTCAGTATAATGCTTGCCCCAGGGTGGGGAATATGCCTCTGGGCTATCAATATCAAGAGGATACTGAAAAAGAAGAGTGAGTTATGTCACATAAAAATGTTACAGGTATAAGATTTGTGTGCCCAATGATTCAAAAGAAAGCCAATATTCAACAGATCAGAGTTTGGAGCAAGAAAAGTTTTACTAATCAAGAAGTCTAGCCTGAGAAGAAAGGAGAACTAATTCTCAAATTCATCTTCAAAGAACTCAAAATTCAGCCTTCTTACATATCAGGGGAAGGGAGAATGAGTGAGGAGGAGGTAGGTGAGGCTATAGACAGCCAGGAGCTGGAAAAAAAATCAAAGGAAATTTTTGAAATGTCTAAATCCATTTGTTCCTGGTTAGTCCTTGACCTCCACTGACCTGAGTGCAGATTCCCACCTCTTCTCTGGCAAAGTGACTGCTCAAGTCTTAAGAAGAATCTCTGTAGTTAACTAACTAGCATACCTATAGCAGGAGCTGTTAGCCAGCCTGAAGGCCAGAGAGAGGAAGCATTTCAATCAAAATAGTTTGAAGAAAAAAATAGAATAAGCATCTATAGCATATATTTATTTTAATCTTTTCCAACTTCTACAACCTAGGAGGCCTTTTGAGGAGTACGCTTTGAAGATAACCAGCAGTTTTGTATACTTTTATAACCAAAAAATATAATGACTGAATTCTGTTTTACTTATGATTTTAATGAAATTTGTTTTCTTTGGATAATTAAGCCCCCCTTATTCTCTTTTAGTCTTTTTAGCATGGTAGTGAGGCAGGACAAAAAGAAGTAAAATTTCAAGTGGAATGAGGAAATAGAAGCCAACATCCTCTCACCAGAGTCTCTAACTCAGGGCAAGATCAGAGGAAAACAGTTAATGGCAGGAAACCCTTGTCTGGTCCTGGAAGTCACAACAAAGCCCCCTCCTAACCAGAAAGCAGAGTGAGAATTTGCCACCACAAAGCTTGGAGAAAACCCCTACCCTTGGAAACACACAAAATCCCAAGAACTGACTGACTGTATTCGCCACTCACCCTTGAGTTGGCTCACGTCCACTCAGATGAGTACTTTTTTTCTTCTTTCACAGCGGTGTGTATGCCGTGGCCCTTCTTTCTCTCTAACTGAATAAAACTTGCTTTGTTCTCACTTTGATTTGTCCATGAAATCATGACCATGATTTCATGACCATGGCCATGAAATTTTTCCTAGGCCAGTCAAGGACCTGGAGGTTGCCTGAAGCGAAAGGTCTGAACGGTGCCACTGTGCCAGGCATGGCCAGCCTCTAAAGCAGAAAGTGGTCTAGTGATAGTAGTATAGGGCAGGAGAAATTTTTTCTATACTTTTTGAGGTTCTTTTGGCTGGTAAAATAAATAAATTGACATAAGACAGTTTAACAGAAGAAAAACAAAGTTAATTATGTAAGGGAGCCTGACCAAGATAATGATACCCAAGGAAAAGTTGGGCAATTGAGGTTTATATGCCATCCTGAGGTAAGGAATGGGATAGGGGCCTGAGACTTCAGAAGGGAGGAAGACAATTCACAGTTAGGTAAGAAGAATAGTTGTTTTATAATTAGATGTTTGTCCTGCCATAGAGATTGGTCATTTGGATAAAAATTATTTATGGTAATAGCTTTCTTTCTGAGCCAGGCTACCTATCTAAATTCTTTTAGGTAGTTAAGGGAGAGATAAAAATTTTCTTGAGTCTGCCAAGTCTTGATTGCCTTTAGCTCAAAATAATTGACATGCCAAAGCAGCGCATTTGGGGAAAATTAATTCCGAACACTTCAATAGCACTAAAATAATTTATATTTAAATGGGGAGTTTATTAATGTTGCTATCTTTATTAACTATTTTTGCTGAATCCAGATTGCTTTTATTAAAAAATCAACAACTTCCTAGCCATTCCGTAGACATGTTTTACTTTAGAAGCAGTTCCCAAAATGCGATCCCTAGAGCAGCATAAGACTTACCTGAGTCCGTGTTACGTATGTCAGCTTTTGTGCCCAGACCTAGATCTGTTCGATGAAGAATTCCAAGGTAAGGAACAGCAAGCTATGTTTTAATAAGCTCTCCAGATATTGTGATACATGCTTAAATTTCAGATGCTTTGATTTAAATTATTTATTTACAAAAAGGAGTCTCAATCTATTAAGCTGAATTTATATAATCAACCCCTTGCCATCTCAGCCCCATTGTAGAGCATTTTTCATTATCATATCTTTGTATATGTATTTATTCATTTGTGTATAAAATTACTCTAAAGCTTTTCACTAATAATAAAAATCTTAAAGTATTATATAAATTACCTTTCATTCTGAATGTTTCTACAAAATATAATACTATTTTGAAGGTGCTGAATCTATACTTAATATATTCCTGGGACATAAAATTATAATATTCCCCCAAAAATGAAAGAAAGCTAAATATTCCTGATGGAAATTTAAAATAATAATATTCATGAAATTACATATAAGTTAGTCATAAAATACAATAAGAAAATTACAACAATAAAGTTGTTAGTTCCCATATAATCATTTAAAATATTTATCTAACAGAATGTCTTTAACAGCAATCTATCCAAGACTTGAAAGAGACCATGGTCCTATCTGCATGTTTCCTCCAAATGTGGAAAGAGGCATCAGTGGTATCTGCTCTCTCTGCCCACACTGTAACTAGATGGAATTCTGCCATCACAACATTTAAGTCCCTTATGGGAAGTCCCTTGTGTCTGGTGCCTTCATGTAATTGGGAGTACTGAAAGAGAAACTAATTTTTAAACTGAAAATTTGATATGACTAAATACTAACCATTTTAGGGGGTCATTTATTAAGTTCTATGTGCCCTTACACATTTCATTAAGCAGAGAATCCTGAATGCAGATACAGTTGACCTTGGAATAACACAGGGAAGAGGGATGCTGATCCCCATGAAGTCAAAACTCCATGTGTAGCTTTTGAGTCAACAAAAAATTAACTACTAATAGACTACTGTTGACTGGAAGGAGGCCTTATCAATAATATAAACAATCAATTAACACATATGTGTATGCTGTATCTATTATATACTGTATTCTTACAACAAAGTAAGATAGGGAAAAGAAAATATTAAGAAAAATCATAAGAAAGAGAAATAGATATTTACAGTATTTATTGAAAAAGATTGTTTTAAAGTGTATCCATGCAGTTTAAACCTTTGTTGTTCAAGAGTCAACTGTATAAGGAAATTACTTGGGGTTCCTAAACATCAACTACTGAACTCTGCTAGATTTCTGTGATGCTTTTGTGGACTGTCATGGTGAGTGGGATGATGTTACTGTGATAACATTTGGCTGTCTACCCATTGATCTCTGGGAAAACCAAAACAAAACTTAAGAACCTAGTAAATTATAATTAAAGCTAGACTAATGTTAATTTTTTACTAAATGAACAGATGACTTCATGTCTCCTCAAATAGGTTCTTTTCCTCTCAGAGAAAATTTTATTTACTTTAGTGTACCTAAATATTTCTCAAGTGGTTTGTAACTATCAATGTCGAACTCTCTAGTATTAAAGATACTGCTCTATATTTTTATTTTTATATGAATGAAGTATGACACTCTATAATATTGAAAATGTTGATTAACAAGATGTTGAATTTACCTGAATTTATGAGTATAAAAAAATAAGGATCAGCCTTATAGTAAAACTATCACAATATTTAACAAATACTGTAACATGACTCACCATCACATTGAGGGCACCCTAACTTTTGTAGTCCACAGAGATAACTGTAAGTAGTTTACCTACAGATGTAAATTAAGTGCAGTATTGTTCACATTGCTTTTACCCTCTGTTAATCAATATTTTGACCTACCATTCATAAGCAAAGGAAAAACAAGATAAAAAATTTAGGAAGAGTAACCTGGTTGTGCTACAGGACATTTATTTGAAGAGATAATGGTCAGAAAGACCACTTAGCTCTCTTGGCCAAAGTGAAACAGTGAAGGCTACTCTGGCACGTTAGTCATTTAAAGAGAGATACTGTGGTCTCATAACACACTGTGCAGGGAGAATGGACATGATTGGATAGGGATGGAGAAAAGATTAAATGATAATTACCTTGACAGGATCTTTTTTTTTCCTTTCTCTTTCTTTTGTGTGTGTGTGTGTGTGTGTGTATTTTTTTCCATTACAATTTAGTCCCCTTATACCCCACCCTGCCCTCAATCACCACACTGTTGTCCATGTCCATGAGTCCCTTTTTTTTTTTGCTCAATCCCTCCACTCCAACCTCCCCACCCTCTTAGTGGTCAGCTTGCTCTCAGCCTTCGAGTCTGTCTATTTTGCTTGTTAGTTCGCTTTGTTCATTAGATTCCACATATGAGTGAAATCATATGGTATTTGTCTTTCTCTGACTGGCTATTTCCCTTAGTATAATATTCTCCAGGTCCATTCATGCTGTCACAAATGGTAAAATTTTCTTCTTTGTCACAGACAAGTAGTATTCCATTGTGTAAATGTCCCATAGTTGTTTTATCCACTAATCTACTGATGGACACCTGGGCAGCTTCCATATTTTGGCAATGGTAAATAATGCTTCAATGAACATAGGGGTGGTTTGTTCTTTTGAATTAGGATTTTGTGTTCCTTTGTGTATATTCTTAGAAGTGGGACTGCTAGGTCAAAAGACATATTCATTTTTAACTTTTTGAGGTATCTCCATACTGCTTTCCACAGTGAATGCACCAATCTGCATTCCCATCAACAGTGCACTAGCGTTCCCTTTCTCCACATGTTCACCAGCAAACACTTGTTGTTTGTTGATTTGTTAAAGACAGCCATGCTGATATGTGTGAGTTGAAATCTAATTGTAGTTTTAATTTTCATTTCTCTGATGATTGGTGATGTTGAGCACCTTTTCATATATCTATTGATCATCTGTACATCCTCTTTGGAGAAGTGTTTATTCAGGGCCTTTGCCCATTTTTCTTAGGTTGTTTGTTCTTTTGGTGTAGAGTTTTATTTGTTCTTTATAAATTTTGGATATTAATTCCTATCAGATTATCGGCAAATATGTTCTCCCATTCTACGGGTTGTCTTTTTATTTTGTTTTTTTCCTTTGCTGTGCAAAAACTTTTTAGTTTCATGTAGTCCCATTTGTTTATTTTTTTTCTTTAGTTTCCTTCTCTTGGCAGTATACATCTGATAAAATAATGCTATGAGCAATGTCTGAGATTTTGCTGCCTATGTTTTCTTCTATCATTTTTGTGGTTTCAGGTCTAACATTTAAGCCTTTAATCCACTTTGAATTTATTCTTGTATGTGGTATAAGAAGGTGGTCTAGTTTCATTGGTCTGCATGTATCTGTCCAATTTCCCCCATACTATTTATGGAATAAACTATCTTTAGCCCATTGTATGTACTTGTTTCCTCTGTCCAATATTAATTGACTATAAAAGTGTGGATTTATTCCTGGGCTCTCTATTCTGTCCCATTGACCTATGTGTTTGTTTTTATGCCAAATACCATGCTATTTTGATTACCATGGCCTTATAGTACAGTTTGATATTGGGTAGTATGATTCCTCCAAATTTGTTCATCTTTTTCAGGATTGCTGTCGATATGTGGAGTCTATTGTAGTTCTAGTAATGCAAAATATGTCATTGGAACCTTGATGGGAATTACATTGAATCTATAAATTGCTTTAGGTAGCATGGACATTTTATTGATGGAAATTCTTCATATCTATAAATACAGTAGGTCCTTTCGCTTATTTGTATCTTCTTCAATTTCTTTCTTTAATGTAATAATTTTCTGAGCACAGGTTTTTACACACTTGGTTAGATTTATTCTTAGGTATTTTATTCTTTTTAAAGCACTTGTGAATGGGATTGTTTTCTTAATTTCCCTTACTATTAGTTTGTTATTGGTATATAAAAATGCACCTGATTTCTGGATATTAATTTTGTATCCTGCTACTTTATTGAATTCATCAGTTCTAGTAGTTTTGGGGGGCATCTTTGAGATTCTCTATGTATAGTATCACTCATCTGCAGATAAAGTCAGTTTTACTTCTTCCTTTCCAATTTGGATTCCTTTTATTTCTTCTTCTTGTCTGACTGCTGTGGCTAGTGCCCCCAGTACTATATTGAATAAGAGAGGTGAAAACAGACATCCCTGTCTTGTTCTCAATCTTAAGGGAAACACTTGTAGTTTTTGCCTGTTTAGTATGATGCTGGCAGTGGATTTGTCATATATGACCTTTATTATGGTTAGGTATGTTCCCTCTAGTCCCACTTTTCTGAAGACTTTTATTATAAATGGATGCTGCATTTTATCAAATGCTTTTTATGAATCTATTGACATGACCATGTGGTTTTTATCTTTCCTTTTGTTTATGTGGTTAATCATATTTATTGATTTGTGAATATTGTAACAACACTTCATTCTTGGTATAAATCCCACTTAACAATGGTCTATGATCTTTTTGATGCATTGCTGTATTCAGTTTGCTAATATTTTCATGAGGGTATTAGCATATATGTTCATCAGGGATATTGGCCTATAATTTTCTTTTTTTGTAGTGTCTTTATCTGGTTTTAGAATTAGGATAATGTTGACCTCGTAAAATGAGCTTGGGAGGCTGCATTCCTCCTGAACTTTTTGAATAGTTCAAGAAAGAGAGGTGTTAGTTCTTCTTGGAAAGCTTGTTAAAATTCACCTGTGAAGTGATTCAAACAGATGCTTTTGTTTGTTGGGAGTTTTTGATTACTGCTTCAATTTCACTAGGTGTAATCTGTCCATTCAAATTCTTTAACCCTTCCTGATTTAGTTTTAGAAGATTTTATGTTTCTAAGAATTTATCTATTTCACCCAGGGTGTCTGATGTTCTTGGCATATAGTTGTTCATAATAAGAATCAAAATCAAAATGATTTTCTTAAAATCATTTGTATTTCTTTGGTGTCAGTTGTTATTTCTCCTCTTTCATTTCTGATTTTGTTTATTTGGGTCTTCTTTTTTTCTTGACCAGTGTGAGGAAAGGTTTGTCAATCTTATTCATCTTTTCAGTGAAACAGCTCTTGAATCCATTGATCTTTTATACCATTTTTTTAGACTCTATTTCATTTATTTATGCTCTGATATTTATTATTTCCTTCCTTCTACTCACTTTGGGCTTTGTTTGTTTTCTTTTTGAAGTTTCTTTAAGTGTAAAGTTACATTGTTTATTTCAGCTTTTTTTTTTTTTTTTTTTTTTTTTTTTTTAGATAGGTCCATAATGAATTTCCCTCTTAGGATTGCTTTTCCAGTGCCCCTCTGATTTTGGATTGTTGTGCTCTCATTTTCATTTGTTTCAATTTATCTTTTAATTTCTTTTTTTTTTCTTTGTTGACCCATTGATCGTTTACTAACATGTTATTTAGCTTCCATGTCTTTGTGTGTTTTTCAGTGTTTTCTTGTGATTGATTTGTAGTTCCATAGTATTGTGGTCAGAGAAGATGCTTGATATATTTTGTGTCCTAACATGTGGCCTATCTTCGAAAACATTCCATGTGCACTTGAAAAGTATGTGTACTCTCTGTTCTGGAGTGAAATACTCTGAAGTTATCAATTAAATCCAGTTGATCTAGTGTGTCATTTAAGGCTGTTGTCTCCTTGATGATTTTCTATCTGGAAGATCTATCCACTGAAGTCAATAGATTATTAAAATCCCCAACCATGACTATACTTCTGTCAATCTCTCCCTTTATGTCCATCAATATTTTCTTTACATATGAGGTGCTCCTATGTTGGGTGCATAAATGTTTACTAGGGTTATAAACTCTTGTTGGATTGTTCCCTTTCTTATTATGTAGTGTCCTTCTTTGTCTCTTACTACAACTTTGGTTTTAAAGTGTATTTTGTTGGATATAAGTATTGCCACCCCAGCTTTTTTTCCCTCTCCTTTTGCGTGAAATATCTTTTTCCATCCCTTTACTTTCAGTCTGTGCATATCTTTCAATTTGAGTTTGGTCTCTTGGAGGCAGCATGTATTATTAATGTGTCTTGTTTTCTTATTCATTCAGGTTCCCTGTGTCTGTTGGTTGGAGCATTTAAGCCATTTACGCTTAAGGTGATTATTGATAGATGCATATTTAGTACCATTTTATTGTGACCAATTTCCTATTCTTTCTTCTCCTTCTCCTCTCCTTCTCCTTCTCCTTCTCCTTCAAGCAAGCCCTTTAACATTTGTTGCAGTACTGGTTTGCTTTTAACAAACTCCTTTAGCTTTTTCTTGTCTGGGAAGCTCCTTATTTCTCCTTCGATTTTAAATGATAGTCTTACTGGGTAAAGTAGCCTTAGTTGTAGGTCCTTGCTTTCATCACCTTGACTATTTCATGCCACACCTGTCTGGCCTGAAATGTTTCTGTTGAGAAATCAGATGAATCTTTATATTACAAAAGTTTGCAAACTAAGAAGACTAGAAAACTGAAATTGGTGAAATGGGGAAAACATTTTGTCTAATAGTGCTATATTACGAGATTTCATTTAAGAGTAACCTTTTTTGTGGTGTTTTGGCACAAATTGAAATAATTATACTTCAGGGGGATATTCCTGCGTGTATTTCTTAAGCTTTGGCACACCTTGCTAGCAGAGGCATAATTCTTTTTTGTTCTAAACTATCATTTTAAAGATACTTTTCTAGCAGCCAGTCTTGGAAGATAGATTCTCCCACCTGAGCATAGGGCATGCATGCTTACTGCCCATTATAAAAGAGGCTAATTTCCAATCCTCAGGATTTCTGACCTGTAATAAAATCCACAGCAAACAGAGGTGACTTCTGACCCTTTCTGCATCACTCTTTGGAGCTGAAGGTTTGGGGATTAGTGCAAGAAAATGCTGATTCTCTGGTTATTGTTTCTGCTTTGAACAGTAAAGTCTCTGTCTCTTACTCAAAAGTCCTGTGTCCTCTTTCACAGTCTATTAGACAGTGGTAGGCTAACATGCTAGTTTCCAAGGAAAGTTAAACATCAAAGTCACAGATTTCTTGACATATACTAAATGGGGAGAGGGGATGGAAAGAGAGAAAGATATTAGAATTATTTAGTCAAATTTCCTAAAACTAGAATGTAAAAAGATGATTTTTTTTGGAATCTACTTTATATCCAAGTCTGTGGTTTATACTGTTCTCATAGAGCAGTTAAATATGATGTTATCATAATGGAGAGAAATAATTATTGGAGACTCTAGGAAATAATAATGTGATTGAAAAAAAAATGGTTCTGTGAATGAGATCCAAATTAGTATTAAGTAGCTATTGCTTTATAATCACAGACACTGATAAGAGGGAAAGCTAGTACATATAAATCAATTTATAAACAAATTTTCCTTGTAGAACATATTAACAGAAGTGTTTAAAAATATATCATCAGTGCAAATATCAAATCATGTGTCTGCCTTAGTAACCAGTAAAGTTCAACTTAACATCCCAGTTTGAGAACTATATCATGGCAGGTTAGCAAAGTCAATCAGTAAACTGGAAATTATGAAAGAATAAAAGATATTGATTGAAAAGCAAGCACTGTGGAAAGCAGTGTGGAATTTCCTCAAAAAGCTGAAAATGGAACTGCCTTTTGATCCAGTGATTCCCCTGCTGAGACTATACCCTAAAAACACCAAAACGCCAATACAAAAGAACCTATGCACCCCAATGTTCATAGCAGCACAATTTACAATAGCCAAGTGTTGGAAGCAACCTAAATGCCCATCAGTAGATGATTGGATCAAAAAATCATGGTACATATATACAATGGAATACTATGCAGCAGAAAGAAAAAAAGAACTACTAAACTTCACAACAGCATGGATTCACTGGAGAGCATTATGCTAAGCGAAATAAGCCAGGGGGCTAAAGACAAATGCCATATGATCTCAGCTATAAGTGGAACCTAACCAACAATACAAAGATGCAAGGAAAATATGACCAGCAACACTGAAAGGAAAAGAAATCAACAGAAACAAGAGGGAAGGGGGGGGCAGGGAAAGGGAAGGGAAGGGGAAAGTCAAGGAACATATAGCAAGGACTCATGGACAAAACCAAAGGGGAAGAGCTGAGGGGGGGAAGGAGGGAGGGGGCAAGGGAAAGTGGTGGGAGGGGAGGCAGAGAGAAATGTATTTAAAAAAAATAAAAAATAAAAAAATAAAAGAGAAATAAAAAGAAAAGCAAGCAAATACAGGACTGATGATGCTAACATCATTTTCATTCTTCACTATTAAAGAAAGTATGTTAAAAGTAACCTTTCAAATATTTCTCCTGTCATTGTTATTCCTGTTCTTGTAATATATACATATGCATCTTGTGACAATTGATCAATTGCAGAAAGGCAAAGAATAGCTTCAACTGAAATCATAAACTCATTTTAAGCAAATCAACAATTTTAATATATAGGTACATTTGTTTCCAGGATTTTTCTACATATATACTTATTATTTTAGTAATCATAGGGGTGCAGTTATGACCTATCATTTCCCAATAACATTACATGAAATATATTTTCAAAATATGATTTCAAGTGATTTCTTTATATTCTTTCTAAGTGTTTTATATCATGGTCTCAATTACTTTGATTAAGTCACTTATATCTTTTATCACTATTAAGAACACTGGTATGGCTGTTTCCCTTGTACATATTTATAATTCTCATTTAGTTAGGATGCATTTGCAGAAGAGAAATGTACTACTTAAATAATGTAAACTTTTTTTAAAGAATTTTTATTTTAAAGATTTTTGTCAAATCACTATCTTGAATATAGTCACATTTGTTAAAATTTCATTAGAATACCTACTGTTGTACTTATAGTTAGCTTATTGTATGTGTATGGTTCACACACTAGCTTACTTAATTTCTGCCAAATGATGTAGGAACTGGAGAGCTCAATAAGTGTGAGTTATACATTCAGCGATATCAGATGAAGAACTCCATCCTGTGTTCTTTTATTATGGTATATTTTTATGGAAAATTTTGGCAACTCGGTAGAAAGATACAAAGAAGAAAGAGCCCTTGACCCCATTCCAAAATACCTCTCATTGCTATTTTAAGGTGCACAACTTTGAATTTATATTGTATACATACTGATTGTATTGTATTGTTTCTCTTGTGAGTTTTCCATAACTTTTGCCTTCCACCCCTTATTTGTTTGTTTAGTTGTTAATCAAACCTGTATATATTCAGTTTTTCATATTTATTGGACAATTTTATATGGTTTTATGTCTTTTAACCCTAGTATACCCCACTGCTCACTTCTGCATATTAATAAGAGGCAGTGAAAGCAGAGTAAACACAAGTAGCTAAAGCTAGCTCCCATTGTCTCCCATAGGAAATGGACTATGCTATTTGTCTGTCCCAGGTGGTGCCAGATGTGATAGGTAGGGCAGTGTAATTTATTCTTTGGTTGTTATGAAATCAACAAAAGAAATAGATGTCCTTCTAGCTCCATGCTCCCTCATAGAAGGGTTTGTTTAACCCTTTTAGATGTAATCAAATTGTTTTCTTTATGTTCTTATCTTGGTCCAAGACATTATTTCCATTCTAAATAATACCCTGGATTGTCACTGAGGTGAATTTAAGTAAACTACATGTTTTTTACCTAACTATAGTTATAGTTTATATTATTCATTTTTGTATGGTTAAAGGATACTCCTGTTGAAGTATCATTATTAAGTGAAGCTGTGATTTCAAGACCACATGGATTAGTGCCTGAGTAATTCAGCTTTACTGCAAAGTTACTGTCAATTGGTTGACTACCCTGGCCTCTAACGATTTGTGTGGTTGCAAGCTGTGGTTGTGTGATTATGGTTCTACCTGTTATGTGTTTTTTCCATAGAATGTTTTGATTTGTAACTTTTCTATTTTACCCAAATGTACTAACTCAATACATTATAATTCTCTAATAAGCCTGTTTTCTTTTCCTGTTAATGCAACAGAGCTTTTCTCTATCAATACCATTGGCTTGGCATTTAAAATAAATTTTGTGTAACATTTCACAGAAATTATTAGTCTAATCTATTAGGCATTTCTGTGTGGAATTTTCATTGCTTTCTACACTTAAAAGTTATTTCATATTTTAAGAGCATTAAAATGTCTCCAGGTCTGATCTATTTTTTTTTTTTTTTTTTTTTTTGGTTTACATTTGGGTTTATTCTTGGATTTAATTATGGTATATGACGCAATGTAAGTCTCTAATATAACCTTTATAAAGAATATACAAAAAATACTGTTGAATGACAACGTTTCTAATGGTTTGTGATGTGTTTTTATACATATTGTTAGGAAGCTCAGAGATTGAGTGCCATTTCTGACCTCTTTCTTTCCTTCTTTCCATTTAAATTTTTCCTTCTTTTTCTCCTATAAATTTTTCTTCCTATGTTTTCCCATCTTCTTTTCTCATTTTTTGACATTTTAATATTTTAAGTGCATTTTATTTTGTTTTTGTTGTTAATACGATTTTCATTACACTAAAATGAGCTAGGTTTAGATTTAAGAGTTTAGAACAGTATGTATTTGCAGTTGTTATTTCCACATCCTCTATCATTCACTCAAAATTTTACTCAAAAGCCAAATGAACTGGTTTCTAGATATTATGATTTCCTTTCCTTTTTTTTTTTTGACCTCCTTCCATTAGCATCCGTAAAATTTATACTTTGAAGCAGTTTCTTTTAAAATCTTTGACATGTAAATACATCCTTACTGTCACGCCTTGTTGAGTACTTCCAGTTTGGGAAACGTTTACTTCATAATAGTGATAGAAGTACTATGTTGCCAAGTCAAATGTTATTCTTACTTTCAATCATTTAACATGTTAGTAGCTTTCTAGAGTGTTTAGGATTTCCTTCTATACCCAGATATTGGAACTTTTATAATGGCATATTTTAGTGTAGTTCCGTTTTATTTATTGTACTGGTGACAAGTGAACACCTTTAGTCTATAATAAAGTAAAAAGATGTTAACTATTTGAAAATTTCTGAAAATGTTCAATACTCAGGAAAAATATAAATTAACAAAGATTGTCTTAAAGAAAAAATTATTTGAACAGAACATCAAAATTAAGGACAATGAAAAGGTTTAAAATATTATATCCAAAAAGCGTAAGAGAATTTTACCTGAGCGATTTCAAGCTTAGTAGCAGCCACTTCTCATACATATAATTTGACCTAGAGCATATGAAATATAGAAATCTCCTCCTCATTTATGTCCTGAAGCTATCTACTTTGTAAACTAAACTATGGAGATGATAAAAGCAAAAACAATTATGGATGTAAAATTTTAAATAATAAAATTCAATGGCACATTGAAAATGTATTATAATGAAGAAAATTAATTCAAAGATAGAATAATGGTTTACTATTTTTAAATGTAGCAATAAAATCAGTAGAGTCAATGACACTGGCATTATATTAATAAACATTTATTCAATGTTTAATATATGTCAGGCACTGTTATAAGTGTCCTAATAAAGACTCATTTAATTCTTAAGCTAAATTATGAGATAGAAACCACTAGTATCAAATTTTACGAATAAGTAATCACAATGATAAGAATCCATAGCAAAACAAAATCATCTAGAAATGCTAATGAGAAGTATAGATATGATATTTGCTTAATAAAGTTACTCTGTGTTAAAAACAAATATGTAAATTTTAACAAAGAAACACTAAGAAAAATTTATATAAATCATGAAAAGTATGTGTTATTATTACTGATATATAATTATAATCTATAATTTTACCCAATGTAATACAAATACAAAATATACATTAAAAAGTATAATTGTTGAATCTTAGAAGTGACACTTTTCTTACGAAAAATGTTTCTGCTTATTAAGAAAGTGTGTTTTCCTATGCTAGGTGATATATATATCTATCACTTTTGCAATTAGCATCTAACTCAACTCCTACCCCAAACCCATCTATTAATTTGTTCTTTCTGTTTTTTTTGTTATTTTTTTTAAATTTAATTTATCAGAATGTTACAATATTTGTGGGCCCTGTCCTGGTCACTATGCATAACAATACACACATTTTAAAATGTGATCCTTTTAAGTCCTTCCCTTCATTAATGGCTGTGTCTATTTTTATTGTTTGTCTAGGCTTCTACAGAATTTCCTTTTCAAATTTCTTACCTTGGATTTGTTATTTAATTTTATTTAGGTTGAAGTTAGTTACTAGTATTTTACTATATGAATATATATCTGAGTATAAACAATACCCCCTAAGTTTTCAAATTTACTATCCCCATTTTAATTGTATTCTAAAGGATCTGTGACAGTTTTTTGATCCACCTGTTCATTATGTCTATTTTTTATTAAAATTTGTAGTTGGTTTTATCTTTTATTTTTTTCAGCATTATTGCAGTAAATATCAGAGAATATCACCCATGCAACTTACTATTTATCTATTGTTAGTTTAATGTATTACATTTTTTATCATCTTTAATATCCACAGGCCACAAGAAAATATTAAATTCCCATTTTAGAATAAAGTTATGTGAATTGCCCATAATCATACACTTAAGGATTTCTCAACCTCAGCATTATTTGTATTTTCAGCCAGATAAATTTTTGTTGTGAGAGACATCTTTTGCATTGCAGAATGCTGGGCATCATCCCTGGTCTATTTCCCCAGTTGTAATAACCAAAAAAGGATTCCAAACATTGTCAAATGTTCCCTGGAGGAATATAATTACTTCTACTTGAGTATCACTGATATAGTGAGTGCCTTTTTCCAAGAAATACTCTTTTTCTTATATTGAACTTTTTAAATTATTTCAAATATTTTCTCTTGCTTCAACAGAATTAGCTGTGCCATTCAACTTATAGAAGAAAAATACAGAATTTTATCCGTAGACACCCAACAACATTATCTACCAAAACTTTTGGCAAAATCAATAAATGAAGATATAATTAGATCTGGAAGAAAAACAAGAGAAGGTTACATCTAGTGTATGCTGTCCACAATAAAAGAAACGAAGTGATTTTTAAATACTCTTAAATCATCCCTGGCCTTAATGCTAAACTATGTATCTATTCCTTTCATATTCTACCTCGGATTTGTTCTATAATTTCTTCTTGTCTTACCTCTTATCTTGGTATCTAAATTTGAACTCTGTCTCATGCTGTATCTAACAGTGCTCTCCTGGTTAATGCATTTCTATTTTTTCTTAGCTATGATGTATTTTGTCTTCCTTCCTAGGTACTAGCTTCTCTAATAAATATCTCACAAGTTGCAGTTTAGCCACTAGTATCCACTTTATCTATATCCCATCTCAGCAGTGCTTTCTCTTGGGATCTAGTCAGAAGTAAGGAACACTTTGCCAATTTGTAAAGAACACTGTTGTGAAGCCAACAGTACATGAATAGGATTAAGTGGCCAGGATTCAGATTGGTCTCTTTCCAGACTGAAGTGTAAATATTCTCTATATTCACCCAATGAAATCTCTATGTAGAAAATATAAGAGAGAAGGATCTGAAAAAAATAACTATGTGTAGGAATAAGATAATGTTGTCTCTTGATGGTAAAAATATCCACAATAAACTTAAGTTAAATATATACATTTATTTTACAAAGTTACATGGAATTAGAAGTCAAGGGATCTTCATTCTAGCCTTGGTCCTTTTATTGATTATAACTACTCTAATGTATTATACTGAATTTACAGTTTTGGGTACTGGGAGTGATATAATGCTGATTTCTCGTAAAAGGGAAGACATCAGAATTTTTTTGCAAAAGGAACGGGAGTGACAAAATACAATCTAGGGTTAGAAAGATAAAATGTAGGTGATGAAAACTGGAATGAAGAAACAGAAAACTGGAGAAAAGATTAAAAGTTTAATGTGTTCTAGGAAAGAGAGTATTAGTAGAGTAAGTATAGAAGAGTTAGACTAGGTTTGAGAAATATTTCAGATACTCTGAAATGACTGATTATAGTAAAATAAGAAAAATATTTTTGATAGACTATCAAATGGATAGAATTAGGTAGGAAACGGTATGATAATTTGGTGTTATATAAGTTAATTTTGCAGTGTCTGTAGACTGTCCTTTTTAAGATAACTAAATGACAAGTGAACATATAGGTTTAGTTCAATGAGAGCAGTATGAATTGCAAACACAAGTTTGGGACCACTGTCATGTTGGTTATAAATGACATGTATTTCAAGCCAATGTTACTTAGTAAGGAGTTGTAGAAAAGAAAGAAAACAGACCCTAGAACCCAATAGGACAACAACATTTAAGAAGTAGGTGATTGAACTTTAAACAATGAAAGAGAAGAAAAACATAGAAAAAGATTGGAATGGGATGTCGTGGAAGCTAACAGAGAGTTAAACTTTAGGGAAAGATTGATCTGTTTCACCAAATATCAAAAAGAGAGAAGATTTAGAAGAGAATCTTGACTTTTATAATTACGAGATTGGGTTATTTTATTAGAGCAATTTCAACTAAGAATTGCAGACGAAAGTTGTCATAGATTGAGAAGTAAATGAAAAAAATGAAAGCAATGAGTAGAAATTACTTTAATGATGAAGGGAAACAATATCATTATTTTTAGAAGAGAAAAACTTGAATATATAAGGCTTTAGTGAATGTGGGATGATTGGTGGTATAACACAGCATAGCCTCCTGTGGACCACAGGGACTGAGATCATGATGGAGCAAAAAGAGTTGATAACATTGGGTAAATTAAAGCATGATGATATTAAGTATATTTCTCATGTCAGCAAAATAATGATTTCGAAATTTGTTTTAAAGTTCTACACACAATTAATTAGCAGTCATTAATTGAAGACAAATATAAAATTAATGTGCTTTTAGAATAATAATAATTTTGAAACATCCAAAAGCTGAGAATAACAATATTGATAGTGACTAAGGCTATTTGTTTGAGTCTAAATTTTATATAAATTCTGGAACCTAAAATGCAGTTTAAAGGAAAAGAGTAAGTTTTCCTCTGAGCTAAGTAAAGCTAAATTTGATTTAGACTATAATAGCTTGAAATCCAATTTTGGATAAATCCCTTATGCAAGTCATTTACTATAATTTAATTATGTTTTGCTCTTACCATCTCTCTCAATCTTTCATTTTTCCCTCAGATTATTCCTCCTTAACCCAAAAAATCTATTTTACAATTTTATTAAAAGCATATTTATGAATTTACTAATTAATTATATCAAAAGCCCAAGTGCAGTAATTTATAAATGCTAGAACATTATTAAAATGGTCAGAGTTTTAGAAACAAATATAGTGTGTCATTTATGAAAACCTAACGTTATTTTATTACAGATGCAGCATGTTTATACTCTCTTAGCTCTGTATGTACATAGGGTTAAAATTTTTCATATACATTTTTTCAGACTCACAGTGAAATATATCTAGGAATAGATGTAGATTACAGAAGTAAATACAGGTATATTCACCTCATTTTATGTTGTGGTACTCATTAGTGCTTTTTGTCAAACGCTCCAGTTTTCCTCTTTTCCAGGTACATGGTTTAATCGTAATTCTGTTTGGATGAATCAGCATTAATGTTTTTGACTAATGAATTTGGCTGCAAATGATATGTGTCCCTTTGGGGAAAATGTTAGTGCTAGTGTAAAACCTTGCAGAGCTCATGTCTTTTGCTGACATGGTTATTGGCGACGCCCCTCCCTGGGTCCTGGGTGAGGACAGTGATGGAGTACTGCCCTGGGGGACCTTTGATGGATTTCTCTCATAAGCAAGAAATACGCCTTTGTGAATCTAAACCTCCTGAGATTTGGACAGCATTACTTAGCCTACCATGACCAACTCACTTATCAGCCCTTTGAAAATTTACATGAAGTAATATCCAGTTAATGACTTCCTCACTTAGGATTTTATGTGACTTCATAAGAATGAAAACTGAGAAATTCTCCCTTATTAGCAATAGTATATTTCGCCAGAATATAGTTTTTTATTTACAGGAATATACACTTAATATTAAATTTAAAGTTAATTTGAATTTTTAGTAAGATAACTTTAGTTACTTTAGAAAGCCTAGTTATATTATTTCTTTGGAAAAACACTTTTTTAATGTCCTCAGTGAATCTTTTAAAAATTAAAATATATATCTCCTGAGTAAAGAATTATTTTTCTTGTTTGAATGTACACAGTTGCCTGGTAGTGGTGCATTTAAACAGAAGAAACCTCTGCTCCTATCTGACAATGTTTGGAGCAGTTACTTTCAAAACATGAAGGGGATATAGAGTACTTAATATGTGCCACAGATTAATTAAGTTATATTTTCTCAAAGTATAAGTAGGTTTATATGCAAAATAAATGAAGAAGTATAAAATACTTTGTTGAACTCATTAATTAATCAGAAAACCTAAAACATATTAGGACTGGTTTATAGACCATTAGAGCAGTGATATATTTATAGGTTGCTTAATAAGTGCATTTAGGAATAACCATTGCTAGATTGGAAATCCTGAGGAATTAGCACTCTGCCAGCTCAGCATCTCCCCAGTCCAGGATGCAGCCCATAATAACTGGTGGGTGTTGGTTGTCAGTACCTTAATCTTTTCCCCCATTATGTGACATAATTCTGAAGTCTGTTGTTCATGGCTGACCAGAGTTTTCCCAGAGGAATAACTCACATTAATCGTCCACATTAATAATTGACAATGCAAACATCTTTTCCTCTACTAAATTAGTCAACTTTAAGTGTTTTCTGCATCTCCCTAAAACTGTTTCCACTAAAACTCTGCTCAGGATGTATTTCTGGAGAATCCTAACTGAGATACCCCAAGCCTGGAAAGATTTTCAAAACTTCGTATACCTTCCATGAACCAGACAAAACTGTAGGGCTATTTGACTAAATACCATGGTGAATCTGAATTAAGCCTCTTGTTCCAGGGTAACAATTTCTCTACGCATTCTCAAAAAATAAAATAAAAAAATAATTTTTAAAAAAAGGTATAGGGAGTCTTTCTCTCTACCTCTCAACCACCCAGCAAATCAACAAATTAGGTCTTATCTTCCACCAGACACCTTTGAAGAACATGGTAGCATTTATTGTTTATTTGTGGTTCTTGATTTTCTCTTCCTTTTGACTATAATTTCTGCAAGTATTATGTCCATTTTGCTCATCACTGTATAGAACCAAATGTGCAGTATCCCATACAAAATAGATAATAGACAAATATTACTTGAATATTCTTTAGTAAATAAAGGAGAGGAAATAGAAGCAAACATTAAAATGGTGGTTTCAACTTGTCAAAGAGCTCAAGAAAACCAGAGGCAACTTCTTAGATATTTTTCCTGACAAAATAAAAGTAAAATATTCTTCATTTATATTTTTGTGTCAACATTCATAGAACAGTTAAGAAGCAATGTTGTGCCCAATTTTATATGCATCATCTACTTTCATTTCTATATATAAATTTATCATAGTAATTAGAATTGACTTTATCTCATATATATTTTACATAAAATAAGAAGCAACTAATAGAGACTTGAAAAAAGTCAGTTAATTTCTTTTTAGCCTAAGTTGTGAAAACTAGAACAGCTATTCACGGGGTACTAAAGAATGATGAACTTATCTTTCTAGATTTCTATCACCTCTGTGCAGGGAATGTCGTCTTGATTTCAGTTGCATAATCTAAGTATTTTTAGGATATCAAATCCCTAATTATTCCTATTTATTGAATGGTTAAATTTTATGTGGAGATTGTAGTTATTTATGTATTATGTACTTAAAGTAAAATGAAGTACACCAGAAACAAAGTAGAGTTTATATCTAAATATCTAAATAGGTCTTGTTAATTTGGACCTAGTGGAGCAAGTTGATTATTTCTAACAATTCCTTATCCATAGCTTGCTATCCTGTGTACATAGTAAAATTATGAAAGACATGAGGTGTATATATGTTGTCTCACAAGTTATGCAATCTAGTTCATTAACCCAAGTTATGTTTGATAGAATTTTATCTGTGACCATTTTCTTTATTGACATGTTATCTTACATTGTTCTGATTATTACTAGTTTAAAGAATCATATTTTTATATTGTTTCATAACCGATTTATAAGAAAAGCTAAAATGATAGATCTTAACATAATTTGAATTTATAATATCATGTACTAGATATTTTAAATAAAATATTATTAATAAATATAGATATTTGGGGACACCATAGATTAATACTCCTGTGATATTCTTAGACAGTGAGCAGAAAAACTCAAATGGGTATTTTAAAGTATGAAACCTATATATTTTATCAATATTAAAAAATACCCCAGGAAAATCAATGACCTATCTTAATGTGGTTGAGCAAGGTCATCCCTCATAGATATTAATGTCACAGAGAGGCAGGTAGTACACACACACACACATACACACACACACACACACACACAACAACAAAAAACATCTGGCAGTTCTAAAGATGCTAGAATTTTATAGCTGCCCTTGCTCACTTTTTTGGCAGGAGCAGGAAGGAGAGGAGAAGGCTGCAGGTAAGCACTGATTAAATGAATGATAAGGTCTTTGATATATTGATTTTTTCACATTTTTAATTTAAAAAGTAAAAGTTTCTATCACATTTAAGCTGAAAATTATGGCTGACATATTAGAGGTCTGATTCCAGTGCAAGTTAAAGAGAAAAAAAGTTGCTGCTCAAATGTCAAGATATCTTGTGGTCCAAGATGATTAAAACTAAACTGTTTGCTATATGAATCCCAAGGTGCAGCTATATCTCAGCTTTGGTGACATTCAGCCAGTGACTTTTCATAGCTTGTTAATAATGTATAGCTGTCCCAATATAAATTTGCAGTGACAGAAGTAGCCATTTGGAGTGGAGCAGTTAATGAGATTTATTCTTGACAGAAAATGCAGATTTGAAAAGTATGTCTTAAAAAATCAAGATTGATGTCAAAAGAAGTCATGTATTTAACAGACAATAGCATCATACCCGTTCTTTGGGTGTTTTAACCAAGATCACAGAACTATATCCATTGATATAAGTTCTATTTGTAATCAACATTCCATCCAGCCCAACCCCCAGCCTTCTCAGCAGCTAGTTTCCACTTACCTTGCATAAATCAGAAAACTTCACCTTAGAGTTTTCTCACCTTTGACTTGGTTAGTTCTGCATAAGCCATGTAAGTTTTCCATCATAAGACTACTCATATATTTTTATAATCATGTCTGATGCCTGTTTTTCCCATTAGATTCCACTAACATGTTTTGTAGCAAAATTTTAGTTTTCCCTGAACGCTTAAGTGATTATTGAATCATTGAATCAACATTAGCAGATATGAATATTCTTTGCAAAAGCAAGAGCTATTGTTAGTTTATTAGACAATGAAGTTTTATAACAAAATTTCAGTGCATATTCTGACTATTCAATATTAATATCCCATTAATGTTCTCCAGAAGAAACAGAAAACTGCTGTTTTTAGTCATGTCTGTATCAAATATTACAAACACCTGATATATATACAAATAATGCATGACATAACTATGACATGTCACAAGGTAGATATAAGGAGATTAAATGGAGAAAGGGGAATATTAAGAAAGAAAATAATTTTACAAGTTAGTTATTCATTTTTATTGAACAGCTGTAATTTCTGACTACTGAGATAGTCACTTAAATGTAGTTGTAGTTTAATCAACATGAGCATATAAGGATGAATATTAATTAGTTTCCTGACTGCCATAACCAAATGCCACAAAAATGGGTGACTGAAACAACAGAAATGTATTGTCTCACAGTTTTGGAGGCTAGAAGTCCAAAAGCAAGGTGCTGGCAGATTCGGTTCTTGCTGAAATCTGTGAGGGAAAGTTCTACATCCTCCATGGCTTTTGGCAGCCTCAGGCATTATGCAGCTTGTAGATGCTGATCTCCCTGTGTTTTTACATGATCTTCCCTTTGGGCATGGCTGTCTCTGAATCCAAGTATTCTTTTTTATAAGGACACCAATCATATTGGATTAGGGGCCCTAATGACCTCATCTTAACTTGAATATATCTGCCAAAGATTGTATTTCTAAATAAAGTTACATTCTGGAGTGCTAGAGATTAAGTCTTCAAATATTCCTTTTGAGAGGCACAATTTAACCCATGACAATATGCAATACAGGTTTGGGCAACAGTTGGTTTACAGTTGTGAGTTTGTTCTTACGGTATCATTTATCAAGTATTGTATTGTTTTCCTTACAAACAATGCTAAACCTACTTTTGCCCATTTTGTATAAAATATATGAATGTATGTAAAAATGTACATGCAGATAATTTTATGCACAGCTCTGACATAGGCTGTATAAGACTTTGCAAACATAAGTTAATTACTGTATACTGTATCATCTTTTGCTTACCTGGTCTTTATTGCTAGTCATATAGGTCATTTCCAGTTGCTTGCTATCAAAATTAATCCCAGGACTGCAGTTCTCTCTGGGGCTTGGGGTCATCTTCCAAGCTCATTATTTGTTGGCAGAATTCACATCCTCATAGTTATGAGACTAAAGTCCCATTTTCCTGTCAGTCAGGGAATGCTTTTAGCTCCTAGATGCCACTTTTGGTTCTTGCCACATAGTCTCTCCATTTTGCCACTCAGTGAGTTTCTCTGGGCTTTCTTTGACCATTCAGAAAAAAATCTTTGCTCTAAAAGAGCTCACTGGATTGTGTTAGGCTCACTGCACAAATAATCTCCCTACTGCCATAAATTAACATAATCACAGAGCGATAGTTCATCATAGTCACAGGTTTCACCCACATCCAAGGAGAAGAGTTTATACATGATTGTGGGTCATCCTAGAATTCTGCCTAATAGAAATATTCTCATTATTTCACCTTTGTCATTTTAATGATAAATTTCCTAGAATAAATTTCTAGCAAGAAAGTTGCTAACTCAGAATAAATGTAAATTTATGTAAGCTTTTAAAACACACTGCTAAAGTCTAATTTTCACTCCTACCCACACAAATGGAGTACCTATATAACAGTGCATCCCCAGGAACAGAAATTTATCTCAACATGAAAAACAACATGCACAGACACACATATACATACACACACACACATTCACATACCTACACATTTGATCCCAAATCACCAGAGAAAATTTGCAGACATGTAGCACTTCACCCCTAAATACTTCTGTGGTTCCGAGGATTAAGAATATTCAATTATATAATCACAGTATATTATTAAATTTGGATATTAAATTCCATATAATACTTTTATCTAATACACAATCTTTATTCAGATTGTATCAATTATCTCAAGCCCTTTTTAAATGACTCCTTCACTCCCCGGTCCTCCTCCCCAGGATTCATTCCTAGAAGGCATTTATTTATAGATTCTGGATTTGTTCATCAGCCTTGCTCTGTCTTTCATAATTTTTATTTTTTGATAAGCACAAGCCATTATTTTGATATAGATAGATAGGTAGATAGATATAGATAGATATAGATATAGCAGATAACCCAAAATTGAGGAAAATTTTATATATTATATATATGTTGTATAGACACCTTCATACGCATCCTTTGATTTAGACTATGTACTCTTGGTAGTAATACTGTGTTGGTTATGCTTTTTCCTTCAGCATGTACATGAAGTTGGTTGATCGCATTATGCATGAACTTTGATCACTTTGCCTCAGGTTTCTCCATTGAAAAGTATTTTTGCTTCTTTTAACTAGTTAGGTAGAAGATACTTTGTAACATCACCAAAATATTTCTGAAGATCTTCAGTGCATTTTCATTTTAAAAATATAAAATATATCCTTACTCACGGCTCTTTGTAATCAGTAAGTCATCACTTTTCCTACTGTTTTGATACCCAAATCATTATGACTTTATAAGACAGTTTTTCAATATTACTATTTCAATTATTTTAACTATAGCACACTAAAGAATATAAGTACATAGAGATAGGAATTTAACTTATTCACCCCAACATTGTGCCTTTTTCACTTAATATAAATAGCAATAATCAAATAATAAAATGAGAACACTAAAAAATCATTTATACTTAAAAAGTACCCCCCTTTTTAAAACATTATAGTAAGTATAGTCTGACAATTATTTTTATTTATTACACACTATTTAAATTAATCCTCAAGATAGACTTATTTTAATTCTAATATGATCCTGAAATTATAGATGACAAATTCTTATGGATGTATACAATTATAAAACCTATGTCATTTACCAAGGCCACATAGCTGGTAACTGCTAGAGAGCTTACTTACTGCTATGTCAGCTGTTTATCAAGAATTTCAAAGCTTCATTTCTTAATGTTGCACACCCTCCATCTACACACTACTCTCTCTTTGTTTCTGTTAAATTAAAAAAGTTCATCTGGAGAGCTCTCCATAGAGTCAATTTCAGATCCACAATTACATGCAGGACTGACATTCCCAGAAAGAATCCAACATTGTAAACTGTTTAAAATAGTTCTACTTTGAATTGTTTAAATACATCATTTAAATTATAACTGTTCTATTTATTGAGTCAGACACATGGCTGCTCTGGTGTCTGGTTTACTGTGTTTCATTGCTTAGGTAATGATGTGTTCATTAAAATCTCTTAATCGCTTATTGTTCAGCCTGGGCTTTAACTCTGAGATAGATCTAAAACTTTCTATTAGATGGGCATCAATGAGAAATGGTAAATAGCATTTATTCCCTGAAGAAATCCAACTATCCCCTAAAAGCTTAGTTGATGTAAAATAATAATGTTCTGGTGAATAGAGTCCTAAATGATTATTTCTAATTATTTGCTCACTAAATATGATTAGGGATTTAAACAAACAAAAAAAAAGCTTTACTTAGCAAAGAATAGCCAATAATAGAGTTCAGGCAGCTGGCATGCTGATACTACATTCTGTAGCCTCATATAGAGATTTCTCCCATCTCTTAAATATGCATTCTTTTTATCCGGGCCTGTTTAGCACAGGTAAATAATTGCCCTAAGAAGAAGAATATGACATGAGCTATAGTTAGCAACCTCAAGGAAGGAGAACTCAGACCACCATATTAACCACATAAAAATGCATATTTAGATCAACTGAAGTAGGCTAAAATTAGGAATTGGTCTGCAGAACATATATTACATATTATATATTACATATATATTATACATATATAATTCCCTGCTCGTTATGTTTTTATAATGACATATTATAATATCCTACCACTTCTTTGGATATTAGTATATTAAAAATGGTAAATGTTAAGTATGCACCTTGACGATGTATTAGCTTTGTAATAGTTCTAGTGAATATACTTTGTCTCAGAGAGTTTGCATTCCTAAAAAGCATTTGGACACAAAGAACTAAACCAACTCAATTTAAAGCATATCTAGAATTTTTACAACTTATAAAAGTTGGAAGTTAATTTATGAATCTAATTTCAGGCTTAGCTATATCTAGGGATGACTCAGGTCAGAAATTATTTCTTTCTTTTAGCTCTCTTTACTTGTATACTCATATGATGACTTTATCCACCGTTTCTGAGCTTTAGTCTCACAGTTATTTATCTAAGATGAGATACTAAATGTGCTTAGTGATTACAAAGAATAGGAGGAAAGATTCAAATACTATTTGTGTCTTCTTCATGAAGCATAATAATACCTATTTTTTATCACTTGCATGAATTTAAAACTTCAGTGTAGGATCTTCCTATATAATGCCTTTGCACCAAACTCCTGCAGAGGGCTTTGTAATTTATGGTATGTTCATTTCATCACATAAATTTCCACTCCATCTTTAATGTTTATGTAGTAAAATATAAGAAAAGTACCTTTATAGTGCTAATAATTGAACATAATTTTTAAAAGCTCCAATATTTACCAAGAAAAAGAGTTACGTTTGCATATAATAGTAGTGTTTAAAAACGGAAGCTTTTGTGAAGGTTCTGAAAAAGCTTTTGGTCACTTTCTAAAACCTGCCTTAAAAGTTGTTTTAATGTCTTGTTTTATTTCAAAACTCATGTCTTTGCTTTTCTCTCCATGCGCTATATTTCCTTACTTCTTTTTCTCTTCCTGATTGTTTTTTTCCTTTTTTGTCAATTCTGACTTTTTTGGTTTGGTTCGTTATAGGTGAAAGAATTGTGTTTTGAAGTGTGTTCCTTTAAATTTCACAGTTTTTTTTTTCTTTCTGCTGAATAGTATTCCATTGTGTAAATGCACCATAATTTTTTGATCCAATCATCTACTGATGGGCATTTAGGTTGCTTCCAACACTTGGCTATTGTCAATTGTGCTGCTATGAACAATAATTGGGGTGCATAGGTTCTTCTGAATTGGCGTTTTGGGATTCTTAGGGTATAGTCCCAGCAGGGGAATCACTGGATCAAAAGCCAGTTCCATTCTCAGCTTTTTGAGGAAATTCCACACTGCTTTCCATAGTGGCTGCACCAGTCTGCATTCCCACCAACAGTGGACTAGGGTTCCCTTTTCTCCACAGCCTCGCCAGCACCTGTTGTTTGTGGATCTGTTTATGATGGCCATTCTGACCGGTGTGAGGTGGTACCTCATGGTGGTTTTGATCTGCATTTCTCTGATGGCTAGTGATGCAGAGCATCCGTTCAAATGCCTCTGGGCCCTCT
Source organism: Pteronotus mesoamericanus (assembly GCF_021234165.1). Taxonomy (NCBI): domain Eukaryota; kingdom Metazoa; phylum Chordata; class Mammalia; order Chiroptera; family Mormoopidae; genus Pteronotus; species Pteronotus mesoamericanus. The sequence goes on along the minus strand of NW_026555085.1, from coordinate 28,220,249 downwards.
GTGTCTCCTCCTTGGAAAAGCGTCTGCCCAGGTCCTTTGCCCATTTTTTGATTGGATTGCTTGTCATCTTGGAGTGGAGTCGAGTGAGTTCTTTATATATCTTGGAGATCAAACCTCTATCTGATGTATCATTAGTGAATATATATTCCCATAGGGTTGGCTCCCTTTTCATTTTGCTGATGTTTTCTTTGGCCATGCAGAAGCTTCTTATTTTGATGAGGTCCCACTTGTTTATTCTCTCCTTTATGTCCCTTGCTTTAGGAGACATGTCAGTGAAAAAATTGCTGCGTGGGATATCTGAGAGTTTCCTGCCAGTGCAGCAGAAAGAAAAAAAAAGAACTACTAAACTTCGCGACATCATGGATGGAACTGGAGAGCATTATGCTAAGCGAAATAAGCCAAATACCATATGATCTCACCTATAAGTGGAACCTAACCAACAATACAAAGATGCAAGGAAAATAAGACCAGCAACAGTGAAAGGAGAAGAAACCCAACAGAGACAAGAGGAAGGAGGAGGGTGTGGGGAGAAGAAAGGGAAGGGGAAAGTCAAGGAACATATAGCAAGGAGTCATGGACAAAACCAAAGGGGAAGAGCTGAGGGAGGGAAAGAGGGAGGGGGCAAGGGAAAGTGGTGGGGGGTAGGCGGAGACAAATGTATTTGAAAAAATAAATAAATAAACAAACAAACAAACAAATAAATAATTTCACAGTTTAATGTCCTAACTCCCAGAATGTGACTATATTTGAAGATTAGGGAATTTAAAGAATTACTTAAGGTAAAATTAGGTCATGAGTGGGAGCTAATTTAATATGACTCATGTCTATATACAAGGAAAAGATGAGGAGATAAGCAGAGGGAAAATCATATAAAGACACCAGAAGCAGGCAGACTTCTACAAGCCAATGAGTGAGGCCCTCAGAAGAAACGAACCCGATCAACACTCTGATATAGGACCTCTGGCTTCCAGCATTGTGAGAAAATAAATTTGTTTCTTTAAGCCACCCAGTTTATGTAATTTTAAGTCAGTCCTAGCAAACTAATCTGAGGGACAAGAAAGTGAACAAGAAAAAAATTCCTGAAACAACCAAGGCACTGTTAAAAATATAAAGTTGTTAAAGACAAAATTAGTGGCTTGACTATGTTGGTAATAAGGTGGCATGAAAGTGGCACATTGTATGGAACTAAGGAACACCCTGCATCATATTCTTAACACCCTTAAAAGCCCCTGAGGTAAAGATATGATCTGGAAAAATTGCTTAAAAACGAGCACACTTTGTTCCTTCAAGGCTATGACTTTAATTCTCCAAATACAAAAGATTTGATAATAGATGGTGTCGGGGAGGATTCTTATGCCTAAGGTGAAGACAGTCTAAATAATATAGAAGCTGAATGGCTAGTTATTTCCCAAAATATGAAATAAATGTGAATATTAAAAATTCAAAGAATATTAAAAATGGAGAGAATTTGCCTTAGCCCAGGCGGAAGGTTTTTCTTGTTGTGGTAGAGTAACCAGTTGCATGACATTTAACAGATTTTAATAATTATAAGAGTATACATATATTGATTTTAATAAAATTTAGCTTGTTCATTTGTGTATTTAATTATAAACACAATTCACATTCTGTTGTGCATATAATAGAGTATCTGTTCATAACTTCTTTAGAGCAGCAACATATAGCTGTCTATATCATTTCAAGAAGAAGCAAAGTCTGTTAAAATTTGTTCTTGCATGTATACACACATGCAAGTTTGAAAGACACTTACACAGATCATGTCCTCTGACCATAGTGTAGTTATATTATAAATCAAAAGTGAAAATGTTTTATAACATAGTTATTTCACTGCTGTGAGTTTCATAGAGTCCATGACATATTCTCACTACTAATATAATGTGGGGCAAAAGTAGGTTTACAGTTGTGAGTATGCAAAACATGGCATTTATTCTTGTATTATTATTTATTGATTATTGCATTATTTTCCATTATTTTATTATAGGTTTCCATTATAAAACCTGCTTTTGTCCCACCCTGTATTTTGGATAAAAGTGACTTTACTATGTAAATTGGTTTCTACCATTGGAGTGTGGGTTTGTTTTCTTCCACTGAGTTTTCTAATGACAAAATTACAAATTAGAAAGAATGATCCTCAGGAAATGTACAGTTTAGTAAATAGGTAGAGGTCAAAATAGTTAATCAGCATTTTAATGAGTCCTGTAAAAGCCATAGATACCCTCAAGAGAAATAAATTATCTGAATATAAACAGTCCCCAAGGCATTTCTTAAAGTTCAGTTTATGCAGTAATTTATTAATTATGAGCTGATTTAGGCTGATGAGTGGCAGCTTTTTTTTCACTTCCATTATTTCATGGAGAATTATAGAAGGCGTACATGTTTCATGTTGGAGAATTGCTCACCATGTTGATTATGTTAGCAAAATCATTAATTGCAATTTTTAAAAAATTGAAATTTTGATTCCATGCTGAAATTGAATATGCATTCAAACTTAGCTTAAAATTGAACTACAGAAAAAGCAGAAATAGCAGTTATCTACAAAGAAATATACTTTATACATTCTCATATCTCTTTTATGGTATGTGTCAAATGAAAAAATGGTAATACCATGATTCAGACTTTCCATTTTAATATAGTCATATATCTAAATGAAGACAACTGGAGAAGTAAAATGATGTTCATATGCATGTTATATTGTTAATTAAATACAAAAGTGCTTTTTCCCTCCTGAGCATTTTTTACTTGTTGCTAATTTTCTAAATCCTCCTACCATAGGATTGTATAGGAAATAAAAATGTTTCACTTTTAATGTAAATCCCAACTCAAATAGGCCTCGTTAGTACTGCCCTACTCATTGAAGAATCTAGAATCTGCTCCTTGATAACTGGCAGAAAATGCAATATAAATACAAAGGAAATCAACTAAAGAATAGAATTTACAATATTGGCAAAGATGCAGAATCTTACAAAGTTGACTGAAGTTCTCTTGGAAAATTGCTTCAATTACACACCATGCCACTGAAGATTAGACAGAGGTAAAGTGGGTGAAACTGAGGAAGAGGAAAATCGATAAGAATGACTATAGAAAGGGCAATATAATAATTCATACATTAAAGATTTAGAGAGACATTCTGGAAATCTGGGATAGGCTTAAATAATTCCATTAAAATATAGTCACACTCCACATTATCACTCCCCAATAAGATAATACAGTGTATGTTGAGGTTGGGGACCTGTCAAAGACTACAAAACTCATAATTTTAAATGTACTTTTGTGAAATATCAGATACACTTTAGAAAAGTATTAGTTTTAATATTTTTAGTATTTAAAAACCAACCTTTTCCACCACTTAATATAAAATTATAGTCCCTTTTTATTTTTTATATATCTTAGAACCCCACAATAGATTCTAACATTACTCACATAATTACTGTTTATTCACAGAAATAAAAAATATAGCATAAAACCTATTTCTCTGTGAAAGTTTTTTTGTTGTTGTTGTTCTGGTTTTTTTGCTTATTATGTCTTATAAATAATCCTCAGAACAGGGTCTACTTTTTTTATTTTGAGTTGTTACTAAAAGCAGAATGTAGTCGAAAAACATTCCCCTACACATAAGATCTCAGTATAGTTTAAATGTATTAAATTATTTTCTGCATTTTTGAGGAATTATTTAACACAATGTTGGTTGGCGCTCCACATATGGTGATTATATAGCAAATGCTTTGCTGCTGTTCATCCAATCTCAGCTATGCTGGACAGTTTCTAATCATATTGACTATAATGTACTTTAAAAGCCTCTACTTTTATGCTATCAACTTTTTTAGAAGCTGAAGAATCTAATTGAATGTATGCATAGGCCACTCATAAATCAGCACAGAAATGTGGCTATGTTAATACCCTGAGGTAACACTTGACTAAGGAAGACAAGAGTCAGTGGGCAATTGTTCTCTTTCTCAAACATTCCAAGGAAAATATCTGGTGTTCCTTCTCAGATTTGTATAAGTTTCACAATGGATGCATAGTTATTTATTGCAGTGTAAAAATTACCCCCACAATCTAATGGCTGAAAACAATAAGCATGTACAGACATTCCTCAGCTTACAATGGGGTTACATCCTGATTAACCCATTACATTAAAAATATCATAAGTTAAAAAGTACATTTAATACACCTAACCTCTGAACACCATAACTCAGGCTAGCCTACCTTAAATGTGCTCAGAACACTTACATTAGGCTACAGTTGGGCAATGATCTTGAGTTTTATCACACGAGCAATTACTTTCCTCTTCTCCTTGCTGGAAGCAGGAAACACAAATCATTACATAGACATAATGAGATGTAAAAACAAAGCAAAATATCCAAAAACTCTGGCAACACAGTACACTGTTGAGTATTGGTTATTTATCCTTGTGGCAATATATACCACTACTGCTGTATAGGCTCAGAAGAGAGTATCTTACACATTGTCACTAGTCCAGGAAAAGATCAGAATTCAAACTTTGAAGTACAGTTTCTGCTAAATGTGTATCATTTTGACAACACTGTAAAGTTGAAAAATCATAATTCAAACCATCACAAATTAGGCACTGTCTGTAGTATTTCACAGTTCCTGTAGTTTATGAGTTCAGGAGAGGCTTATCTGGGTGATTCTGGTTAAGGATTTCTTATTAGGTTGCAATCAAGATGTCAGCTGGGTTACAGTCACTTGAATTCTTACACTGGATTAAAAGATACTCTTCCAAGTTCACCCTGGCTGTTGGTCAGGGGCTTTATTTCTTTTCCACAGGGCCTTCTCCATAGTGGGACTTGATTATCTTCATGACACAGCAGCTGGCTTGTCTGAGAGAATCAAAGAGAGAAGAAAAGGAAGTCACACATCGACCACATTCTACACATGGGCAGTGAATCACTAGGTACAACCTACACTCAAATGAGAGAAGAATTAGACTTTTGAAAATTATGGAAGAGTTTTAAAACCATTACAGTTGAACTAAGCCCCAGGTGCACATAGTGGCAGAGATAAAAAATGCAGTCCTACTTGACTTTCTTCTTCCCTGTCTCATTCTCCCCACTTCTTCACTTTGGTGAAGCCCAAATAAACAACTTGCATTCATGTCTCATATTTCTGTTTCTTGGAATATGAAACATTCCAAGACAAAGCAGTTTAGCACTCTGAAATTTAAATACTCTCAAGATCAAAATTTAAAGCAAAGTTTTACTGAAGCATGAAATAATATATATTAACAGAAGAATTCCTTTTGAGATTTTGGTATTTCTAATTACAGAGACAGTTGTGGTTATTATCACTTCCCTTTTATCTAAATTAATCTACTTGTCCTTATAGAGTTTTAACAGCTATTTAGACAATATTCTGATTTGTAAAATAATCTCAAGAAACTTAGATTTATGTTAAAAATTGTCTCCTGAGAATATTCTCCTCTTAATGTGTATGTAAAATTAAACTGATAATAAATATAATTACTCAGAATAAAAGTAAAAATGTTAAATTAAAAATGACCTTTAAGATACATAATTTAAGCAATGTTAATGAAAACACTTATTTTACATATTAATTAGGGTTTACTTGATGCAATTTACTTAAGGCTATCACACAAATTTCACATTTGAAAATACATCACTAATTTCGATTCTGAGTTTAAAATATCTGTGTTTTTAAAGATTTAGAAGTTATAATAAGATCGTTTGAATAATACAGAACATAGTGAGACAGGTAACATAATGTGATATAATATTTAGAATGGATAATCAAGACTGTTCTCGTCAAGTCATTAGCTCTGCCTGCTCACTGGGATATCTCCAATTTATCAGCTGAGTTCCTGTTGTGTTTCCCAGGAAGCTGGTAGTTTACAAAACAAAGATATCTATAGAAACAGTAAGAGAAAATAAAAAGTCAAGGTTGCAAATCCATAGCCATTCACATGAATATAAATATAAGTAAATATGTTTGGATTCCCGGACCTGGATCAGGTACATAGGCATTTCAGTTCTTTTATTTATCTGGTATGTCGTCCAGAATATGGAAGAGATCAGACTACAATGATAAGTGAGATGTAAATAATTTGGCTACTACCTGAAAATAAGCCAAAATTCCAGGAAGTGTGAATTTTTGACTAAAATATAAGAAAATAAACAAAATTAAGTAGAAGTTACATTCAAGGTGTGTGGATTCCTAACTGGGGTCTCCCTACTCATAACTAACTGTGATCAGTTACCAATAAAGGGCATATCTAATATTCAGAGGGATAAACACTTCATATTTTGGTATATTCTAGAGTAAGTAAAATTATGTATAGTTATAGTCATTAATTATTAAAAAAAGAAGGTAAATAGATCATAGGAAAGAACTGGGAGCATTCTGAAACTGTATGAAGTGACTTATAGTACATATGTGATACTTTTTAGCTATTCTAATTTGAGAATTATTGGCTTTAGCAAAGATCCTAATAATAAATAAACACTTTAGCTTCTGATCACTTAAAGATGTTATTTTTACTGTTAATGCTTTGCAACTGAAAGAAATGTTATAATGTGGCTCATTCCTTAACAATTTTTTAACCTACATCCAACTACATTATGCTATCAACGCAAGCAAATGAAATATTAGAGATTGCAACTTAATTTCTTTTTCAACTAGAAAGTAAATATTTCAAAGTCAAATAAGAGTTTAGTGAATGAATGTATGTTGAATTAAGTCTCAATTTCCACACTTCAACTGAAAAGAAAAAGATTTATGAATAAGATTGTGTAGGATGGAAATAAATTCTTAGAATACTACATAGTCTTTCTCATCCTAATTGTAGGATACCAACGGTATTTTTTTGTTGTTTAATAAGTTGTTTGTAGACTTTTTTTGTTGCATGCTTCATAATTTAACTTGATAAATGTCCCAAATGGTGCTTTGGTGTTGGTAATCCAAAGAGAATTTCATATGCAAGACTAATAAGAGACAGATTATGCTTTACTATTTCTAATAAAGAAACACAAGTAAAGATACTGGAAAGAAAAAGGACAATGTTGACCTTCAATCTAGAGGAGGGTTTGCAGGAACAGTGCGTGGGAGGGATGGTGACCCCTATAGTTCTTACAGAAATGCATCTAGGCGAAGTTGTTAACAAAATAGCTACAAACCACATTGAATCATTCCATTTGCGATTTATTTCCAACAGGTGAAAAAGCAGAACTTTCCCACTTGAATAATCATTTAAGGATGGTCTCTACAATCTGTTAACAAGAGTTTAAACTAATTTTTTAGTATCAAGTACTCAAATGGAAATATGAGGTTGGATTTATCTGAAATTATATTCTGAGTTCTAATTAAATAAATTTGCTATAACTTTTGTTTTTAATTGCTATGCATCAGAATCTATTTGTGTTTCATGCTCTTTCCCTCAATTCTGTAGATAAGTCTGTGTTAAAAGCCCAATGTGAGAGATTCATGATTTAGTAGTATCTTACTAGGTTTGTATTAAAGACTGATTTTTAGCAGCTTTAGGTTAACAACACAATTGAGAAGAAGGTACAAAGATTTCTCATATACATCCTGCCCCCACATATGCATATGCAACATTAATGACATCACTCACAAGAACAGTACATTTGTTACCAAAAAGAACTTATGTTGACACATAGTAATCATCTAAATGTTATAATATGCCTCAGGGCTTACTCTTGGTGTTATACATTCTATGGGTTTGGACAAACACATAATGACATATATTCATCATTATAATATCATACAAAATATTTTCACTGCCCTAAAAAATATGTGCTATGACTTTCTATCCCCTATCTCCCTCTTACCCCTGACAACGAGTTATCTTTTTATTGTATTCATAGTTTTGCCTTTTTTAGAATGTCATATAGTTGAAACCACACTGTATTTATTCTTTTCAAATTAACTTTTTTCACTTAGTAACATGCATTTACGGTTTCTCTCCTGTCTTTTAATAGCTTGATAACTCATTACTTTTCAGCACTTAATACTAAAAATGTCTTTAGTAGTGTGGTAATAAAGTGTGCGACCAGAGAAAATAAGGAGAAGAAGCACATGAACATGTGAACACATTAATGTCATTTATTTTATTCATTTCCTAGAAATGACATAAATAGTTACATCTGCAAAGATCAGGTGGCTTTAATTTCAGTGAAATTAAATATCAACTAAATGCTAGTGAATTGAAAATACTGGTGAATTGAAAATGCTGGTGAATATCAACTAAATTATCTCTCATATATTAACTGTAATGAATGACTACTTCATATGTTTAATGTTATTCTTAATTTGGTAAATATAAACTCTACAATATAGAGTCATTTATATTTTTCACTTCTTTCTTAGAGGTCTTCCTGGATTTTCTGGTCAAATTTGTGAAATTAATATAAATGAATGTTTTTCATCACCATATCTAAATGGTGCAAACTGTGAAGATCACAACAATGGATATATTTGCAAATGTCAACAAGGTAGTTATTGAAAAAATAATAGTCATTCATCATATATATATCTGCATATATAAATTTTTAGAAAATATATATGTTAATATCTGTTTGACAATCTACTAATAATGTTGTTGACTATTAACCAAGTTCTAAGCAATTATCACACTTACAAAACATAAACAGGAAGTGGAAGTTCTGTGAACCAGTAAGCAGTCACTTAGACTATCATCAGGAAATTCTAATGTTTAAAATATAGCTTGCTACAGGTATTTTCTAAATTTATGTAAACTTCAGGTTCCTGATTTTTACCTATATTAATTGTGCTTGGCACACAAGAAGTGTTTTATAAATGTTAGGTTTTATTAATATTTACATTCTTGTTATGTACAATGATTGTTAGTACAGAGATGGGCAAGCAGAGTAAACTGATTTTATTCAAAGAATAATTATTCATTAATAAGTTGTCTTTTGGCCATTTCTGCCTTTACTCATATTCTCTTTAACCATATACTGATATAAAAAAGTTGTGTCCACGCATCTTTTTATCCTACATTTCTTCTTGTTTTCTGACTTTTCAGCCATGTTGTCTTCTTCCCCTGTCTTGTGCTGCACTCATCTCCTCTTCAGCATTCAGTTGCCTCTACCGCATTAGGATGTTGAATGCCCGCATTTCCTTAAGCAGTAATAATCTCTCAGCAACATATGTGAGGGTATTTTTGGTCACCAAGAAAGAATTCTCACTACTTACAGACCCCACAGAAGAATTGAGGCAGCTTGTGAATACCTCAGGTTCTGGGCTTCTGGTTGTTTGGATCCTCTGAGAGCAGACACACAGAAACAGAAAACTTTCCTCCTACCTTCTAAATCCATTTAGCTCAGTTCGTAATCAAATTAAAAGAGACAGATTAACAAAAGAAAATGTCCAAATTTATAATTACTGGTGTATAGGCCATGGATGTCATAAAATACAAAACCAGAAGCCCATTGCACAATTGAGGCTTATATGCCATTCTGGACAAAGAAAAAGGGGCCAAGGGTCTGAGAGTCCACAGGGGAAATAAGTAATTCACAGATAAGACATAGTGTAGACATATGGTAAACAAATTCTTGTTGTGTTATTTAAAAACAATGGGACACAGAGGACAGGCTTTGCTAGATTTCTTCTGGTCTACCTCATTATGTGCTAATTCATATGTGTTGAAGGTGAATATGCTAAGGTGATTATACTGTGGTTCCCTTCCAGACGCAGGTTTTTAGGCAAGAAAGAGGGAGAGTCAAAGGTTCTTTCTAAGTCTTTCATTTCTTAATAACCAGTTTACAATCAATATCTCAAAAGGCACATTTTATGGTGGCAAAACTTTGGATCCCTTCAGCAGACATATGGGCATTATGGTTCCTAGTGTTTATGTGATGTTGTACAAATTATTGATTGAGTACCTGCAACATGCTGTTTACAAGTTCACATTCATACAACATTCACCACATCTCCTGTATTTTGGCACCCTCATTACCGATACTATATTTGATTTGGTCAGACAGATTATCGAGAGACATTTGCACCTGCATTTTGAAATAGCCACCTATACATAAAACTGTAACTCTTGCAGGTAAAGGAAGTAGAATAGAGATTACAATTCTCTGACATAATAACTAAATACCATTTCAAAAGTTTTGCCTCTTTTAAGCAAAAACACTTTTATTGAGGTCTGTACATTTAAAATGCTATGAAAGCTACCATAAACAATGAATGCTGGATGGGGCAAAAATAGGTTTATAGTTTTGAGCACATGAAACGTAGTATTTATTCTTGTATTATTATTTATTAATCATATCATTTATTTTTATTACAACGGTAAACCTACTTTTGCCTCATCTTGTATAATTTTTTAAAAATATACAGGTATATCAATAATTTTTAATATATCACTACATACATTGCAGATTTCATTTTTATGTAATTATATTTGCATTGCAAGGTTAGCTTTGATGCTCCAGGTTATGAACCACTAGTTGTAGACCTATTTGGAAGAATGGGGCCATTTGAAGCAGTTGCAGCCTTCCAATGGAGCCCCTTCTGAATGCTGCTCATCATCCACAGAGGACAATAAAAGGCCTCAAAAACGATGCCCATCTACGATACCCATCCATGTTGTTATGTGTTACTGAGTCCTTCCTGGTACTTTTGACTTAAGACTTAGATTCTTCACAACGTGGTCCCAACAGCAGCAACCAAATAGGCAGCAAACCAAAAACAATTCTTTAAAAATTCTGTGGGCGCCCTTCCAGACCTCCCCTCAGGGACTCTCTACAGCCAGCCCATCCTTCCTCGGAGGTTTGCTCTTGCAGGTTACCCTTTATCCCTCCCCCATTCTCTTTATAAGAATAGTTAGCTGTTATATTTTTTAAAGTTTTAAAATTCATACTGTAGAATACATTCTCTGTTATAAAGTTCTATCGTTTTGACAAAGGTATAAATAGTTGTATAAATACCACCACAGCCAGTCATGTAACCACTATCCCCAGATTGTACTCAGGCTCCTCCTTTGAAGCCAATCCTTTCCCCACACTCAGTGTATATTGATTTGTATATAATTCTATTTGTTCTTTACCATTTTTGTCCTTGGAAATTGTACCTGTTGTTTAATAGTTCTTTCTCTTATATTCTGAATTTTTAGATTTTGAAAGCCAAATGTGAAAAAGGTACTATTATCTCACTTTACCAATGAGGACCTGGAGTCCCAGAGTTTTTGGATAATCCTCCACAGCACATTAGATAAAACTTACTTTATAACCAGGATTTCTGGGCTAGTGCTGTGCATTCATCATTTCTTATGTTCCCCACAGATGGGCCTTCACTGAAGAACAACTTTCCATAAACTTTCAGTTATATTGATGAGTAAGTTTTAGAAATCCACTGTACACCATTGTGCCTATGGTTACTAATACTGTATTGCACACTTAAAAAATTGTTAAAAATAGATATCATGTTAAATGTTTTATTAGGAAAAAACAGAACTGATAATCATTTTACAAAGAAGGACTTCACCAATACAATCCCTTAGAGTGTTGCATTAGTCTGGATGTTACCAACTCTCACCACTGTCAAATTACTTCAGGAAGGTTTCCTACCCAGATCTGCCTGATTATCTCCTAAAAACTTTTCATATGCAGAACCTGAGAATTTACCGCTTTTCTGAACAATCTATAGTAATTTCTCCCAAATAGGAAGACACAAAAGCTGACTCAGTTGATTTATACTGGTGCACTTATTTTTCTTATCCATGGAGGAAACTAGTCAACATTAATTAATGTTGATAATTCTTTCTTAGGCTCTGGCTTAAATCATGCCATTATCTTTACATAGTTCTGGATGAAAACTTACTTTCACTAGGTATTTACTTCTGTCCTTAAGCTAGTTAAGTATTGTAAATTATAATCATTTTCTATTTTTATCAGTTGTGAAAAGCTTACTTAAGTTCACATCATGTGGCCAATTACAAGAATTCTCTTGTCTTTTTTTTTTTTCATCACCTGGGAAAATATTTATTGACATTTTTAGAAAGAGAGGAAAGGGGAGAGCAAGAGAAACATCAATGTGAGAGAGAAATATCCATTGGCTGCCTACTGCATGCACAGGAACCAAGGATCGAAACTGCAACCTAGGTGGCCTATGGCCTATGTCTGGGCCCAGACCAGGACCAAACCCACAATCTTATGGTGTAGCAGCTGATGCTCCAACCAACTTAGCCACCCAGCCAGGGCAGAATTCTCTTGTCTTTATATAATGAGGACACTTTCTCCATTGTCATAATCTTGGTTGGCTCCTCCACTGTACCTCAAGATTTGCAAATTTATCTTTTTTTCCCTTCTTTTAAGTACAAACAGAGCTAGGTGACTCCTGCAATATTCTGAACAGAACACAATTTAAAAAATTAAATGTCAGCTTCCTCACCAAGTATATCTGCAATACACAAGTAAAATTTAAACTAGATATAAGTAAGCTAGAAGACACTCTATATCTTATTTAATTTTGTACCATCAAAGCCCATCCAGGGAATAGTATCCTAATGTATCCTCACAAATTGTTCAGAATGTACTGAAAAGTACAATTCATTTATGATGCTGGCCAATGTTGTATAATCACACTGGGCCATAGTTTGTATAAAGCCATCCCCTTCTTCATTACCAGACAAATTAGATAGTTTTACCCTCTCCTCTGAGCTAACAAGGTACAACACTAGGCAAGCAGAGCACATGTTGGATCTCAGACCTCACTGATCCTCTGCGAGAGATTTTTATGCAGGGTACAACCTGCACAGTGTTCAGTTCAGCCCTAATTACAGAGCTCATCTTCTGCCTGTATAGTGAAGCAATGGCTACTGAACTCGTTTCCATTGAAGTATCAATACAAGCATTCGGAGTATTTCACAAAATAAGAGGCACTTACTTTTGTTTTAACCCAAATAGTTCCATTTATAGTGTTATATAAAAATGTTTAACACGCAATAAGTGAAACCACAGTTTATCCCATTATGAGCAAATTGAAAGTGAAGGGAACAATTTCCGCACTGCAAATGTGCATACTTCACCTTGAGTTGTTCTCAATCCCTGGGGCAGTCACTGTGCCCACCTTTTATACTCCGGAGGGATGGAATAGTGTTTATATAGGTGACAGGATAAACTGCAGATACACATTTTGCTCTTAAAATGTTGTTACTCATTTCGAAGCATAAATGCTGCATTGTCCTTGGGTCAAGGAAGAAGAGAAACAAACAGATAATATCTGCCAGGAGTGCTCACAATTATTAAGTCCTGGATAGAACTTTTGTATTTAGAACAAAAAGGCACAGAATGATTTTTCTTTTTAATCAAGACCCATGAAAAGTGAAATAATCTTTATTATGAAATTAAAAGTCTATACTAATATTTTCATGGAGATTTAGCTGTAAAAATCAATTCTTCTATATAGCTTAGAGTTAGACTAAACCCAATAAAATAATCTTAATTCGTGTTATCCAATTACAAGATAATATATTAGCAAGTAGAACAGAATTATTTTAGGTTTAGTTTTCATTTTATTTTATTTTATTTTCCTCAGATTAGATGGAAATTACTTGGTGCTAACAGGGAAAATAAAAGGAAAATAAAATATATAAATTTTGAAAATAGTGACTTTTATTTTCATTAATAAACTCAAACTACTATAACTGCTATGTTATGGCAGAGAATGGTGGTATTAAAAAGCACAGTCAGTGTTTACAGTTGAATATATTGATGTACTTAAGGATTTGTTTTATTTATCAACTTAAAAATTAGTCTAATTTGTTATTTTTATTAGTAATATAATTTGATACCTAATGTCTTCTTTACTTTATACCTGCATTTGGTATTTTAATTACCAAACAGTATTTTCTAAGTATTTGAATGGATATCAAACCTACATGGGACTGAAAGGATGTTTTTTTCTCTCTGCTTCTGAGCCTTTTTTAAAAAATCTTATCTGCTGGATTTTAATTTCCCTGCTTTATATTCCTTTATTTGTCTTCATTTCTTTTTTTTAATTGTATATATTTGTTTATTTTAGAGAGAGATAAAGAGAGGGAGAAAGAAGAGAAACATCAATGTGCAAGAGAAACATCAGCTGGTTGCCTCCCCTCGAATAATACAATGGGTTCTGGAACGCAATCATTCTAATGGTGGCCTTTATGTTTCTCACCATCCTGGAAGGGTATATCTCTGAGTCATATCTGTGGTTCTTGGAGCTGTTTCCACAGTCTTTCCTTCTATCAATTTTGTAAGCATCGTATTATTTTTATGAAGGCCCCTTCCCCTTAAATACCTAGAGTAGTTTCTGTTTTCTACACTGAACCCTGACTAAATTATTTTCTGTCCTAGTCTGTTGTTTTTGACCAAGATAGCCTTAAAGTTTCTTGCATCTTAACTAAATTTTAGACAGACTTCTTCGTAACTTCAGGCCTCTGATCTCCAGGATTTACTTTAGAAAATGTGTGATTGTAATCGTTTTTCTGCCCTTTTAAGATGTAAACTTGCTTGCCACCTCTTGACAATTCCAAAGCCCAGAAATGTTTTTATCAAGGAACTGGGAGCCATCCCTTTGAAATATAATCATAGGAGATAGTGCCCCTCTCTTCCAGTCTCTGTGGGACAGCAGAAGCCTAATGTCAATAAGTGACAATTAACAAACACAGATGGCTAAGCGCATTAACCGATCCCCCTGCCCCGGCCCAATATCCCCCAATACTTTTCCATTAGCTCACCCTGGCATTTAAATACCCCCCCCACCTACCTTTGGTTCAGTGAAGTTGAATTCAATCTCTCTCCCCTATTTGAATAGCCTCTTTCTCTCTTATTATAATACTCTTGAATAATGTCTTCCTTGTCTTTTTTAAATGGTCTGGTAATTTTTTTTTCTTTCACATTCCTATCTTATGGTTTAGTTTTGTAATGTCCTTTACAGTATTTGAAGCAAAAGGAAAACTATATTATTATTTTAATTGTTTAAAATATATTGTGAAGTCTTTTATTCAATCAAAAAATATATGTAGACTTATTACATAAAATAATATAGTGACCCTTTGTGTACCTACCATTTACCTTAAGGAATAAAATATTAGCAAAAATTTCAGGCTCCTCTGTATCCCTCCCTGAGCACATTATTATCACCCAACCTTCACTAACTATTCCAAACTTCATATTCAACATTTTCTTACTATCCCTCAGAGTTTTATTATGTATGTATATATAAGTGATGTTATTAAATTTGTATGTATTTCACTTTTGTTAGAACACTCATCAAATATATTTTAACAGAATATGCTTTTATATTCAACAATATGTTTGTGAGATTCAACCATGTTAAGGACTGGTCATAGTGACTTTCTATAAAGCCCTGCAAACTGTTTCTTCTGTAACACCTTTTATAGTAGAGATGGCTACAGAATCAGCTGCATATGAAAGAGCATTACAATCTGGAAAGAGTCTTGGACAAGGATTTGCTAAATTTAGTCTTTTGGCAGCTGCTTCTAAGTTTGATCTGGATGGTGCCAAGTCTTTTAAACTTGTTCTGTATTTTTTTATAATGCAGTATTGCATTAAATCATATCTAAACACCCCAGAATACTAATTTAATTGTTCTCTTTCAATTTATCAAGGAAAAAACAGTTAAGAATATATTACTGAGTAGGAACAGGAATATTATATTCTATAGAACCACAGTTTAAGATGTACTAACTGTAAAACACTACAAGTACAATATTACAAGAAAATATTATATATCTAGAAATCTGTAGCAATAACTTTTCTTTAAATTTAAGAATCCTATTAAAGAAGTATGGGTTACTATAGGATATGTTTATTCCATTTCCTTCTATGTATTTATCACAAGGTAAAATATGTAAACACATTTGAATGTATAATGTAGAATGGCTCTATTGTTACAAGCCAAAACTTTATTTCATATCCATTTCATATTTCATTTCTGCATAACTGTGTGATTTCAAGGCAAATTATTTACCTTCTCTGACTTTAATTTTCTCATCTATTAAGTGCAGATAGAAGTAATAACTGTATAGAATGATTGTGAAGATAAATTATGATAATTTATATAAAGGGCCTAGCATAAGTATAACAAACAGTAAGAGTGTACATAAGTTATGTATATACATATATATACACACACACAAATATACACACATATATACATATATAAACTATCATTATTATTATTAAAATTTAATTTCTGTTTGTGATTGTTTTTAACAGGACAGTCAGAACATCATTGTGAAAAGGGACTTTGTATTCACAGCCCATGTGTTCAGGATATACGCATAGAAAGTAAACCTGGCTTTGACTTGACATGTTTATGCATATCTGGATTTGTGGTAAGGATTATTATTGTTTTTTGTTATGAAACTTTACATTGTTTTTGAAATATTGTAAGTAATACATGGAATATTGTATGGTGAACAGTAAGGTTAGATGAGTTAACTGAGTCCTCCTCTCCTCTCGGTCTGTGCATACTATCCTTTTCTCAGCGTTCCCTTTCCTTCCTTGTCCATCCATCACATGAAACCTTCAGCTTTTCCTTTGGAGAGGAAAGCATTCTCATTAATTGATCCAAACTAAGGTGCAAGTGACCTAATGTATTGTCCTTTAATGTTTTAATGCATTTGGAAGGAGAATACCAATAGAGGAATTACCAATAGAGGAATTGCTTAACGTTGTCACGATGTTGGCGGAGCCTCTATTTTGCCAAAGGACATAGCACTGCTTCCCGTGTTGGATTCAGAGTATTGTGTGTCCAGGGAGAATGAATCTGCTTCCCTGGAAAATTTGGACTGGTCCCAACTCCATTAACTTTAAAACAGACTTAAATTGGTAGATATGTCTCTGTTGAACCACAATTATTTTTACCACAATTCTTTATTAGAGCTGGTCATAGCACATGAATATAGTAATGGAATACCATTTGGCAAGACTTTTCTGTCAGGAATTTTAAATATATATTTATGAATATCATTAATAAATAGATGAGTCTTAACAAAGATTAAAGGTAAGTAATTAGACAGGATATATAGTCAGGTGACTCAATGCAATATTAAGGAATTAGATTTCAAGAGAAGGTGAAGTCTGGCCAGTGCCTAAGAACGATGCGTGTGTATGAATGGAGCAAGACAGGCCTCAGACCTGGAAGATCACATAGGAAAGGTCAGAAGCAAGAGTCTCCAGAGGTGGTTAAAAAACGAAACAGAAAAATGGTCAATACCTGTCATCTAAACAAAAAAATTTGAGAAAGCCTTGGCTTAAGTCAGATACCCTTTCCTTTTGAAGAGTATTCCTAAGGCTCATCCGTCTGATAAAACAGAACTATTATCTTTATCATCTTTCTTTTTCTTAGGGTCCTCCAATCCTGACTTTCCCTAAGGACAATTTTTTCTTTTCTTGTTCTTTTCTCTGAGTGATCTTAGAGAGATGATTTTTGGGTAAGAATTTCAGGCACTCTGACACCTCAGTGGGGGTGCCAAGAAATAATTTTATGATACCTCAGGTTATACAATAATATCTTCCTTAAATTGTCAGGAGAAAGAAAAAAGACAGAAATATTTTCTTCATCTAACTGTATTCTCTTACCAATGAAGCCTGATATATAAAAATGTAAATATTTAGATTTATAATATACAAATAATTATAAGTAAATGATTTTTACATATGGTTTTGGTTAAACACAAAAATATTTACTGCTGAATGTTCTTAAAATGTCTTTAAATAGTTAATTTCCCAGAATATGTTCTTTTATATTGGAATATAAGTCAATTAACACTCGAATGATCTCTCTTAATGAAAAATCAATCCTGAAGGATAAATCCATGAGTATATGTTAAAAATGTAAAAATCCTGAAAATATAGTTTTATAAAACCACAAGTCTACTAAAAAGAAGAAAGTGTTAAAGATGTAATACATCTATATTTTAGTAATGTATTTAATTAATTTTATATATTAATTATATAACTTTACATTGATATTCTTATAGCCAACCTTTCAAGTTCTCAAAAGCTAAAATAAAACCTAAATGTTTACCTTCATAAGAGATGGTGTTCAGGTAAAAAGCTACAATAAGATAAAGGGTATTCTACTTTTGTTAATGCATTGGTTATATTCTAAAACTGAGTAGATAAAGATGGAGAAAATTTAATTTATTGGAAAAGGATTTAACATTTAAATGTTATGCATATTAATGTTATAACAGGATACAGGCATTTAATATTAGATATACCCTTAAAAATGGCATGTAAATTATTAATTGGAATAAGAAGCCAAATATTTTTATGAAATATAAAAAAATCAAGAAATTGTTCAAGGTGTCTTTGTTTAAATGACAGAAATATGAATATGAATTAGAGTCAGGAGTATTGAAAAAAAGGAATAGTATAACAAACTAATAGATATGGCAAATATATAAGATCCCTGAAAAAATTGCAGTTTAGATTTTTTTTTTCTCCTTTCCCCAACTAATGTTTTGGATAAATGGGATATAAAATAATAAGAATTGTCTCATGGTGAAATGTCAAATTTACAGTCTATAAAAACAATGTCATTCACAGAAAGGTGAATTTGAGAGATGCTTAAGAAACAAAGCTATTAGAAGGATTAGAGGCAGGTATTGATTGCTTTAGAATTAAGTGTGCATGTAGAGTATAGGTGACCATGAAAACAGTGGGCATAGGAAAGAAATGACAACTCCCTGAGGGGGTGAGTCACAGCATTTGTCACAGCAGAATACATAGGGAGAGTTAAAACATTGCATGAAGCTTTCATATCCTAATGTAATATTTGCTTATTTGTGTACTGCTCTGTTCTGATATATTGTGAGCTCCTGAAGAGCAAATTGTAGCATCCCTTAGAATATGAAATGCATGCTTTGATTTTGGTCATCTTTGTTGAGGCTCTTTTATTGAAGTCCTTTGCATATTAATCACAGTTATTTTAAGTTCCTAGTCTTATACTCACAAAATCTCTGCCATATCTGAGTTGGATTTGGGTGCTTTCTTTTCAAACTATGTTTTTTGTCTTCTAGTATGTCTAGTAATTTTATATTTCTAACCAGACATCATGTGCTGGTTAAAAATAACTGAAATAAATAGGCCTTTAGAATGAGACTTTATTTTTATTTCACTAGGAGTCAGGCAATGTTTACAGTTCATTCGAGCTATAGACGTCAGCCTAAAATTTCTTCTGATATCCTTGTTTTGGTCTCCCTTGTAATCATTGTGTTTCATTTGAAACTTCTTTTTAAATAGATCTGAGAAGTGCAATTCTTTCAGTTCTAATCTCATGTTATGATTGATGTGGGTAAGAAAAGATTGCCCCCACGATGTGAAGAAAGATATAGCTTTCAACTGTCCTATGATTAGGTCTCAGCCTTTCAGAGAGCCAACGCCTCATCTCTGGGCTGTGACCTTTACAAGTTCTTCTTATCCTCCTTACCCCTAGATGCAACAAGAAAGCTTCAAGTGGTGGAGTTGGGTGTTCCCTGTCTCCCACATGAATTAGGTTCTGATAAAATCATTTTCCTTGAGGCCAGGCCTTGTTATGGACAAAATTCTTTAGAAGTATTTACTTTTTATTTTTTCATTGTTCTTCAATTACAGTTGTCCTTATTTTTCTTTTTCTTTTTTGTTTTTGTTTTTTTTTTGTTTTTTTAATTTTTTTTTAATTTATTTACTTTTTAAATACATTTGTCTCTGCCTACCCCCCACCTCTTTCCCTTGCCCCCTCCCACCTTCCCTCCCTCAGCTCTTCCCCTTTGGTTTTGTCCATGAGTCCTTGCTATATGTTCCTTGACTTTCCCCTTCCCTTCCCTTTCTCTGCCCCCCCCTTCCCTCTTGTCTCTGTTGATTTCTTTTCCTTTCAGTGTTGCTGGCCATGTTTTCCTTGCATCTTTGCATTGTTGGTTAGGTTCCGCTTATAGGTGAGATCATATGGTATTTGTCTTTCGCCCCCTGGCTTATTTCGCTTAGCATGATGCTCTCCAGTTCCATCCATGCTGTCGCAAAGTTTAGTACTTCTTTTTTTCTTTCTGTTACTCTCCCCTACCCTACCCACCCTCTCTCCCACATTCAATCCTCCCCCGCCCCATTGTCTTTGTCCATGGGTCCTTCATACATGTTCCTTGACTTGACCCTTCCCCTGTATTTCAGAAGGCTATCCTCTCCCCTGTTGAAAGCACAAAGTTGATTTTTCTCCTATCTCCACTGTGAGAACCTGCTAGAACCCCCAGTGAAAAACTTATGAAAGTATGGAAAATCCTATTAGACTGAGCACCACCTGGAGTTTTTAACTCTTAAGCATGTTCACACTGGGCCCGCAGCATTTCATCAATTAAAGTGTGTTTTCTTACCTGGCACTGGCTCCAGCAGCAGTTTCTGTTCCTGAGCTTCTGCTCTGGTGATTGCTCTGCATCTGCCTGGCTGCCTCTCCAGTTTAAGGGTGGGGGGAAGCAGTAATTTGCCATGGAACCTCAATTCTCTGACAGATCTGAAAAGAATCATTGATTTGCAGTTTGTTCAGCTTTTTTATGTTTTTGAGGAAAGAAGTAGTAAGCTTCTTATATGCCCAGATAAAAACCAGAAGTCTTGTGATTGTTTTAAGAATAAAATGACCTGTAAATATACTTCATGAGAAAAATAGATAAATTTTCCTTTATTTATAAAATGTAGTATCTTTTTAAAAAATCATTTCCTTATGTTAATTAAGCTTCTCAGATATCTCACCTCAAATGATTGTTATATTTTCCAGAGATGCTAGAGGTCTTCATTGAATTGCTTAAAATATAGCTGGTGGTTAATTCACTAGTAGGTCAAAAATAAAAAATGATAACATATTTTGCACACAAAGGTATTCCGGATGATACAGTGCCACATATAATCTGTGCTAAAGGTCATTAAAATATATCAAATTATTGGGAATATGCAAGCATTGCATTTCTGATTATAACTTGAAACAATATAAAAACCATTAAGGGTTTTACCAAATAGTTGGCAACAATTCCCTTCGCATTGCTTAAGTTAACCTAAACATCCCTCCAAGGTTTTTCTTCTTCGAATAGCTCTTCAGAAAGATGCCACATTCTCTATATATGCCTTTTATATAGTCTAGTTTTAAAACTCGCTGATTACATTGTCTTATAAAAATGTTAACTAAACTGCATGTTTAAGAGATTAGAGAATATTATTATGACTAAAGTTATTCTTTGTTTGTTTGGTAATGAAAAATTATTTGAGAAGTGAACATCCCTGTTGCATAGGGAGATGGCTATCAATATTTTTCCTTATTTCTGAGAATTAATTTTCAGTAGATAATGTGATAAAACCTGAATTATCAGGTTTTTCTTAATGTTTAGAGTTGTGATAATCTTTGACAAACTGTTAATTAGTGTAAGTTATTCTTTTTAGCAGATCTGATTGCAAAAGTGAATTAAAATGTTAACAGTACTAAACATCATTATGAAATCCCAATGCTCTGTAAAGGAATTTAATGATAGAACACCAATGAATGTCCTAGACTTGCTGAAATCCAAGATAAATAATCTCTTTTTAACTTAATCAACACTGCTCATTTTTTCCTCAATAAATAAATTTTTACCAAACAAGACTGACCCTTACTTTAAGTAATGATCATCAATGGATTGTGCTTTTTGAATTTTGCAAATGATAGTAGTCAGCAGAAGTATAAATTGTATTCTTTAACAAAAGACATTTGACAGGGTATAGCACCCTTTTATGATAAAAACACTCAGCAAAGTGGAAGTAAAGGGGACATACCTCAACATAATAAAGTACATATATGTAAAAGCTATAGCCAATATCATGCTCAACAGGCAAAAATTAAAAGCTCTCCTACTAAGATCAGGAACAAGACAGATGTCCACTTTCACCACTTCTATTCAACATAGTATGGAAATCCTAGCCACAGTGATCAGACAAGAAAAAGAAATAAAAGGCATCCAAATTGGAAAGGAGGAAGTAAAACTGTCATTGTTTGCAGCTGACAGGATAGTGTACATAGAAAAGCCTGTAGACTCCACCAAAAAAACACTCAATCTAATAAGTGAATTTGGCAAAACAGTAGGATACAAAGCCAGTATTCAGAAATTAAAGGGACTTTGTATGTCAACAATGAAATATCAGAATCAGAAATAAGGAAAAATATCCCATTTGCCTCAGCAACAAGAAAAATAAAGTACCTAGAAATTAACTTAACCTGGAGGTAAAAGTCCTGTACTCAGAAAAATAAAAAATACTGAAGAAAAAAATTAAGGAATATACAAATAAATGGGAGCATATACCATGTTCATGGATTGGAAGAATTAACATCATCAAAATGTCCATACTACCCAAAGCAATTTATAGATTCAACACAATCCCTATTAAAATAACAATGATGTATTTCACAGTTGCAGAACAAACATTTCAAAAATTTATATGGAACAATAAACAATACCAAATAGCAGCAGCAATTTTGAGAAAGAAAAAGTAAGTAGAAGGGATCACAATACTTGACATGAAACTATATTACAAGGCCACTGTTATCAAAAGAGTCTGGTGCTGGCATAAGAACAGACACATAGATCAATGGAACAGAATAGAGAGCCCAGAAATAAACTCATGTCTATGTGGTCAAGTAATATTTGACAAAGGGGGCAGAAGCATAAAATGGAGTAAAAATAGCCTCTTCAACAAATGGTATTGGGAGATCTGGATGGCTACATGCAAAAAAAAAATGAAATTCAACCACTAACTGACACCATACACAAAAATAAACACAAAATAGATAAAAGAGTTATATATAAGTGGTGACACTTGTATTGTCTGAAGGAGAACATAGGCAGGAAACTCTCAGATATCCCACGCAGCAATATTTTCACCAATATGTCCTCTAGAGCAAGGGACGTAAAGGAAAGAATAAACAAATGGGGCTTCATCAAAATAAGGAGTTTCTGCATGGCTAAAGAAAACATCAGCAAAATGAAAATGCAACCAACTGTATGGGAAGATATATTTCCCAAAAATACCTCGGACAAGGATTTGCTCTCCAAAATACATAAGGAACACACATGACTCCACTCTAGGAAGACAAACAATCCAATTGAAAAATGGGCAAAGGGTCTGAAAAAGCACTTCTCCAAGGAGGTCATACACAAGGCCCTGAGACATATGAAAGGATACTCAGCATCATTAACCATCAGAGAGATGCAAATTAAAACCACAATGAAATACCACTTCACACTGGTCAGAATGGCCATCATAAACAAATCAACAAACAACAAGTGCTGGCGAGGTTGTGGAGAAAAGGGAACCCTAGTACATTCATTGTTGGTGGGAATGCAGACGGGTGCAACCACTGTGGAAAGCAGTTTGGAATTTCCTCAGAAAGCTAAAAATGGAACTGCCTTTTGACCCAGCAATTCCACTGCTGGGACCATACTGTAAGAATCCTGAAACACCAACTCAAAAGAACCTATGCACCCCAATGTTCATAGCAGCACAAGTTGCAATAGCCAAGTACTAGAAGCAACCTAAGTGCCCATCAATAAGTGAGTGGATCAAAAATCTATGGTACATTTACACAATAAAATACTGTGCAGAAGAAAGAAAGAAGGAACTCCTATCCCTCATGGCAGCATGGAAGGAACTGGAGAGCATTATGCTAAGTGCAATAAGCGAGGTGGTGAAAGACAAGTACCATATGATCTCCCTTATAAGTGGAAACTAGTCAACAAAACAAACATTTAGCAAGCAAAATATAATCAGCAACATTCAAAGAAAAAACAAACCAACAGTAACCAGAGGGGAAGAAAGAGGGGGGAAATAGGGGAAAGAAGGAGAAAGGTCAAGTCAAAGAATGTGTATAAAGGACCCATTGCAAAGCCAAAGTGGGGAGGTGAGGAGGGGCAGAGGAAAGTGGTTGTGGGAAAATGGAGACAACTATATTTGAACAATAAAAAATAAATTAAAAAAAAAACAGAAAAAAGAAGGTATGTATTGGTGCCTGACAAATATATTGGTGCCTGACACCAATATATTAAAAAAACAAAACAAAAAAATAAAAAAGCAGAGCTTTATATAGTAGAAGCTCTATTTATAGTAAACAAAGTGGGGGGAAAAAAGAAAAACTTTTTTGAATGAGAAAAAAGTCTTCTGAATTCTGCAGCCATGTAGTCTATTTAAAATACCTGTTTTTTAAATATCATTGTCAAAGCAGACCTAAAAAAAACAAGAAACAGGACAACAAGATAGACCATTGATTTGATTTTTTTTATGGTTCTGATGTTTATTTTTTCATGATATAAAGTCATCAATGTTGTTAATAAATATTTATAAGTAGTTACCCACAGTAAATACTTGATTCATTCTATTAAATAATTAAAGCTTATTGTCTCTATATAGGAAGTAAATAAGCAAATGTATAATCTTAGATAAACTCAGTAATTTCTTTTTTAAAAAGATTTTATTGCTTTTGACATTTATTTATATTTAAGTTCAAGTATTGGTATTTTAGGCCTATCAAAATGCATCTTTTACATACTTATTATAGTAAAGTAATTGAAAATCATATAAAGAAAAAATGAATATGCACCTTTTTTACATTCAAATTAGGGTAAAGAGGTCAGAACCATATGCAAAGACTTGAATGCATTAAAAAACAGCAACAATGCTCCTTTTAAGGACAAATTTTATGTTTTACTTTAGCATTTTTTAGTATAAATTGGATGCAGAGCACTATGCTAAATCTTCAAAATAATGTAAAAACTCATTTGCTTTAATTTCTCACCCAAAGACAGCTTTCAGCTGAGTGGAGAAGAAATATGTATATAGGAAAATAAGGAAGTTGGCAATGAGTTCAATATGCAGGAAACTGTATATTGAGGGAAGTGAACACATTAACTAG
Organism: Pteronotus mesoamericanus; assembly: GCF_021234165.1. Classification (NCBI taxonomy): domain Eukaryota; kingdom Metazoa; phylum Chordata; class Mammalia; order Chiroptera; family Mormoopidae; genus Pteronotus; species Pteronotus mesoamericanus. Next base: position 28,195,301 of record NW_026555085.1, on the reverse strand, counting down.
GATATGATTCTGATACTAACATTAAAAATAAGGCAATTGGAAAACCTTGAATCATATAATCATTAGAAGAGCTTGCTGCCAGAGGTTAAAAAGGTATCTCTGAAAAAATGCTAAATCTTTTTCTGTACCTCATAATGAAAGCCTACCCTGAAATACTGCTCAGTTCTGTTAATGAGAATGTAAATACGCAATAGCTTTAGAAAGAAGGGTCACTCTGTTTCTCATGGCTACTGTCCCATAAACAACAAGAATGTGTATTGTAAGCATTCTAAGCAACCTAGTTACTTAATATTTTGTAACAGAAGGGATGTGATGGTTTTGGAGGAGGAAGAAAGGTGCAAATTTGTATGAAAACACATTTTAACAATGCAAATAAAGAAGTTATCTATATTAAATAAACATAATTTAAAATGGGGAAAATGTAGTTTAATATTTTCAGTAGTAGAATATCCAAGATAACTTGTGTTACATTTTATATAATATATTATGCATAATCTTAATGTCTTAGATTTAGTCTTTTTCTTGGTAAATGAAGTGCAGTAGAATTATCACTACCCCGTAGAGCTATTTAAATATTATGGGTAATGGCCATCACCTCTCATCTTTATATATCTGTTTCTTGTTCAAATATGGTGGCAGGTGAGAAATGTTTGTATATGGTAGGACCTTCGAATATTCTTAATGTTGTATTTTGCCTCAGGGTAGAATAGACTTAACATGTTAGATCTCAGTTAAATGGAATGTTGCTTGGGCCTCAGTTTCCAAATCTATAACATGGGGTTATAGATGAGTTGACTGCTAAGTCATAGCTAAGATGACATTGTTAGTTCATTAGAGAGTTGCAAAAAAATTTTTAAATGCTTACACTTATAGATTGGTGCTCTTTCCTCTATACCATACTTTCATTCACTTATTATTAAGATAAATATCTCCATGTAGTATTGGTAGGGATGTGGGAAATAGATATTATTGAACTACTTTTCAAAATAAAAGCTTTGGCTGGTGTCCAAAATCCACTCTGCAACCATTCCCACTATTCACACCCACCACCCAAGTGGTACATTTGTTACAATTGATGAATAATAATGTTCTTACCCCAAATTATTGTTTTGACAATTGAATAATGACATGCATCCACAAGCATAGTATCCTACAGAATATTTTCACTCATCTAAACATTTTCTGTAATCTACCTAATCGTCCTCCCTCTCCCCTAACTTCTGGTATTCACTGATCTTTTATTGTCTCCTTAGTTTTGCTTTCTCCCAGAATACCGTATAGTTGGAATAATATAATATTTAGCCTTTTCAGATTAGATTCTTTCACTTAGTAATATGTATTTAAGTTTATTTTGTTTTTTTATGGCTTGAGACCTCATTTTTTTTTTTTTTTTGGTGCTGAGTAATATTCCATTGTCTGTGTTCACCACAGTTTATTTGTTCACAAGCCGAAGGACATTTTGTTTGTTTTCAGACTATGATAGTTATGGATAGATATAGAATGCACTAAAATCTGTTATAAGCATCTGTATGCAGGTTTTGGTGCATTCACAAATTTTCAATTATTTGGGTAAATACTAGGGAAAAGGAAACTACTGGATTGCATGAAAAACTTGTGTTTAGCTATGAAAGAAACTTCCAAACTCCCTTCCAAGGTATTGTGCCATTTTGAATTTTTATAAGCAATTAGGTTGCATTTTATAATTTGTATTCATAGCAATTGTCAAAACTTTAATCCATCAGTTATTCATGTCAGTATATATTCAATATTTATTATGTGACCAAACTTCTCCCCACCTCCAATAAACTTCCTCCCCTCTGTTCTTTCCTCTCCAATAAGCTTCTGGAGAACAGGCACTATGCACATCATGTTTCTCCTTACCCTCCAGATTATACCACATTAATACATTTATAATAGATTATAAATAAATCTTTACCAATGAATAAGAATGAGGATGAGGCTATAAATATTGTGGCGTTAATCGTACAGCAAATTTGCAGCACAGAGGCTATTGGATTTAATGCCATATACCATTAAAGATACAATGAATTTCTCTCTACAATAATGGTTAAAGTGATTTAAAATAAAACTTGAGCCATAAACTACCATTAAAAGTAGTTATCATTTGTGAAAGAAACATTATTTGCCAGGCAAAGTGTTTTGAATGCATTACTTCATTTAATGTTTAGAACAAACTGTCACACAAGAATCATTATTATTCCTACTTTGCAGATGAGGAAGCAGATTTGGAGAGGCTGGAACACTTACTGATAGCTGCTAAATGTTAGAATTATGTGTGTCCAGTGAATTCAAATTCTAGACCCATAAACACTAACTCACAAAGGTGTTATTCTGCATTCAACTACAGTTCTGGATCTTTTCATTCTGAGCTTTGCTACAATTTCTTTTGAAAAATAGTCTACACTACAAAGGATTTAACTCATATAATTCCTACAAAAATTATCTTATATTTTTAAACCAAAATTTCTTATTTCACATGGTTCTTACATTATAGCAAATACACTGTGCATATTACATCTGCCAGTTTATTCTATAAATAATTAAATGCAGCTAGGGAGCAGAAGGAAATATGATAACCCACATCTACTTCATTTTTCTTTCTTTTCTTTTCTTTTCTTTTTTTTTTTTTTTTGATGATTAAAACCAGTCTGTTTCTCTGCTTTTTCTGGCATTGCCACTAAGCAGCAGCAGGATTTTAGCACTTTCCTTGTGGCCTAGGAGTCTTTTTTTATTCATACTTAATGCACCTGGTTTTGTTGTTGCTATTCTTAATTAAAAATAAATGAAACCAAGAAAAGAGTCGATCTATGGGGAAGAGTAAGACCTGTTGCTTGTCCCTCTCCAGGCAGCTCAGGGGTACAGATGTTCGGCAGAACATATTTTTCTTCCTGCACTTGATTTATTTTAGATGTTAGATGGTGTCCTTGTGCCACAGTGCTTGATTTGTTTTTGTATTACTTTGTGTTACTGTTTTTCATGTCATTTGCACCTGCATTTCCCAAGTAGGGGAAGATTGCGTGCATATTCTCAGCAGAATCTGAAGATCAGCTTCAAAACATTCTAACTATAAGCCTAACCTACTTTAGTCTGAAGGGAGAAAGACATTCAGATTCTTTCTGTCAAAGAATGTTACAGAATAGAAAATTGGCTTGGTAGTGTTCAGAAGCCGTCCTGTTAAATGTTTTAAAATGAAGATTTCTGTTTAATATTTTAAGTAGTATATAACGTAAAGTATAAAATTATCAGTGTTTTGATGTATTATTGGTGTGTGTCATGCACACAACTGTGGCTGTTTTGGTTGTTATAAAATAGAATCCCTCTGAGAGACAGACATAAATAAATGATATATACTAACAATGTGTTTTGATAGAGGTACATATACAAAGATGATTTCGATGTCAAAATAAAGTACAGAGTTCGACTTGGTTTACTTACATTGGCTAAAAAAAGAGGTCCAATAAGAGAGCATACATGAATGACAAGTATGGCAAGTATAATTGCGTATAGGTTGAAGTTGCCCCACGGAGAACAGGTATGGAATGTTGCAAGTTATTTACAGGGAATGGAAATGGAAGAATGGGCACATGTCTGGGTTGCCAGCCAGGTCCCCAGAAGGGGGCGTGGGAGGGTCAACCACACATTGATGTTTTTCTCCCTCTCTCCCACTCTCCCCCTTCTCTAAAAATAAACAAATAAAATCTTAAAAAAAAAAAAAAAAAAAAAAGAAGCCAGTAATGAGGGGATAAAATGTGAATAGAAACAATTAAAACAGATTAGAAAGCAGTTTGTCACGTAAAGTATAAACAAATAAGGATTATAGGGATTCTGAGAATGAAGACATTGTTTCCATTGCAGGAATTAGAAAAGTAACCCCAAAATAAATCTCTTTTCTCACCTGTTGAACATTCTATGACTGAGGAAAGATACCCTGAATAGTATAGTTACTTCGTGGTAAGAAAGTTTTAACTTTCAGCTTACCAGTTGCAAATGGCAATGGGAGATCCTAGGTGTTCACATTGGTGAACTACAGTGTCTGCTACTTTCATGCATTCCTCCTCAAACAGTGGATTAGCCCAGGCTGTTTGACTTCTGAGATGTTTTAGTGGCTCTTTCACTTACATTCTCAGGGTTCTGCATCAGGTAGTGGATTCTAGGACTGGTATTTCGTGGACAGTCGTCTCAGGGAACTCTTGAACATATTTGATTTCAATAAGGAGAGAATCTGAAACTACAACTTAGAGAAATGCTATTGGTGTTAGGACTTCAGAGATGTATTTGTATTGGTCACACTGAAAATATGCACTTATAGTGATTACAATAATTATTAAATATTCTGATATGATGGCTGACAGAGTAGATTCTCAATATTGTTTTATTTAATTAAATTCAATAAAAATTACTTAAATTTAATTAAATACAATATTTCCCACATGAATTGTGCTATAGTCAATTCAAACTATTTCTGCTTTCAAAGTTTAATATCTATAAATATAACTAGGGAATAAGGTCATTTATGCCTCTTTTATAAGAATCAGAAATAAAAATAGTTGATATAATTGAATTAATTGTGGAAAGTTGATGAAATATTATCCACTTAAAATTTAGAGGTACCCTATTTATTTGCATTTTCTATAAAAATGTAATTTTGTATTACTGTATGGATTGTTTAATTTCTAAAATTTGATCTGGATTTTAGGGGGGGGTTTAAATGTAAAAACAGTAGAAAAATATCCAAAGCAAATTTATTACAAAGAGATTTTTAATCCAATCATGTAAAAATTCAAAATAATAAAAATCTATATTTTTTTACATACAAGCACATTTACCAGTACAGAAAAATATAAAAAGTTTAATACTTTTATTAGAAATATATTAGAAATATACTATTCATGTACATTGTTCCGAGTAATTTGTATGTACAATTTATTTGAAAATATGTAATTTATTTATCAAATTGTACCTCTTATATGGTAATTAAAATTTGGCTCTCAAATTATGACCCCATCCTACTCTACAGCCTTTTAAATAAATTACCTGTGGTCTTCAACTGAAACAAAATAATACAAAGATTGTGTTCCAAGATTCCAGTCCAACATTTCTAATCAATGTGAGCTAACTAAGCGGAAGGTTCATGGGTTTCCAACTCATTAGAAATATTACTCTCTCCTTTCAACCGAACCCGAAGCAGGCTTACATAGAGAACCTGAGACCATAAGCTTCTAGAGAAATTATTTACTACCCTGTGATCTCACACACTGAGCTAGAAACTTAGGAACTTTTTTTGTTCTTAAAAAGCTATAGAATCCTAAGAGGGCAAAACATGTCAAACAGTAATCACGATATGATAGATTCCATGAGAGCAAAGTAGTAACATACTAAAAACAGTAAAGATCACACAGGTTTTTAAGAAAATATTTAGCTGAATCAAAAAAGTTGAGTACTTAGGTTATGAAGGATCAGAGTGGTAATATGTGTCAGTAGTAGGATTCAGGAAGGAAAATGACATGTGTGAAGTAAGAATTAGCATACTGTATGCGAAAAAGTGCTAAGAAATAAGAAAAGTTTTGAGAAATGGCCAGTGGCTTTGTATGCAAGGCGAAATCATTTTTACTTTTTCCTAGGAAGAATGGTAACCCACTGATGATTTTTTAAGCTGAAGAATGACCTAGTCGTACTTTTGTTTTTAAAAATAACTCTGAGGTATATCCTGTACTTAGTAAACATACTTTTGAGGGCTTGCCTGTAAAACAATGTCTTTTGACCTCTTGACTTATCAATTTACTATCATAGTGTCTGCTTGTCTGAACATTTGTCTCTAACACTAACGTTGGATTTTCCCCTGAGCTGTGCTTTCCACTTCCCTTTCTCATGGCATCTTTCTTTGGCCAGATCAGAAAAGTAACTCTGATTCAATCCAGTCCTCAAAATCTTTATCCATTCTTTGTCCACTAGAAGTTGTCCCCGAAGATTAGAATTGTCTAGAAAAGCAATGAACTTGTTCTGTCAGAGACATCTCCACTAAAACAAACCCCTTAAAAGTCTGGTAGCCAATTCAATAGGGGAAATAAAGTTATTTTCTAAGTGGAGACCTCATTTCAAGAAAGTAGAGAGCTTATTATCAAATACCAGAGAATGCTCATGTCACAGTTATATAAGCCTCACACCATAAAACTTAGATGAGGCTGCTGTGCTTCTACTTAGAGGAACATTCCAGATTCTCAATGTTTTTCAGACTTTACATGGCTTCATGGAATTACAGACCCATAGCTTGTTCACAGTCTAGGATTTTATTTCTCATCATTAACCTTACTTGATTTGGATCTATAACTGACCAACATACCTGAAAGGATTTTGAATGACTGTTGGCTCTACACTGTCATTGTTCCCAGAGGTAAATCGTTAGCATCTTCCTCTCAGAAGGAGCATTTAAAACTTTTCATGACAGAATATTGTGGCTAACCTAGGATTTGATATAATGGGATCGCACTGCAGGATTTAATATAAAACAGAACAATACAGGAATTCTCAAAAGTCATTCTATAATAGATGAATTTGTTTTAACTTGAGAGAGAGAAATGATGATGATACATCAAATTCAAAGAATGCGTAGCCAAATGGGTAGCCAATTTTGTCACATATTTCCTAAAAGAAGAAGAGAAATAAATGTACATTGGGGGAATGAGGATTCCTGTTGTTTCCTACCAAGTCATCATGAAGAAAGAAAAGAACACTAGAATGATATGAATCTTGAGAATTTGGCCACCTTTTTGGTAGATGCTTTAGGTAAAAAATAAATACAACTATCCATTTAGCGTTAGTGCAACACACAGCCTAGGCAGAGGAATAATTCATGTCATCTGGAGAACTACCTACATATATTCTTTCAAACAGACTCTGTACAGAAGACATGAACAAATCAGATTTGCTGCCCAGGTCTGTTCATTCAAATCCCCCACAGAACAGTTTACATGATCACAGTCTGCTCCTGGAAGCTCTGTCATGTATTGAAAAGTACTTGGGGAGGCTTCTGCTCTTGGATGTCGAATGCTTAGGCTACATCTTTTTTAGATTACAATGTTCACGTGAGGCTGTGTAAGGTTTTGATTGTGTGAACCATCAACAGACTTCAAGACTTAGAAATGTAAGCAACGTCACCAGACTCCTGTTCCAAAATCTGAATTTCCTATCTAATGGAGTGTTTCAAGAAGAGTGGAATTTCATCTTCACTTGGGCTTTAGCAGAGGTCTTTCAGGTGCTAAGAACTCTCAATCTCTAAACTTGTCCTTGTCTATTCAGCTCATTGTGTATAACACAGAAATATCTGTGGAGATATTCTCTTGGAAAAAAATGGAGGAGAAGAAAGAGAAGGGGGAGTTGTTAGGAGGAGGAAGATGGGAGAGGGAGAGGGGAAGGAGAAGACAGAGAAGGCAGAGATGACAAGGGAAGGAGGGAAAGAGGGAGGGAGGGAGGCAGGGAGGAAGGAAGGAAGGAAGGAAGGAAGGAAGGAAGGAAGGAAGGAAGGAAGGAAGGAAGGAAGGAAGGGAGGGAGGAAGGGAAAGGAAGGAAGGGAGGAAGGGAGGAAGGAAGGGAGGAAAGAAGGAAGAACAATTTGTTCTGTGAGCATTTCTCCCCAGAAGCCTTCTTTGGCCATGGATAGCTATCCTAAAAAGTGTCAGAGCTGCCATGCAGAGCAGTGTTTGAGGCCTGGAGGCACGACCTTGTGGACCTACACCGCATTGCCCAGTGTTCTTCCAGCAGCTTCTATCCCAGCTCCAGTGACTTGTTAATCAGAAAACTCACTTGGGGTTCTATTTTTATCAGTACCAAAAGCCCAGGAATTACCTCACAAACGTCTGAATGTGGTGTATGTGGTATTGCTAAATGATTATGAACATACTTAACTGTCCAGTTCTTAAAATTTCAAATAATTTATCCATTCTCCCTAGTCTATCTGTTCAGCAGGTTTAAGCATTCCTTAGCAAGAGACCCTGGAAAAGAAGACTTTTTTTCCTAAAGTGTGGAGGACACAAAGAAAAAGTGTAATGGTACTACTTGTTGGAAACCTTTCCGCCTGGTTTCAGGGACTGTAGCCTTGCCAGCAGGCAAGAGAGCCCCAAGACTGGAGCTGAGCAAGGAGGCCTTGGGAAAATAGGCCACTGAGGAGACAAAACCTGTCCCCCTGAAAGAGGCGCAGCTCCTGCCTCCCTCACATCACCCTGCTTGGCCCTGGAGGATGGCTGATTAGTCAATGATGGGTAAGACCCCTCGATGGCAGAGGCACCCTAAGGCAGACAGTTGCAAGGGGCCATAATGGGAAGTACTTGGGGGACACAGAGAAGGGACAAAAGACCCTCACCCCTCAGCTTTGATATGGCCAGAGTCCTCATTCTATCTGAAAGAAGTCTCCTTATCTCTTAGCTGCTCTGCCCCACCTGCCTGGCTCAGGCTTGAAACAATGCTAAAGGCAGGGACAGCCCTAAACTGGATCTGGCAGTTCCTGGGGACAATTAGTCCTAGAAAAGAAATGCACTAAATCCTATGAAACTTTCTTTGCTAAGAATGCCCTCGAGTTAATGAGTGAGCACAGAATGTTTCCCAGGTTTCAGGGCTGAATGGGCGTCACCCTGTCTGCCAGACCCTGACCTGAGGCAAATCTCTTGTGTTCCTTTGATTGTTATCTTTGATCTTTATTTGTTTTCTGTAAACATAGCCTTTGACAGTGACTGGTGAGCTTTGCAGCTGTGCTATATCCCCCTGCACTTATGGTTCTTGATAAAAACCACTTCAAGAGAAGGGCTAAAGGCCTTCTCCACTAGAGGGAAGTGCCACCCCTCTTTCCCTGGGAGACTGAGAGAAAAGTGTCTGGAATGACTTATTTCCCCATCTGCGACGACCCAGAGCGTACTCTGCGCAACAGAGTCTGCGCCACTTCACTAATCATACATAGTTCTTTTGTTATGTCATCTATGATTTCAAGACAGACCATTCCCATGATTTTGGCCTTTGTTTCTCAGAATTAATTTAATAACTCTGTAAGTCAGGACTAAATTTCATGTTTGGTTGCTTGCTTTCCTTATAACCTAAAAAAAAAAAAATGTGTAGGGTCATTTTGTGCTTCAAATATCAGTTAAGTTGTATGTGAAAATACTTACATTTTGCAAGCTCAACTACATAGTGTATACAGAGAATTTCGTAACATTTACTTACATATTCATTCATTAAACACTAATTGGCAAGCAGCATACCAGCAGTGTGCTGAGTAGAGTACAGAGTAGAATGGACATAGGCTTCTGCCTGGTACTGATTATAGGGCACGAGGAAATACATATAAATTAAGGTGCTAGATAAATAAAAATGTAATTCAAAATGGATTTAGTCTTTGAAGGAAAAATAAAAAGTTATCGTGAGAAAAACATAATGTACATGGCAAAGAAGTTCTCTCTAAGGAGGAGACATTGATGTTAAGACCAGAGGAATGAAAAAAAATAAGCCAAGGGAAAAGTGAAGTTATAGATATGCTATCAAAGGTATCAACATATGTGAGGTTCGTGAGGAGGAAAAGACTTTGACCCTTTTGGGATAGCAAAGAATAGACAATGTGAGTTGGGCATGAAAGTATGGTGTGAACTAGAGGGACAATGAGGTTGCAGAGTCAGATTATGTTTGCTGCCTAGAGACACTTTTAGTAAACTGGTAAAGATGTGTATGTAGGTTGATATACAAACATCATGCAATTAACAAATCTAATTATTGGTATGAAGTCTACATATTGATTTTATATAAGAAATTCTAGAAAAGCTAAAAAATATGTATATTACCCAATTGTATAGCACACAGTATCTCCATATTACATATTTTATACCAAAATATTCTTAAAATTTAATCTCTGATCATTAATATCGATTTTTAAATAATTATTGTTATAGGTCAATGATATGAATCTTCCAAACAGTGCTCCCACTTTCAGATTGACATCTACTTTACCTTTCATATCCCAAGTTAGGTAACTGCATACAGACTCTGCCAAGTATCCTTCAGAGGACAGCAACACTGAAGGAGTTAGTGTCTCAATCAGGAAAACAGAAACAACTTAGCATTTACAATAGAGGGAATTGGTTACAGGGGTGAAGAAAGGGCAGAGATACAACCAGAGGACAGTGAGTAAACAGAGATTAGCAACAGCATGAAACCACTCAAGTTATCCTGGGAAGAAAAAGAGAAGAGGCAGTATCTATGGGAACAACTCATGTGAAAGATGCAGGATTGGAGCAAAGGAACACAGATTCTGCCTAAGACATCACCTGTGCATACAGAGAGGAATAAGAATGTTTTCATTCCTCCCTTCCTCCTGTAACACTAGTGCCTCCAGTGGCAGGAGCCAACTAATATGAAATCTCAAGAAATGCAACCTGGAGAGTCAATCAGCCTCCAACATTACAAGGCAAAGCAGAGGCGGGGCCAAGAGAGCAATAGAACTGAGGCCACAAAAGTCCAGGGCAGACTGAAACAAAAATCACAGACACCACCATTTCTTCTTGAGAGGATTCTTAGCATACTGACTTGCACAATTAGCATTAACTCCAAAACTGGATAGGACCCAGTTTCTTGGTATTTACTGTTGTTAAGCTTGGTGAGATAGTGTTTTAGTTTCTATTTCTGCATAACAAATTACAACAAATTTAGCCAGTTAAAATTCATTTCATCTCATAAAACTATTCCTTTGATAGCTAGTAGTTCTGTAGATCTGAAGTCAAGGCATGGTGTGGCTGACTTCTCTGGCTTCTCTGCTCAGGCTGAGATCAATGCACCAGCAGGGTTAAAATCTCCGTAGGCTAGGGAAATCTGCTTCCAAGCTCTTTTTTGTCATTGGCAGAACTCAGTTCAATGATCAGCTTTAATTGCTTGCAGGTCTGAATTGCTCAAGCCTTGCTGGGTGTAGCTGGGGGCTGCTCTCGACTGCTATAGGAAACCTGAATTTTTTGCTGTTTGGCTCCCTCTATCTTTAAAGCAGAAATAGGTGTCTCAGAGGAGCACCACACAGGGCGCTCCTGGATCTGAGGCTTACTGCCCCAAGCCAGCGGAGGAGGGAGTGGGGCTCTGAATCCCACAGAGCCTGTCCAAGGGTTGTCATGGATGGGGGAATAAACATGAGTCATTGCAAACCCTTCTCTGCCAGGAGAGGGGACATGGCCCTTCCCTCTGTGAGAGACAAGACCCTGACCCCCTGTGTCCAAAGGCTTTTATTGAGAACCATATGCACAGGGGTATACAGCAAAGCTCATCAATTAATGTCAAAAGGCTATGTTTACAGAAAACAAATAGGGATCATAGATAACAATTGAAGGAATGCAAGAGATCTGCCTCAGGTCAGGGTCTATGAATAATGTAAATCTCCTTCCCAGTATGAGCCCATTATATGAGCTTTTGAGGGAAGAACAAAGCAGGCTTAGAGGAACTTACTTCTAGGCCTGATTGTCCCTGGGAACCACCCGATCCTGTTTAGGGCTGTACCTGACTTTAGCATTGTTTCAAGCCTGAGCCAGGCTTGCAGGGCAGAGCCACCAAGAGATAAAGAGACTTCTTTCAGATAAAATGAGGACACCAGCCATGTCCAAGCTGAACCTAGGGGTGCGGGCCTTTTTGCCCTTTCTCCATGTCCCCCAAGTCCTTGTCCTGCTGCCCGTACTGGCCAATGTCTGTCTTAGGTCATCTCTCCTTGTGAGAGAACTTATCTGTCATCAACAACTGACCATCACAGGGTCAGGCAGGGTGATGTGAGGGAGGCAGGGGCTGTGCACCTGCCACGGGGACAGGTTTCATCTCCTCAGTGGCCTGTTTTCCCAAGGCCTCCTTGCTCAGCTCCAGCCGTGGGGCCCTCTTTCCTGTCAGCGAGGCCACAGTCCCTGAAACCAGTCAGGGCATCGCACATCAAATAGGGCTCAAATCCTTCAAATAGCTCAAATCCCTGGCTTCCTCCTCTTTGAACAGCCAGAGAAAACTCTGGTTTTAAAAGGTGTATGTGTCACCAGTGTATTTTTTCACAATATAGTATTTCCTGTAAGCCAGCCTTCGATTCCCGCTTCAGTTGTCTGACCCAGACCCTACAAATGGAAAGCACAGAGCTACCTGTACAACCTCCAGTCCTACAAATGACACTGGAACCAAAAAATAACAGGGAACCAACACAGACAACTATGCTATTTACTCAGTTTTGTAATGCATATTCCATCCAAATCCATACTAAACTAATAACAATTATAATCACTCAGAAACTATCAGTAATTGCATCACATAAGAGAACTGGGGGATAACCAACCCAAGTACCAAGAGTCCAAATCTGGTCCCATCTGAGAGGCAACAGGGGCAGCCTATGTCTTCCAAGGCAGAGTCAGAGGGTGGAAGCACAGTGTAGGTCTCTCACCCTGGAAATGAAACATGCAAAATGTCTCCAAGTGACTCGCTCTCAGGATGCGTCATCTATGGTCTGCAGTCCTCTGCTTTTATGTTTCTTTTAGTTGAAAAGTCCTGTTGATTTTGCACAATTTCTCATAAACATGTTTTTCTTAATTTGGTTAAGCATATGCTGCTTCCTCAGTCCTAATAGGCACATGTTGTATGCATCAGCTTTGATAGGTGGATATTTACATCAGTTCTGATAGACATGTTGTTTTGTGCGCCCTCAGTAGATAGACGTATGTGGCTTATGTTGCTCTACTGCGCATGCTCTGAGAGGGCAGTGTTACCCTTCAGATAAGCATATGTTACCTGTCACACTCTATTGTGCATGCTGAGAGGCTATATCATCCTTCTGAGTCATTGCTCTACTCTGCATTCTCTAAACATGGCTTCAGGTCCTGCTCTCTACAGTATGCAATCTCCTTTTCTTAAGGTCAAGTGTACTGCATAACGTGACCTAACCTAATCATGGGATGAAGTTCATCATGTGTTACGCAGAGCTTCTACGCTGGTAGGTGGGAGGGTAGGGAGTGGAGAGCTTGGATGAGCATAAAATCTTGAGAGCTATCTTAAAATCTGTAACTCCACCAACCACAGACATGATGGAAATAAAGTTCTACCTTGCAATTTTTCCCCCTTACCTAACCAAAAAGTTGTGGGAGAAATATACAAACTGGATATGAACTATTGGTTATTGGCCTTGTGACTGGACTGTGATTTGTAACTTGTGCCTGAGAATTTTATGTTGTGAAATTTATGTAGTATTTTTACAGAACTAGAAATGATGTAAATAATGCAAGAGTTTGCCAAAAAGCAGAGATTATTCAAAGAGAACTTTAGTTTAGTGAACCTTTCCTAATGAAATATGATAATTCCAATTAACATAAATTGAAGTCTTATGTCTAGGAAACTGGGAAGAGCTTATTGCTTCTAAGAACTATAATTGATGGGGTAACTAAGCCTATACTTAGAAACTCACTTGTGTGGTTACTTTATCTTCATTCCTTTGTGTAATATTTCCTTTATAATTCTGCAAGGAATACCTTGTCATGAATTTAGCATACCAGCCATCTGAACTGTTTCTTCTAATTGTCAAATTGGTATTTAAGAAGGAAAATATCACCCTGAACAAGTTTACAAAGGGCATCAAGGTACTAGCAGGTAAACCTAGTGTTATATAGTCTGACAAAATAGTGTATACAAGCAGGCCAATATCATCAGTGTGTGACCTGTGAGTTGCATGAGGTGCTGCCATAGCAGGCCCTCCCTTCACCCCAACACACACATGGTCTAAAATCCTGCTGAGGCTGACTTGAATATTTAACCATTTTTCAACAAGGGGATTCCATATTTTCATTTGCACTGGAATCTACAAATTATGCAAACAGTTTTCTATATAAACAATAAAAATATTATAATACATAGTTTGATAGTGTGGAAAATTCAAGCTTCAATTATTTTAGTAAATTTTAAGCAGGGATGTCCATCCTGTGGTCCATGAACCACATGCAGCCCAAGATGGCTATGCATGTGGCCAATAGAAAATCATAAATTTACCTAAAACTTTTTTTTGCTCATCAGTATTCGTCAGTGTCTGTGCATTTAATGTGTGGCCCAAGACAACTCCTCTTTTTCCACTGTGGCCCAGAGACCCAAAAGATTGGACATCCAGAGTAAATTTGGCCATCAGTTCTGAGGAAAGTAGTTTAAAATATGGCATTAGATTGATGTGAAACTGACTGTGACCACTCGGATTTTTTTTTTTTACTACATTAGAAACTCATCATTTCAAGTAGAAAATTCAGGAAAAGTACATTATATCTTCAAATATTCCTGTCAATTGAATGAAAAATGCTAATTCACAGGGTTGTAAACTCATTTTAATAATAGACACTGTTTTGCCCAGATTGTAATACATTATTGGTGATCATAAAATTTAATTGATAGTGATGTTTGTTAAACAAGCTGCTAAAAGAGAAAAATGTTTTAATTTTCCTATCTAAAATAATCAACTAAAGAATAGAACTGTTTATAGCAAATGATGTAGCCAGAAACAAAAATATAGCATATTGATTGTGAGTATGGTTGTGAAGCCTCATTGCCTGCATGTGTATCCTGGCTTTTCCATTTTCTAGTTCTGTGACTACAGATTGGAGAAAAGGGCTATGAAATAACACTGGTTTCATTTAAATTATAGTTTTCATTTAATTGAAATAATTTAAGGGTAATTCTCTCTCTTGAGAGACTCATATTTTCAATTTCCTATTCTAGGTCCATATCTGGATAGCTTATAAGCTTCTCAAATTTAAAGAGTTTAAATAGAAATCTTGATCTTCCTCCAGTTCCTAATTGGTCTTCACCACTGTTCTTCAAATTAGTAAGTAGTAACTCCACTTAGTCCAATGATAGGAATAAAGCCCAGGGATTATTTATTATACTTTTTATTTTTTTTATTCCAAACATATGGCATATAAGCATATATCATAGGCTCTGCCTCCAAAAACATATCTCAGAAGTAACCTTTACTCACTATCTTCACCATTTTCACTTCAAGCCAATCTATGTTTACCTCTTGCCTAGACAAATGTTAGCTTCCAACTAGTATCCCATCTTTCATTCTTTCCTCCACTCGAACTTCCTTAAGAGTCTATTATCTACATAGTATTAATGTAATCTTTTTATAATATAAATCAAACCATATCATTTTCCTATTTGAGATATGAAATATTCCAAGGGCTTCCCATCACTTCCAGAATTCATTCAACCACAAACAAATAAACAAGCACATCATCTTACATCATCTTGCCCCTGGCCATGTCTATGACCTCACTCCTATCCACTGATGACCTCTCCTTATTCTCTTTATCCACATTGCCATGCTGCTGTCGCTCAAATATACAAAGGATATTCCTGCTTCAGGGACTTCTGCTACCACTTTCTTCTCCTTGAATGCTTTTTCCTCACATATTCAGATTAATTTAGATCCTTGATCACAGATTTCTCTAACCACTTCTTCCCAGACAGCCCTCCTTATTTTTCCTTATTATTTATCTTGTAAAATCATGTCTTTAAGCCACTTATTGCTAATTGTTATTCATGAATAAATTCTTAATCCTTTACTAAAGTACAAAGTATGTGATGTTAGAACTTTGGTTTTATTGTTGGCTAGTTTACTCCTAGCTATTAACAATAGTCACACTTAGAAATTAATAAATATTTGTTGAGTGAAGACAGAGCTACACAATGTCCATGGAAAAGTAGATGACCATATTTTCATAAGCTCTGGTTTGAAAGAATTTATTTACATTATTTTCTTCAAATATAGATTTAGAAAGAAAAAATATATTTTTTAAAAAGGTATAAAGTTTTATAGAAATGACTGTAATAATCTTGGCACATATTAAGTTTTCATAAATAACAGTGAGTAGTAAGTCATTATGCTATTCATGGTAAGCATTCAGTACATATTTGACAGATGAATAAATGAATAGGAGATTTATTGGTAAAATAAGTAAGCTATGGTAACCACAAAGTTAAGAGAGAAATAAATAAAATTAAAAGTTTAGTAAATTAAAGCAAAGGTAAATATTTGAAATGTCTATATTTTTTCAGTATGATCTAGCAATTATAGAAAAGGAAACGTCCAATCATTTATGAGGTGTTTCATTTTGATTTAATTTTCTTGTAGCTAACAAAGAATCTTATCAGAAAGATCAGGTGAGACAGAGTGATATATTAGGACAATACTAATTGCTATAACAATAACATCCAAAATTTATTTATATTTATTTAAAATATATTTATTATACTAACCTCTAGCTTAATATAAATTTATTTTTTATTCACATGAAGTACAAGTGAGTGTTTCTGATTTCAGTTATTCTTCACATAGAGATTTGGGAACTCGGGCTGCTTTCTTCTCATGGCTTTAACATGTGTTTTTAGGGGTCACTAAATAGGGAAAGAGACTGAAGTTTCACGCATAGAAGATTCTTTTAGATCAATCAGAAAATGGCACATTTCTTGATGATTCACATTTTACTGATTAGAAGTAAGTCACATGGTCACACATAAACACACAAGAGTGACTGAGACATTTATCCCATGAGGAGAAGTAAATGGGATTATTGAACATGCAGCTGGGCTTTTAACTAAGGGAAAATAAAGCAGTTTTTCTAGAATAAATTGTGTTGTCATATATATGTGTGTGTATATAGACATAAATATACACAAACAGAGAATTGGGCAAAAGTGGGTTTACAGTTTTGAGTGATATTCTTTGAGTTGTTAAAGCTATTTCAGTAATCATAACCTGATTGTCTTTAGCCATATAAACAACTGTAAACCTACTTTTGACCACTCCTATATATTTGTGAGTACATGAAACACAGAATTTTTCTTGTGTATTATTATTTATTAATTATTGTATTATTTATTTGTATTATATAAATCTACTTTTGACCACCCCTATGTATATGGCAACAAAATTATACATATGATTTGGGTTGGTAATACTTGGAAATATGACAAGATCTTTTTTACCAAGTTCAAAATTAGGAAAATAAATTCACCTTAGAAAGTTAAACTCTAAAAAAACTTCATTATGGATGTGAGCTTAGATGTAAAACATAGGAAATAACAAGTATAGCTTCATGGATGCTAGAGTTTTCACCTGTAGGGATGAATGTATCAACATATCATACATAACATTACATACAATGATATAATAGTCTATACCATTAAAGAATATATCAGAGTCATGGAGACAAATGTTGTCAGTGTCAATGTAAAGCTGTGTAAGGAGAATTAATAAGTGTATATCATGTGTTGCAGATCATTCTTATGCAACTATCTTAGCCTGATGTCCTTAAGCATTTAGATCACCTAGTTTTACATGGTCTAAGACATGTCAAGGAAACCTGTGACTTTTGTGTAGCTATGCTGACCCAAAGAGAACTTGTTGATCACGCACCTTTGAGGGTTCCTTAATCCTGCGGTAGGGAGTACTCAAGGTAGTTATGTAACAGCTTCTGATTGTGATTCAGTAGGAAAATGCTGACAATGACATGCTAATATTTATGAGCTGTCCAACAGCTACATTTTCACTGTAAGCTAGTATATTGACATTCTGGTCTCTATTCTAGGATCGTGTGCATTTTTATTAATCTTCTGTCTTTTCAGGGCTTGCTACTTATGCTAAAATGGAGAAAAGGGCAAATCTTTTGGTTTTTATAGTTTGGAATCATATTACAAATTTTTTTTCTTGTTGTTTCTTCTATCACTTCTACTTTCACTTTTTACTATTTTATACATGTTAGAATTTTAAAGCAGTTATGTAACATCAGGAAACCTATGACCTTCACAAATACTTCCAGGTATGATTTGAAAGTGACTAAAGAATATTTAACTGTGAAACAAAAAAGAAAAAGAGTATCTAAAGCAAAATTTACATTTTGTGCAAATTAGGTACCATCTTGGACAAATACTAGAACAGTGAAGCCAGGTAACTACTGAATATGTCTTTAGTGTTAGAAAATAGGCATGTATTTGTATTTTAAAATATATTTGAATTGTATTTTCTTAAAGTTTAAATTCCTTCAAATAGTATAACTAATTTTTAACTCTTCTTTTAGTGTTACTCTGATCCATTTGTGCTTATTTATGCAAGCATAACAATTTTCTTTCCTATAAACTAAAAACAATTACTTTATGTAGAAATTATTTAGTAAGTGTATGGCAGAAATTGGCTATTCATGTCAAAGCAAAAAACATATAAGGAACATTGCTTGTAAACCATACAAATTAAAATAACTTGAACATCCTGAGAAAATGTTTTCAAATTATCCATTGTAGATACTGAATTTTATACTATCTTCCAAATAAATGTGACATTTAGAGCAAAAAAGTTTATAATTTTTAAAGGAGCCATTAGATTCAGTTTGACTCCCATACATACAAAACTTTTTATTGAAAAAAAATATCCTCAAGGCAAATACAAAGTAGTATTTTGACTTAAAATCAAAGGAATTAAGAACAACTTTAGCCATTCAATTGAGCATATCCAAAATTTGAAAATATGAATTAATTTTGAAATGTACATAAAATTTACTATAGAAATTTTATTTTCAAACTAAATAAGATGAGGTATGGAGGTATTTAGTATGACTATAAAAATGCAAATGACCTCAAAACTAACTTCAAAAGTTATTTTTCAGGGAAAAGAAGAAAAAAAAAAACTCTGAGTTTAATTAAGGTGATTATTGTTTGCAGGCCTGCTTCACTGGGTTTCTTTGTGGTGGTGAAATAAGGAGAATTAGCTGTTTTACCTCCTTCTCTCAAAGAACTGATGCCATTTTTACACAAACATATATGGTGTCCTCTTCTGAGACTTTAGTCAGTAGCTTTCCATCTCCAAGAGCTACAAGACTTTGGACCATAATGAATACTTACGCAGTTGATCAAAGTAAGTAGATGAAAGTAAGATATGGAGATGTTTGCATTTAAAAAAGAGTATATACTGAAGCGTTTTCTGAGGTACATGATATATCAGGAGCACAAAACTGTCTTAGAATTCTTTGGTTAAATGTCACTTTTTAAGCTTTGTTTTAAGAATATTGATATACTTTAGTAATAAATACTCTTTCTAAAAAAGTACAGAAGTGTTCATTAATAGTTTTTATTCTGAAATATAAATTTGGGAAGATAACTGGACCCCCAATTTCAGTTCATTTTGTTTTAACTATCAGTAAAACTTATATAAAATGGCTTTGTACTATTTCCTTCATTGTGTTTACTTAATATCCTTTAAATGTTATATATAAATGTCTAGTCCTATAAATGTATTAAAAAAGTCAGATTTTTAAAAATCTAGTTTTTAATTATGATGAGGTATTTTGATAAATTGAATATGTTTTAAATTTTCTTATTTAATTTATTAAATCACATAATATCATATTTTAAATAATATATTGTATGTTAAATTACACATTAGTTCTTCATATAGTCAGTGCCACTCAGAACAATCAGAATGAGAACTATAGCCCTTAAAAAGATACTCATTCTGTAAGGAAAATATTTTTGAAGGCTGATATTATAACCAGAAGGTCTGACTGTTCTATTTTTTTGTCTACAAATTGTGTTCTTTTAAGAATTAAATTAAAATATAATATGATATACAGAATATTTTACCTGTTTAGAAAGTGAAATTATATTTTCTAACCTTCCTAATCCAACAGATTAGTCATTGATTCTATAAATGATAAAGAGTTGTAAATTATCATGTTTTAGAATTCCAAGGAACCATTTATGCATAATTTATAATATGTCTATTCTACCTAACAGCATTTGTTCTGACTTTGGCCTTCCCATGGAGTGTGAATAATGAGTTATATAGTCACTAAACTTCCTTATACACTTTTATATGCAATATGCTTTATAGAGCCATATTTGTCTGCATAGAATGGTTGTGAGATGGCAGTGCAATTTGCAGAAGAGTCAGTCCAGGGCCAAGGTTGTTTATTTTTTCTTCTTTCTTTGTGTTTTTCTTTTGCTTTTTGGTTTTTGTGTTTTGGGTTTTTTTTTTGTTGTTGTTAATTTGGCTTTTTCTTCTCTGATGGTTCTAAAGAGAGAGACATTTTCAAGCATGATATCCTTTCAACTGCTGATTTGTCAGTATTAAGTATCAATATACCCTTTGGAAGAACTGATTTCTACGAGACAGCTTTCAGCAAAATATAGTCTTTCCTCTTCCACAGATGTTTTCTCTTCTCAGTCTCTGAATTTTGATGTTCATGATCCAACACAACTTGTCTGAGGCACAACATCAGTACCACGAATGCCGGTGCACACTTCAGCTGTCACACCAGGATACTTTTTCCTCGATAGGGAGAGAGGATCTCATTTATCATCTCCTCCTTACGGACAGATTTTATTTTTCCTACTCAGTCTTTGTTATTTGACAATGATCAGACTGTTGCCTTTTCTGCTATCACAGTGAGTTGGGTAATTAGTGGCTTTCCAGGGGCTGATACTGAGTTAAACGGGCACTCATCCCTCTCCCCTGGATTCCCGACCACAACCGCCCCCACATGCATACCTCCAATTGCCTCTAGGGGGGCTCAAGAGGATACTGAAGAATATTCAGCTGTTTCCTTAATTTCAAGAAGAGAGTACTGGAGATCGCTAAGCTCCTCGATGTCTCCCATTTCTCCTGCTAAGATAATTATATTTAAACAGGTAGCCGTCTTAAACTCATCAACTCTGCACAGGTTCACTGCACAAACCTCCATTCCCAGTGAATATCAGATTATTACTGAAGCATTTAGCAACCAGAGACTCACAAACACCAAATCACAAACTGCTGATTCCTTAAGTGAATTAAGCCAAACATGTGCAACATGTTCTATGACTGAAATAAAATCCTCTCATAAATTCTCAGATCAAGTTTTGCATAGCAAACAGTCCCATTTTTATGAGACATTCGGGATGAACTCAGCGATATTAGCCAGCTGGTATGCACTAATGGGAACTCAAACTATCACTTCTGGGCATTCGTTTTCTTCTGCTACTGAAATAACACCATTAGTGGCATTCACAGAATTGCCATCTTTATTTCTGTCTAAAAAGAGTACAAAAGGCATAATTTTATCCTCATCCTTGGAGGAAGCCATTACCCTATCAAGTAATTTGGATGTTGATTTATGTTTGGATAAGACTGGTTTATCCATTGTCCCTTCACAAACTGTGTTTTTAGATCTGAAGAATCCTGATTTGACTTCAAAACTGACTACTGATGATCTGCTGCTATCAAGAAACATTTTTAAAATATTGAAAGTGGGAAAATATGGTATAACTATGGGTCCCACTGAGGTGCTGAATCAAGATGATTTATCAGGCATGAAAGAGAGTAAATGATCTCAAAAACAGTTCAAACTTCTCACAAGTGATAGTTCTCTGGATTTTGAATTAAATTTACAGAGTCACCCAGCAACTGTACATTCAAATGACCTCAGAAACAACCCTCCATCTTACATGGCCTCGATGTCCGATATTTTAGAAGCAACCTCTAACATTGCATTATATACCATTTCACCAGCTCAGTCACTTCCAATGCAGACTTCTTTCCCCATGTCTGTATTTATGCCAGATTGGCCATATTATACAGATCATCTGACTTTAACATCTGATTTAAGAGAAGAGTTCAGAACTTCTTCAGAATGGCCCCTGAGGGAACGCCAGCCCGGTGTGCACGACTGGGAATCTGCTGCTGTAGGCCAGAGGCTTCCCATCACTAGATCTCTTACTTTGTCTTCACTGGAGTCCATCTAGTACCTCGCCAGCTGATGGTATCTGGTGAGTTTCTCAGTTTCAGTTCAATAAACTTTTAGAAATGAGTTTCTTTTCTACAGAGCAGAAAGAGCCTGTTGTAGTCACCAGGTGCTCTAAAGAGCCTCTTTGTAATCAGGGCAGCAGCCACTCAATGAAGATGGCACCTGCTGTTGTACCAGGCACAGATGGTTATTCTTTATGCGCTGCCACAAAGGCTACTGGATCAATAGAAGAGTTTCTGGGAGATGGCTATACTGCTGGCAAACAATCAGAAGCTGAACTAGTTCAATCCATTACAATGGATCTTTCAAAGTTTAGGAATAACTTGTATTATTCTCATTTCTTGAAATAGCTTGTTAGTCATTTTGAACACAACATAACATACTTTCCAGTGGTGATATTTTATTTTTTTTTAATGGGAAAGATGAAGATATTAAGGGAAATTTGTTGGGTTTTCCCATCTTATGTGGTTTGGTTTATCATTTCTCAATGCAAAGCTGTGATCCCTTCATGACTATAACTCAGAATATAAATTAAATACATGTCTTGTATTTAACAAAATACCACATAAATATTGAAACAAGATAATATTCCATCTGTGAACTTGAAATAATTAATGAAAAGATACTTTTCTGAGATAACTGTTCTTACTTTAAAACATTTTAGAAATCACTAATCTTCTCTACCCTTGTAATTGCTATCAAATTGGAAAGCATGCAAAAAAAAGTTTAATGAATTTTACTTAGAAAAAGAAGATTTTTTACATTATTTAAAGAAGTTCTGTCTTGTAGGATTTCAAGTGTAATTGTGGCAGTGAAGTTAACTTTCATTCAATGAAAAGGTGGTTTTGTATGTGTTTATTATTGTATGTGAGTGCTTTAGAAGAGACACATATAATATCTTATAAATGTTTACATGTGTAAATTTATGTCTGGCAACTCAGTAATATGAAAGACCATATCATCATATTTATTATATTCAGTATGATATGATTTTCTTTACAAAATTTCTAAAAAATACATAAGTTAAATTATAATTTTTTTAAAGATTGTGTTTATTTTTTAGAGAAGGGGGAAGTAGGGAGAAAGAGAGGGATAGAAACATTGCTGTGTGAGGGAAACATTAATCCATAAATGTACCCTCCCACACGCCCCCAACTGGGGACCTGGCCCACAACCAAATTATAAGTTTAAATGAAGTATTCCCCTTGTACTTTTATAAGTGAAAGCTTTTTGTATAACTAGTATGACTCATCAGAAATGCCTAATACATCACTTGTCACATAAAAGTTTCTTAGTAAATGCAACTGAGTACACCTTCTACTCTTACACAGTTAGTCCCTTAGAAATAATCAGGAAATCTACATGTATAGGAAATCAAATCCTAGGCTTGCTCTTTATGAACAAAACTTTGTCACATTCCATTTTTCCCATTCCCTCACTACAACAGTAAACAATTTTTGACAATTTTGACCTGCTCCAGTTCTCTCAGTCTCCTCTCAGTTTTACTTGCTTTGCTCACTATTTTAGATATGATAATCAATTATTTACAAGGTACATGTTGGCATTTTCCAATATGTTCACCCACTGTTTTTGTCATGGCCAAATCAGGGAATAGATTGCACACTCTAATTGAATATTTGGGAATAGTTTAATGGAGTAACTGTTTACAAAGATATTGGTAAAATTTCAGGAAAATGGTGAGAGATATTATGGTTCTAAAGGAAATAGTAGTAGCAGAATATCATTACTACACCTACACTGAGAGGGATAAAATAAAAAGCAGTTATCAAACCCCAGAATCTAAGAAGAAAAGCTACCAGTTTACAGAAACCATGAACTTTAGGAAGAGGACATGGGCAATCCAAGGCCAAAGAACCAGGAGGGAACGAGGATATATAGAGGCAATCTCACTTCTCTCTTGTCTTCTAGTACCCTCCTGGTGCTTTTCAGTGACCAAACCAACCAGTAGCTAGAAATTATCTTTAAAAACACATCTGGCCTAATCTCTTCGTGTAAAGGAAAGATGGGGTAGTGATGGGGGCATCCCATCCTGCAGAGTCTCCCCAGCTGCCACGGATGAGGAAATAAGTCATTCCAGATGCTCTTGGTCTGCCAGGAGAAGGGGGTGCTGATTCCCTCTAGTGGAGAATGCTCCAAGCCCTTCTCTTGAAGTGGCTTTTATTGAGAATGTTATACACAGAAGTATACAGTATGTATGCAAAGCTTATCCATCAATGCCTAAAGACTATGTTTACAAAAAAACAGAGATCATAGATAACAATTGAAGGAACACAGTGATTTTCCTTAAGCCAGGGTCTGGTAGACAGGGTGACGCCCATTCAACCCCAAAATCTCGGAAACTGATCTCATACTATGTTCAGTCCCCAAAGATTAGTACTCATTAACTTGAGGGCATTCTTAGCAAAGTAAGTTTCATAAGATTTAATGTATTCCTTTTCCAGGTGTAATTGCCCCTGGGGAACTGCCCAGATCCAGTCTAGGGCTGTACCTGCCCAGTCAGGTGGATGGAGGAGAGCAGACAAGAGATAAGGAGGCTTCTTTCAGATAGAATGAGGACTCTGGCCATGACAAAGCCAAGGGGTGAGGATCTTTTGCCTCTTCTCCACATTCCCCAAGTCCTTCCCTGATGGCCCCTTGTGACTGTGCCTGTCTTAGGTTGCCCCTGCCATTGAGGGGTCTTATCTATCATTGACTAACCAGGCATCCTCCAGGGCCAAGCAGGGTGATGTGAGGTTGGCAGGGGCTGTGCCCCTGGCAGGGGGACAGGTTTTGTCTCCTCAGTGGCCTATTTTCTCAAGGCCTCCTTCCTCAGCTCCAACCTTGGGGCCCTCTCTTCTGTTGGTGATGCTACAGTCCCTGAAACCAGGTGGGACAGTTCCCAACAGGGTAGGACACAGTAGAATGGTCTATAGTGCTAAAATCTTGATAAAGTTCCAGGACACTGCCAAAATATAGAACAAGTGTATAATTAATGAAAGAAGAATTCCTAGTATTCTTCTAAAGTAGACCATTGGGTACTATTATTGTTCCTTACATGCTACTTCCATACTAAAACACTAAGTAAGGTAGAAAGCCTGTGATTCTGGGTTCCCTTACTCTGGTGGATTCCTTGGGTTGAAGTGGGTTGCTGAGGAAAAAAAAAAAAAAAAGACCCTCCAAGCAACCTTTTGTAATAAGCAAAATGAGGCTTCATGAAGGTACCTCTATCAATATGTTTCTTGTTATTTTGAACTATAGAATTGCTGGTTCTGTAATATTGTGACAGCTCTCTTCAATTGGATCAGAATTGTCTTTCTCACACATCCTCTAAACCAAAGCAGCCTTGTGATTTGGTTTAACTCATGAGGCAAATGAAGTTTTAGAGAAGAAAATGTATTATTTTCTAATAGTAATATGGTTTTCTTTTCTTATTCTAATCATTTGGGAAGAATGTAACAGAAAGCAACCAGAGCTTTCTGATCCAAATATTCTCTAGTAGCAATGGATAACAAAAATTTTACAAAATAAAGTTTTCAGTTTAACTTTTCTATTCATAGTCATAAAATTCTAAATTAAAATATGCTGCAATACAATGTTAATAAAACTCTAGTAACTGACAAAGGGATATTTTATCCAGGAATAAAAATATGAGTCAAATTAAGACATTTAATGATATAATTTACCACATCATTAGGTAAAACAACATTGACAATTTATTTACTGAGTATTTTTCTTTTGTTTTTACCATAAGGATTTACACTATCTTCAATTTTTTTTGCTATTTATTATTAACAAAATATAAAAACACAACAATATTCAATGTTATTTTTAAAGTTGAAACAGAAGAGGTAGTTTCATTAAACTCATAAAGAATTCAAAACACTTTATGTACACATGTGCACATAATTTATACATACCACTTAAAAATCTAATGATACAATGCATTAATTAATTTAAAAAAATACTACTGCTGCTTAAAATTATGCAAAGTTTGCAAAGTAAAGTTTATTGAATAACCAAAAAAGTAGATAAATGATGATATGGTGTCCTTGTCTGAGGTCTGAGACTTCTGCCCTTAATGCTACATAAACACTATATTTTAAAAGTATACAACAATTTCAAACAAGTTAAAATGGAATAGTATTTAGAACTTGATCAAGTCATTTTGAAGTGGAAGAGAATAACCAGGGAAATGTTAAATAGGTATGGCAGTAAGGGAGCTTGTATGCTTGTACAATATATTAAAATAAATTGTAACAAAATAGTATGGTATTATTGCAAAGATGCATAAAAAGGAAATGGAATAGGAAATCAAGATACACATGATAGGTATAAAATATGTAAAAAGGGGAGATTTTAATTGATAGAGCAAGATTTTAATATTTATTAAATTTGGTTGATGCATTGTTATTTTGAGAATTATTTCTACCTTACACCAAAATAAGTTCCATGAGGACTAACTAGATAAAATTTCAAAAATAAGTATTAAATAATTAAGATAAAATATCAGTTAATATTTATTTGATCTCTAAATGGACATGTTTAAGCCTGACACTTGTGGTCTTTGGCCTGTGGGTAGGGCCCAAGTCTCTAACTCTGCTAATATGAGAAGTAACTTGATTTTCCACGAACATAGTTTTTCTCACTTCTTTATACTATTGTCAGTCACTTGTACATAGGAAGTTGATAAAAAGATATTTCTGTTGCCTCCCAAATCTATTTATACTTGCAGCATGTAGTTTAGTATGACAAGTTGTCACTTTTATGTACATCCATCAGCAATATTTTGAGATGTTATTTAATGTCAATAATTAAGATATTACTCAAACTACTCGACAATGTTATCATCTAAGATTAGCATAACATATGTTCTTTCTTAATAACCATGTTTCAGTTAGCAACACGTTTTATTGAAGGCACACAATGCCCTGGTCTCTGTTTATGATATAAGTGATACACTACTAAACAAAACAGATGCTTCCTGTCCTCCTAGAGCTTAATTTCTAGCAAACACTAAGCATAATAAATCTGTATTTCTATATTACCTGTTATATATAATAAAGTATACATAGTGTAGTTATAATAAACATATAGAGTATATATGTAGGCATATATATAATATATAATATTTGAATTTTATATCCTAAGTAGATTTATCTTCTGTATTACATATGTATTATACAGCATCTGGCAGAAGTAACTCCTGCTTGAGTGTGGTTGGTAGGGTAAGTGAATGTTTCACACAAGATAGACAACAGTTTGAACATTTCACTTAAAATGTCATATGATGCTTCAGTGTGATATTGTTATGTTACAGAATTTATATGTATTTTATATATATAATTTTATATAATATATATTTACATAATATATACTTATATATAAAACTTTATATATATATTATATAAATGATGAGATAGCCTGTATATATGATGTGATAGCCTATATAAATAAAAGAAAAAATAGAGCCAATTAGAAGAGCTGGGTATCACAAAGTCTGGATGAGAAACAACAGTATGCTCAAGTGTGATCTCTTTGAGGAAGCCATCTTGAAAGAGATTAGAGCTATGTAAATACAGGGAAAAAAATATCCCACACAGAATAATCAGTCAATGTTGCATTAAGGAGATGTACATTTGACATTTTTCTGAGAACATCAGGGAAGCCATGCGGTAAAGCAGGTAAGCAACAGAGAGTCTTTTAGAGGATAAAGTCAAATTAATAATAAGGTGAGGAAAACAAAATCAGATTCCAAGAACTTTAAGCCATTTTAAAGGCTTGTCTTGTATTCTGAATGAAACAAAATTATTCCAAGGGTTTGGGCAGAGAAATGACATAATCTGGGTGATACTCTGGATGCAATATTGAGAATTGATTAGTGGGTGGAAGTGGGCAGACATATAGGCAGGTAGACCAAGTAGGGCTCTGACGTCCTAGTCAAGGTGAGAAATGACTATGGCTCAGATCAGCTAAAAGCAATACAGTCTTGACAAATCATTAGATTCTGAATATAGTTTGAAGGTCAAGCCAACAAGATTTGATGATTTATTAGATTGTTTTATTTATGTTGGTAACTTGTTTTATTAAGCAGAAAAAAGTATCTTAAGCCATACTCTGAAGACAAATAAAGGAAAACTATTCAAATCAATTTTTCCAGACATGGTACAAGTACGGTTGTCTTGTATTTTATTAGCTATAAAACTGTTTTGCCCTGGCTCAGTGGATTGAGTGCCAGCCTGCAAACCAAAGGGTTGCTGGTTCGATCCCCAGTCTAGGGCACAAGCCTGGGTTGTGGGCCAGGTCCCCAGTCAGGGGTGTTCAAGGGGCAACAGCACATTGATATTTCTTTCCCTCTCTTCCTCCCTTCCCATCTCTAAAAATAAAATAAATGAAATCATTTTTTTTAACTGTGTCTAACAATAGGTCCATTACAATGCAAAAGCCTAATAACTTTATAATGGTATTCCTGATGAGAACCCTGAGGCACAGAAAGACCTCCAACTTTTGCATCTGCCATGAATTATCCAGTCATGTTCAGCATGAAATACATATTTATCTATACTTATTCTTGGAAATTTATTTGTGACTTCCTGTTGAATGTGGGAACTCTCTACTAATCAAAACATTGAATAATTCAAGCTATCTGTGTGATCATGTGATAGTATAACTAGTATATTATATGTATAAGTGTGTATGTGTTGGTATGTATATATACTTGGGTATGTGCCTGTCTGTTTGTATATAACAGTAGGTCAGTATGGAGCTGAGAGGCCTAATGAAGTAATATCAACTATTGAGAGAAAAGGTGCTAGAATTAGAAAATATTAAAAGACCAACAGATGCTGAAAACATAAGATTTGATAACATTGATGCAAAAATTTGTAACTTTTACACAAATACTGGAATTATGAATATATTTTAGATGAAAATATATTATTTTCCTAGGGATTCAATAACAAAGTAGCACAAACCAAATGGCTTGAAAGCAACAGGTATTTATTTATTTATTTATTGTCTCATACTTCTAAAACCTAGAAGTCTGAAAACAAGATGTTTGTAGGACTCTAATCTTTCAATGAAATCTGTAAAGGTAAATTCTTCCTTGTTTTTTTCCTAGCTTCAGATGATGGCTGCCAATCTTAGGTATTCCTTGGCTTGCAACTGCACCACTCCAGTTTCTGCCTGCTGTTGTTGGGTGATGTTCTCCCTGTGTGTCTTACCATCTTCCTGTAAGACACACTAAAGACAAAAAGCTGGTGCAGAATCCTTATGCATTTCCCAAGCTGTTTTCCTAGAATTTTTAAAACTCTGAGTTACACAATTTCATTGCCTGGTTAATATGGCAGAAGCTTGGAAGATGAACAAATCATATCATTCTAATTCCATGATTTACTAGATTGTTGGCTTTAGAAAATTATCTGATTAGCCTCTGTGATTCATCCATAAAATAGGACTATCACTAATTTTGTGAAGTCACTTTTTCGGATTATGAATATACATATGTATATATATTTATGTATGTATATATCTGTCACAATGCCATCTAAATGTTAGCCTCTCAAACTTAATTCTTTTAATCCAACTCAATATACTCTCTTTAGCCTCCAGGCTACTGTCCCAGACACATTTAATACCTATCTGGTCCTTAAGCTTTGAATATTTGAAATCCAAACTTGATGCTTGCCGTGGATTTTATTGCTATATAATCTATCTTTGACTTGTTCACTTGTTGTTGACTAATTTACCCTGTTCTGATACTTGATTTCTGAATATAAACACACTCTTACACCTCACATGATTCTAAATCCCTGATTTTACTTTGACAGAGGTTACTAACCTTTACCTACGTCTCTTTACTTTTATACCTTTATACATAAAATTCAACAGCTGATGCTCTGAGGCAGTCCTTACCACCTTCCCTGGGCTCCCAAAATTCTTTATGAGGCTGTCTCTTCCTTCCTGAGAGCCTGACTCCCCATCCTGCATTCACAAATTGATGGTAGATAATGTCTAACCCCCCCAAACACTCAGCATTGAATTACAGGATACTTTAGAGTAGAAAACATGTTAATTCCTATATTCCTATTATACTCCTCTGCTCTTTACCCTCTCTTTTCTCTGAAATTTCCATATTTTACATTCTAAAGAGTGATTTAATGCTGAAAAACAAGACGAGAAGAACCAATCTGTAATTGTAAATGGATAAAATTTTAGATATAAATTAGAAACTTTAGATTATAAATACAACTCTTGATTTAAGATTATAACCGTGTACTAGATTTTTTCTATTTGATTTTCAGTCTATGCTTTTATTGTGTGTAATGATTTTTTAAGTGGCTTACCATTTTGTGTAGACTATGGATACATTTTTACTTTCTCTAGAGTTTATCTACCTCTTCTTTCAATACCACCGCCTCTGTCACTCTTTACAGCACTCAAACAAGCCTTCTATACTGGAAAAAAAATAAAATAAAGTTGAATTTTATCATGTTGACTGCTGAAAGCAAGTAAGGGTAAAATTTTGTCTCTAAGATAACTTAATATTCATACCTGAAGTTGCATAAGCATTATAATTTATAATTGAAAAAGTATTTTTTATAAAACAACAGGATTTAAATTACATATTTTTTACCAACCGACTGAGGTAGTATACTTATTTTTATTAACCCCACAAGAATTACCCCTACCTATTTTTAAAATAATTAGATAATGCCAATTTTGATTACATGGAAATAAAGTAGAAACTGAAATATGCATGTGAAGAACTAGTACTTTCTTATTAATCCTCCAATAGAAATTAGCCTATTGTTTTCTACAGTGTTCTTACTATAGTCTAGTGGTTTTAGAATTTAGGTTCCATGGCCAGACAACCCTGTTCCAAAGCCACTTGGTAACTGTGTGATCTTAGAGTACTTCACACTTCTCGCTTTACTTCTTGCAACAGGAAAGCTAATCGTAACCACCACACACAGCTCTTGTGAAGATTAAGTCAGACAATGCATATACTGTGCATAACTAAGTATCCAGAGCTAGTAAGCCTAGATAAATTGCACCTATCATTATTTTTAACAGTAAACCAATAAAAAGTGTAAAATAAATTTCCTATTAAAATATTTTTTTCAGATTAAGAGAAAAACACATGGTGAAGAAAACCTGTTGTTGGCATGCATTTAATGAAAGAGAACTTATGTTTATCTCCTGAGGTTGCTTTGCTTCTTGACCCTGATATATGATCATAGCAAAGGGGACTCTGTCTCACACAAGTACAAAAGTAGACAAGTAGACAAACAAACTGAATCCATCTGATATGGAGATTGAACCATTTTTTCTAAGTCAACTATATTTCAAGACTGTGGTAGACATTTTTAATGGTTAAAACATAAACTTAAGAAATAATAGTTTCAAGAAAGCATATGACCCAAAGATAAACTCCTATATAATAATAAATAATAAAATTTTATTAACATCAGAAAGTACTTTTCAAATGAAAAGGGTCTAGGAAAAATAAGTTTGTAGCATAAACTAGAAAAGGCATTATTAGAAGAGTGCCAGCTATTAAATAAGGAAGCAGTTACCTTCTTTGGAGTGACAATCAGCTAATCTTATCCCTTCCCTCTATGAGAAAAAAGAAGCAAAAGAAGAAATTATTTCAAAATGATCCCAATGTTTAATTCATTGCCAAAATACTTTTTTCATACTTTTAAACATATGTAAATTCAGCACTACAAAAGATAAGGATTTTATTTAAATTATAATCTCTATATAAAACTTAAGTGTTTTTGTTTGTATTTTATTATTTTAGCTCTAATTGTCTTTACCTCCTGTGATAGGAATCAAAGTTAGTCCATTGTCTCTGTTTAGTTCATTTTAAAGTGACATTTTATTGAGAGATTTCATATTAATTAACAAAATCACAAGCAAGAAATTAAACTCATGTTAGTATTATTTTATTCATTTTACCATATAAACAATAACAGGAACTCAACTTTTAAATTATAAGTATATATGTGCCCAGATTTTTGAAAGATAATTTTAATATGCATAATAACTCTGAGACAGAACTAGTATTCCAAAAAATACTATAAGTTTTTAGAGAAGAGTTGTTTTTTTAAGTTATATACAGCTGGGGATGTAGGAGAGAGTAAGATTCTCAATGTTCTATGTATGTCCAATTTTAATAAAAATAATTCACTTTTAATAATTTTATAATAAAACACATTTTGTCTCAAAGTTGTTTGAAAGATTATTCTTCATGTTTTATTAACATAAATCTAACAGAGAGAGGGCCATTTGAATTTTTATCCTTTTATAGATTTCTCTTTGAAGCTTTACACTTATTTCTATTTTTAATGATTTTTATGATATTTTTTCCCATCACCATTTAGTTCCTTTATACCTCTCCCCACACAATCACCACTCTGTTGTCCATGTCCATAAGTCCTTTACCCTTTTTGTTCAATCCCTCCACCCCTTACTCTACCTCCCTTAGCTGTCATCCTGCTCTCTACCTATGAATCTGTCTCTATTTTGCTTGTTACTTCAGTTTGTTCATTAGATTCCACACAGAAGTAAAATCATATAGTATTTATTTGTCTTTCTCTGACTGGCTTATTTTACTTAATATAAAGTTCTTCAGGTCCATCCATACTGTTGCTTTTAGAATTTATTTAAGCTCCTTAGCATTTTAAATATTTGCTTTCCTTTGTATGATAAAAATTGAGGTAAGAAGACTGAAGAGACATATGTGTCTCAGGGGAAAAAAATTGTAGGATTCCATAAGACAGATAAGTATTCTGGTCTACCCACCCTACTTTCAGAAATGGCAAATTAAGCCAAAATTTTAGTACTTCTGTCATCTATTGCATTTGCTATTAAAATATTTTTATATTTTTAAAGAGGAAATTTTATGCTTTTCAAATATTTGTACTCCACATATTTTTGTTCCGGAAAAAAAAAGAAATATAACTCTAAAGATATGGGAACAACCCAATTAAAAATGGGCAAATGACCTGAACAGACACTTCTCCAAAGAGGACATACAAATGCCTAATAGACATGTGAAAGGATGCTCAACATCACTAGTCATCAGAGAAATGCAAATTAAAACCACAGTGAGATACCATCTCACACTTGTCAGAATGACTATCATCAATAAACCAACAAACAACAAGTGCTGGCCAGGATGTGGAGAAAGGGGAACCCTTTTGCACTGTTGATGGGAATGCTGATTGGTGCAAACACTGTGGAAAGCAGTACCGATATACCTCAAACAGTTAAAAATGGATCTGCCTTTTGACCCAGTGATTCCACGTCTAGAAATATATCCAAAGAAACCCAAAACAATAATTCAAAAGCATATAAGTACCCTTATATCCATTGCAGTGTTATTTACAATAGCCAAGGTATAGGAGCAGCCTGTGTCCATCAGTGGATGAGTGGATAAAACTGTAGGACATTTACATAATGCAATGCTATTCAGCTGTAAAAAAAGAAAATTTTACCCTTTATGAGAGTGTGGATGGACCTAGAGAATACTATGCTAAGTGAAATAAGCCAGTCAGAGAAAGACAAATACCATATGATTTAACTCACGTGTAATCAAACAAAGAAACTGAACTAACAAGGAAAGTGGGGACAGACTGATAGATGGAGAGCAGGGTGACAGCTATAGGGGGTGAGGTTAAGGGGTGGAGGGACTGAGCAAAAAGGTAAAAGACTCATGGCCATGGACAATAGTGTGGTGATTGCTGGGGGGAGGGGAATATAAGGGAACTAAATGGTAATGTAAAAAAATACAATAAAGATTAAATCAAAAAATAAAGAAAAGGGAAAAATAGGAAAAATCTGAAAGAATTGTATTCAGGTCCTACTAATCTTTAGAAGTATCATACTTTCTTTAAACTTGGTTATGATTAACTTGAGGCAACTACAGGAAAATTGGCATACGTTTTAATTCAAATCTGAGAATTAAAAGAAAATACATTAACCTTATTGACCCTAATAATATAATTTGGAGACCAAATTAAATTCAGGACCAGATAATGTAATTGCCTCTAAAAATGTTGGCAATATCACTTCTCATTTTTTTTAATCTTATTTTTTCATTACTAGAGAATTCCATTTTTGTAGTTTCTTCATTTATAAAATGTCAACCATGCTATATGTCAAGTTCAAATTCTAAACCATGACTAGGTGACTTAAACATGACAGGCCAGGAATATTGATATAAAAAAAGAGATTTTCCATGATAGCTATTGAATAAAGAAGATGTAGTACATATATAAAATGGAATACTACTCAGCTATAAGAAAAGATGAAATACTGCCATTTTCAACAACATAGGTCAATCTTGAGAATATCATGCTAAGGAAAATAAGGCAGACACAAAATGTCAGGAACCATGTAATTCCACTCACGTGGGTTGTACAACTTAGAGCAACAAATTAACAAAGAAGAGAAACAAAGATTCATAGACACAGACACGTGTATGGTAGTGGTAGGGGTATAGTGAAATGTAAAAGGCATCAAATACATGGTGATGGAAGATTTGACTTTGGTTAGTGGGCACACAATGCAATATACCAATAATGTATCATAGAATTGTATACTTGAAACCTATATTCTATTAACCAATAGCGCCACAATAAATTTAATAAAATAAGAGATCTCAAGTGGGAAACTGGATTCAAAGTTGTCAGATGCTAAAGAAAAGGGTTTATGAAGAAGGTATGGTGTTTTAGGTTTTTATTGTTATGTAACAAATGACTGCCATCTTGATGGCTTAAAAAATACAAATATATTTTCTTACAGATTATATAGACCAGAAATACAGATATGGTGTATGTAAATTTTCTGGTATGGCTACAATTCTCATATGGGTTTAGGGTTTACATTAAAGTCACTACTTGTTAGAAGAATTTATCTTCTTACTGTTTTAGGATTTAGGTGCCTATTTTCTCAGCTGGGTGCAGCTTTGACTCTTTGAGGCCACTCTCAGTATCTTTCTCTGTAATACCCTGCATTTCAGCAAGACATAACATCCCTGGTGCCTAATCTCTCCCATCTTTTGAATCTCTTTGACTTCTTCTATTGCTGCCAAGGAGAGCAGGGAAACTCTGCTTTAAAGGGCTCATTTTACTATGCAGCAGGAAGAAGGAACTCCTATCTTTTGGGACAGTATGGTTAGAACTGGGGACCATTATGCTAAGTGAAATAAACCAGGCAGTAAAAGACAAATACCACATGGTCTCACTTATAAGAAGAATCTAATGAACAAAATAAACTAATGAGAAAAATAGAACCAGAGACAAAGAATCATGGAACAGACTAACAGCTGCCAGAGGGGGAGGCAAGAGTGATTGAAAGGAGGTGAAGGGATTAGTCAAAGAATATATATGAAGCACCTATGGATATGGACAACAGCAAGGGGACTAATTATGGAATTGGGGAGGCAGGCTGTGTGGAGGGTAGTTAATGGGTAAAAAGTGGGACAACTGTAATAGCATTAATAAAATAAAATAAAAAGACAAATGTATTTAAAAATAAAGAAAGAAAGAAATGCTTGAAAAAAAATAAAAATAAAATAGCTGCTTTGGAAAAAAATAAAATAAAAAGGCTTATTTGATTATATTTGGTCTTCCCACATAAGTTTTTTTTATCATAATAATATAATCACAAGAATGATATATTCACAGGATTCACTCACACTCAAAGAGAGATTATTCAAGGGTGGAGCTCAGTAACAGGATATTTTTAGTATTCTGCTTATAACACAGGAGAGTCCAGAAAACTGTGATGTCACAGTACAAAGGGATAGACATAAACCAGAAGACAGCAACAGGCAGATTTCCAGTTGATTAACCATAGACAGTGTCCCATTTTCCTGATTCTGGTCTGGGTGAATGAACTCTGTTCAGGCTGAGGTGGGCATACAAGTATTTATATGTGAAAAAAGAGTAACAAAGGAAAAGTATATAAAAGAAAAGAAAGAGACCAGTGACAGTGTTTGTGACTCTGACTCAGGGTAGCGGCTCCCAGAATAGGGCAAGTTCAACCTGATTATTAGAAAAATATAATTATATGTTATTTGAAATAAAACACAAACCTTTTTTCGTGCAAAACTATTAAGTACACTGAGAATTTCCTATGTGGTAGGGGGGAGCTCAACACAATGAATTTCACTTCTCACTTTATGCTAGCGGTGATCTCTCAAGATTCTGTGGTGAGCTAGTGCAGGCAAATGTAATCATCACTCCATGATGGTGAAACCCTTTTTACACTATCTCTAATGACCCTTCTCTTACAATGGACACTTGTAATTGTCTATTGGACTTACCAAACGCTAGAAAATGAGTTGTTTAAAAGCAAGATTTCTGTCTCATTCATTTTTGAGTCCTGAGTATTGAGTGCAGGGGTAGATATTCAGTATAAATTTGATTCGCTTTATTGTTCATATAAACATATTTTTGACGCAAAGTTTGTGGTGGAAGAAATTGGATTCAGGATTGGGTCCTTGAACTCTAATCCAGTTCTCCATAAATTACTCTCAGATATGTGTGAGTTCTGTCTTATGAACAAATTACTAACCTCAGCTTCTTTTCAAGACACAGTGAAAAACTAAGATTTTCTCTATTTATAAACTTGTATGAACTTTTCCCTATGTTATAAATTAGTAACATGTAACCTCTTTTCAATTGGTGTTTTCAACCCAACTCAAATTTTGGAGAGGTAACAAATGAAAATCAAAAGGTCATTCTTCCAATGTATCTGCTTGTACAGTTAGTTATTCATTGCTAGTATGCGTAATTAAATAAAATGTAACATTAAAAATAATTTCATTTATTTATATATATATATTTATACAAACTACCAGCATGAAACTGGT
Organism: Pteronotus mesoamericanus; assembly: GCF_021234165.1. Classification (NCBI taxonomy): domain Eukaryota; kingdom Metazoa; phylum Chordata; class Mammalia; order Chiroptera; family Mormoopidae; genus Pteronotus; species Pteronotus mesoamericanus. The sequence goes on along the minus strand of NW_026555085.1, from coordinate 28,158,611 downwards.
AGTATATATTCTTCAGTTCATTAATTCAATTGATAAGCACCTATGTGCAAGAGAAGTATTACTAATTGTTCACTATTCATTTCTTTTGGGCACACAACTGGCAATAGAAATACTCAGGCTTCTTTCTCCTGTTTCCTTAGAAATGGTTTCTATGGCAACTGAGTATATTGAGCAGGAGACCCAAGGAATGCCACATAACTGTGTGCATTTATACTAAAAACAGTCTTTACATGATCTTTTATTTTTCAGCTTAAAAATAATTTATATCAAGTCAGTTGGAATTCTTTTGTAACAAATAGAATATAATGGAACAATGAAGCAAAATTTTTACTTATTTCTTTAATCTCAATTAAGTAAATAACTCAAAGCTAGTCACATTATTTTTAATCCATAAATGTTCTTATACTTTGTGATATCAATTTTAAGCATAGTGCTAAATGATCTACAGAAGGTTATTACTTTCAATACAAACACTCAATGTGGTTAAAAAATAAAAGGTCCAAATATGAAGTCTATCTTATTCATGTGCATAATGAATTTTAGACAAATAATCTTCTAAAAATTAGAAATACTTATGACATAAATTAATAAACATTGTGTGACTTATTTAAATGATTTCTATGTTGCTAGGATGATGCATGGTACTTTGAAATCATTTTTTCCTACAATAAAATATGCAGAACTGAGTTTTACAGAAATAGAATGTAATTTAAAACATAATATAAATATAACAATTTATTTTTAAAAAGGGAACTTCATTTCATATATGATGTAGTGTCTGTGATTTATGTCATTTCTTTTGCTTTGTTGTAGTCATCTTTCAACACTGATTTTTCTCATCCATTGCTGGTCTAGATTTATCTATTTTGTAGATTTTTCTGAACATTTCCACAAAACTTCTACTTTCTTTTTAAAAATATAAAGCCATAATTGTCTGTATATGCCCAGAAGAAAGGCTATTCCTCTCATTCCAAAGTCATTTTTTTTTTAACAACATACTTTAGAATTTGTTCAAGCTGCTTTCTGAATTTAAAATGGCTTTCATTCCCAAATCCTGCTGAAGTCTTAATTTTGTTTCCAAGGCCTCTGTCACAACTTCATTCCTCCAAGGAGCCATCAAGTGTCCCTTGCATTCTGACCCCCAATGGGAATCATATTTTTTAGAACTACCTCTCTCCATAGTCTTTTATAATATTTATATAATTTATTCTGCATTCTTTCTCCTGTCTTTCTTTCCCTACAGCACCCCCACAGAGTGAATTGAAATTAATATTGAAAAATTTCAACATCGAATTGACTGTCTCGAGGAAGTCATCTCACTGTTTGTTTGTTGCTGGATAACTTTTGTGCTGATGTAGGGCAAGTTTCTTGTTTCTGTTAATATTATATTCAAATGCTATAGACACTTAAAAATACTAGAAACGATGTATAAAATGATTGCATTTTGACCAGGGGAAGGTCTTGGCCCTGTGTTCACTAATTTCCCCCCTCTCTTTGAATGCTACTTCTTGCTCTTTTTTCATAGGTTCATCCTCCTTCACTTGAGCCATCTTTGCTAGTCCTTCTCAGTCATGGGATGAGCAATGGTTTACTTTCCTCCACACACATTTCCTGAGCAATGTCTTTACAACATTATCAGATCTTTGTTGGAACTGCTGTTTTCTGGTGACTTGTTCCCACACTCGTACTTTCCTAGTATAATTATGATGATTAGTACTCATTTGAGGACTTGAAGACAACCCTGCATGGCTCTCTGGAGCTGTCTGTGTGACTCTCTTCTCTCTGGTACTGTGTCCAACTAACTCTAGCCTCCTTGACCTTCCTGGATTTTTAACTCATCTCCTCAATTCATGGAGAAAGACATAGTCTGTTGGTGCTCCCATATTGCATGCTGGAGCCCAGAGGTTCTTTCCAGGTAGTATGATTAGATAATTAAGCTATCTTGAACTTATTGTTCAATGCTTGGACCCTTGCTTCATGTGTACAGTTCAGTACCTAGTTGTTTAGAATGGACTCTTAATTTTTATTTCTGTTACTGTGCTATGGCTGGAAGAGAAAAGAGGTTTTTTATTTCATATTGCTAGTTAAGATAACTTTTGTGTAAATTAAACTTTTTTGAAAAGTTCTTACCATATATTTTATTTTTCCATGCAATCCTTAATAAAATTCTATTTTCAGAAATAATTTATGGACAGAATCATTGGGGATTTATTTTACATATCACTCTTCAGACAGCTCCTTCTTCCACCTCCCAATTTTCTAAGATGTCTTTGAAATGTGCTACCAGGTTATTCTCTCCTTTCTGCCAATTATGCCTTTAATATGTTGCATTATATTTATTTTATTTTATTCTCCTTTCCCTTGACAGGGGATTTCTTGATAAAGGCTGCCAGATCTTATATACATATCTGTTTCTGCAATACAGAGTACAATGTTTCATACCTAGAATATCCTCAAAGCTAGTTTTTACTATATATTAAATGATTAAATTTATAAATGAGTGACAAGCAACCCATTCTTCTCAACATGTAGAATTAAATTTATATTTAGCAAGTGTCAATTTAACAGAATAATGTTAATTATTGAATCATAATATATTGACTGTTTATAAAATTTATTTTACTAATTTGGCTCTGAAATATACTATTGAGGGATATTGAAAAAAATAGTTCTTTGAGTTTTGTTATTGGATTTAAGATCGAGATTTTTGGGGGGTCATAGCTTCAAAAAATCAGGGGTCTCTTAAAACAACCATTTTCATTTCAGTGACTGAAAGATCATAGTCAAATGTTTTTCCCCTACAAACTGTTTTTCAATTTTCCTATAAATTTTCTTTTTTCATACATGGTTTTAAGTTTTATTTTACAAACCATTTCATTTACTTTAAGTCAAGAGTGGACTAATGTTGAATATGTGTTAAAATGTGTAGTGACTAAGATACACTCACCTGCACTGCTTTAGAAAATAATGGAAGTGCCCATTCTTGTCAAATCTACATTTTGATATAGACTTGGCGAAGAAAATAGAGCTTATTATTTATATCATTGATGATGGTGGTGAAAAAGAAAAAGGAGGAGGAGGAGGGGAAGGGAGAGCAGGAGGGGTAGGAGGGAAGGGGGAAGTGGAAAGAAGGAGGGGGGAGGAGGGGGAGGAGGAGGAAGGGATCGGAGACTCGGAGGAGGACAGCCATCATTTACCTCAAGATTACTACCAGCCGAGACACCGTTTGTTTATGATCTTAGAATCACATATCTGGTCACTGTCTGACTTAGTCACTGCCTCCTTCCATAGAGTCCATTTCTCTTCCTTGTATACAAAGAAAAATATTTTCTTTCTATAGAAAGGTAACATAGTCTCTTTCACTGACATGTCACTAGTATATGATTAGGTAAGTGAGGTATAGTATAGAACTATCTCATTTTAGATTAACTGTACATAAGTCCTGTATACTCATGCAGGATACTTAATGAAGAGCAGCCTACAGTTTATTCAGAAGAAAAATATGAAATTTAAAAAACAGAATTAAAATTTCAGACAGATATGAAATTTATTTTTGAAAGGGTAAATTAAATGTTGAATCTATACTGAGATAATAAATGTAATATTTCTGTGAATTCTTAAATTTTTATATTAAATATATGGAAAATTATAAATTTTAAAAATAAAAACTGACTTTTTTTTATTTTCTAAGAAACAAGAAATCAAGAGTTTGAGAGCCTTTGTTTGCTTTTAAATTTTTATTCTGCTATAATGCCATGTACTTTAAATTCGTAACCTAGCTCAGTTGATATTTTATATTGCTTCTGATTATTTGACTAGTGTATAAATTCTTCACTAGACTATCAATGCTTTCAGAAAAGGCACTACGTATTTTTATTGTTATTATTATTTCTGAGTATGGCAGCCTTGTAGCTCAGCGAAAGTCTACAGTACATAGTAGATACTTTAAAGACTTGATAAGATTGGTTGAATAAATTAGACAATTACAATAATTATTTAAATACATGCAAAGAATATTTCAGAAGTTTTCTTAGACATCACTATCTGGTTCAGATTTAATAAATGTAATGAATATATTTCATGAACTAATTATAATACAAATATAGTGAATGTCCCTTTCAATTCCAAAGTCAGATCTGTACTCATAATCTTAAATACATGATATTCATCTATACAACTTAATTTTGATGACTATATTAGTGTTTGTTTAAAGAGGCTCTCATGTTCTTTAAAGACCAAGAATTTTTTTCATCTGTTTCAAAAAAAGAAGTAAAAAGAATGGTATAAACCAGGATCAGGGAATATTGAATTCTAGAACTTCAGGCTATATGTTCCAGTAATAACCCAGAAAATGTGAAAACTTAGATGGTTATTGACCTTTTCTAGTCAGCTTGATCAAATAAATTATTAATTCAATATGTTGAACTCATCTGCTACTTTAATGCATAAATATAATTTATAAATAAAATTATAGAAACTATAACTTTACCACTAAAGAATACACTTAAAATTAAAATGTTTGCATTGTGTTCAGCCTTTACAAAGTAAGTTATCTGTCATGTATTTACATATTGAATTGACATTTTGTCAGAATACTGGATTTTATTTTTGAGAGTTTTGCAATTTATAAGGAGTCTTTTATTTATTTCTAAAGCTGATGTAAAAATCAAGTTAATAGTAACTTAGAAAAGTATATGCCAGGAGCAAAGACATAGTAAATATTGTTTTAAATGAAAGAGTGTGTATTATATACTAAGAATCATGTTATAAGTGTTAGTTGTTAATTTTAACATAAACATAAACTGATAGAATGTTAATGCTATAATTATAAGTTTATAGATAACCTAGGACAATCTCCTTGTTTTTCACATTAAAAAGCTGAAATTTCTTAAATTAAATCTCCTATCAATAAATTGGAAGCAAAAGAAAATTAGATTTAAAATTAGGTACTTGATTCACTCAATCTAAATCCAATAAAAGATAGTTCCACTCAAATATCATTAAATGGAAATTTCCAGTTTTTTAGATATCACCGATATTAATATTATTGATAATTTTAAAGAATTGTGTGTGTCCACTTATTTTTGCATATCTTTAAACTTAAGGGTCTATAATATTTAGACTTAATCCATTATATTTCTCTAAATCTCTGCTTACAACCTCACTTTTCATTGAAGATTATAGATATGAACTCTGAAGACTCATGACTTGCCTTTTCCTAAAAAACTTAGATTGAACAAAATATTGATTATTAAAAAAATTTGTAATGTTTTGACAAAAGATTAAATTTAATATTTGATTCTTAATAGCTTTTTAGAATTTCAGAATCATTAAGATGTATGTTAAAAGCAATAAAAAGCTTAATCCTAAAATAATAGACTCTGTAATCCTACAAAATAAATTGAATTCTGCTAATAAATGAAGATTATAACTGCCTAACACTTAGGTGTTCTTCAATTGCTATTGCTTTGAATAAGAAAACAAATAAGAATGTATTTTCTTATATATTGAATATTGGCATAACTATCACTTTTGTTTTGAGTTACCAAAAGTAGCAATAGTTTTCTAGAGTTATAATACTATTAAACAAATATCAAAGAAAGGCTTCTCTATATCATTTCACAAAACTTAGTCAAGCAGTGGGATACTTGACACTTATGAAACAATAGTTATTATTTTTCAGAAATATTACATTAGAACAAGAAAAGACACAATTATGAATGTCATAAAAATTTCAGAGTAGTTTCAATTCTCAATGTCATATTTTAGGTTTAGAATAAAGAGGATCAAATACAAGGTGAGGGAAGGAGACTAAACTTTGGATGGTGAGCATGTAACAGAATATACAGATATTGTGTTATAAAGTTCTACACCTAAAATTGATAGGATGTTATTAATCAATGTTACTCCAATAAATGTAATGAGACTATATAGTTTTAAAACCACTTATCAAAAAGTTTAATAGACATGCATAAATAAATTGTGATAATAATTATATATTTATAAATCATGTCTTGTTATAATATCCCTATTATATATTTATTATGGTATTTAACTAATTTCTGTCCAAAAAAGAAATTTCAGCTTAAAAATTAATAATAAATGTAAAGAAGATAGAACATGATATAACAAACTTTGTCATTTAAATAATTGATTTTAAAGCTATTTAGTATTGTAGATACAATTGTAAAAAAAAAATCTATGCAATAGTCAGGAAGGGTAGAAAATGTTAAGCCACAGCAGCACTGGAGAAACATTTTGAAAAATAAATAAATAAAAGGGAAATTACTTGATATCCATGCTCTACGATTTTATTACAATGAGTTTACTAGAGCTGTTATAGTTTTTACCTAAGGGATTCTTTATTGTTCTTTGACTATCTAATTATCTCAATAGCCTATACTTTTTCCTTAATACATTTACTATTATCTCTTTTAGATAAAATTTTGAGGATTTTTTGAATTATTTTCTAATAGACAAATTCCTCAGAGATTTTCTATGTTGAGTTTCTTCTTATATAATGAACTTTCATTTTTATCGATATAATTATAAAATTATTATCTAAATTTTTACCTACATTTTATACATCTTTAAAAATCAATATAGCTTTTGCAATATTGCATTTTTAACAAGTTATAAAATTGTTACTTTTTAAAGTCTCTAAATGTCATAGAAACAAGTTAATATTCAGAAAATATTAATAATTGGAAGTCCTGTTCAAACATGATACCATATAGGAAAATATAAGAGATAAATATATACATTTTTATTATTGATAGGTATAGATCAATAGTTATGACAAAAATATAACTTGGAGTGAACATCATGTCTTTTATGGTAAATTTGAATTAACCTGGTAAGGCATAAATTAATAATAAATATTATAAGAAAAATATTATAGTATTTAATTAGGATTAAGAATAATTATTCTATAGGGAAATAGATTGACAGTCCTTAGAGAGAACTAGTGAATGTAGAAAGGAAAATCATTAGAACATTGACAAAAGTTTATAAAAATTAAAGAATCATACCTACAGAATTATGAACATATATTTACGCTATAATTCTATTATTTGCAATTTTTTTGTTCTGGCAATTATAACATTAAGCAAAACAATAAAGGAAACCTTTTATAAGCTGTGTGGAATTATTAGTTAAGAAAGCAAATTGTGAGAGGCTTGTATCTTTCTTCTTTAGCCAAAGAGACTCTGTATAACTTACAAGTGCCCTTGGAATGGTTTGTCATGTATTCACACAAGGGTTTCAAATAAGTCAGAATAGCACCAAGCTACGTTAATATAAAAGTACTTGAAAAAGTGAAATCCTTAATATTATATGTTACAGATAAAAATATTAACATACTAACAACCAACTATCAAAAATGTCCAGAGGTATTGCCAATCTCCCTGGCAAGGCAAAAAACCCTAAGCTGAGAATTACTCTTAGAGCAGAGGTATAATGACATTTTTTTAAATGGTTTTATGAAGTAAAAGTTCAGGTTTAAAACATTTGGAAAGTATTTTAGTTAAAACAACAAAAAAAAATTGAAGTACAAAAATATTCAAGAAGTATTTTCTTCAACTAATGCACAATTTTAGTTTAGGCGTTGTTTGTATGAAACCACTTCATCTCTATCACCAAAATCTTTAAGGTCAGAACCTGAAGAAAGAAACTTTATCATAGTAAAAATCAGCAATGCCTTATACTAGCAAATATTAATTAAAAATTTATTGGTCTTGTTTTTAATTAATTGATCTAATTTATCCTGGAAAAAATGTCTTTTTCCTCCTTTTACCTTAGTTAAAAAGGAGTATATCTAGCTCTGGATGGTGTGGCTCAGTGGAGCACATGTCAGCCTGTAAACCAAAGGGTCGCTGGTGTGATTCCCAGTTAGGACACATGCCTGGGTTGAAGGCCAAGTCCCCGGTGCGGGGTGTGCAAGAGGCAACCACACATTAATATTTCTCTCCCTTTCTTCCTCCCTTCCCACTTTTCTAAAAATAAATAAATAACATCTTTAAAAAAAAAAAGAGTATATCTGTAGTCTTGGTATCACAGATATTCCCTTTGTGACCATAGGAGCAGTATAGAAACTGACTGTTCTATAAAGGAAATATTTTAGGTTTTAGTGTCTCTGTCATAAACACTCAAATTGGTCATTATTGTATGAAAACAACATTGCATTCCCACCAACATTATGTAAGAATTACAACTTTGTCATGCTGAAGCTGCCAGCCACCAGTTGTCTATAGCTGCAGCCTTCCAAATCATCCAAATCGTTTTCATGGAGGAATGCTCAAGCATAACACAAAATTTGATGCAGATTCTCTGTTCTACTTGCTCAGTCATTTTGAAGCAACTGCCACACATATTCACTCAGTGGCAGTCTACCATCCCCACTGACTAGTACAGTGAAGTCATCATTGTTCATGCATACACATTCCAGTCCACTCTCCTTAGCTTCCAGGTTACATCGATGTCATGTTCTCGTTATATTAATAATGGCTGGAATTTTTCCAGAGAGATCTCATATATATTTCTGAAACAAGAAATGTAAATTTTACTATATGATCTCTTTACCTAGTCTGACAGTATAATTTCTATTTATTAAAAATATGAATAATAATATTTAAAATATATTCAATGATATGTTTTCATTTTTATGTCAATAACATTTAGATTATATGATTACTAAATCCATAATTTAACAACCTGCATATTTATAATCATGGACTTATCCTTATCTATTACTGCATACATTTGCTAAATGATTTTAACTAATTATATAGATTTAAATAGCATTTTTATATAAATAATGCTCCTTTGCAACTGAAGCTTTTATTTTTTCCATAAACTTCAGATTCTGATAGCTGTATCCCTGTGCACCTGTATGAGAGTACCACTAATTCTCCCCTGAAGCCTGTTTCTTCCCAAGACTTCCCTATTTTTGTAAATATCATTATATATTCATCCAGTTGCTCATGAGAAAAGTCATTCTTGACTCCCTTATTTTTCTCTACCCCACATGTACCTGTGAGATAATTCTGTTGGCTTTAACTCCAAAATATGTCCCCAATCTGAAAAAGTTTCAACACCTCCATTAATGCACACTTATGTAAGGCACTATAATTTATGGCTCCAATACTGCAGTAAACACCTGGCTGATCATTCTGTATGGCTATTTCCTGTCATGATCACCCCTACTTGTGGTCAGAATTATTATTTTTTAAAACTATTACATTCAGAAAAAATCTCAAATGTTCATTGTAGTGTGCTGTTGCCACAGGTTCAGCCCACATCTACTTCACTGCTCTTCTTAATTAACATCTTTTCCCATGATCTCCAGCCACAATGGTCAACTTGCTGTCCCATTCAAAAGTTGGGCCTCTTCTCATCTTAAAATCTTTGTGCCTGTTTATTCTTTTGCCTGTAAGCTCTTTGCCCGAATAACTGCAGGGCTCATTCCTTGACTGCATTTATTTTTATTCTAATTTCAATGGCAGCGTCACTTTCTCTGAACACTTGATTTCAATTTAAAATAGCACTCTCTATCAGCAGCCTGATTAGTTTTTCATAGTACTTACATGCAACTGAGTATTTTATTAACAAACTCACATAGAAATATACATACGTGCATATAAAGTATATCATGTATATCTACATGTAATATTTATTTGATTTTTTCGGTGGAAGTCAAATGCCATGAGAGCAGATACTTTTCAATTACTGATACACATTCAGCAATAAGAAAAAATGCCTAAATCATAGCAAGTGCCCAATTAAGCATCTTTAATTAGAAGGAGGAGAGGGAGGAAGGAAGGAAGGAAGGAAACAGGGAGGGAGGGAGAGAAGGAGGGAGGAAGGGAGGGAGGGAAGGAAGAAGGGAGGAAACAAGAAAAAAAGAAGGAAAGGATCTGTATAGAATCCTTGAGTCATTCTGTAATACAAAATTATGTTAAGTTCCCATGCTGTAAAATCTACTGGTTTTATACATTATACATGTTTTTGCAGATTAGTATTTGTGTTTTAATATATACATTAAATATAAACAATCCATTCTTTAAGCAGAATGCTGTTATCAATAAAAGGTGGATATATTCCTCATTAAATTAAATTTGTGTCCTTTTTCTCTGTTGATCTGTAAACTAATCACCTTAAATTTGAATAGATTATCAGATATTTTCAGGACATAGTGAAGACATACTAATTTAAAATACCAACTACGTGGTATATTGATTGCACAGAGAAAGTCACCCTGTACAGCAGCTTGCAATGAGATACGAGAACTGTATAAGAGTTGCTTCCATGGTGAGATTGTATGGATAGCAAATACACAATGATTTTCAAATAAGAAGACAAAATTAGAAGTCACAGGGCAGACGCTCTGAGCTGCCAGCCTTATTTATCTAGGCTACATCATGGTCATTTTCATGCAGCATGCTCCAGGAGGAATAGATGCAGGAATTTATTTAAGGAGAGTTAACAAGCCTCTCAAGCCCTATTTAGGAAAGTCAGATAGTCTAGAATAAGTTGGTTAGCTAGTTCTTCATAGTATAAAATTCATAATTGCTCAGTATTATAGCCAAGATGCTAATTATGCCCTTAAATGATTTTTATGATCTTCTTACTTGACGCTAGAATATAAGTACTCACAAAGCAGCTAAGCAATAAAGTGTTTTAATCACGTTGATTTTTAATGGTGCCTCTTTGTAGCTTAAAATGGCTACTTCAATTTTTCAACAAGGATCATTCATCTTGAATTTCTTAAAGTCTTATGAATTATTGAAATGTTTTTTGTTCATTTTTATTGAGAAATCATTGTCATACATCACTGTGTAAGTTTAAAGGTTACAGAATGATGGCTTGATTTTATATATATCAAAGCCATCACACACATATATATATGATGTGTGTGTATATGTGTGTGTGTGTAGAGAGAGAGAGAGAGAGAAATGATTACCACAACAGGTTCTGCTGCCATCCATCTTCTCATCTGAATACAATGAAAAGAAAAAAAATAAGAAAAAGATAAAATATATTTTCTACTTGTGAATAAAACTCTTGGGATTTATTCTCTTAACAACTCTCATCACACAACTCTGTTAGTTGTAGTCATCATATTGTACATTACATCTCTAGTACTTATTTACCTTATCACTGGACATTTGCACCTTTGAGCCATCTTCCTTTAATTTCCCCTATCCCGCCCCTCTGGTAATTATAAATCTGATCTCTTTTTTTATGAGTTTTTGTTTGTTTGTTTGTTTGTTTTGTCATTGTTTTTAGATTCCACATATAGGTGGGATCATATAATTTTTGTCTTTGTCTAATTTATTTTGTTTATCATAATATAACCAAGGCCCATTTATAATGTCATAAATAGTAGGATTTCCTCATTTATATGCATATACATGTGTGTATGTATATATGTACACACACACACATATGCTATAGCTTCTTTGTTCATTCATCCACTAATAGACACTTAGATTGTTTCCATGTTTGGCTATTATAAGTAATGCCACTATGAACATGGGGATGCAGGTATCTTTTTGAGTTAATGTTTTTGATGTTTTGGGTTTTTTAAATATATACTCCTAAAAGTAGAATTGCTGGATCATATGGTAACACTGTTTCCAATTTTTTTGAGGATCCTCATTAATATTTTTCACAGTGGCTGAACCAATTTACAATTCAACCAATAGTGTATGAGGGTCCCCTTTTCTGCACATCAATGCATATGTTCTCTATTGTTTTCCTGTTCTCAATTTCAATTATTTTTGCCCTAATCTTCATTGTTTCTTTTTTCTGCTATACTTACACTCAATTTATTCTCCTTTTTCTAGTTCTGTAAGGATCAAAGTTAGGTTGTTTATTAGGAACCTCTCTTACTTCATAATGTAGGTATTTACTACTTTGAACTTCCCTTTTAGAACTGCTTTTCAGGCATCCCACAAGTTCTGGTATTTTTTTTAAAGAAAAAGTACTCATGGACATGGACAATAGTATGATGATTACAGAGTAGGCATGGAAGAGGGTATAAGAGGGATAAATGGTAATAGAAAAATGCCTTGAAAAATAAACTATTAAAAAAATGAATAAATAAATAATCATTTTTTTTAAAGTTCTGGTATGTTTTGTTTCTGTTTTTATTTGTCTCAAGAAAAAAAAAAAACTCCTTTAGGTTCTTCTTTGGTCTATTGGTTGTTTAGGAGATCATTGTTAAACTTTAATTTATTGAATTTTCCAGTTTTCCTCTGTTATTGATTTCTAGTTTTACACCATTGTGGTCAGAGAAGATATTTGGCATGGTTTCAGTCTTCTTAATTTACTAAGATTGTTTTGTAGCCTACCATATGGTTTGTTCTAAAAAAGATTCTATGTGCATTTGAGGAGAATGTATATTCTGCTCTTTTTGCGTAGAATGTTCTGTATATGTTTGTCAGTTAAATATTATCTATAGCATTGTTCAAATCCACTGTTTCCTTATTGATTCTTTGTCTGGATGATCTATTCATTGTTTGGAGTGGGGTATTAAAGTACCCAACTATTATTTCATACTGTTTAGTTGTCCATTTATCTCTGTTAATATTTGCTCCATAGAGGGTGGGGCAAAAGTAGGCTTACACTTTTTTGTATGGAAAATAATACAATAATTAATGAATGGTAATACAAGAATGGACTCTGTGTTTTGTGCACTTACAACTGTACGCCTACTTTTGCCACACTCTATATTTAGGTGGTCCAGTGCTGGATGCCTAAATGTTTACATTTGTTATATCTTCTTGATATAGTGGCCCATTTGTCATTATATAGTGACTTCTTTATCTTTTTTACCGTTTTTAGTTTAAAGTCTATTTTGTCTGATAAGTATAGCTATAGTTACCCATGACTTCTTTTGGTTACTGTTTGCTTGAAATGTCTTTTTCCATCTCTTCATTCTCAGTCTATATTTTCACTTATGGCTAAAGTGAGCCTCTTGTAGGCAGCATATTGTTGAACCTTGTTTTTTAGTTCATTCAACCATTTTATGTATTTTAAATGAGTTTAGTTTGTTTAAGTTTAATTATTCATAGGTAAAGACTTATTATGGCCATTTTGTTCTTTGTTTTCTGGTTATTTTGTAGTTCCATTGTTTCTGGCTCCTTAACCTGTAATCTTTTCTGCATGTTTTGATGTCTTTGGTAGCAGCGTACTTTGATTTCTTTATGGAGTTCTTTTGTGTAATTACTAAAGGATTTTTCCTTGTGGTTATCATGAGGCTCACATAAAATATCTTAAACATGTAACACCCTATTTTATTTTATTTTTTAAATTTTATTTATTTATTTTTAGAGAGAGGGGAAGGGAGAAAGAAAGAAAGGGAGAGAAACATCAATGTGTGGTTCCCTTTCATGCACTCCCTTCTGATGACCTGGCCCACAAACCAGGCATGTGCTCTGACTGCAAATTGAACTGGTGATCCTTTGGGTGCAGGCTGGCACTCAATCCACTGAGCCACAACAGCCAGGGTGTAACGCCCTATTTTAAACTGACTTCAGCTTAACTATAATAAAATTCATAAACTTTACATCTTTATTTCTCCTCTGCCTCACATTTTAGTCTTTGACTGTTACAATTTACATGTGTTTTTATTGTGTAACTAATAACAGATTATTGCAATTAAGGTTATTTTTACTGTTTCTCTTTAACTTTTAAACTAGAGTTGTAAGTGAATTATGTACCACTATTGTCATATTGAAGAATCTAACTATGACTTTATATTTACCATTGCCAGTGAGATTTACACTACCATTTTACATTTTCATAAAGTTTTTTAGCTTTCATCTACTTCCATTCAAAGAACTCTCTTTAACATTTCTTATATGGTAGGTCTGATGTAATACAGTTCCTCAGTTTTTGCTTATTCAGTGAAGTCTTTATACTCCTTTGTTTCTGAAGGACAAATTTCCAGGTGTTGACATTTATTTTCTTTCATTATTTTGAATATGGTATTCCATTCTCTTCTGGCCTGAAAAATTTCTATTGAGAAATCTGCTAATGGTCTTATCAGGGTTCCCATGTATATAACTTCTGTCTTTTCTTTTGCTGCTCTTAAAACTCTTTTTCTTTGACTTTTTACAATGTATCTATAATATGTCTTTTTACAGCCTTATTCAGAATCAACTTATTTAGGTTTCTATAGGCCTCATGCACCTGGATTTCCATTTCTCTCCCCAAGATCAGGAATTTTTCAGCCTGAGTGCTTTAAATGTATTTTCTGTCATTTCATCTTTCTCTTACCAGAATTTCCACAGGCCAAATAGTGCTTCTTTTCATTGTGGTTCTTAATTCCCGTAAGCTTTCCTAACTATTTTTTCATTCTGTATTCTTTTTGCTCTTCCACTTGGGTAATTTTCCTCCAGGTCCCTAATTCTTTCTTCTGCATGGCTGAGTCTACTTTTAAAATTCTCTACTGAATACTTCAGTTTACTTACTGTGTTTTTCAACTCTAGAATTTGTTTGATTTTGGTGTTTTGATGGTTGTTACTTTCTTAACTTTTCATTTTGTTTATGCAAAATGAGAAGGAATAGTCTGCTATTATGGTCCATTTTGGGGCGAGATAATTGTTTAAGGTCTGAGGATGAGGATAAGGGGATGTGTCAATGGCTGAAAACAGTTGGAGAGTATGGTTGACTTGGTTCCTTACCCAAGTGAAGCTGTAGGATAGACTACAGACCTGGATTTTCTGGTCAGGCTTACTAATGATCTAGGAGGAGTATTACATCTAGTAGTAGATGGGACTATGTATTAGCTCCCCTGCCCAGGCAGAGCATTAGGACAATACCCTGGGCCTACATAGCTCATTGTTTAGGGACCCAAATCAGGCTGGGGTGTTCACTGAATATCTTGGTCAAATGAAGCCCAAGTTTTGCTCTGCATATGGAAAAAGCCAGAGGCTGTGCTCTCTGTTCAAGAACCATTGTACCTAGGGTTGTTGAAAGGGCTAGTTTCCCATGTGCTCTGGTTATGTTTTCCTTTAGCTAATGGCTATATGCAATGATGAATGGGGCTATGAATTAGATTCTCTGCCTCAGTGTAACAGGAGAAGCAGCTTTAAAGCCAATAGAACACTGTGTTTTGTCTTAAACCAACCCATACCCTAAGTTTCCTGACCAAACAGGACCACTGGCAAGCCATCTGCCCTTCAGCTCCAGTGCTGCTGGGCCACAGAGCTTCCAGGAGTTGTCTTTAGCCCTTCTGGTCAGGTAGGACTGAAGACACTCTCCACAGCAGGTGGAGCTACAGTGGCTGAGCTCCCTTGCCTGGGCAGGAGGGGAAGAGGCAGTGCTCAATTTCTCATGCAGGCTTTCTGGTTGTGGGTTGGGGTGGGCTAGGAGCTACTCTCAGACTTGGTATGAATTAATCTCCCTCCCTGTGTGTAGCATGGGTATACTTCATGCCTTGTACTGGCTTTGTCCTGGGGTGATTAGCTCTGCTTGCCCACTTCTTGCCTTCAGTGCCACTGGGCCACACAACTTCTAGGAGTTGTCACCGGCCCATCTGGGTCAAATGAAGCCAGAAGACACTCTTGATGGCAGATGGGATTGTGATTCAACTCCTTCCCTGGGGCAGACAAACTAGGCTCTGGGACCAGCAAAATTTCTTTTTTTGAGGATCCAAAATCAGGAAGATTAGCACCCCATCAAGTCTGCTGGTTATAATGTTCTCGCAACTGGGTTCTACAAATGAGCAAAGTTATTGGTTGGGTTAACTATTGGGCTATTAACTCAGTCTGTCAAGATCTGTGTGCTGGTTGTTCCAAGACCCTGTCCCAGTGGTTGAGCCCCCACAGATTACCCTATAATCCCCATGGTGCAACATCAGGGGAGGAGTCCCGGCAAAGCAACCCTTAATGCCAGGGGAGGAATGGTTGTCTGCCTCTGTGTCATTTTTTACTCACTGGAAAAACTGGAGGCTCAGGGGAGAGCTCTCCCTGTTGTGCTGGGCTGATCTCAGTAAGGGGGGGGGCAATACAGTCAACATGTAGTCACTTCTATTATGCTTCTAACGTAGTCTCTCTTGGACTCTGTGGTGCAACCTCACCTTCTTGTTCCAGGATTCTTTCATTGGTGTCTTACTGTTGCATAGTTATTAGTTGCTCTTCTTCTGAGCAGGAACAAAGTCAGGAACAACATGTGTCAAAATCATGGTGATGTCACTCCTCTAGAATGGATTTTTAAGAACACAGTGCTGTAACAGTTTTAATGCCTTTGAATTCTTCATATTAACTATACAAGATCTTTGGTTGTTCAGGTTTGGAATTGCCTAATTATTAATAATTCTGTACACAAAATCTAATTTAAATATGATGTAACCATATTTAGTACAGAATTTTCAAAAATTCACCAAGAGACATTTTTAGAGTGAGCAAAATTACATGTATAATTAATTATACCCCAAACTGGCCAATTAGTGTATAAACATATCAGGTTATACTAAGTTAATCAATAACTCACAAAATTTGCATAAAATTATTTAGGTCTAGCTCAGTGTTTCTCAATTTGTAAAGTGAATGCAAACCACTGGGATCTGGTTAAAATACAGATTCTGAGTCAGATGTTCCATGAGCTCTGAACTTCTAAGGCACCGTCAGGTGATGTCAGACACTCCTCATTGATTAGATGGGGCCTGGTGGATAGCATTTCATTTCGTCTGGTTTTCTGACCAAACATAGATAAATATCTAGGTAGTAAGTACAAAATCTGTGTAATTGTTTAAATGTTTTCCAAAAAGTTAATGGTTTAACATCATCTAAATAATGGGTTAATTTGTCATTGTATTCCAACTATTTTAGTGTAAGCTAGATATAGTTGTGACCATTCCTCTAGATTTGATTGTCTCATTTCTCCAACCTAGGAAGAAAGAAACCTATCATTTTTCTTTCAAAGTAAAAAAGAAAGAAGTGAATACACTATCAGCATTTTCCTCTAAATTTTAGTATTTGGAGCTGTTTCTATGGTATAGCAGAAAATGCAAACAGCATTACAATTTAAATTCATAAGAAGGTTGGTGTTTTATTTGGTGAAGATAAAAATGAGTGTCCAGGGAACATAGCTATGGAGAGTTGAAATTTTCAAGATGCCCAATGCATAAAAGCACCAAGCACCTTTCAAAATATGCTAATTGAATTGAACATACAAAATGTTTTAGGAAGAAAAAAAATGCAGCATATGATTTCCTTTGGATGCCATTTTCACAATCGCATCACAGAAAATATACTAAAAAATGTGAATTCATTTTCATAATAAATCTGTATATGATAATTATAGGAAAGCAATGAAAACAAGCAATATAAGCATTGCCTTAAGGTCTTATTTTTACAGACAATACATGTATAGGAAAAAAATGATTCGGAAAATAGAAATGATACTGGTTTGCCAATCATCCCTTGGCATTTGGAAAATACATTTTCTTTATGTGTTTATGTTTTTATGAAATTTTGAATGAATAATTACAAAGATGTCATTCTTTTATTACAAGAACCTCCTATTAAAGAACCAAAGACCCATTAATGCTTTGTTGATGTAAAATTAACTGTAGATACTTGCAATGATTTCCACAAAGCCACCTTTTGCTATTTAAAAACAATTACTTGGTTGTTGCTATAGAGATTTCTAGATAGGTATGCACATTTGCCCTGTAACCACTTATGGGTCAAATAAACATCACAAATGTTCTTGATTTTTATTTCTAAAATTATTAAAGCAAGCTTTTCACTAAGTAAGTCTCAGATATTAAACAATGTGCTAAAAGTGTATGTAGTGTTAAAGATGATTTTCTATGCTTGAAGCAGTCAGAAATCAGTGCATTATATTGCATACTTTTAAGTAGAAAAGTTTAAATAAGGTCTACAGTACTGTCAGTATAAAAATAAACTTGATGTAAGGTATCAGTAAACAATAAAATGAAAACTAGTATTATCTATTGTATTAATAATAAATATGTAGCTGGCCAACTTCTTGTTAATGCTTTACATTTCCAGATAATTTTTCTGGATTCACTTGACATTCATGTATTCAGAAGAATAAACAAAGTAATCAGATGTGACGCAATATTTTTCAAACCCCTAGAATCAGACTCTTCCTACCTCTTATCTCTGCAGTAAGTGGTTGGATAGTCCACTGACATTTCTTAAAAGTACTCTCCAAACTTTTATTTTGTAATCACCTCATTTCAGATAAAGCCTACTAGAGTTATGAAGAAGATACTTCATATATATATACATATATATACACATATATATAAATTTTATGCCATTATTCAACATTCAAAACATGTTTTTAATTGACTACAAATAGAAAAAGAAAAGATGACATAGATGTATTTCTTCTATAACATTTGTTACATTGTCTTAAAACTAATTATAGATGTACCATGCTCACCTTCTACTAACATTTCAGTTTGTGCTCCTCCCATTGAGATTCCTCTGCTTGTGATAGTAGGAGGCAGAGCAAAGTCAGGTTTTATGGTTTGAGTGCATGAGTGCTGTGTGTGAGTCTCTGTCAGGATGTAGTATCATGCGTATTTGTTGATAAATAAAAGTAAGCTGCTCTTTCAAGCTCTGAAAGGTAATTGTAGCTTATGAGTGGTCTATACACTGTCAGAGGAAGTAAACCTTCATTCTGATAAAAGTGAGTGGGTAAAGTGATCTGATGCTTCTGAAATTAAACATGTAGCAGATTGTGGAACGTCATAAATGAATGAGGCTGACATCTGTAGGTTGTGTTTCCCAGGTGCCACTTTACCTGAGCCCCAGCTGTGGTCAGACCATAAGGGATGCTGTTTTGAGACTGGAAGCAGGGAAGATCAAAACAAACAAAACAACAAAACCTTGGATATTTGATCCCTAACTCTCTGCCTTAACAGTTCTTCTGGGAGTGGCTGCATCTCTTTTGTGGCTCCAACTCCCATCAAATAGGCCTGCCAGGACTCCAGTTTCCATCCAGGGACTGGGGCTTCTTTAGGTGACACCATTATTTCCCTTTCCCTCTGTAATCTAAGAGCAGTGGGTGGTTTCCTGCAGCCACCGATACCTTGGCTCTCTTTGCTGCACTCTCAGCTTCTTCTCTACTTCCTTAACCAAAGCTTTAAACTGAATTTCCCTTTGTTGCAACCCTTTGTTTTCCTGGTTATGTCAGGACTGATATAGTGAAAATTTAGCTAGGACTCATATTACATTAGGTTCTATCAACTTATTCCAAATTGCATATTCTCTCAGTGTACAAATTAAAAAGAAAAGCTCTCAAGTTAAGTGGAAAACTGTGTTTTTGTCTCAGAGTTTCAAATGGCCATACCCTGCAAGCATTAGATTAACAGGCGAATCATGTATAGTAATTTAACATACTACCTAACAGCAGTTACTTTAACACAGTATTTCTAACAAAGTTTTAGTGATAATTCCTAGGATATATGTTTTTTTTAACAAAGAAAGGGGCTTAAACTAAAAGGGAAATAAAAAAAAGTATTTGAGTGCAGAGGTTGCAACCAGGGGACACAGATTTATGTAACAGCCCAAGGTGTGCTCCTGGAGAATAAAGAGAAGCAGGCTTTGTTTGTAAAGGCTCAGGTTATATACATTGTTTTAAATCTTGCTCTCTTTTATGCAAATGAAGGGCTTTGGTTAGGTTAAAAAGGATGAATTCAGTCTAACATCCAAAAGAAGGATGGTGGTTGGCAAACGGATTGGCCCCTTTCAAATTAAGAAAGCATATGGTCTGGTTGCCATGGTGGGAAAAGAGAGAAGGTCCAGGCATGGCTGAGAAGCTTAGAAGTTCATGGAGAAATACACTGAGTGGGACGTGTGTTAGACCGAAGTTATCATGGCCTCCTGGCTCCATTTTAATTCCCTTGATGTCAGGGACTCCACACTGGCAAGCTCCATTCTCGTCTTACACATGTAGCATATTCCAGTCATGAATAAGGTAAAAAAAATTTAATCTTTAGAAGTGGTTATCTGCATTTGAAGAAAGTATTATAGTGTCTAAAAGTATGAAGTATGAAATTTGAGTCCTATACCTGCAACATTTTCTTTTGTTTTGTTCTGTGATACCTCTTTAGACTTTGTTTTTCACATGAATAAAGAAAGGATAATCTTTACAAATAATATGACTTGTTATTCCCATTTTACAGAATATGAAACTGAAAAATTACTTTAGTCTCTGAGCTTCAAAACCCAATAACAAGTATGTAGAAGAGCTAGATATTAAATCTCTAAAGTCATTGCATTTATAAAAATTTATTTGCAAAGAAGTGCTTTGTAAAGTTGTTTCATGTTCTGTTAGCTATATTTTAATAACCCTATTAATTTTATGAGCAAATATCTGTCTTAGATTCTTCAAGACACTTTTAGAGGTAGCAAAATTTCAAATAAATAGAATCCAAATAAATCTAGGAAAAAGACAGTTTTTTAAGAACTATAATTTAGGCAAATCTTTCTGAAAAGAAATAATGAAATGGTTAGCCTGTAATTTAAGAGTGAGTCATTAAAAGCCTATTTTTAAATAATTAATTACATAAATTATTTTGTTGATTTTTTTCTTATCTGAATATATGTCAAGATTTAGATGATATTGAACATTGAAAAGAGAAGGTGAAAGTTAAAAGTTTGTGTTTATTGTAGCAATTTATTCTCCTTTGAAGCGTAAAGCTATAAATTAGTGGTGATTGAAAGGGGTGGGGAATGTCTTTGAGAGCAGGGTGTTGGGTGGGGCTGGGGAGAGCAGTGGCAGGGAATGGGGACAACTGTAACTGAGCAACAATAAGAAATAATAAATTATATGTTCTTTGTGATGATGTGTCAGGTGGCGGACTTTAAAGAACAGGGACTGTTGAAAGCTAAATTCTACCCAACCGTGGATATTATATGACTCAATTAATGAGCTATCACGGCATCCCTTTTGAACTAAGGCACGAATTTCTTAAGACAGAAAGGTCCTTAAACCTAAAGCAGTTATTTGCTATGGTATATCATGGCAAATACCTAGATTTATTGGTAAGAAGATAAAAATAAGGAATGAAACAGAGATTGTGCTTCAAAATCTTTTCTAAAATATGATGGTGAAAGCTCTCTTAATGAAATTGCTTTGTGGCCATTATTATGCTGTAGCTTCTTAGAAGTATAGGTACAGCCTCTCCTTTCAGAAGGATATTTTTCCATCCTGTTCATTAAATGTCTTTGGTTTTTGAAAAATGCTTGATTATATCTCTGTCCTTTTATATATATTCTTTTATAATTGTACTTCTTTTATTCATCTTAAATGTAAATTAGGCACTGCTTTCATCTCAATATTTTGTAATGGCAAAAGGAATAAGGGTCAGAAAGCTACTTTGACAATACTCACAGTACAAAATCAAATTAAGAGGAGTATTCAACAGTAAATTTTAGGTGTCCAAAATCTCCATTAAAGTATGTGCCTTCTCTATCCAAGTGCTTTATATTCAGGTAAATGCTAGAGTTGATGTCTTAGTTAATAATAGTAGATTATTGAGAGGTTTTTTCTCCCTAAGGGAAGAAGTGCAATATAAACATTGGTAAAACTAGGACTTCTGAATGTATAGAAAAATAAATTGGTAAGCATAGAACAGAATTCTGAGTGCATTCCAGTAGATGATGTTTACATAGGTTACGTTAACACTAAGTTATAAAGGTCATGGTGACAGCAATATTAATTTGATCATACAAATGAAAGAAAAAGTATTCAAGATAGCTGTTTCTCTTTTTTGATGGAAAACTGAACATGTTTATTTGCTCATCAAAATTCAGAAATGGACTATTTCATTATTTTTGACAACTAATATTCAACGCTTTCTGTTTTCCATTTATCTTTGTATTTTAACAAACTATGAGTACAGACTTAAAAAATATGTTTTATACATGTAAAAAAGTGATGACACTTTACAGTGGTGTGTGACTGAATAAATATAAATGAAAGATCACATTTTTAAATGCTATGATCTTTCTGTCTGAGAGTGGTTCACCATTTAGTAATTTGTTTCTGACTATGTAAGAGGAAAGTAAGACAGTTCTCTGGGTAATATGTAAAATGCATGTAAAACTTTACTTACAATTACAAGACGTATCTTTGGGCATTACCACCTTACATTCTTGTAAATCTACATGAAGTAGAAAGTTTGTGTTTAATTCCCATTTACAAATGTAGGCATTACAACTTAACAGGATGGAGTAAGCTGCATGATAGTAAGTAGCACATAAGAAAAAGAACTGGGCTCCTGTGAAATATTAATGAGGTATGAAGATGAATGGCAGAGTTGAAACTATAGAGAACAAATATAGGAGCAGAAGAAATAGATATGGCAGTAGTATGTCTGAGGATTCTGAAAGGGTACAACAGAAAGGGAGGAATCACTAAATACCAAAGCTGAGAGATGAGAGATGAGTTAACAGCCCAGTAGTGGTGGGGTCCAGTTTAGAGAGGTGTGTAACTAACTGCTCTTTCCTCTAAGCAAATAAGTAGGAGGCAAAAGTAAGTTTAGAAATTCTCAAGAATTATCTTTTTGATTGGCTGAAAAGTGTTTCTGGAGAACTATAATAAGAATAATCAACATAAGTATTTGAAGTTTCTTCTGGAGAATAGAGTATTTCTAAATGCAAAACAAAGCCACACTTGAGTACAGGGTCCATATACACTATGAACGTGACTTAATAAAAAACCTGACCTTGTCTCCCATGGCCAGGGCAGTCACCTGTGGAGTGGAGACCAGAGCCTTTTTGGGCCAGAATCTGGCATACTTACTAAGGCTTGATAAAACAATTGGGTATTAGGCATTTCAAGTTGCAGGAAATCCACATTAACTCAGGTTTATTCCAGTTAATGGGGATGTATTTTAAAAACTTATAGGATAGCAAGGAAAAGTAACAAGTTCAACAACCAAGGAGTAACACTTCCGTTTCAGGTCAGGGTCAATGTGACTCTGGAAATCATTTTCTTAGCAGCAGACATCTTTTGTTTTTCTGCTTCCCTGGTAATGCTCTTCGAGTCACATTCACACGGCCCAGTTCAAAAGGTATTATTGGCAGAGTTCATTTCAACGCAGTAGTTTAGTACTGTCATGCCAGGTCACTTGAATAAGGTATTAGAAAAACTTGAGGCTGGACTTTGGCACGGATTTCCATTAGCTTTATCATACATTCTGATGTTGGGATTGAAAAGCAGAACAGATTATGTGTAAGTAATGACCTTGACCAGGTAATGACCTTGCTTCCAAGAACAAGTGTCTGTTAACATGGTTTCTGCCAGAGAAAATGTGGGAGTGGCAGGGGAGGGGGACACATAGGTCCTGCTCTGTTTGGGTGCTTTGGCAAGGCACTTAGCAGAAGCAAGCAGGAGGGCAGAAGGCAGAGCTGGAACCCGGGACTGAGACTACCAGAGGAATGCCCCCCACAGAACTAAAAGTTGCTCTCTCAGCTGCAGGCAGCTGACAGCAGCTTTTTATCTGGAAAACATTTTGCCTCATGTTTTCTCAAACTCTGGAAAATCACTCAACTTGTCAGTGGAGCTGAAAAGACAGGCTCTTTGATATGTAGCAGCCGCAGCTTGGAAACTGTTTTTCTCTTCTCAGCTGTCAGGGTGGGAGGAAACTTTTCAGAAAGTATCATCACAGGAGATATTTCAGGACATGATTATCTTAAAAGTTTAAGTAAGCCAAAGATGCTTCCAAGGCCAAAGACATTATTAAACTTTGAAATCTCTAGTGAATTGAAGGGTATCAGAAGCAATGGGCACTTTGTATTCACTTGTTCTATTAGTATGAATGAGGATATACACATCAGTTGCAAAGGCAGTGTTGCAGAGAGTAAATAATTTCAAAAGATTTTACCTCACCTATCTATTTAAATCACATAGCAGTGGCTCTTTAGAGGTCTCCTTTGAGAAGGATATGTCTATGCAATTTCAAGGATCATTTATGGACCAGCAGCATCAATACCACCTGGTCTTTACCCCAGACCTGTATTATTTTTAATTGTGGGGAAATATACCTAATAGAGAATTTACCATTTTAACTGTCTTTCAGTGATCTGTTTTCAGTAGTGTTAAGTACATTTATATTGTTGTACAACCAATTTTCAGGACTTTTTTATCTTGAAAAACTGAAACTCCATAACCATTTTATAAAAAACTACAATTTGGATGAAACCTGAGGACATTATGCTAAGTGGAATTTGCCAATCACCAAAGACAAATAGTGTATGATTCCACTTATATGAGAATCTGTATTTTAACAAGATCCTCGCGTGATTCATTGAACATTAGGGCACTAATTTAACTAATATCTGGGCTCAGTAAGCGAAAGCATCATAACAGGTTGGCAGCACAATTACTATACTTTTATCCCTGGTGGAGTAGAAAGACATGGATTTTGAATTCAAAAATGTCTGTTTTATAATCCTAGCTCTACGGCTTATTATCCATTTGATAATAAGTAATTTCCTTAAGCTCTTTAAGCCTCATTTTTAAAAAAAAATCTGTAATATGGTCATAATAAAAACAATTATGGATTTTTTCATTATGCTTAAAGGAGACATATGCTGAGCATTTATTGTAGCCCTTGGCACACAGTAAGTGCACTAGTGAATAATTTATTATTATTGTTATCTGGGTCAGAAACACTGCCACCACCGGCCTTTCAAATGTATTCTGTACTCTAGCAGGATAATGTCTTTGAAATTGACAAAATCCTGACCTGATAGAACAATCTCAAATAAACATGCTGAACATAATTTCAGGTCATGGGCATTATGAAAGTCAAAAAGCTGTACAGCTTCCAATAACTGTGGAAGCCATCTTTATAAAAAAAACTAAATATAAGGCCCCCCAACAGCGACAGATTGCCTCTCTCTGGCTCCAGAAAACACAAAACCAGTTCAGGAATCTATTACAATTATTCCAAGTTATTCAACTTTAATTATGAAAATATATTAAGTAACATATATTTTCTCCTAATGAAGTTTGAAATAACTTATCACAATCTTTCATTCCTGGGACAAAAAGTGTGAAAACCATTAGGTAGGACACTGACAAAACTCACACTTAAAAAATAATTCAGCTCCCTGAGACCATTTTACCACAAGGACCAACCAATATTTACATATTTTATTACAGCCTTAAATAGCTGATGCTGGATAATATTTTTCTACCAAAAGTTTCCTGAAACAATTTTTTATGCACCTCAGCTTTACAGTTTATAGGTCATTTAATTGTTACATATAGCTCTGACACATTGTCTCTGATATAATGTGCCTAAAGCCAATATACTAGTGGATTTGTGCGTGTGTTCTCTTAATCAATAACAGAAGTTATTCTTAAAACATGCAATAAAAATGTGTTGTTGCATGTCAATACTTCAATTTTTATTTGATTTATAAGAATTCTTGTTTAAAAAATTATCCTAGGCATGGTAGCAATGGAAAGTCAAGGGAAACATTAGCATTGGGTCTATTACAGATAGAGAATTTTACACCAGAGGTTTAGGAACAAGAAGAGAAATAAACAGTAAGATAACAAAATTATTTGAAAGACTTCAGTGATGCTACACAAGCAAGTCCTCACTGTAGAGTCTCTAAAAAAAAAATACTTCGGTTGCACCCTGCAGAAGCAGTCGTACATTAAGTGAAATTCTGATGAGCAACCAATTGCAGCCAAAAAGGAAAATTAAATATCATGGTGATAAATTTTGAGAGAAAAGCCACCAGAATAAAAAATATATGCTTTACTGTCAAAGAAATAAAAATCTATAAAAATAAAGTAAAAATTGCTATTTAAAAGTCAAAATTGTTTATTTTTGGGCACGGACAATAGGGCGGATTGACTGTGGGAGTTGGGGGAGACAGGTAGACAAGGGCAATGGAGCTAAAGACAGGACAACGGCAACTAAACAACATTCTTTTAAAAAGTGTCTTGAGGTAGAGAAATAATCCCAAGGACAGGGAGGCCTGGGCTCTTCTAAAAGTCTCAATTGGTTTTGTCATAAAATGAATGAATACGGAGTCATGTTTCACAAAATTTGAAGAAGATTGCTATACTTAAAATTTGAATCAGATTTCCAAATTTATAGTGTGCTTTTCAGTTTTCAAAGAAATTTATTACTATTTTATTTGCGGTGAAATACAGATAATGAGAAGTTTACCATCTTAACATTGTAACTGTATTTTTCAATTGCATTAAGTACATTCACATTGTTGTGTAACTTTCACTACACGTAATTCATCTCCATGATTTTTTTAATCTCGCAAAGCTGTGACTCTGTAGCCATAAACAGTAACTCCATCTTTCTTCCTCCCCAGTTTTCCCCAGTTCCCAGTAATCTCTACTCTACTTTCTGCTTCTATGGATTTAACTACTCTAGGTATCTTCCTTAAGTGGAATCTTACTGTATTTGTCTTGTTTGTGACTGACTTACTTTGCTTAGCATAATGTCCTTAAGGTTAATTCATGCTGTGTCAAAATGTTCTTCCTTTTTAAGGCTGAATAATATTTCACTGTATGTATATGCCACAAAGAAAAAAGTCAAAATGTATTCATTAAAACCTGTGTTAAAGCAGAATAAATTTTACAAATGGATACACAAATTTAATAAATAAACAAATGTATCAATTCAAAAATGATGACTCCAACAAAATAGTATGTTAGAGTGAAAGTGATTCAATCTGATTGGCTAAAGAGCTATACTTTTTGAAATCATATATACACTTATAAGTGTATATGTGTAAAGAAATAAAAATAATAGTATATATACTTTTTCATATATAAGTAGAGCTATTTAGCTAAGCAAATTCTTTATTTATTTATTCTTTTTTCCTTTTTTTATTGTTGTTCAGTTACAGTTGTCTTCATAATCTCCCCATTACTAGCCTCCCCCTCCCCACCCCCACTTCCCACATTCAATCCTCCCCCAACCATTGCCTTATAGATGTGTATATGATATGAGCCAAATGGTAAAAATATTATTTTTCTTTCTGTCACTAAATTTACTTTCATATTTGTCAAAAACTTGATAATTATATGAATGGTTCTATCTACTTTTTTAAGCAACCAAGTTGTAGTTATTACTGAGATTACTGGCATTTGGGGGAGATTCATTGAGAAAAAGTGAAGACTTTTTTAAGGAAAAACTACATATGTTGGTCACATATACACCTTTAAAATACCACATTCATTTACTTTGCTACTTAAAACCAATGAATTAAATCCCAAGCTGAGGTTCAATGTTGAGGCACCTAATAAAGAATACCTATGATTTCATTCAGACTGTGAGTTACATCACCAGATAAATGATTTTGTTCAGGAATTGCCACTGACAGTTGAAGTGAATCACCTCTGTTATTTAGATCATTAGGAGGAGCTTTTTCAGTGTTTCTTTTACCTATTAGTTTTCCTGAAGCAGGTAGAGGTCTGTAGATAAAAAGAACTTATTCATACAGAATAACAAATTATTTATTAAAAACATTAGTTAAGTTTTCTTCTCAAAAAAGGCAATTTATAAATAGAACCATAACCTTCAATTGGCCTTTCTATATGATTTTAAATGTATTTTGCGGATATAACAATAAATGTTAAAATTATGCTTAATAAGATGCATCTGATATAGGATTTCAGATAAAATATAATTTTTCAAACTTGTGTTCTCATCAGTAAGTTTAACTGAGCAATTAGAAATAAAATTAAGCACTAAAGAAATCAACTGTAAAATGATTTATATAATAATCTAAGGCTTCACTTAACCTTAGTGTAACATAATATTTTATTTCAAGGTCTTTCGGTTAAATATTGACACTTTAATAAATTAAAGTGACAAAAAATGGTTAACTACTTAAGGCAACATACCCTCTTAAATGCTATAGAAAAATAATTTTAACCCCTAAATGCCTAAATGAATAAACATGAATTTGAATTTTGTGATTGTGGACACAAGGTTATTGTGGTAACAAAAATCCAGTATTTAGAATGCATGTTATTTTATTCTCCAGCATAATTTATTTAGTTCCTTGTTTGATATACTAGAAGTTTTTCTCATTCATTATTACATGATTATTACATAAGTATTTTAGGATCTTATTAATCAGAAGGTGAGAGAAACAGTAATATCCTAAATTCTTAATCTGTTTTGAAAATGCTCAGGCTTAGAAATAATCTTTGCTCAATTGTGGTCAAAAAATATTTCATGACAGTTGGAAGTTGGTGAGGTTGAGCTTCAAGGAGAGGGGAACTAAAGTAAAAGATTGGAAAGGCAAAAAAAAATCAACAGAGAAAATTCAAGCATAAAACCAAATAGACTAAACTAAATCTCAAGCTGACAATGATTAAGCATAGTCAAAACCAAACAGGGAATTTGGAAGGTGCATCCAAAAGAGATGCATGAGGAAAACATAGGTGATGTGTATGTGTTTGTATGTGCAAAGCAGATGTCTGGAGAGCCCTTCACAATCACACAGTCTGCCTATATTGTGAGCTGCTTATTTCCTAGTGGTGATCCATTGTTTAAAAAAAAAAGAAGTCACTTTCTTCAAAATGTGTTAAGTCATTGGATAAAAATTTTGCTGTATCAGAATTAGGACCAACAGGAATCAAACACATTAGTTGAAAGTGCCAAAATTTAGTATTGCTTGAAGATAGCAATCAGGTAACTAAAATACACGCAGGCCAAAGATTAGAAGTTGACGAAAGAAAGAAAAAGAAGAAAAGTAGTGAAGAAATTGTGTAATTCTAAGAGAAGCAAGATGGAAGTAAAAGATCAAGGGAAATGTAGAAAAAAAATGAAATCTAAGATTTTAGCTTATATTTATTGAATGATGAATGTAAACCAAAAGACCTTATTAAGGAACAGGAAGAAGATTTGACTTTGGGTGGCAGGCACCCAATGCAATATACAGAGGATGTATAACAGAATTGCACACTTGAAACCTAGATAATTTTATTACCCAATGTCACCCCAATAAATTTAATTTTAAAAACCTTTAAAAAGCAGTGTTTCCTTTTACTAAGTCAATTTTATTATTTTACTCATTTCTTTGTTGCAAAGAGTATATATTATTTTTCCATTCTCTGATGCGACAGATTTCATTTAAGAAAAGTTGTCAAAGAATGTTTTAATTTAGTAACTAATTTAACCTCTTTGAAACCAAAAATAGAAATAAGGCCGTAAGTGTGATGTCCATACTGAATTTGGATATATTCAATATATATTTATTATTCTTTTTATAATTTATATTGAAAAACTGTAGAGATCTAAGGGGTTCAGTTAGATGAATTTTGACAATTTCATATTCCTGTGTAACACACAAAACAGTAAAAAAAATTTCCATCACAGCAGAAAATTCCCGTGTTCACTTTTCAATTAATCGCACTTCTTCCCAGACAACTTTCTGATTCCCAATACTACAATTTGTCTTTTCTTACCTCTCTTTGTCCTTTTATCATATATTTTGTTTTACATATAATAACCCTAAAATAGATTGCTATGTTTGTTTAAATAATCAACCATTCTTCAAAGAACTTTTAATATATGTATATGTGTTATGAAAAATATCTTTTATATTTATCCACATAATCAGCTTTGGGGATTCATTTTTTTTTTCAGAATCTCTTGAGTTACTGTCTGATATTACTTCCCTTCAACCTGAATAACTTCTTTTAGTAATTTTTGTATAGCAAGTTATGTTGGGGCAAATAATCTCAGTTTTTCTTTTCTCCTAAAGAATGTGTTTTATTTTTCATTCTTTATGAAAGATATATAGGATTTTTACCCAATAGTTTTTTTCCAGCATTTTGAAGGTGTTCAGTGTCTTCCTAATCCCCTTGTTTCTAATGTGAAGTCAATCATCATTCACATCACTGACCCTCTAATGACATGTATTCTTTACCCTACTGATTTTAAATTTCTTTCTCTGGTTCTCAGCAATTTGATTATAATGTACTTAGGTGATTTATTCTTTGAATTTATCTCACCTGTAGTGGTTGAGTTTCTTGGGTCTATGGTTTTATGCTTTTCACCAATTTCAGAAAATTATTATTCTATATCTCCTCAAATAACTCACTCCACTCCTGTCTCTCTGGCTCTAATTACATGTAGTTAGACTATTTCTTATGCCACAGATATCACTTTCTCTGATCTTTTACTTTCTTTGTAACCATTTGGATAATTTCTAATGAATGTCTTTAAATTCACTGGCTTTTGCACTGTTATTAATCTTTTAAGACTTTCAAATATATTTTTCACTTCTATGAAAAATATAGGATATTTTTTATGCCCTATTTAGCAAAATTTATTTTATAGTTTCAATCTCTGTTGACATACCTTTTTTATTTGCACATGTTGGCTACCTTTTTGTTATATCTTTTCACATATTACTCGTAGTTATTTAATTATTTTATTTTAGATTACTCTTAAATTTCTTTAAAATTTTTTACTGTTGACACTATTACAGATCTTCTTCATTTTCCTCCCTCTTTCCCTCTTCCACCAAGCCTGCCACCCCAGCCTTCATCATGCTTTTGTCTGTGTCCATAGACTACGCATATATGCATATATGTTCTTTGGCTGAATTCTTCTAGTCTCCGTCATCCTTCTCCTCTCTGAGATCTATCAGTCTGTTCCATGTATCCATGCCTCTGATTTTATTTTTTGTCAGTTTATTTTGTTCATTAGGTGACACATATGAGTGAGATCATATGGTATTTGTCTTTCTCTGACTGGTTTACTTCTCTTAGCAGAATATTTTTGAAGTCCATCCATGCTGTCACAAAAAAGTAAGAGTTCCTTCTTTTTTCCAGCTGCGTTGAATTCCATCATGTAAATATACCACAGCTTTTTTAAACGCTCATCTACTGATGGGCACTTAGGCTGTTCCAGAGCTTGGCTATTGTAAATAACACTGCTATGAAAACAGTGGTACATATATTCTTTATAATTAATGTTCCAGGGTTCTTAGGAATATATTTCCGGAAGAAGAATTGCTGGGTCATAAGGCAGTTCCATTTTTAATTTTTTGATGAAACTCTGTACTGTTTTCCACAGTGGCTGTACCAGTCTACATGCCCACCAACAGTGCACTAGAGTTCCCTTTTCTCCACACCCTAGCCAGTACGTGCTGTTTGTTGATTTATTAATGGTAGCCATTCTGACAGATGAGAGGTGTTATCTCTTTGTGGTTTTAATTTGCTTCTCTCTGATGATTGGTGACATTGAGCATCTTTTCATATGTCTATGGACCATCTGCATGTCCTCTCTGGAGAAGTGTTGATTCAGGTTCTTTGTCCATTTTTTAATTGGAATAAATCTCCCTAACTTATCATTTGAGCAACTGAGCCCCAAAGGGGGTTGTTTCCATTGAGGATTTCCTCATTGACCATGGGTCACATTTCATTGCATCTTCAATTGACTCAATGTTTTATTTTATACTGAACATTATAAATATTATATAAGAATAGCAAATATTGTAGTACTAATATTTTCTCCTCAGAAAATGTCATGTGTCTTCCTAGATTGGCAAGGTAGAAGAGAGTTGAGTCAATCTAACCTGTAAGTACACTGGCCTAAGCTTTGTTGCAAGTTAGACTCAGTTACCACAGGCTTCAAAGACTTTGAGGATGTGGTCAAGACTTTGTTTTCTGAGGTGCTTGGCATCTGAGTAAGGTGAAGCCTCCCTAGACCTCTTTAGGTTTTACAGATAATTTCCAGCTTTTCAAACTCTAGGAATTCTCTTTCTGCTTTGTATCTAGCTAATGACTTTTTGGGTTACTAGAGAGTTCTCATGGCTTCCCATTCCAGTCCTGCCAGGCTTTCTGCACTTAAGAAGAACTCTCGCTGTCCTGCAGTCCCTCCTCTAGCCCCTGTTAGGCTGCTGCAGCGAAAGCCCATGTTCCCTGGTGGCCATTATATTAGCTCTGCTTCCTAATTCTTTGCATTTTCATATGATATCAATGAACACCATGAAGGTCCAGAGAACCTTGAAATAATTTCTCTCAACTCCCTGTCCTGATTCCAGCCTTTTCACACTCTTAGGTCCATGAAATATAGTTGTGAATGGGACTAGACCCATTTCATGGCCAGAGTGCCTCGATATTCTAATTCATCCCAGACCCTGCAGGATATCATATGTTTGTTCAAAGTTTGATATTTTTGTACTTAACCAAGTCCACTGCTGAAAATTCTTCCTCGTCCTTCTTTATGACAGAGACGAAAGTGATCATTAGTTCATTTATTTGTATGAGTTGGTAAATTTTCTAGCTTGTTCATATTCTTTTGATGGCAGTAATGGTCTTTAAAGACTTTCTACATGTCAATGAGGAATTTAAGTTGTCTTTTTTATTTGACTTGCAAGATAGTGGTAGAGTATATACATAACATGAAAGCAGATCCTATTAAAAACAACTTCTAATTCCTTTCGTTTGTTGCCTACTTTAGAGAGTCCCATCTTCTAGAGCATGAGAAATAAATGTTTATATTTGAAATTGTACTCAATCACAAAAGAGTTTGTAAATGACTTCAATTTTACAAGCATATCAAATGTTCAAGGTGGATTGTCAGAAGAAGTGGAAAGTGGCAGAGACAGTTCAAAAATGAATATAACTAGAATTTTCCTTTGACCAATTGTGGTTTAGTTAGATTTGAAGAGAATGCACTTACTTTTAATTTTCAGTCTCAGTATGTTGTGATTTTGCTTGACCTTGAGGAAAATAAAGTTAGGAGACCAAATGATGACATAACTTGAATAAGCTGTTTTTAGACTCCTTTCTCCCTACCCAGTTCTTGTATTTCAAGGTTATTAGAAGTTTAAGAATTATAACATCCCATATAGCTTACAACTAAGAGGATAAAAACAAACAAAAATTCCATTAGTTAATATTTTTACACCAAATAATGTTTTTGGCCTAGGAAAAAAATTTGCTTTATAATATAATTATTTTATAAATACCCAAGATATAATATTAATGTTATGGTTGTAAAAGATGGTAAAAATCATTGCATATTTTTATTTTTCTTTTAAAAGAGATTTATTATTTAAAAAATTCAGTACATTTTATATATCTAGGAGAAAATTGGCCTGGAGATATAATAATGTAGAGATATCATTCTGCAAAGAGTCACAGAGAAATAAAAATAATTTGTTAAACTTAAGTTATATGAATACATTTACCATTATTCCTATTCCTGAAATAAGGTATTCCTAAGTTGGATGTTTCATTAAGTACTTAATGAAAACCCCAAATATTGTATTACTTTTTTTATTAATATTAAGGATCTGAAACAATTAATGTACCTATATAAACTTTTTTGAAGCCAGCAGCTTACTTTTTCCATTTTTAGCATCATTTATTTAAATAAAAGGAATCATTGTACTAAAAAGAACAATAATAAAAATGCTATTTTAGTATGACTTAAAAAAGATACAAAGAACAAATTGATGGCTGCCACAGGAGAGGTTATCAGAGGGACCAGTGAAAAAGGTGAAGGGGAATGAGAGGTAGGTACAAACGTCCAGTTATAAAATAAATAACCTATAAGAATGTAGTGTACAGCATAAGGAATATAGTCAATAATATTGTAATAATGTTGCATGGTGACAGATGGTTACTAGACTTAAATTGTGGTGATCACATCATAAAGTATATATATTTCAAATCACTATGTTGTATTTTTGAAACTAATATAATAAAGTATTCCACCTATATTTGATAATGTTTAAATAAATATTAGAACACTGCTGAACAAAAAGCAAAAATTTATAAAAATGAATGGGTTTTTTATAACACTAAGAGCATATAATTCTTGCTTTGTTCCCTCAAGAGTAAAAATATCTATGCACCAATTTCATGTAACCAGTCACTCTCAAGCTGTCATTTCAGTCACAAAATCATTTTTTTCTTTTCTATTGTTTTTCTTTCCAGCATTTGATTCTGAGATTCCATCTCAATCCTTTTTCCTGTAATTTATTTCCCCATCTTCTGTATTTTATACATTTCAAAACTTTTTACAGTACTTAAAGTGTTCTGCCTGGCACAATCAGTGGCTCTGCAAACTGTACTTTCTGCTT
Organism: Pteronotus mesoamericanus; assembly: GCF_021234165.1. Classification (NCBI taxonomy): domain Eukaryota; kingdom Metazoa; phylum Chordata; class Mammalia; order Chiroptera; family Mormoopidae; genus Pteronotus; species Pteronotus mesoamericanus. The sequence continues at coordinate 28,124,517 of NW_026555085.1, read as the reverse complement.
TAGGTTTCTAAGTTCTCTGACAGCTGAGTTGTGGTATTCATTTGTTTGCTTTAACAAAAACTCACACAGCACTAATTATCTAGCAAGTTTCTAAATGCTTTATGTTCATTCATTTAATCTTCATAATAATTCTTTAAATAAATACTATAATTATCCACATAGTAAAATTATCATTCATCTTTTAATTTTTCTAGTACCAGACATCTAAGAAATGTCCAATAAATGTTGAATTAGGCTTCAATAATTTATTTAATGATACACATTTATTTAATGTCAACATTCTTGGAACTCCATTTGATTGTGTGGGTTACAAAAATGGCTAATTCAATTCTTAATCGCATGATCAAATCTGGGGAAACACAAACAAGATAATGACTTCTTTGCCTGGAAAGAGCAGATGCATCAGGACATGATCAAGAGATTATGTATGAACTGGTATTTGATATGCAAGCATGCAGTAGACTGCTAAGAGGAATTCAAGCATTCTAAGCAAAGGAAGGAGAGGTGTGACCTGCTTGGAAACTGCAGTTTGGTGTGGCCAGACAGCAGGATGAAGTGTATGAGCAGAGTAAAAAGAAGTAGTCATTGGTTACTTGGTTGACTTCCTTTTGTGTCATACAAAGAAGTTCAGATGTAATCCTGACTTACCTTTTCCAAAATGTTTCCTAGGGAACATTGGTTTTGTATGATGTTCTGTGGAATAACAAATACATTTGAACAAAAACGAAAAGCTTTTCATGATCAAATAATTTCAAAAACCTTGTATACTATATCTTGCACTTGGAAAAATAGCACATGTATATGTGTGTGTGTGTATATTTCTTAGAAGTACTGCAGTATTGAACTATTTATTGTTTCATTCAGAAGTCTCCATATATGTGTGTGTGTATGTGTATACATATATATTTAATCATAAAACTCTCTTTTTTAGAGTAACTGAAATTAGTATCTGTAAAACAAATTTGAGGAAACAATATTATAAAAATTTTGTCAAGTCCCATCAGGCTAGTATTCTAGAAGTTTCTGTATAATGGCAGTTTACAGATGGATTGAAAAAGACAAGGTAAAAGGAACCTAGCTGGAGGTATTTTTCTTAAGTCACCTAGAAGTAATTACCTAGAGAGCAATGCTGAGGATTCTGCAAGGAGTTGAAATGGGTAGGAGGAGTTACTTTTAAGATATAAAGTTCAAGTAAAATGAATTAGTACTAGACAAGTAAAAAGGAAACCAATAACTTTCGGATTATTGACCTTAATGACTGAGTAGATCTTTGCCATAAATTAAAATAGGAAATTCTGGGCAGAACAAAGTCTAGGAGAAAGTCAATGGTTAAATATTGGCATATGAATACAAGTCCTTATAGAATATCTGGGTAGAACAATGTAGGGGACAACTGGTTCTTAAAGAGTGGCTGAGGTCTTGAAAGAGAAAGAAGCAGCCTGGGAGTAAGAGACAATGCAATAAGAGCCTTCAACCTGAAAGCAGGTACAGAAGTACCTAGAGTTGCAGAAGCCAAGGAAGGCGATAGTGAAAAGGGCAGACAAAAAAATCTTTGGTTAGCTACTGACCTTGGGGAAGAGATTCTGAAAGCAGTGAAACAGGAACACTTGTCAACAAATGAACACAGCAGTGAAAGTGAAAACATGGGAGACCATGAAAGACAGCAGGTGTTTATATTTGAGAAAAATCAATCCAAAAAAAATGTTTCTTATGGTCATTTAAATAGCTGATACTTTTTAGTTGAATTTATTACTTTGCAACATGAACTATTATTTTGCAGATTCTAGGACTGTAATTCTGTGAGTTTATACATGCTCCTATCTACATACACATAGATATATTTAGAGGTGTATGTTTCTTAAAGAGGCCTTAAATGAAAGAATTCTCAGTTTTAAGCAAGCAATGTTTTGTTCTGACTTTTCAGTAACTTGGTACTCTCCTTGTGAACTTTCATTTTATTTACACTTAAATTTTCAAAAATTTGTATCTCTTCTATTGTAGAAATAGAAAATATGTGGCACAACAAAAAATATACTCTGGTATTCCTTTAATTTTTTTTCTTTTAGTTTCTCATTAAACATCATATGTAAAATAAGATGTGCTTACTTTATGTTATTTTTGTGTGTAAGAAATATTACAATAACACCAATTTTCTCTTTAGTTACCCTATTTGCTTTGATAGTTACATTTCATTGACTTTCACCCATAATTTTAAAACAATTAAAGTTTAAAAAGCTTGTCCTCTTAAGGTATCAAAATATCAAGAATAGTTACATAAATGATATAATGTTTCAAATATATACAGTCAGGAAAATAAAAATACCTGTAAAGTTCTGCTGCATTTTTTATTTGTAGAAATTGGCTTGCAGGCATCATCTTATTTCATTAAAATCACCGCATAAAAAGGGAACAGGAGAAGAAGGCCCCTAGGCCTGGCATATCGACTTCATTTTGCTTAGTCATTTCCATTTCTCTATTCCCCTTTTAGTTGTTATTTAAAACAGACAATAGAACTCTGCCATATGTTGAACCCAGGAGCCCTCATCTAAATGTGATTCCATTTCAAATATAAGATTATTTATTGACTGTTGAAATATTCAGTAAATATCTATATTTTATTTAGCTATTGGGCTGGTTGTAGTTGCTTTCCTTTAATCTATAGATTCCCACTAATCTCTAGCGAAAGCATTAACAATTTATTAGAGATATAAAAAGATCTTTTATTATTATCATTATTACTCAATGATGATTAGGTACCCTCAAGATGTGATTCCCCAGCCTGGGATCTGCTTTCTTGATATCTTATGAATAGAGGGTAGTCTAAAAATATAATCTGTGAGTCTACTTAGAATTTAAGAGTAAATAAGTCAACACAATTATCTAGCTCAGTATTGGCCTTGCTTTAAGAAGGATCCCTATGTCCCTTGCTCTAGGGGACATAACAGTGAAAATATTGCTGTGGGGAAATATCTGAGATTTTCCTGCCTGTATTCTCCTCTAGGATTTTTATGGTGTCACAACTTATATTTAAGACTTTTATCCATCTTAAGTTTTTTTTGTGTCTATGGTGCAAGTTGGTGGTAGAGTTCCATTTTTTGCATGTAGCTGTACAGTTCTTCCAACACCATTTGTTGAAGAGGCTATTTTTACTCCATTGTATGCTCCTGCCTCTTTGTGGAATATTAATTGACCATAGAGACATGGGTTTATTTCTGGGCTCTCTATTCTATTCCATTGACCTATGTGTCTATTCTTATGCCAGTACCAGACTGTTTTGATTACAGTTGCTTTGTCAACAAGACAAACAAGCAAGAAAATATAACCAGAGACACTGAAATAAAGAATAAACTGACAGTAAGCAGAGAGGATGGGGGAGAGGGAAAATAGGGGAGAAGGGGAAAGGTTGTCAAGGAAGATGTATATGGGACTCATGGACAAAGCCAAAGGGGGATAAATTGAGGGTGGGAGGTGAGAAAATGGAAACAACTGTACTTGAACAACAATAAAAAGAAAAAGAGAGAAAAAAAAAAGAAGGATCCCTACTAATAAATTGTGGGACAAAGTCTGTATGTTGAGAAACTTGGCTTCTGGTCCCATTTAGGTCATTAAATACTTGATTATACAAGCCATTTAATTCCTTAAATTTACTTTGAGATATAAAATACATAGGAATAACAATACATACCTTCACAGTTTACTTTCCAGATATTCTTTCCCTTTATCCTTTCTTCCCAAAGATGATCAAGGAGTAGGGTTTAATTTCAGATGTAATGATATTCCAAAAAATATTTTTAACTTCATAAAAATGTAGATTCTGCACATATTGTACACACACAAAATAATATAATCAGTATGGTATAGCCAGTGTATGTTAAATTGTCAGTATGTCATTTAGTTATCATTTAATATTAAGTACCTGGAAAAATAATTTTTAATTTAATAAATTAAATTTATTTATTACAGTTTTTAACATTAAATGAATTTTAAAGATATCGTAGTTGAATGCAAATATGTGGAATCATTTTACAAACACATTATATTCTTTCCTCTATGGCAAACATTTATCAGAGAATATGTACACATTTTTTAGAATAAAAACATGTCTTTTCTTTTTGTAAATTGGAAGAAGCAATTTTATTAGCCTTTGTTATGGTTACTTCTCAGAAAGCTGAGTGTTTTTAAGTATGATCTTATTTAGCTCTCTATCGTTTATCATAATTTCTTCAGGAAAAACAAAGGGTATAAAAATGCAAAATTAAATAATACAGTTTAGAAGACAAAGAAGAAAAATACTAGAAGGGGATATAAGGAAAAACATTATCGAATCACAGGCATCTCCTTTGTTTAACTAGATAAAAATTGAGTCTTAGTATTTGTGCTTCATTATTTAAATGGATGGTTTCCTAAAAATTTCAGGGGGAAGGGAGAGCTTTCATTGAGCCATCCAAATATCAAATAGAAAAAATCTGACCACCACTTTAACCTGAATTTCAGATATTCATCATTCAAGAAGCTTCACCTGACCTATTCAGCCTCTCTTGATTTTTCTGAGTACTTTCTTTGTTCATTCTCTTTGATTACATCCAATCATCTCAAAATAAATTTTTCTTCTCATCTTAGTATAACTTTTGTCACCCAAAGTATTTATTAAGGCAATGTTCTACATACACTGTATCTTGCCTAAAGAAGGTACAGAAATTTGTTGGTTTTTTAATAATTGTGTATAAGAATAGTAATAAATGAACAAAAACTCTAAAGTCACATTGATTTGGAGATGTTTATATGAATCTAAATATACATTTCAGAAACTAATATGATTTTTTAAAAAGACAAAGTAAAAATAGGATTTAATCAGGTGGAAACTGTTGAATAGAAAAGAGATAGAATGGAGCAAACTGGGTAACATAGTCTACATTGTCAAAAGTTAGAAATTCTTACTGATATTCTTTCTTATTTTTAATTGTCTGAACATATCTCTTTTAATTAATCAGTATTTAGACAGACCAAAACCATCACTACCGAAACAAGAACTTCATGTCAAGAGGATTTAGTTGTAAGCACCAATAGTCTAGTTTAAATGCTAAAACTGTTAATCATTTCACCTATATGAAAAAAAACAGCATATAAACCTTAACTAAAATAACATGTCATGCCCTGACATTTTGTTCCTTTGAAAAGGCATTGCAAAAGAAATGTCTGCTAGTTTAAATATGTAATTCATCATCCAGATATTCTTTTGATCAACCAAATAACTGAGCTATTTTCTTTTCATCTTTATGTGCACTTCACATCACTGTCACCTGGAGAATTTAGCATTCAGATACACTTAATGATGCTGTGTGCTTTCATTTGACATTTGTTTTATTTATAAATTGTGCTTTACATTTTTAACCCTCAGAGATCAAGAATATTTGAAAAATGGAAAGACTTGAATATGTGGAGAAACAGCAATTCAGTGCAGAGTTAGAGCACATTGTGGATGAGAGGTATTAGTGGGGGCCAGACACTCTCTGCTCAGCCTCTGCCCCCTGAGTCCCTTACTCCTACCTATTTAACCAATTGAGAGATTTAAGAAGGCCTTGGGGCTATCGGTAAATTGTTGGTCCAGCTGGTTTCATAGAAGACTATACGGGTACATTTAATTTCTCTAAACACCACCTAGGCTGCCCTCCTTTCAGCACATTTTTCTTGCTCTGGCTGCATATTGGAATTTCGAGTTTCTTCCCACCCCATCCCATTGCCCCTTCAAATCTGAGTTCATGTTCTTTTTAATATGGCAGTTACAGGTAGAAATGGTGAATTAGAACATTGTGTGGCTTCTTAAATTTATAGTGTGCTCAGGGATAATTATGGTTCATATATGCTTTTTTTAAAAATAGTTTGTTTTCTATTGTATTTTTCCTTATGATTTGTCCCCTTTAAGCTTCCCTCCTCCCTGCAATCACCACACTGTTGTCCATGTCCATGAGTTCTTTTTCATTTTTGCTCAATCTCTCCACCCTCAACTGCCCCCCACACACAGAGCTGCCAGCCTGCTTTCTATGAGTCTGTCTATATTTTGCATGTTCAGTTTGTTCATTAGATTTCACATATGAATGAAATCATATGGTATTTGTCTTTCTCTGGCTGGCTTATTTCACTAGCATAAGGTTCTCCAGCTCCATCCATACTATCGTAAAGGGTAAAATTTTCTTTTTTTGAGGCTGAGTAGTATTCCATTGTATAAATGTACCACAGCTGTTTTATCCACTCATCTATGTGATGTGTAGTATATCTCCCTTGTAACTGGATATAAAATTAAATTGTTTTTCTTAGATTCCATATAACCAGTGTCATTAATTGAAAATGAACACTTGATTTCACGTTGCATGGGAAATGCTAACCTGTTTGTGAATTTATGTTTCCAATGTTCAGTTTGTACATGCTGCCCACCAATGACAGAACCTCACACCAAATATCTTTCTGAAGTCCTCCTTTAGCTACAACGTTCTACTGTCCAAGACACAAATAATTGTTTACTGCCCACATGTGCAAAAATGAATGTTTATGTAGTTGAAGGTATTTATTCTCTCACAGGCTCACTCTTTTGGTAAATAGTTGGGTGTTTCTTATGTGCATATAAGTGTGGAGGATAAGAAGAATATTCTTCTGAGGAGAAGCTGTATCTTCCTACTCCATGGGCTCTGAGCCTAACAGTAACTAAAAGGTCATTAAACCCCCACCTCCTATATGCAGAATGAATAAGTGAAAGAGTGAATGAATCAATATGGCTTCTGCCTTCCTGAACAACACACTTAGAAATGTCATATAAGAGATTAATAAGAGTAAAATAGTAAAATATGCCACTATAAGAAATGTCATAAGGTAAAGGACATTAATAATTAAGTGCCTAATTAGGTGTGATACATTGCCAGTTGGGAACTTGAGACCATTGCCGCCCTTCTCAGGAATTGCATGCCTTAGCTCCTTCCACCCTTAGTGGCTCTGTGTTGGAGTCTGTCAGTGAGAGGCACTGTGCATGTTTTGGAAGGTTGAGTGAAATGAGCAGTCATGATTCTTGCAGCTTCGGTCAGAAGTATGGACAAGATCCTTGAATCATCTACTTGAGTGTTGTAAGTAGCTGAGTTAGCAGGACAGTTACTTCTGTGGGTGCTGCAGACTGAAATCATCTGTGACAGCACCTGGTGGGTCAGGAAATTCACAGTGGCTTCTATGCATGCTTTTGAAACCTATCTGAGGCACCTGAGATCCTTTACCTTCACTACTCCATCCTTTCCGTGGCTGTGTAAGCCCCAAATTCCCTGAACATGTGAAATCTTTCATACCTAACACACAGAGACTGACTTCTCTTTTCTTGACCAAATCCTGACCAATATTTCAGTCTTCTGGAAAATGAGAGTTTTAAATTTCAAAGAAAAAGATGGTATCAAACTAAGTAATCTTGTATGTGCTATGAAGAAGGCCAGAGTGCCTGAAGCAAACTTAAGAGGTCTGTGGAACAAATGGAAATCTCAGCACAGTTTCAAAATGTAGTACTATTTTTTTTTCTCCTGGTCAAACTTGCGCATTCATTCCCCCTACCCACCACTTGCATAAAACAGGCTTTTTTTGTCACTCTCAAGTGACAAAGATACCCTGTAGTAAGTTTATTTGTCAGTGCCTTAATTCATTACTATTTACATCAAACTCGGTATTATAATAAAAATTCAAACTCCATTCAAAACTGAGTTCTTTTCTTCCACAGTCCAAGCTCCTAAAGGGAAGAAGTCTATAATGGGAGAGAGGTGCTTGGCTGGCTTCTTTAATTTTTATTTAGCTGGTCTTAGTAAACTGTGGCTCTTCTAGAGGTAGAAGGACACACGTACTAGAATATACCAGTAAAAGTAATCAATTTTCTATTTTGAGAACCATGTCTAAGGTTTATAATGAGAATTAATTAATTAACCAGATGGATTCATGTGCCCCACCCCACATGAATTATATTTGCAAGATAAATGGGGGAAATGTTTCTAGCAGAGAGGTCTCCATCCTGACCTTGTTCTACTACCTTGGCTTTGTCTTGTTTTCTATCAGCTCTTCATGCTTTCTATTATTTCAGATAACCGGAAAGTTGTGCTGTCTCATATGTCTCTATTCAGTTCTTGACATTTCAATGCCTGCCAAACACTCATTAATTTCCACCCTACCCATTTATTGCCTTCAATTTTTACTTCCCACATTTATACCTCTTCTATGCACTGGCTGCTGCCTGGTTACCAAAATCTTTTTAAAATGCATTGCTGTTCTGTCATTGTGTCCAACATACAGTTAGACAGTTAGACATCTCTCAAGTTGCCAGCCTCTTTAATCATTCATCTCAATTCTTCAGTCCCATTACTAACCTAGCTACTTGCCTTTTCATGTGTCTCCAATTTCTGAGACTCCATTCATAGGGCATCAGTCCCCTTTCCCTCCTTACTGAACCCAGAGATAATCATTGTTGTACTATACTAATGAGAAAGGATAAGTCCAAATTTATGACTTTTAAGAGTTAAGTATATTTGATTTTGGGCAGTGGGCACACAGTGCAATATACAGATCTTGTATCATAGAGTTGTACACTTAAAACCTTTATGATCCTATTAAACAATATCACACCAATAATTTAATAAAAATTTGGAGAAAAAGGAGTTGAGTATATAATATTGTAAGTGCAGACATGAAAATTATTTAGTTTTTTTAATAAACTTGTAAGAGTGATTTCCCCATACATGATATACTATGCTAATATGAAGAGAGATTTTTAACTGAAGGGTAACTTTACTATTAAAGTAACTTGGTGTTGGCAATCACATATTTATATGATATAACTTCATAGAAAGTTTTAATACTTTTTTATTGTATTTATCCTACATTTTTTCTAATTAAGTTAATTAAAATCTTGTTTTTCTGTGTTACTTGGCAACTAGGTCTCATACCAAAATGAAATGTAAAACTATTACAATTAAATATTTGGTATACAAATAAATTAGATTAAGGCTAAATACCTATGAAATTATTATAATTTTCCATTTAATCAATTATAAACATGAATATTTTCATTTCAGTGTTCTGCCATAACATATTGCATATGAAGATATAATTGTGTAAAGGAAAGTATTTAAGACTTGGGGAATCTAGCATTCAAGGTCTGATGCAACTACTGGTTAAGTATTCAATTTTAAAGTAATTTATGATTTATTTATTCATTACATAGTTCTGTTGGTAGGTAATTCATTTAACTTTGTGATTTTTAATAAACTACTTAAATATTTTAAGTGTCTTTGATCCTCAATATTTGATTTCAAGATTAGAGATTAATATAACAGCACACAGTGAAAACTAGAATATATTATGCAGTTATTATAAATTGTTACGTCTTAGGTGACTATTAAAAGTTTTAATTTAATGCACATATATAACAGGGGAAACCCAGTTAATATATGATAGAATTATATGAGAATTACTTAAACTTAAGACATAAATGTAAATTATATTCTTATAAGCATATGAAACTTTAAATATTACTATTCTCAAGATATTTAGGCATAGTTATAAAACATAGTTATAGCTAGATTTAATTAAAAAAATAAAAACAAGATTATTTTTATGATGTTTTCTGGTGGTACTAAGCATGTATTTAATTAAATTAAAACAATTATATGAAATATAAACTAAGAAATGGATATTATCAGTATTGTCTAAAGATTTTATCACACATAAAAATATAGTTATAGGAGTATATACCTGTATATAGATAGATGCATATATGTAATATGTAGTTCATGCAACATGAACATGCAAGTAAAAATTAATGTATCAATATAAACATTTAAGTAAACTCATGGCACTTGACAATTATGTAAATTAGTATCTATGTCAAAAAGAAATACCCAAATGTCTAGTATAGGACAATTGTCATCATGAAGTTTTAATGGTGCTGAAATTCAATAACAAAGATCTACAATGAAATTTTTTAGCAAAAATTGAGGAATTGAATATAAAGAGCTTACTTCAAGTTAATCATCATTTGAAATGAAATGCACAATTATTAATGTACTTAAAGCATTCCCTTTTACTTATTTTTACAAATTAATCTATAGGATTTGTCAAGATATTTTCTTCATATAGAAAATAAGGCTATATTTTACTAATCAACTGAACAGTGAGAATTTATTCTAAATCTGGGTAAAATTAAAAAAGCAAATGTAGTATATATGCTTATTATAATAAAATATGGAGACAAAATGACTTATTTTAATTGTTAATGTACACTTCAAATTTGCTGTCATTTTACTTTCCTAAATATAACTAATTCAACTAAAAGTAATGGAAAATCAAGTATTAGTCATCTCTTGAGCTCTAGATTCTGTAGATCTATTTGGAAAATAAAATGTGACAAATAAATCTATTATAATTCAGGAAAACAATGGGCAAATACAATTAGAAAGCAGAGCAGCTTTGTAATGTTCAAGGCAAAATTTGTGAGACTCAAATATTTGTGATATTCTTTTTAAAAAATATTTTATTGTTTATGCTATTACAGTTGTCCCAATTTTTCCCCCTTTGTCCCTTTCCACAAAGCATTCCCCCTGCTTGCATAGTCAGTCCCACCCCATTGTCCATGTCCAATGGGTCTTTCCTATATTATATGTTCTTTGACTAATCCCTTCACCTTCTTTCAGTCCCTACCTCCTCCTCCCTCTTACAGCTTTTGCTTTGGTGGGTAAAACATTCCACACTTCTTTTCTTACCTAATGTGTTCCTTTTTCTATTTTGTTTATTCTTCTGCCTATTTAATGTCAATAATTTCCTGAGTCTGAGTCTCCTACACATCTCTCTCAGACCACTCCAGCAGCTCCATCCATAAATGTGAAAATGTTTTGCTGGTCAGTGTTAACTGAATTTGACCCTATAAAGAGTTCCTCATGGAAGCATCAAGATTTCTGGAGAATCAGCCCTTTGCAAGAGAGGATAGATAAAGGCAAACCCTTGACACAAGAATGTTTACTTGTGATATCAGTACTTGTTCTGTCACAGTTAGACAATGGTGGACAACACAGTAATTATCATAAGCGCTTTGCCTTTGTAGTAGTCTCTCAAGATTTAAAGTCTCATTCAGGAGCATTTAATTGGCCATGCTTGGGTCACATGGACGTATTCCAGCTATCTAGGATAGATAAAAGATAGGTAGATCTGTTCTCCAAAGATAGGTGGGGCCATGTAGTCTCCTAAATTTCTGTTTTCTTCTGGACTTTCTAATAAGCATTGACACTTATCATCTTACACAGACACCTAATATTCTCAAATTTTTTCTCACATCTTGATTTTCCCTTACACCTCAGTAAACATATTCTATTAACTTATACCTGAGGTAAGTGCAAGGGACATAATCATAAATGAAGAACTTTTCTGATGAGAGAGGAGCTCCCAATCAATGGGAGAGCTCAAACAATGAGCTGTGCTCTTTTGTGATTAACATTGCTCTAATAATAGAAATAGTACTATACAAATTCATGGCAGAATAATTCAATGAAAGATATTTTAAAGGACATCCTAATTCTTGCTACTCTGCTGGCTCCTCCCTTGATCTCACTGCCTCTAGTTCATCCTACACTTTCTTATAAAAATATTCTTTCTAAAGTAAAGCAGCAACTACACTCTTTTCTGTTTTAAGACCTTAATTGTTCGTCTTTATGGCTATAAAATTAAAACTATAGAATATAGTCTCTCTCGTTGGATTTAGAAATCCCATAAGATGTATCCCTCACTGACCATTATGTTACTTGGTGCTAATGAACATTCTTAATCTTCAAGCACAACAAAAACTTACATTGACTACAACATTCACTGAATTAATACCTTTTTTCACATTCTGCCCTCCACCTATAATACATTTATCTTAATTTTTTCTGTAAACCAATAAATATTGATATTTCATATGTCCATGAAGATTTAAAATCTTTCTTAATTGCCTTGGCCTGAGGAATTCTCTTTAGTGTTATCCATTAATGATCCATTAACTATCCATTATCCATTATCCATTGCCCATTTAACACTTATCCATTTGTTATAGAGACAGTGAAAATATTTTTTCTCATTTTCTTCTCAGTGTCTCATATACAAAACAGATGCTGCAAGATTATATGTCTCAAAACTTAAAAGTAAAGTAATACTTTTCTCCTTGTATAACATACCAGTTTACCATTTTAATATTTTTATAGAATATAAGTTTAAAATATAAAAGTGAGTTGTTTAATGAAGACCAACAAAATATTTTGACAAAGAAAAGACAACATGTGTATTAATGACAGTTTTACCAATTTGTACATTTTTGTGGGTAGAGAAGAGACTATCTCATATATAGCTAATCTATTTTTAAATTAATTACTTAGATATACATGAATTTTATATTGGCTATTATAAAAATGTCTACCCGGCTATTTTATAATTAAAATGAAATTGAATTAGGCTTTAGATTAATAAGCACCTTATAGTAAAACTACATCAAAGTATTTCTGTAAAGGTATAAGTAGAAAAAATATACATGTAGGAATATTTGGGTTATTCCTACTTAGATTTTTTTAAAGTGGAACCAAAATAACACAGTACTAGGAGTTACGTACCTATTGCTTTTTCAAGCTGTCTTTATTTTTCATTAAAATTACAAAAAAGTAACAAAACCATATGTAAGTAATAATTGAGAGTACATTTACAAAGAGTGTTTTATTATTTTTATAATTATTTCAAACATTGTTTTGGAATACTATAAACAATAAAAAAAACTCCTTGTTCTAAAAACTTACAGACTTGTAAATCTAGGGTTTTTTGCACTTTCTCACTTCTGTGTTTATTCTTTTTCTTAGACAAATCCCTACACACATGCTTCCCTTTTCTGTTAATTTTTTACATTCCTTTAACCTCTTCTGTGTACTTGCACTAGCTACTATGACCTATTATATCTTTAAATCCTTCTTTGCCTTTTTATGTTCACACTTACTTCAAATATCTCAGATCAATTTCATATTAATCTTCAGCCCTGCTTCTTCCCCAAGCCACTAATTTTCTCATTTTCTTTCCTTAAATTCCTCTTCCTCCTCTGAGAGTTCAACGCAGGAAAGTCTAAGTGACTGCCTTCCCCTGCCCCTAGAGTATCAGAACACTGAACTTTCTCCAGCAAAAAACACCATCTTCGTTCTTAGAAGCAGTGATCTTTTTTCATCCACAGCTTGTATAATCTCACTACAGTATTTATTGCCCTTCTACTCCCCTGCTTCTTAAATCTATTGCCTACTTTGGCTGATACTATCTTTTCCAAATCCTCGTCCTATCTTTTTGAACATTATTTGTTAGTGGTGTTGTACATTGACTTTTTTCCTCTAGAATAAAATATATTCTAACTCTTTAAAATTTTATTATAAATGCAGGTCTTGGTCACAACCAGTAGAACTCAATTTTGGATAATTTAGTAAATGCATACACATATTACATGTGCACACATATGTGTATATATACATGTGGGCATATACAGATGCTCATCAACTTACAATAGGTTCGTCTCACTAAACTGATTGTAAGTTGAGAATATCATGTCAAAAAGAGTTCATCATCACCAAGCTATTATTATATGAAATGTTAAAGTGATTTATTTAAGAAAAAGATCAAAACTATGAACATTGAGATGGCAATAAATTCACAAATATCAAAAATTGAATCTAAAAAACAAAGTAAATAAGCAGAACAGAAACATAATCATAGATAGGGAGATCATTTGGAGGGTTATCAGTTGCAAGGGGAAAGGGGAAGAATGGTGATAAAGGTACAGGGATTAAAAGTACAAATTTGTAGGTACAGAATAGACAGGGGGATGTTAAGAAGAGATAGGAAATGGAGTAGCTAAAGAACTTATATTCATGACCCATGGACATGAACTAAGGGGGAAGGATTGATGGAGAGAATGGGAAGTACTGGGTGGAGCGGAGCAAAGGGGTAAAAACTGGGACAACTGTAATAGCATAACCAATAAAATATGTTTATAAAAGAACATATGAAAAAATATAATCACTTCTAGCATCTGTCTCTTGAAAATGTATAAGGACAAATCTTTGCAATTGTCCAGTGGCACTCAGGGAAGCCCCCAAGATAACTAAAGAGTAAAACTTATCATGAAGTTTTAATTTTTCTGCGTTTAGTGGTTAATCTTGAAAAGGGAAAATCAAAGTCTTTGAGAGGAGACTGGTCATCTGATTAACACAGTCACACAGACACCTGAGAACAGTGAATGACTGGAGTTCGTCTATCTATTTAGAGTAACAATACAGTATTTAAAAATAAAAGTGCCAAAAGTAACACAATCAAAAAATGCATTTAATACAGCTAACCTACTGAACATCACAACCTACCCTAAATGTGCTCCACGCTTATTGTATAGGAGCCTACATGTGGGCAAAATCCTCTAACACAATGAACACATTTGCAAGGGGTGTCCAACCTGCCACCTGCAGGCCACGTGCAGCCCAGGATGGCTGTGAATGCAGCCCAACACAAAATTCTAAATTTACTTAAAACATTATGAGATTTTTGTGATTATGTATCACAGTGTATTTAATGTGTGGCCCAAGACAACTCTTCTTCCAGCGTGGCCCAGAGACATCAAAAGTTTGGATACCCCTGCATCAGTTGTTATCCTTATGATCCCGGGGCTGACTGGGAGCTGTGCTCGGTGTCACTGCCCAGCATCATGAGAGAGTATCACATTGCATATCACCAGCCCGGGAACAGATCAAACCTCAAAATTCAAAGTATGGTCTCTCCTGAATGCATATCACTTTTGCTCCACAGTAGAGTCAAAACATTAGTCAATCCATCAAAAGTCCAGGACCATCTGTGTGTGCGAATGTATAAATGTGTGTATACAACACACACACAAATAAAGAAAAGAGGCTTTTTTTAGAATGATATTGAGGAGAAATGCTGAAGAGGTTTTAGAAGGGACAAGTTTTAAAAAAGTCAAGAACGATTAGCAAGAACTAATGAAAGTCTCTGTAGGTGCTGCCCTTCCCATTAGCATGTTCCAAACATCAGAAGCCAGCATCTGATGTGTGAGATGGGTGATTAGAGATGATGCACCTTCACACCCCCTGAAATTTAGTATTCAAGAGCTGAGTTACAAAAACAAAATTCAGATGTTATTATGGAGTAAGGAGCAATAGACATGAGACAGGCAGGGACACCAGCCATCCACTCTACATGCCTTCCCTTGTCTTTGTTCTGAGGGAATGCACAAGGCCAGAGCAGTCAGGAAGCCAGAAGATGCAGTGGGTGTCCTGCAAAGTCTGGGGGTCATGTATATCCTTCCATTCTCAGTCAGCAGCACAACATAAAGAAGGCTAAAAAGAGGAAACTACAAGGTGATAGTATCATATTTGTTGCTCCATTGTATACCATACTGACCACATTGAATAGCTGATATGTCTCCCAGGACCTCGTAGGTGTGCACTACTATTCTTTGTCTTAAATCATACTAAGATTTCCTTATTAGAGATACTTCACAAACCAATAAGAAAAAACAAACAAATGAATGTTGCTTTTATTATGAAGAACCCCTCTGTTGTAGTCATATGTTCAGCTTTTTTAATGTATACATGTACATATAGTGGTGATTGCTTTCTTTTAATGGAATCTTGGATTTTAGTATTATCACTTTAACTGGACAAGGTGAGCAGTTCTATATACAAGTATACCTTGTTTTATTGTATTTTGCTTTATTGCAATTTGCAAATATTATTTTTAACAGTTTAAAAGTAGGGCCCTCCCTCTACCAGCAAAAAGGTCGTTACTTGTTTAGGCTTAGATGATGGTTAGCAGTTTTAGTAATAAACTATTATTTCATTAAGGTATGTACATTGTTTTTCAGACATAATGCTATTGCACACATAATAGACTACAGTATAGTTAAGCATAACTTTAATATGCAATAGGAAACTAAAAAAAAAAGTGTGGCTCTTTATAGTGATATTCACTTTATTGAGTTGGTCTGGAACCAAACCTACAATATTTCTAAAGTAAGCCCATGGTAAATACATATTGTTGGTTTGTTGAGATTATTATTTTTTATTTCTACAGGATTCTTTTTGCCTATTGTATAACATAGTTCATATCTTTACCATCAACCATCAATGTCCCCTATCTTTGCTATTCACAATCAAAGATTAGCAGGAGAGAGGAAGGAAAATAGAACAAACAGGCCAAAGAGCCATCCAAGGAAGGCTGGGATCTGACTTTCCCGAACACTCAGACGTCTCTGGGTGGGAAAGCAAGTGGCTCCTGGGTTGCAGCTGCTGTCCTCACTCTGTGGGGGCTAATTCTAACAGTCTAGGAATTATCTGCAATGCTTTCTTTTCATTGATATATAGGTGAGAGGCACAAAAAATTCACAATTTAAGAGAAGGCACAATTAAAAACTGGATAAATTTTTCTTCTGATTTGATCAAGAAGTTAACCAATATTTTGGTTTTATGCAAATATACACATTAATATGATCTATAATTTTAAAACATAATGAATCTAGAGCAATTTTATTTTTTGTGCATTATACTCACATTCATCTTACCAGATTTTATTCAGGGGTGTTTTGATTTTTAAAAACTTCTTTTTTATAAATTCTGAATTTTTAAAGTATTACACAACCTTTCCATATATCTTTTTTCCCTTGAAGAAGAACTAAGAGAAAAACATTAATAAATATTTTTTATAAATTAAAAGTTTCATCTATTTATCAGAAATAGAATTTTAAGAATGGCACTAAATACAATCAATATAAGATAGTTTTAGAGGTTTTTTAAAGAAATATATTTGTAAAATATCGACATTTTTGCTAAAAATTTCACTCTTCTTATGAACATAGCTTCAACATGAATGTGCATGATAAAATATGTTTTCATAAATATTTGAAAAAGTAGCACAGTACTTGATAATTAGTCAGAAACATTTTTATTGAAAAGTATCCTGTCCATGAAATTCCATGTAGATATTTTATCGCTGTGTGACATTCTGCCCTTTGTGCTTTTTTAGGTTTAAATAATTTGAATATTTAAAAAAAATTTTTTCCTAAATGAAGTATGCAATCATTTACTGCTGGACTACATTTCCTACTGGGTAGATTTAAATATGCATTATATTATAGCATTGGGGAGAACAAAATAGTAAAATGAATTTAAATAGAATTGATTGTTTGTATTAATAGAAAACAATAATGCCCTCACGAAATTTGTGTAGAAAAGGAAATTCACACACTTATCTTTATGAATTGGCTTAGCTCTCGCCTGTTTTTACAAAAGTAGCAATAACAAAAGTTTGCAAGTATATTTTTCTTTTATTTTATATTCTGTGCATTATTACAAATATTACCTATATATAATTATTGACTTTATAGAAGAGAAAATAGCCATCTGTTTATGATTTTTTTGTATGTTACAGTTGCTCCTGAGAAAGGCTCAGCTCCCTCCTTGATATATATAATTGCAAAGTATCCTTTCACCACAGGGAAATTATTTCACACCATATTATATTCATTAGTCTGTGCCCTGTAGAACTAGAATTGATTATTAGTTTAATGTAACCATGATGGCAGCCTCTATATTTTCCTAATCTCATCAAATCCACAGGATAGAATTGAAGTTTGTTTCTATAACAACCATGAGTGGAAGGAAGAAATACAGTACAGATATATTCCATATTTTAAAGAACATGGACTTTCAAAGAGAGAGTGATGGTAGGAGAATTCTGAGAGGAGGGAATTCTGATTCAGTAGCTGCACAGAGAAGCTTGTGAATCTGCAATCAAGGCCACATTCCACATTCTACTACATTATCAGGCAGACAAAGAATGAAGAATCAGTTACTCCCAGGGTAACATTTTACTGTTTTAGAAAATATAGTGCCTTCAAACTCCCTATAAAGCTTTAAAATGTCTTCTTCTATAATGGAGGATGAAAGAATAAAAATAACAAATTAAAAACATAGGCTAGGGTTTTGCCACAGCTCTGTAACTATAAAATAATAAATCTTGTAACTTAAAAATTTCTGTAAATTGTAAACAAACCCAACTTAAAATCAACATTTTTATTATTTTCAAGTTGCCATAAACAAAAATGTCCAGCCTCTTTCAGCCAGAGGAAGTAGAGATGCATTAGGTAAGAGTCAGGAGAAATATTTTATTGATCTGTTTTGACAAGGTAGAAAGCCTTGCTTAAAACTTACCCAGAAAAGGGTTCTAAGCTCTAGATAAAAGAATGAGAATAGCAGCTGAGATCACGATATTTTATCTAAAGGTGCTAGTAAGAAAATTATTTTTTTTCTGAAGATCAACCTGATTCAGGCTAGTAACTGATGAGAGCCAAGGCATGGAGGAGAGCCAAAGAGCAATTGGAGAGTAATTTTAACATTAGTGATCACTTAAGCTTTAATGCAATATACTGTAATCCACATAAACAAATGCTCTTCTACGTCCTCAATAATTTTTAAGAGCGTAAGAGAATCCTGAGACCAAGACGTTTGAAAAACACTGGCCTAAGATTTAAGTTTATAAAAATGCAGCTCCACTTGAGCCCAAGCCTAAAGTAAAAGGATACATAGAGAAAAAGGGGCCGTGCCAGTCTGGTTATTGTTCCTTCTTAGTCATATCATCTTAGAGCTTAAATAAAGCTTAGAGCTCATTCTTCTCTAAGCAACTCATTTTTAAGGATGAAGAAACTGAGACCCAAAATATAAACTACTGAGAATTTCACATTGGACAAAGACCCCATAATTCTTGACCTGAAGGCAATAATTTTTCAGTTATTTTACATTGTTTTATTATTGTAATTATTGTTAAAAGTAAACTTTGTCAGTTTATTATACATTGTATAATATAATATATATTGGTTTTAAATGGATAGTATTATGTTATTTTAATCAATGTAAGAGTGACCAAAGTGAAAATTTACTTGTTTAGTTTTTGGGAGCATTTCAGTAATATATTTAGTTCCTCCATATATGTGCTGCTTTCTTCATTTAAAAAAATTTAGAAAAGGGAAGATAAAACACATGACTTTTGTTATATACCAGTTTCACATTTTTTCTCCAGTTGTGCCTCTGCTAACATGAAAATATACGGACATTCATAATGTCAGACACCCAAACTGCTAGAGGAGTAAAAGGTATAATCTAACTAATTTCAGTAAGGCAAGAAAAACACTTGTCATCATTGTTTTTTTCTTTTTATTGTTGTTCAATTACAGTTGTCCTCATTTCCTCCCCATTACTTGCTCCTGCCCTACCCACCCCCACCTCCCACATTCAATCCTCCCCCGCACCCCTCCGTTCAATTTGTCCATGAGTCCTTTATACATGTTCCTTGATGACCTTCCCACTGCCTTTCCCTTTATCCCCCTCCCCATGCCCCTCTGGTTATTTTCAATTTGTCATTTATTTCCATGTCTCTGGTTCTATTTTGCTCCTTGTTTGTTTTGTTGATTAGGTTCCACTTATAGGTGAGATCATATGGTATCTGTCTTTCACTGCCTACCTTATATCACTTAGCATAATGCATCAGAGAGATCTAAATTAAAACCACAATAAGATATACCACTTCACACAGGCTAGAATGGTCATAATTAATAAAACAACAAACAACAAATGCTGGAGAGGTTGTGGGGAAAAGGGAACCCTAGTACAGTCTTGGTGGGAATGCAGACTGGTGCAGCCACTGTGGAAAACAGTACAGAATTTCCTCAAAAAACTGAAAATGGAACTGACTTTTGACCCGACCATTCCACTGCTGGGATTATACCCTAAGAATCCCAAAACACCAATTCAAAAGAACATATGCAGCTCAATGTTCATAGCAGTATTATTTATAATAGCCAAGTGCTGGAAACAGCCTAAGTGCCCATCAGTAAATGAATGGATCAAAAAACTGTGGTACATTTACACAATGGAATACTACACAGTAGAAAGAAAGAAGGAACTGCTAGCCTTCGCCACACAAGAAGCGAAAGCCTTCACAGACCATATAGCTAGTGAAATTGAAGCAGTAATCAAAAAACTACCAGCACACAAAAGCCCTGGACTTGATGGTTTCACAGGAGAATTTTATAAAACATTTAAGGAGAACTAACCCCTGTCCTTCTCAGACTATTCCAAAAAATCCAAGAAGAAGGAAGACTCCCTAACATTTTTTATGAGGCCAACATCATCCTGATCCCAAAACCAGGTAAAGACACAACAAAGAAAGAAAACTACGGGCCAGTATCACTGATAAACATAGATGCCAAAATCCTCAACAAAATATTGGCAAACTGGATCCAGCAATACATTAAAAAGCTCATCCACCATGATAAGTGGGATTCATCTCAGGGATGCAAGTATGGTACAATATTACAAATCAATAAACATAATACATCACAAAAACAAAAGGAAAAACAAAAATCACATGACCATATCAAAAGATGTGGAAAAAGCAATTGATAAAATATAGCACCCATTTATGATAAAAACACGCTTGTCATTTTATTCAGGAATGTTCTCAATTGTCAGAGCCTTTGGCACTGCTTTATCACTTCATGTAAAGTTGCACTTCCCAGTGAACCCTTTCCTTCTGACCTCTTTATTTGTGATGTCAATTCTTCAGTTTTCAACAAAATTAAAAAACAAGAAAGCAAAGCTAAACAAAGCAAAGCTTATTGTCATAGAAGCCAGATCTCAATAGAATTCTGTAGAAAATTAACCAATGATTTTTTTTCCCCCCTGAATTTGGAGATGAAGGAAACAAACTTTCCTCCTCTGAGTTTCTAAATATTTATGTTTCCTAACTTGAGTTTCAGTGTTTTAGAATCACTCAGCACAATTTTTATCTGGTCGATTTTTAATATACATCTAGGAAAAGATGTTTTCAATTAGAAAGTAATATAATATGAGGCAAATCAATGAGAACTTGGCATTCATTGGTCTGTATTTCTCTATAATACAGGTCAGGGTTCATATGTGCCATTACTGTTGTTTTTGTCCAATTCCTCTGGGACTCAGTCTTCAGATAGAATGGCCCTGTGCTTCCAGTTTCCAGGCAGGAAGACTCCCTATGCCCTCCATTGTCCGGTCCAACTACATAGCAGGGAGAAGATGGATTATGTGGTCAGGCACCACTTTCCAGCTTCTCTACCTTCCATTTTCTGGGAGACAGAATGCATTAACCCTCGTTATATTGAATTAAAGGTGGGAAGTCAAAACTATTACTGTGATCTCCAATAGTGCTATCCAACTTTTTCAGGAAACAAAGTACTATATAGAGTCGATGTTTCCATCGTCTCTTGAGGTTTTACCAGCACTTAATAAAATGCGAATGTAGGAGAAATATGTGATGGGACCCCTAATATCTAGCAGAAAGCAAATAAGCAAATTAGAGAAAACAACACCAAGGTGCCTTTTCCCTCACATACGACCATCATTTTTAAAAATCAGTTAACTATTAAGTTATAATATAGCGATATAGAGGTTTAATTTGTTTAAATTATGATGTGTCCATTATATTTAAAACATACCACAATTACAAGTTATTTGGTTTTGAAAATCTGACAGCATACAATTTTCTCTTTGCCTATAGTTGCATGAGAGTGAGCAACAGAAAAAAATATTTCCAATCCATATCATGATTGCTTCTAGTGTTCATTTTGATGTATTAAGTAACATTGCATGTGCATTAATTCTTAGATTATCTTCGCACTTAAAAGAAAATCAGTTTCTCTTTCTAATGTGTAGTTGTTATTAAATCTCCTTCAGTTAATGTTTTAAAATTTTTTATTGTTATTCTAATGCAGTTGTCCGAATTGTTTCTCCATTTGCCCTTCTCCGCCCATCCCTCCCCCAGCCCGCTGCGCCTGCAGTCAATTCCCTTACTGTTATCAATGTCTATGGGTCATTCACACCTGTTCTTTGACTAATCCTTTCTCCCTCTATCCACCATTATCTCCCACCTCCCTCACCTCTGGTCACTGTCAGCCTGTTCCATGTTTCTATTTCCTGTGGTTCTATTTTGTTCTTTGGTTAATTTTGTTCATTAGATTCCTCTTATAGATGAGATTATATGGTATTTGTCTTTCACCCTCTGGCTTATTTCACTTAGCATAATAGTTCCTTTTTTCCTTTCTACTGTGTAGTATTCCATTGTGTAAATGTGCCACAGTTTTTTGATCTGCTTATTTACTGATGGGCACTTAGGCTGTTTTCAACAATTGGCTATTGTAAATAATGCTGCTATGAATATTGAGCTGCATATGTTCTTTTGAATTGGTGACTCGGGATTCTTAGGGTTTAATCACAGTAGTGGGATCACTGGATCAAAAGGCCATTTATCTTTAGTTTTTTTTAAGAAATTCCATACTGTTTTCCACAGTCTGCATTCCACCAACAGTGCACTACCATTCCCTTTTCCTCACATTCTCACCAGCACTTGTTGTTTGTTCATTTGTTATTGATGGTCATTCTGACCTGTGTGAAATAGTGTCTCACTGTGGTTTTAATTTGCATCTCTCTGAAAGCTAGTGATATTGAACATTCTTTCATATATCTTTGCGCCCTCTGTATGCCCTCCTTGGAGAAGTGTCTGTTCAGGTCCTTCGCCCATTTTTAATTGGATTATTTGTCTTCTTGGTGTGGGGTCATATGAATTCTTTATATATAATTTGGAGACCAAACCTTTTCCCAAAATATCATTGGCAAATATGTTTCCCCATACAGTCGGTTCCCTTTTCATTTTGCTGATGTTTTCTTAGTTGTACAGAAGCTTTTTAATTTGATGTAGTCCCATTTGTTTATTCTTTCTTTTATATCCCTTACCCTAGGAGATATATTGACAAACATATTGCTGTGACGGATATTAGACATTTTAATGCCTATATCTTCCTCTAGGACTTTTATGGTGTCATGACTTATATTTAAGTCTTTTAACCATCTGGAGCTTATTTTGGTATATGGTGTAAGTTGGTGGTTTAGTTTCGTGTTTTTGCACATACCATTCCAGATCTCCCAGAACCATTTATTGAAGAGGCTATCTTTACTCCATTTTATGCTCCTGCCCGCTTTGTCAAATATTAACTGACCATATTGACATGGGTTTATTTCTGGGCTCTCTATTCTGTTCCATTGATCCATGTGTCTGTTCTTATGCCAGTACCAGACTATTTTGATTACAGTGAACTTGTAGTATAGTTTGATATCGTGTATTATGATCCTTCCTCCTTTATCCTTCTTTCTCAAGATTGCTGAGATTATTTGGGGTTGTTTTTGGTTCCATATAAATTTTTGAAATATTTATTCTAAATTTATGAAATATGCCATTTGTATTTTAATAGGAATTATGTGGAATCTATAGATTGATTTGGGTAGTATAGACATTTTAATGATGTTAATTCTTCCAATTAATGAACACAGTATACACTTCCATTTATTTGTATCTTCCTTAATTTCTTTCTTCAGTGTTCTATAGTTTTCTGAGTACAGTTTTACCTCCTTGGTTAAATTTATTCCTAGGTACTTTATTTTTCTTGTTGCTATAGCAAATGGGATTTTTTCCTAGTTTCTGTTTCTGATATTTCATTGTTGACGTACAAAAATGCCTTTGCTTTCTGAATATTGACTCTGTATCCCACCACTTTGCCAAATTCACTTATTAGGTCGGGTTTCTTTTTTTGGTGGAGGCTATAGGGTTTTCTACATACTATCATGTTGTTGCTAATAATGACTGTTTTACTTTTTCCTTTCCAATTTGGATGCCTTTTATTTCTTTTTCTTGTCTGATTACTCTGGCTAGAACTTCCAATACTATGTTAAATAAGAGTGGTGAAAGAGGACACCCTTGTCTTGTTCTTAATCTTAGGGGGAAAGTTTAGTTTTTGCCCATTCAGTATAATGTTGGTTGTACATTTTCTCATATATGGCTCTTATTATGATGAGGTAAGTTCTCTCTATTCCCACTTTGCTGAGTGTTTTTCTCATAAATGGGTGCTGGATTTTATCAAATGTTTTTTCAGCTCCTATTGATATGATGATGTGGTTTTCATCCTTCATTTTGTTTATATGGTGTTTATGTTTATTGATTTGTGAATATTGTACCATCCTTGCATCACTGGGATGAATCCCACATGATCATGGTGGATGATCTTTTTAATATATTGCTGAATCCAGATCGCCAATATTTTGTTGAGGATTTCAGCATCTATTTTCATCAGAGATATTGTCCTGTAGTTTGTGTCTTTAACCTGGTTTTGGAATTAGGATAATACTGTCCCTGCAAAAAGAGTTTCAGAATCTTCCCTCTTCTTAAATTTTTTGGAATAGTTTCAGAAAGATAGGATTTAGTTCTTCCTTAAATGTTTGCTAAAATTCACCTGTGAAGCAAGCCAGTCCAAGGTTTTCATGTGCTGGGAGTTTTTTGATTACTGCTTCAATTTCACTAGTAGTTTTTGGTCCATTCAGGCTTTCTGTTTCTTGATTCAGTTTGGGAAGATTGTATGTTTCTAGAAATTTTTCCACTTCACATAGGTTTTCCAATTTCTTGGCATATAGTTGTTTGTAGTAATTTCTTACAATAGTTGTTTGTAGTATTTCTATGGAATCAGTTGTAACTTCTTTCATTTCTGATTTTATTTATTTGGGTCCTCTCTCTTTTTTTCTTGATGAGTCTGA
The DNA here is from genome assembly GCF_021234165.1 of Pteronotus mesoamericanus. Classification (NCBI taxonomy): domain Eukaryota; kingdom Metazoa; phylum Chordata; class Mammalia; order Chiroptera; family Mormoopidae; genus Pteronotus; species Pteronotus mesoamericanus. Next base: position 28,099,780 of record NW_026555085.1, on the reverse strand, counting down.
TTAAAGGCTTCTCAATTTTGTTTATCTGTCAAAGAACCATCTCCTGGGTTTATTGATCCTTTGAATTGTTCTTCTAGTCTCTGTGTCATTTAATTCTGCTCTGATCTTGATTATTTTCTTCCTTCTACTTGCTCTGGGCTTTGTTTGTTGTTTTTCCTCTAGTTCTGGTAGATGTAGGGTCAAGTTGTTTATTTGAAATTTTTCTGTCTTTTTTAAGTAGGCCTGTATTGCTCTGAACTGCCCTCTTAGTACTTCCTTCTCTATGTCCCATAGGTTTTGGGTTGTTGTGTGTTCATTTTCATTTGTTTCCAGGTAATTTTTGATTTGTTCCTTAATCTTATTGTTGACCCATCCATCATCTAATAACATGTTATTGAGTCCCCATGTATTTCAATGGTTTTGAGATTTTTCCATGTAGTTGCTTTCTAGTCTCAATCCATTGTGATCTGAACACATGCTTGATATGGTTTCAATGTTCTTGAATTTGTTGAGGCTTGAATTTGTTGAATTTGTCCTACAATGTGGTTTCTCTTTGAAAATGTCCATGTGCATTTGAAAAGAATGTGTATTTTGCATTTTTGAGGTCCACCTGATCTAGAGTATCATTCTGTGCCACAATATTCTTGTTGATTCTTTGTTTGGAAGATCTATCCATTGTTGACAGTAGGGTGTTAAAATCCCATATGATGTCTGTGTTATTGTTAATAGCTTTCTTGAAGACCTCCAAGATTTTCTTTATATATAGGTGTTCCTATGATAGATGCATATCTATTTACAAGGTTTATATCTTCCTGTTGGACTACTCCTTTCAGTATTATGTAGTGACTTTCTTTGTCCCTTTTAGTGGCTTTTGTTTTGAAATCTATTTTGTCTGATATACTGTATTTTGCCATGTGTAATGCACACCTAGGTGTTTGGTCCAAACTTTAAGGAAAAAAATCTTTCATTTTAATTTTTAATGCAAATTTGTATTTATTTATATTTAGATACTTGTTTTTCTGTATTATAAAGGAATTTTAGTATTTATTTTTGAAATTATGGATATCATTATTGCTTTCTAGACAAGCTTTTAATGAATAAGCATAAATAAAAGAATTAAAAAGATTTATATAGATATGAAATCAGCACTACCCATGTATAATGTGCATCCTTATTTTTCCTTCAAAAATTTGGGCAAAAAAGTGTTCATTATACAGGGCAAAATATAGTAGATATTGCTACCCCAGCTTTCTTTTCATGTCCATTTACTCGGAATATCTTTTTCCATCCCCTCTCTTCCAACCTGCGTAAATCTTTTGTTCTACAGTGGGTCTCTTGTAGACAACATATATGTGGGTTGTGTTTTCTTATCCATTCAGCTACTTTATGTCTTTTGACTGGAACATTTAATTCATTTCCATTTAAGGTTATTATTGATAAGTACTTATTTCTTGCCATTTTTTTATTGTACCTGTGTCCGTCTCCCTCCTCTCTCTCTCTCTTTATCTCTCTCTCTCGATTACATATATAATCGCTTCCTTTTTATAGCAGTCCCTTTAGCATCTCTTGCAGTGCTGGCTTGGTGGAGATGTACTCCTTTAACCTTCTTTGGTCTGGGAAGCTCTTTATTTCACCTTCTATTTTAAATGAGAGTGTTGCTGGATTGAGTAGTCTTGTTGTAGGTCATTGCTTTTAATTACTTGTACTGTTTCATGCTAGGCCCTTCTGGCTTGTAGTGTTTCTGCTGAGAAATCAGCTGCTAGCCTTATCACAGTGCCCTTGTATGTTACTAGCTGTTTCTCCCTTGCTGCCTTTAAGATCTCACTTTGTCTTTTAAATTTTCTATTTTAATTACAATGTATCTTGGAGTAGGCCTCTTAGGATTCATCTTGATTGTGACCTTCCCTTACCAAGTTAGGGAAGCTTTCTGCCATTATTTTTTCAAACCTGTTTTTTATTCCTTGCTTTTTTTCTTTTTCTTCTGATATTCCTATGATGTGAACGTTGTTATATTTCATGTTGTCCTGAAGCCCCCTTAAACTATCCCCATTCTTTTTGGGTCTTGTTTTGTTTTGTGACTCAGACTGGATATTTGCTTCTGCCTTGTCTTCCAGCTTGTTGATTTGGTCCTCTGTTTCATCTAACCTGTTTTTAATTCTTTGTAGTGTATTTTTCATTTCAGATAGGGTATTTTTCATTTCTTCCTGGTTCTTTGATAGCATATGTCCTTTTTCATGCTCCTTTAGTTCTCAGTAAGTTCCTTGTAGTTTTCTCTGAGTTCCTTGAGCATTGTTATAACCATTATTTTGAATTCTGTGTCTGATAGATTGCTTGCCTCAATTTCATTTAGTTCTTTTTCTAGGGACTCCTCTTTTATATTAGGGGTTATTTCTTTGTCTCCCCATTTTAGGTGACTCTTTTTTTGTTGTTTTTTTGCTTTTGTATCTCAGGTTGCTCTGCTTTGCTTAGCTGTCTTTGTGGAGTAGGAGTTCTGTGGGATTCAGTGGTGCAGTATCTATGATATCCTGATCTGGATGCTCTAGGGTTTCCTTTTATTCAGTTTATATAGGTTCTCTTGTTGTACTTGGACTTTGATTATTGATAACTCGCTCATTGCTGGGTTCCCTTCTCTGGCTGGCTGATTGGGAGTCACAAACCCAGCCATGTATTATATGCTTTTTTATCCAGTTGCTGGTTAATACTACCCAGAAAACCAAACCCACAACAGAAAAAATACCCCCCCATAACATCAGCAATGTCAACAGCAATTGAGCAAAGATTAATAAAGGTGGAAAGAGATGAAGAATTTTTAAGATAGGAAAAAGGGAATATGAGATGACTAAAGAAGAGAAAAATGATTTTGAGTGGGAAGTGGGGGGAGAAATAATAAGAGTAAGAAATAGAAACAAAGTGAAGAAATGGAGAAAATAAAGCTTGAAACATAAGCAAAACTGGGAAGGGCAATGGCAAAATGGAGTAAGAAAAGGGAAGAGCATATGATGTTTGAAATAAACTTTAAAAAGTAGTCAATGAAAGGGAACAAAATTGCAGAAAAACCACAACAGTGTTGATAACAATGACAACTGAGAAAAGATTGATAAATATGAAAAGAGAATAAGAATATTATATGAAAGCAAAAAGATATGAGATGTGTATAGTAAGGAAAAGTGATTTTGAGAGGATAGTGGGAGGAGAAATAATGAGAGTAAGGAATAATTTATAAAAATGAAAAGAAAATAAGAATATTATAAGAAGGGCAAAAAGAATGAGAGCTGACTAAAGAAGGAATAATTATTTTGATAGAATAGAGGAAGGAGAAATAGTAAGAGTAAGGAATAGGAACAAGGCACAGTGTAGGGAAAAATAAGATTTACAATGAAAATTAGAAAGGACAGGAAGAAGGTTAAATGGAGTAAGACAAGGGAACAGTACAATGTGATATTTGAAATAAAAATAGAATAAAAATAATATGGGAATTTAAATAAGAAATAAAAGACAAAGAATAATGAATTAGTTGGAGTCTTAAAAAAGAGTAACACAAATCTTGAAGAGAAATGAGGTGGAATTCATCTCAGCAGAGTTTGCTATTTGCCTTCTGCCTTCTCTTTCTGGATCCGCCTCTGTTTTTTTACCAGCTCATGGTCAGGGGGTGAGCCATCCATCTTCTAGCAGTACCATCTGTATCACCTTCTCCTGCATCTAGAGAGGGCTTCAGGAGGGTGGGGCCTTAGGTCTCCCCTGGGAGACACTGGTTAGCCTTCTGGGAAAATTGTGGATGTGTTCCCCCTGCCCCTGCACCACACATCTTGGTCTCTCTTAGCTTATTTCCAATAATGTGTAGTTTCTGCTGTATTAGCTATACGTATCAAGGGAGAGGCCAATCTGTGTAAGAAGGTCTGTTCTTTCCTGCTTGGTGCTAAGGGCAACTCTGTGAGAAAGCCGAGACTGGGCGGGGCCCTGATTCCCCCTTGCTGCACTTGCCCTAGAAGCCAGTGCATTTTGTCTCCCAGAGAGACAAAATGGGCCCTTTAAGCATTTCTCTTTCCGTCTTTCCCTTGCTGTTATGCCCCCTGCAGGGTGTTGGTGACCCTGTCCTGTCCATTTTGCAGATCTTCCTCTGCTGGTGCTTTGGCTCCTGCATGAGGTGGGGACTGAGTGAACCCTTCCCTTCCTGGATGTTCCATCTCCACTGGGGAAGGGGGTTTGGTCTGGCTGTAAATAATCTCAGGTGCTCCACTCCTTCCCATCCAGCTCTCAGCCCACTGCCCTTGTAGCAGAAACGGTCCTGAACTCTCCACTCTGCATAGCCTCTACCATGCCATCTGCACCAGGCTGGGGTGGGGAAATCCCCTTACTGTGCACCTTTCTGATTTCTCTGCACAGTTGCGCTCAGTGTGAGCAAACTGTGCCCTCAATCCTTTCTCCTTGCTGTCAGGGCAGCTGCACATGGACCCTGCCCTGCATGCCTCAGCCCCCCTTTTACAAAGTCCCTCTGGGCACTCCCACTGTAGCACTGAGTCACTGTCTGGCTTTTCTCACACACCACCCTTCCAAAAAGCCAAAAGTCTCACAGTCGCAGCTGGCCGTGGCCTGTCTCTTCACAACCTTGGTGAAGATAGAATCTCTCTCTACCACCCTCCTGGTTGGTGTTTGTTGCTACAGCTACAGGTGTCCTTCTGTGTGTGTGTGTGTGTGTGTGTGTGTGCATGCGCGCGCATATGTGTAGCCTGGATCTCCCCAACTTTGTGTATCCAAGACACTCCTGGCCTGGGTCTGGGGGTTCTGTGCTCTGGGAGAGGAGGTAGCCTCAGAGCTGTGATTTCTGACCAGGTTCTTCTAGGCCACAGACACCATACCCAGGGTACTTCCCCTTCAACCTATAAAATCTCCTAACCACCCATTGTGAAGCATCTTCTGTACGCCTTGGCTCCAAACTTCCCATCAGCTAAGATTTCGTTGAATGGTCAAGCTTATTTTTAAGAAGATCAGCTGAGAATCTGAGTTGGGAACAAGAGCAAGTAGACTCAGTTTCCACTTATTTGGCTGCCATCTTCTCTTCTCCCAGTTAACTTTTATTTTGTGTTAGAAAGCCTAATTATTGTGAAATTTAACAAAAAGCAGTCAATGTATTTATTCTCTTATGTGGTCTGAGCAATGTTAAATGGGGTTCCAGTAAATTATTATTCATCCAACACAGAAATCATGGTCACTCTGGTGTTTCAGAGCTTCCACATCACCAATGTGGAAATTCAGCACTCATTTCATATGGTTAGGAAGTAGAATGGAGAAGACCAGGGACAAATATAATTTAAAAATTATCAGTCCAATTCCTCCAGGAATGCCCAGTTCAAATCAGTTGTGACATGATATTCATGTGTGTTTAGGGCTGTATTTATTGCTAAACCATGTATCTATCTTTAGGCAGCTCATGTGTGACCATGTGACTTTCAACATACACAAGATTCTGTCATGAAAACCATATCTACCCTGTTAGATTTCAGCCTCATTAATACTTAGGGAATGAGGGGAAACAATAGACACAAGATGACACATCCTCACTTAGGTCGTTGTGAGACCAATTCAGTAATGAAATAAAATAATTTAAACAATCATGACATTATGAACTTAATTTTAAAACATTTAAAAAAGTTACATTAAGAAAACAAAATTAATTGGAAATTTAATTAAAAACTGGAGATAATTTTTTTACAGCAAACCTGTGAAAATTGCAATCTATAATTATACATATACTCTTTTTCATTTTCACTCAAGAAAACTAGAGAAGTTGCCTAGTATTTGTTAGGTAAAGGAGTTTTAAACCAGAAATATTCAGGAAGTTAAGTTATTTGAACTTATCCTTTGACAAGGCATTAACTCCTCAGAATTTTATAAAGGATTTATACATTATTAAATTTTATCATGCTAGCAATGACATGAGTTTTCAAATGTGAATAATGAAATTTGTCCTATCAAAAGCATAGTTATGCATGCGTCTCACTTTGACACAAGATAGTAATAACTCAGTGTTATTATTAAGTTATCGCATTTAGGAAATAGTTGATTTTCAAACCAAATAGCAGAAGAAATATTTAAATTCTGTCATACTGAGATCATTTCAGGATAGATGGATAATGGGCATAGAGTGGTATAATACATTGCTTGTCACAATGAAAATATGAACTTTAAACTATTGTCAGTATATTAAATGCAATGTCTCATAACCAGGATTTCTATATTTCACTTAAATAAATGTTAAAACACAGTTGTTTCAGTTTTCACAAAAATCTGTGGGGTAATCATTTCTGTTTTAATGATGAGTGAACTGTGTGAGTTATACTCTGAGTTCCTAGGGTGGTGTTGAAAGGACCACATTTTCAGAGCTGGTGCTTATTGCAAATTATCATAACTTCCTGCATTGTGATATCAATACAGGAAGCTAATGCAAACTGGTATCCGAAGGCACCTTGTACAATGCCATTTAATGCTGTTAGGATTACCATTTATGTTATTTTTATTGTATTAGCAATAAAGTTCAGATAGCAAGGACTGATAATTAAAGTTTTATGTTGTTATAGTTCATAGACTAGTTCATGGAAATCTAGTATTCATAGATTGATTTTAACATGTTCTAAATTATTAAAGTTGGCAAGGAATCCCAGAAGGCCAAAAGAGTTTAAATGATACATATATCCTTTTTCTGAGCCTGATTTATAAGTTATATTCATACATGAAAACTTACTGCTTGAAACCACAAGAATTAAAAAGACCAGGGGACACATAAGGAGGATGAAGGAATTTTGTAATTGCAGTCTTCTTGAAACAAGAATGACTTGCTGACTTGTTGAAGTTGGCTGAAGGCCTCCTCTACAGGGCACATTACTAGCATAAGCCTGTGGCTGCATTGTTGGGAATTTACTGTCACTGGGGAGAGAATAGGACTGAAGTACATGATCATTGTTGATCTAATGAATTTTAAAATAAATATGGATTTATTTACACTGAATATATTCACCAAACCTCTCTGAGGTTACTTATGATAAGTCAAAAAGAGATAAATAAATTGAAACAAAATAAAATCGATAAAAAGGAAGATGCCAACAGTGAGGACCACATATAATTATTGTGTAGCTCTCTATTCTCTAGATTTCAGGAAAAGAAGGATAACATTTATGGGAATGTTAATATTCAAAAGGAAAGTCAATGGTAAAACATACCACTGTCCAACACTGCACTTCATCCCTGCTCTTAGAGTCTTGCAGCAGCCTCATAGCTGGGCATTCAATGCAACAGATAATAATGAAGCATATACATCTGAATCTGTTCAACTGTTGGAAATAGAGGAGTCTTCACAGCACCAAACAGTATATTCCACCATGAAATTCACAATTTATCTCATGAATCAGATTGTGTTCTTCCTCTAGGTAGTAAGTCCATTAAGAGCAAATTGCAGTACCCTAGCTTGGCATCCCAAGTACTTTACAGCAGATCTCTAGAGTGCCTTTTCATCCCAACTTCTGCTGATCTTTCTTACTAGATACATGGAAATTCTCCCTCTTACCCATACATATCTTTTCTGGTTATTTACCTTTCACCTTTGTACTTTTGCAAAAGTTATAGTCTCTGTCCCTAACAGCCCTTTTCCTGTTCGTCTAAGCTACAAAACTTCACTCATAATTAAATACTGTGTCAAATATCACCTCTTCCTATGTGGACCTTTTCCTGGGTCTCCCAGGTGTTGGGAACTGTCCTGCCTGGATTCAGGTGCTGTAGCCTTGCCAACAGGCGAGAGAGCCCCAAGGATGGAACTGAGGAAGGAGATCTTGAGAAAATAGGCCACTGAGGAGACAAAACCTGTCTCCCTGCCAAGAGCACAGCCCCTTCCTCCCTCACATTGCCCTGTTTGGCCCCAGAGGATGGCTCGTTAGTCGATGACAGATAAGACCCTCTGATGTCAGGGGCAACCTAAGACAGACACAGGCGCATCGGGGCCATCAGGGAAGGACTTGGGGGAAACGGAGAAGGGGCAAAAGACACTAATCCTCAGCTTTGTCATGGCCGGAGTCTTCATTCTATCTGAAAGAAGCCTTCTTATCTCTTGGCTGCTCTGTATGCTGCCTGGCTGGGTCAGTGAAACGATACTAAAGGGAGGTACAGCCCTAAACTGGATCAGGTGGTTCCCGGCAGACAATTAGACCTGAAAAAGGAATGCATTAAATCCTATGAAACTTACTTTGCTAAGAATGTCCTGGCATTAATGAGTACTGATGTTTGGGGTTGAGTATAGAATGTGTTCAGTTTCCCAGGTTTCAGGGCCAAATGGGTGCCACCTTGTCTACCAGACCCTGACCTGAGGAAAATCTCTGTGTTCCTTTAATCAATGCCTTTTGATATTGATTGGTAAGCTTTTCATGCATGCTGTATACCCCTGCGTATGTCATTTTCAATAAAAGCCACGTCAAGAGAAGGGCTCTGGGCATTCTCCACTAGAGGAAATTACCACCTCCTTCTCCTGACAGACTGAGAGTGCCTGGAATGACATTTTCACAGTCCACAGTGACCCAGGGGTTACTTTGCAGGATGGGGTATCCCCCTCCTCCAGGAATTTCATCCACCCTCTCTCCTCAAGTGCTCTCACACATCACATAGCTTCAGCTTTCCTGCCTGTCTCCCTGACTCGACAAAGAGCTTTCTATGAGCATTACTGAATATCTAACATCCAGCAGAGACTAGACCTCAAAGTAGTCAATCGATATTTCTTTGGTAAATAAGTGAACAAAAAATACAGCAATTTTTAAAGAAAACTCTTTTCCTCATGTTAAATTATGGCCAAAAAAATAATAATAATAAAATAAAAAAGATCACTTGGTCCCCCACATTAGGGCTATTCAATATCATAACAGAAGTCTTATTGATGAGTTTTCCAAAAACATAAAATTAATTTTCAAATAACTTCATAAAAGTTCTCTAAAACTTGAGAGAGTAACTACCAAAGCAAGGAAGATGTTCATAATGAAAAATGCAATAACTATTCAGGAATGTAGATTTTCAGAGATCTATCTAGGTATAAGGATAAAACCTAGCATATATAACAAGTTATATGCAGGATGAGTGTGAAGACCCTTGACTTTCTCTCTTAAGTATTACTAGACTTAAGATAATTTAGAACCAAAGTCATTCTCTAGGTTAAGGAACATTACATCCTTAGTGCCCTTTATTGCTGTTTTAGAACAAATGCTTGTAGCCAAGCATTTTGGGCACTGCATTATAAGAGTTAGAAAGTTGAATCAGTGGCCTTCATTGCAAATACCTGGCTGGGGGAGTTACTTGTAAATCCACTGAATGCATTCTGAGAAACTCCGCACCTTCACTGGAACACTTAGATTCTATGGAAATGTTTTTTTTAAAAGCTTAAACATAAGATTTTTCTTAAGAAGCTTCATCAGGTTTCCCTAAAGATGAGTAATGCTTGATTTAGATTCCCTATAGGTTTACAACATAAAAGTTTGAAAGAATCATTTGACCTGGATTTTTTTTCTCCAAGTCAAGCCAGTTTCCTCTGCCTTAGAAAATATATCCCAAGGACTACCTGTCTTTGAACTGCCTAGTGTGCCTGCCAGGAGAATGTAACTGCCAAATGTTTCCAGGTACCTAAAGAAATTGGCTCACTTTATAAAATTATTTCATATTGACTATTGAATTAAGGAAAATATCTAATAAAGGAAAAATCCTGGTTTTGACAGAAGATGTATGTTTTATTTTGAGAGGTGAAATATCTTAACTGAAAGCATACAGTCATAAAATAACAATCTAAAGGAGGTACTTATGTTCTCCCTTATTAAGGCAAGAGGAAAGAAGTTAAGATTGTCTAAAAACAACAGATCATTGAAAACTTACATTGCAGATAGGGGGTAAAACTGTTCAGATTTATGCTGGAATTCGTGAGGAATTTTGTTTTTGTGGTTTTTTTTTTTTTGGTCTGCTCAAAAAAGAGTACTGCCTACTTTTGTTCTTGCAATGATTTTGAATTCATACTGTACAGAAGTATCACAGGTCTATTTTAAGCTTATTTAGTTTAACCAAATTGGATTTTTTTCATAATTTCAAAGGCTCTTTATAGATTAATTAATGTTACAGCTTTCCTGCTAGATTCCTGCACAGGATGAAAACAAACAAATAAAAATTGTCAATAGCTGGGGGAAATTCACCTGAAATTGATTTACTTCTAATGTAAAACACAATCCTGCATTTTTTTTAGAAAAATAGATATATAAATAAAAATGAATATTTTAAAAATTAGTGAATTGTGAATCTGAAAGGAATTAAAGGTTTATCTTTTAATAAAGGCCAGCCTACATCTGTTTTTACCACTTCTCACCTATAAGTAGAACCTAACCAACAAAACAAACAAGCAAGGAAAATATAACCAGCAACAATGAAGGAAAAAAGAAACCAACAGAATCAAGAGGGAAGGGGGGGCAGGGAAGGGGAAGAGAAGGGTCAAGTCAAGGAACATGTATAAAGGACCCATGGACAAAGCCAAAGTGGGGAAAGGGAGGTGGTCGCGGGAGGGGGGGGGGCGGGGGGAGGGAGGGGAAACTGTTAGCGGGAAGGTGGAGACAAATGTATTTGAACAAAAAAAAAAGTAAAATTAAAAAATATATATATATATGAAAAAGAAAAAAACTTTAGTCCTGCCACTCATGCTCATATACTTACCCCTACCACAGAGGGGCTACCAATATAAATACAAAATAAATATAGTATTTATATTATAAATAATGTAAATATATTATATTTATAAATATAAATAATTGTAGGTATAGTAAGTTTAACTACTGTTTGTATAGTAAGGTTTTAAGCATTTAACACAGATTAACTTATATTTATAACAACTCTATAAGTTTGGTGCTATATTATCACCACTTTGCAGATGAGGAAACTGAGGCACAAAAATTAAGTGATTGGGCCAAGTCCCAGAGCTAGCACATTCAGGAGCCACTTAGGCACTTCTATACTCTGACACCAGGATTTTCATGATCACACACTGTAGAGGTTTACCAGGGCAGGGGAGGTCCCTGTTAGATTTTTGCCTTCTTGCACTTTTCTACCATGGATGCTTACCTGGCTATTTATGGTAATGTTGTCACTTCACACATACACCTTGGGAACTCAAGCCTTTACATAGACTCTCTCAGTGTTCTCAGTCGTAACCAATAGTGTTTATTTAGATTTAATTCCTTAAAACTTGTTAAAGCCTATCGTTTTCCAAACTTTGGATATCTAAGTATAGTACCTGGAAACTAAGGCATGAGTCAAAGCTCCTTCTTCCCCTAAATGGCATATTCAATTAACATAAATCTCTTTCCCTGATCAACAGTTCCAAATTTTCCAAGAATTAGAAAATTCTTGAAACACATTTTTAAAAATTTTTTAAAAACTTACAATAATCACATATCGAACACGGAACTGTATTGCAAAATAATCTATGGAATTTTTATTTTTAAGTAGCATCCATTCTATTAATGTGTTACTGTTCTTTAATATCTTCAGATATATAACTTATTTCACTATTTAACAGCCCAAATAAGACAGGTAAATGGGATCGACATTCATTTTTCTGTTTCGCTAACGTTAAACATTGTTTAGAAACAAACATGCCACTACGCTATTCTTTCTTTCCTTAGAAAATAATACACTCAATAATAAAATATTAATAACTTTTTTAAAATTTTCAGTCAATGAAATTAATAGGTTAAAAGTTAAAATCTAGAATTAAATCTAGAATTTAAGATGGGGAAGAAAAAATGAGTTGTTTTTAGTACTTTCCTAAAGCAATGAGAAATAAGGTCTACTTAAGCAACAGGAATAAAAAGAAATTCTGCCAATGTCAATCTGTTACTCTAGCAAACTTAATAAGCAAATTGGAGCTCTGCACAGTTAACGTAATCAATGTTATGCAATCAATAATGAAAACAGCCAAAAACACTGACTAAACCTTGCCATGGCCAATTTAGTCCCATCATCTTGACATATCACATTGGTTTTCTAAAAGAGTTTTCTGCCTGATGGATGCTCTGAGAACTTAAAATAATCCATTTAAGGCTCTGCAGTAACAATTCACCTCACTCTGCCTTTGACTTAAAACTGTTTATGCATCCTCCACTAACTCCTAGGAGAAACTCACTTCCTGAAACATAACAAACTGGGCTAATCGATACAATAAACTGAACACCACAGTCTTCTTTTGATATGCAAGGTGAAGATAGTTTAATAACCACTGGTATTTGACACAGTACAATTTTGCCATATCTACACAACCGCTTTTTGGAGAACTGCACATTATTTGAATGTATAATTAACCTTTTAAAATCAGGGCATTTGACTAGCATGGAAAAGTAAAATCATTCCAATACAAATTCTAAGCCTGCCTATAAAGCTGCAAAAACTAACATATGCATGAATGCTAGCTTAAATGCAGCTTCAGATTCATATTATGGAGATTTGTTGTACCTAGTAAAAATAGATTTGTTGCAGCTAGGTACTGATCAAAGAGCAAATAAGTAAGTACTATGAAGCAGAAAAATTGTGCCCCATCAAAATCAATAATTTTTTCAAATGACATATTAAATAAAAGAGACCGAGAACATTTTCTTTAATTATTTTACCTAAATATAAAATATTTGGGATATTTAATTCAAAATTATTGAGCTGCTAAAATCATATGATATGGGTAAAAATGGCATCATTTTAATTACAATTAAGTTGAATATTGAAATATATGTAATATTTAGATTGACTTTTATTACTTGAAAGTTGAGTGGTCACCATATATAATTTTGAAAAAATTAGTATGGTAATCTTGAGTGCTTCCCAGATTCCCCTTTAGGAATAAAAATCAGACTCCTGCAGCTGCTCCCAGTACTGCTGTCGAAGCCCTCAGCTGTCAGTCCCCTGTAGGGACTGCAGAGCTGCCTCGTCCCGGTCAAGCCTCAGTCCTGGGGCAGTCCTCGTTCACTGAATGGTTAATTTCCTTGACACTTCTTTCTTTCCAAGGTTTATGCAAAGTTATGCATGGATATGACTGACCCAATCCTCTTGCCCAAATGGGTGCAATTCAGAAAAGTTATTCCAGCTTCAGAATTCCCCATGGTTTTTGTGGGGCTTCTACTGAGACCTATTAGACTTCCTGTACAATCACATCCATCTCAAAATCTGCTTCCCAGGCAACCCACCCTATGGAGGTAGATGTTAAAGCCATTTAAAAACTAAAGTAGTTTTCCAATTCTGTATCTACATAATATATACGTATATATAACAGCCTATGGCTTAATGTATTAATACTATTAATAGTTATATGATATGTAATATAAGAATAATCCAAACAATAAGATTAATTTATTTGGAATAACAATATGGTAAAACAGTAGAAAGTATATTTTTCTCTACATCCGTATCTCTACCCCTTTTCCATGTTCAAGCTCTACATATCCATGCTCTACAACAGTTCTTACTGTGCACCAGTTTATTTATCACCTGTAGATTGCATTCGGTAGAATCCTGATACTTGTAAATGGACGGGTAGTCTATTGCACTGCTATGATTGCTGAGTGACTTCAAGGTCAATAGATTTATTTTGGCATCTGTGTGTATTCTTAATCTTATTTATTACACTTCTTGACAACATATTAAAAATAGAAATCTCCTTAATGGTTTATAACCTTTTGAGTCAATTACTAAAGTACATGTAGATTATATATATCTATAACTTGCAATTAAAAAACAAAATGATAAAGTATTTTGTATTGTTATAAAAGGGTTATTTAATAACAGTAGTTATGTGGCTGACATCCAAGTCAATGTACCTTAGTGTAAACTTTCTTCCTGAGGAGCTACTCTAACTCAAGGCCACTGTATGAATCAAATGGCAGTCTAAATTTTAAGCCAGCGATGCCATTTTCTTGTTGTTTGACCCATCAAAATTAAGAAATGTAGAGCCTAATTTGTTAATGATTGTAGGTACTTGGACTAAAAAGCATGCTGGGTTGACAGCAGAGTTGGCTTCCACCTAAGAAGAAGTGGCTGGTAGAAAACAAGGAGCTGAGGATGGCAAGTGGAAGTAATGAGTCAGAAGATGAGCCCTAGAATAACAGTCCAGGATCTCTTCCTGCTAAGACTCTGAGACTACCCTTACTTCTTCCTATTATGCCTGATTTGTTCATCTTTTCCTGGGTTTCAGTGAATTTTTACTAAGTTCTCTTTTATTTAAACTAATGCTGAGTAGGCGTCTCTTCTTGGTGACCACCCATGGTCTAAATAGACAAGTTACAAAAAGGAAATTGTGGATAATGATGCTAGACCATGTATGAGAAATAATTTATATTATTAGGCCAAAATATATGTTAAATTCAGTTATCGTAATAAGAAATGCAATTTCATTCTGTGTTCATCCAAACTGTGTAAAATTATACAGCTTCAAAGGATTTGACCACTTTCAACATTCTGTCTTCATCTGTGTCCTCCAGAGATTCAACTTTATATTCTGGTTATATAGCTTCTCATACCAAACTTCAAAGAAAACTGTTGGATGTGGTTTTTCACATTTATCTTCATCTATCATAAACATTTTTTAAAAATCAAAAATAGTAACATTGTGTGCCAATTTATTCTATTTTATAATTTGATAAAAATTAAGGAAACTCATGCAGTACCTCTGTATACAGGATGTTCTGCAAAATAAAGATAAAATATTATGGCTGAATTCAGGTAAAAATTAAGATTATTTTCATCATTTTATTAAATTTATTTTCACATAAATTATTTCATTTAATGTGAACTTTATCTTTCACTTAACTTTCAAACTTACTTTATGTAAAAGCAAAGCATTATGTTTGGCTTGCTGTCATTAAACCACATCAAAAGTTACTCTGCATACCTCTGCCAAAGTAGAGCAAAATGACTGTGTTTCCTGATAGTATCATAACTCTTCAAAGGTCTTTTCAAAGAGCTTTGCATTTTAGATGAGTTAAGCAGACATTTAAACTACAAGAAATAGCACATTTTTTAACACTCAGTAGCTGGGATTTGTTCATTTTACTAGCACATTGCTACTTATGGTTATGAAGCAAAAGTAGAGTTCTAACAATTGGCGATGTGGGCATTTTCATTAGAGAGTAGAGAATTATAAAGCTCTTTGACACCAGGAAGATTTTCAGGTAGTACCAGGAGCTTATGATGAAAGAGTCATACATTTAAGTACAAAGACAAAAGCCACAGAGAAGACAAAAAGAAGCTAGGGGATGTGAGCAAATAATTCTGGCTTGACTCAAAAGAAAAAAAAAGATCAGGAGACTAAAGCTGTGTAAGTCTCACCCCTCTTGAATTGGTGTAGTGTATTCAATTACACAGGCATAGCATGGCAACCAACTAAGAATCCAAGTGTGTGTTAAAAACAAAAACAAAAGCAGGCCCAGACAGTTATGGGCTCAATCACAGCATGCTTTACAACCATGAAAGCTGATTAGGGGTTTTCTAGTTATTTGCGGACATTTTCTGTTTAGTCAAATCGGTATATGTAAAAGCCACAAGGTCTGAAAAATATGGCGCAGCTCAAAGTGGCAGTGAGTCTCTGTACGTAGAGAGCAGATTTGTTGAGAGTTTGGGGAAAAGAAGTTAGATGTATGTACAGTCCGCAGATTGTAGACAGTTTTACCTTCCATGTCCATTTTGATTTCATGTGAAAGGTTATTGGATGTCTTTGAAAGTTTCTCAATATGCTAGTAAAACATGGCTAGTGTCCTAATGTAAGGGGATTCATTAAACTAGGAAGCTCAGAGGATATGAGATCAATTTCAAACCCACCGTAACAGGCTGAGTAAAAGAAGTGTAATAGCTGTTACTTGGCCACAGTAAACTGCCTATTTGGGATGAGGGAAGCTGTACATATCAGTATGTAAAAGCAGAATCTACTTAGGTTCAAAATTATCCTCAGAATTTATTTGATTTGTGTCTTTGGCCAAGTTTTTTTGTTTTTTGTTTGTTTGTTTGTTTTTTGTCTCTGGACTCCAGTTTCCTCATCTGCAAAATTTTGTGATAAGTTAGTAACTGTCTTATAGAATGTTGTAAGGATAAATCAAGTCAAAATATACAAATCACTTAGACCAATACCTGAATTAATAAATGCTAGAAGTAACTTTTTTATGGAAGATAGGGAATGATGTCCTGCTTGAAAGACAGAGAAGGTAGAATAACTGCCACACATTTTTAAAAGACAATGTAAGTGATTAAAATTAAGTGAATATGTAAGTGATTCACCTCTAGCCATACCCAGGCTCTAAATAAACTCACTTCCCAGTGCTGTTGTCTGCATGCGCGTCATTACCACTCCCATTTAAGCAGGCTCAGAGCATTACACTTGTCTTCATTCACGTCTCTTTTTCCTTTTGTTAAAATAGTTACTAAGATTTATATTTCTGAAGACAAACAAACAAAGCATCCTCGTTGGTCACTTTTACATTAGTACTTAAAAATTTCAGTCCAAATTGTCATCATAACAAGTCTGGGTTAATGGCAATAGTTCCAAGCTGCTTTGCCTATCATACCTGCTCATTGTGAGATTTTTTTTCTTCTTTCATTTTTATATGCTCATTAATATGCAAAGGACATTCACTGCAAGATTTAAAATAAGGGTCCTTTTACTATATTACCTCTCTACTTAAACTTTTCAGTATAATCTATTTCTACTGTAACACTTTCATCCCTATACTTTTCTTCTGTTTTGCCTGTGAATCATTTTCTTCACTCTTCTGTTCCCCCGGCTCTTGCCCTTGGGTTCCTCATTACCTCTCATTCACACGGTGCCCATCCTGCTTTGGGACGCATGTTTTTCTGCTTGCCTGAAATACATGTATAATTCCTCAACCATGTAAAACACCCCAATTCTATCTATTCTTCTAGAGTGAGAGCACCAACTCAATTTAGAAGTGTGAAGAATAGTTATGTATTTTGAATGAAGAATGCTGCTGTTTAAATTGGCTAGAAATTACAGTCAGAATTCCTTTGACTATGTAAGGCCTTTTCAGTATCTGCAAAGCAATCACAGGCCCCTGTGACACAATTTTGCAGTGCATTGTACACCATGTGCAAGTCAAATAACTTAAAGTATTGCCCTCAAAATAAATAGCAAGGCTTGAAGGTAGCGATTGTAATTGTATTGATTACTACTACTGACACAGTGTCCAGCAAATACTAGCGGTATTGTATATTCTGTTGAACCAGGATTTGAGGCACCTCTCAGAATTTAGTCGAAGTGAAAATGAATTATAAAATTAAGATTATTGGACATAATAAAATAATGTACTTCAATAATTCATTATTACTTTGGCATGTTATAAATCCTTTAGAATCTACAATAAACAGAAGACTGCTAAATTATGTGGATAACTTTAAATTTGTAAAGTAGAGAGTTTAACCCAAGACAATGTGTAGACTTGCTGATGTTTGGTACTGACTAAGAATCTGAAACTAATAACCATGTGAAACTAATAAACTTTTAATTCTGAAAGAAAATGATTAGCAGCCCCAAATACCTAAAAATGTGTTTGGCTTTATGAAAGCTTATGATCATAGCATTGAATATTATAATTCCTCTGAAAATGGCATAAAAGACCCTCAACAACAGTAGGTATCCCAAATGGTTTGGGGTTGATTTCTTAAAGAATAATGACAGAGAAAATATATAATAGATAGTAAAATAGGAGGGAGAAACAAACAAGACTGAACTCTACTTATTTAAGAAGAGAGATCTACTTAAAATTAACATTAGCTTATATAGTAGTATGAGGCAACCTCAGTTAAAAAAAATAAAATCATTTTTTATTCAGAGACACGCTTCATGTAATCAGTGGAATGAAGAAAAAGAAATGGTCAGAGCCTTTGTGCCTTAAAATTATATAACAGGTTTGCAATATAACCAACAAGTACCAACACTATCTACTTTCAGATAACTGAATAAAAAGGCAAAAAAAATGGTAACTTTTTAAATTTTCATAATTAAAGCTCTAATTCTTACTTCAAAACAGTTTTAATTTTTAATTTAAAACAGATCATTCCCCTGCTACTACTTTTTTAATACTAAATTTTTTTTTTACCAAATTCTAATTTTCATAACTATGCCATGCTATCACATTAAGAAAGCAAAGCATTAATCTGAAATTCATAGTTTATTAAAATAATATATGTTTTCTTAGCTGTGGACACTATCTTTAAAGTTTATCTTTGACTCACCTTTGCATTTTCCAGTATCTGGATTAAAATGTATATTAAATAAATAAGTGAATTAATTTATATTAAATAATAAAAGTAAATATTACCTCTTTTAGAAGGAACAAATCTTAAGAGTATCTTTTAAAAGCATGGTAATTTTATATGAATTTTTCATGTTGATATACATTTAAAACAGTGCTTGAAAGAGAAATAAAAATCTAATATCTTCTAAGACTCAGAAAATATATGATTAAATTTTCTAATGGAAATTGTTTATTGAAATTGCAGATATATTTAAAAATGTTTACTAATTAAAACTAAGAAATCCTTAATGAGTCATGGCATTATATACATATATATCAAAAAGATATTTAAGGAAAGGAAAAAGTTAAATGCCTAATTCTATTAATGTCTTGCCTACTTTGCTTATTTCAGTTTGTGCAACTTAACCTGACCCATTGTTCTCTTTATTTCTCCAACAATTAGTCATCATATAGTTCTATAAAGCAAAGGTAGGAATGGTAAAAGCAGAGCAGACATATAGTTTGCCTGATATCTCACTGATTTTTTTTCCAATAATAGAATTCATTTGAGTTTTTCTTGCCTGGAATGCCCTATAGCTTTTATGTTAACCTACTTAAATCGTTGATATTCTGAAAGGCTTAATTCAAGACTCAAATTGCCTGCTGTTGAAGCACAGGTAGTTCTGTGTTATTGTCACCTTTTAAGCCCAAGCTGAGATCCTCACTTGACTGTGACTTTAGGATATGTGACCTCAAAGCACGTGTGGAAATAGCAGGCATAGAGCTGGCACCTGAGAAAGTTGCTGAGATGTTGTCTGGTCTGAGACTCCTGGCTCCATGGAAATTACATTCTTATTTACACACCTCATGACACTTAACTGTGTCTAGCCCATGCCAGAGTGGAAAGAATTCCTGGAAAATCTGCTGTTCGCTATCTCAGCATCAAAATTATATAAAAATTTTCTCAGCCTATCGAGAGAAGTAGACTGGCTATTTCTGCTCTCTTACTTGTGACAATGATTTATGAGCCTGCCACAAAAATCCCATCAGGATCAACAGTTTAGAGTAGTAACAAAATAGTCAACACCAGTGTCTTAGAAATTGACATATTTACATAAGTTGTTATCAAGACTTTCTGCATACATTAACCATATTTGATACTTATAACTCTTATGTAAGGAAACATTCATATTTTTTTAGGCTGGAAGCAGGCCCAGAGAAGACAAAGAATACAACATTTATGAAATATAGAATGTAACTGGGATTTGAGGCCACCAGTTCCAATTTTAAGAGTAGTGATCTTTCTAATCCAAATATGCTAAGAACTGTGTGAAAGAATTAAAGGCTACATGCATGACCAAGCCACAGTCAGGGACAGTTTTATACATTCACTCTTATTCATTCACTCATTTAACTAATAACTATTTATTTGGGTTCCATTAAGTTCTAAGTGTGAGAAAGAAGAGGGAATAAAAGAAACTTTCAATAAGATAGCAGAAACAAAAAGCAGAGAGGGAAACAAGAAATTAGAAAAGAAGAATATAGTCCTGAAAGCAGGACATTTTGCCTGGGGAATTAGGAAAGATGTCTAAGAGAGGCCACATGTTGAAAATCTATGAATGTATCTAAGGTATTTGGACTTTATTGAAATAATGAACTAACTTAACTCATGAGGTTCAAAATCAGACAATTGCATGACCAGTTTGCATTCAAAATAAAAGAAAAAATTTATATGGAACCATAAACGACCCCGAATAGCCTCAGCAATTTTGAGAAAGAAACACAAAGGAGGAGGGATCACAATACCAGACATCAAACTCTACTACAAAGCCACTATACTCAAAACAATCTGGTACTGGCGCAAGAACAGACCCATAGACCAGTGGAACAGAATAGAAAGCCCAGAAATAAGCCCAGGTCTCTATGGGCATCTAATATTTGACAAAGGGGGCAGAGGCATAAAATGGAGCAATAATAGTCTCTTCAAAAAATGCTGTTGGGAGAGCTGGACGGCTACATGCAAAAAATTGAAATTGGATCATCAGTTGACACCAGACACAAAAATAAACTCAAGATGGATAAAAGACTTAAATATAAGTCGCAACACCATCAAAGTCCTAGAGGAGAACATTGGCAGGAAACTCTCTCAGATATCCCACGCAGCAATTTTTTCACCGATATGTCTCCTAAAGCGAGGGACATAAAGGAAAGAGTAAACAAGTGGGACCTCATTAAAATAAGAAGCTTCTGCATGGCTAAAGAAAACATCAGCAGAATGAAAAGGGAACCAACCCTATGGGAAAATATATTTGCTAATGATACATCAGATAGAGGTTTGATCTCCAAGACATATAAAGAACTCACCCGACTCCACTCCAAGAAGACAAACGATCCAATCAAAAAATGGTCAAAGGACCTGGGCAGACGCTTTTCCAAGGAGGAGATACAGAGGGCCCAGAGGCATTTGAAAGGATGCTCAGCATCACTAGCCATCAGAGAAATGCAGATCAAAACCACCATGAGGTACCACCTCACACCGGTCAGAATGGCCATCATAAACAGATCAACAAACAACAGGTGCTGGCGAGGTTGTGGAGAAAAGGGAACCCTAGTCCACTGTTGGTGGGAATGCAGACTGGTGTAGCCACTGGGGAAAGCAGTGTGGAATTTCCTCAAAAAGCTGAAAATGGAACTGCCTTTTGATCCAGTGATTCCCCTGCTGGGACTATACCCTAAGAATACCAAAACGCCAATACAAAAGAACCTATGCACCCCAATGTTCATAGCAGCGCAATTTACAATAGCCAAGTGTTGGAAGCAACCTAAATGCCCATCAGTAGATGATTGGATCAAAAACTGATGGCACATATACACAATGGAATAGTACGCAGCAGAAAGAAAAAAAGAACTACTAAACTTCGCAACAGCATGGATGGAACTAGAGAGCATCATGCTAAGTGAAATAAGCCAGGTGGTGAAAGACAAATACCACATGATCTCACCTATAAGCGGAACCTAACCAACAATACAAAGATGCAAGGAAAATAAGACCAGCAACACTGAAAGGAAAAGAAATCAACAAAGACAAGAGGGAAGGGGCGGGGGCGGGGCAAGGGAAGAGAAGGGGAAAGTCAAGGAACATATAGCAAGGACTCATGGACAAAACCAAAGGGGAAGAGCTGAGGGAGGGAAGGAGGGAGGGGGCAAGGGAAAGTGTTGGGAGGGAGGCAGAGACAAATGTCTTTGAAAAAATAAATTAAAATAAAATTTTAAAAAAAGTTAAAAAAAAAAAGAAGATAACTTTAGCTGCTTGGTAGAGAATGGTTGGAGGAGACATGGGCAAGGAAATGTCCCAAGAGACCAAGTGAGGGGTAGTTTTCTGCCTTTACAAGTAGGGGAACAATGAGGATAGACTGCACAGAAATATATTCAATTCAGAAATTTAATATTATACATAGAATGCAGGAAGTTTTTCTGTTACATGTGAGTCTTCCTAGCACTGCATAAATAAGAAGAAAATATTCAACTCCACTGTAATGTAGTGAATGTCCTCTTGGCTGTATGTCTCATAGAATAAACTGAAACAATACTTTCCTTCAGTGGCAGCTGACCCCTCTGGCAACTATTGACTCCCCAGTGTCCTGGTTCTGATTTCAGGCCCATTGTATTGTGGAGAAGGTGGCTTTGGAAAGAAGGAAAAACACTCTTTTATTCCTATTTCTCTTGGCAGGTACTAATTGGGGTGAGATATGAAAATTAAGTGTGGGGGAAAAAGGGAATTTTTTCGGTCATGTCTAATGTGACTTTGACTCAAGTTAGGTTGTCCAGATCTAGTTCACTGAAGAGAGAATGCAGTGGGATAAACGACCCGGCCTCATTGGTACCGTGGGCTATCGAAGGGGACATAGCGATGCAGAAAAACTGTGAGAGGTCAGGAAGAGATTCTCAAAGGTGATGGCATAGGTTAAAAAGTACTTAATAAATTATCCTTTTAATAAAGTATTGTTTATTTAGCCAAATGTTCTGCATTTCTATCATAAAATAGCTTTAAAAAGTTTTTTTTTTTGCCTTTTATTTTCTTACAATTTAGTCAATAATTTGGCCTTTACTTGTTCTTATTTATAATCCCATTTCCCTTTTCGAGCTGTGAGCAGATTTCTTTTTTTATGGGCTTATGGATAGTCCCTTTAGGCTTTCTTACATCTAATTATTTTGATTTTTTCTCTCTGCTGTTTGGCTTTTATATAACTTCTTGTTTAGGGTCATACCTGGTGGAGTTTGGTACTCTATTAGCTCTTTGTTATTAAAGTTCTAAAGTTTTCTGAATCAGATACAAAAATTTGAAACCAAAAGAAAGCTATACCTTTCCTTTTTGTCTTTCAATGCCCCGAGTAGTGCTGTAGGCATAGATGAATTGGTGTGGCAAGAGATTTTCTTAATAAGAATTACAACATAAGAAGACTCTAGGTGTTATACTCTAGTTGGTTAATATAATCTAAGACTCTCCCGGTGCCTCTTTAATTTGCTTGCATTTTGACATTACCAGACAACAGAGTATGTTGTCTCCAGTTTGTTACGGTATCCTCAGCTCCTAGCACTGTGCTGAAAGCAGAACATGCGCTTACTGAACATTTAAACTTGACCCTAATCATTTCTTCCATTTTGCTCTGTCTCTGCTATATACCAACTATCCTGATTTATTTTCTTTTCTCTACATCCTCTCTCCACGTCTATTCTAACTGCAACCACCTGATGAAAGTCTCCACTTCAGCTGTGGCTCTTTCAAGTAACTCCCTGGGGAGGTAGAAGTGCTCTTCCACATACTTGGCGCCTCGAACATTCTTCCAGATAATATTTAAAAAATTTAATAGTAATTCCTTTCTTTGACATGATTATATTCTTGAATATTTAAGGAGGGTGACAATAGAAATTATCAGCCAAACAACATTCTCGTTCAAGGCAAATGCTGAACAGAAAGGAACACAGGCCTGGGACTTCAGGTGACCCAATCTGTAATGACATAGGCACATTTTTGTCTTTGTATTCCAAGTGCCTAGCACAGTTTCAGACACACAAGAGGAGCTTAAAAAATGGTAAGGAAAAGAAGTTTTGAATAACCAAATATGGAATTTCAAACTTTTCAAGCAGAAAAACATTAGAATTTAGAGAATGAACACATGGACTTTAGGCATTGGCTCTACCACTTACTATATTTATGAAGTTTGAACAACCCATCTTTTACATTCTCCATTTTCTCATCTCTGTTAGGGACATTATACCGTGTATGTAACTAATATGATTGTTAGATTAATTTTTTTTAACTTGAGTTATATGTATGATAAAACAAGTAATACAAAAATGTTGGTATTACTCAAACCACATTAAAATTTTACTGTATGTTGCTTCTCATCACCTGGGTATGCAGTATTCTTACCTATAATGTACAGGTATTGTACATCTTGGGACTGAAGTGTTGTACTTTTAGCCTCACGGCATTAAATGGGTTAATATATGTAAATTACTTAGAACAGAAATTAGTATGTGGTATATAAATGTATATTTAACAAGTAAGCATTAATATTTAATTTTTGGTTTACTTTTACAAGAAATCTGCAGAACATTCACCTTCATATTATAGCTCATCAGAGTTTAAGACTGTAAGTTCTGGTTTTAAATCATGTCTTTAAAACCCTAGGTATATTATCTCAGGCAATGCATTTAAGATTTCTTTTTGTCTGTTTTTTTCCTCTGTAAAGAGGGGATAGGGTAACTTATGGGGAAGATTATGAATATTAAATTAGCCATTAAATGCGAATTTTGGAAAAAAAATATTTACAGCAGTGCTGGCATAGAAAAGTCTCAATAAATATTTGCTACCAGTTATTATTTTCATATACACTAAGTATACAGTAAAATTGTTTTTATATTAACCCATGAGATCTTTCATAATATTCCTGAAAATTCAAAAATATCTAATAGTGTCAAAATTTGTTTTATACTCAGGGAAATAATAAGTGTATCAAATATAATTTACATCAAGTAAACATATATTTTTATATAGCTGTGTTTTATTTTTTACTTTTTATTTTAAGAAAGCAAAACTTTATATGCAAGCATAATGCTCCTTCTGAAATTAGGTTAAACACCTAAATTACATTATGAGTTTGTGGATATAGTTGATTCTAAACAATGTCATAGGTCCTATAAAAAGTGCTTTCATATTGGTTGATATTGTAATCAGTGTTAATATCCACTTCACACCTTCACCCCAAATATCACTTAATTTTAGTCACTTCAACCTAGTAAATAAATAATTCACTAGGAGGGAAAACTATCAGGTTTCTATAAACCTAATAAAAATTTTTAAATTTAAAAATTTCAATTGGTTTTGGTATTAGTTTTGTTGATACAGTTTAAAACTGTTATGTATAAAAAATGTTCCAACACATATTATGCATAATTAAAACTAAAATGTGTAGATTTGTATATAATAAAAACTGATACTCTTCATAAAAGTCTTTCAAAATCTTTGCACTCTTCTTAGAGTGTCCATTTTACTGTGGTTCTAACATTAATGCTAATCTCAGTTCTCATTGTTTTATTCATATTCTTAAGAAATATCTAAGAAGTATTGTTGCTTTTTTCAATATTTATAAATCTTTCACATGTCTAGTGACTCCATTTCTCGTAATTCTACCTATTCTATTGCACTGTTAAATTTCAAAAAGGCCCTGCATTAATATTTATTGTAATCTTATGACTTGAAGCATTCACATGTTTATTTGAATGCTAAAAACATACACTATACCACACAGCAAAAATTCTGTCATCATCAATCACAAAGCAGTTAAAAGCATAAATATTTGGAGTCAGAGTTATAGGAATTTGCCTTTATTATTTATGAGAAAAATCACTTTCAATGTGTATTGTATAATATTGATTTGTGTGGTAAAATTAGGCAGTTAGCTATTGACTTCTACTTATATATCACCATGACATTTTTCACAAGTATTTAGCCTGAAAGGTAATATTTCCTTGGCTCATATTTTACTTGGAAGAAAACTTTTAAAGTTCATGATATAGCAGTTGGCACATAGTAAGTGCTCAATATATATTTATTTTGATTATTCTTCTTCAGTTTTAATGTTTCCCTCTTATTTACATTTGTAAGAATTTGATAATGTACAAACACCCGAGGAGGTATTTGGTTCATGACTAAAGTTACTGGCAATTTGGTCCTGCCCAAACTTCCACTCTTAGAAAACATTCTTGGATTTAAATTGTCCATAACATTTATTTATACTTTGGGTTTTTTAGGATTAATACATAAAAAAATGTATTTTGTACATTTTTTTGTACAAAAAAATGTATTTTTTAGGATTAATACATAAAAAAATAGTACAACACTATCATGTTGTATTGGTCCAATCATTTTTTTGTGATTGTACTGCCAATAATAACCCTTCTTGCCTCAGCAGCCTAGCTGGCAGTGAGGCATGGCATGAGGTCAATGGGTTGTGTGGACCCAGTATCTCTGTGGACATTTTGGTGCAGGACCAGATATCAAACACCTTTTCGTGTGGACCAATACAATACCCGTTGTCCTGCAAAGATTATTATTTATGGCTTATAGTCTCCTTCTCCCCCTCCTCCAGCTCTTCCTCTTCTTTTCCTTCTTCTAATAATTCCTCAGAAATGTAAAAGAGTCTAATGTAGTTCCCATATACATTTAACACCTAAACTGTTTTTGCTCATCCATCATTGGCGAGTACACTACAGTCATCTCTCCCGGCTGCCCTCTATCTTCGAGCATCAAGTACCTTCAAAGTCCTTTTCTAATGCCTCCTATCTGCATTCTCTTTTCAGTATCATTCTTTAGCTTGTTATTTATGATTTTGTAATTGCTGCACCATCGCTCTCTTGGTTTCTGTAGTACTGGGTAGTTTAGCCCACTTATTTTAGCCAGGCTTCCTGAATTGCAATTTAGCCTGGAACTCAGATTCTCACTTTAGTGGGAAGGAAGCGTAATTATTGTTCATTTCTCAATTCATAATTTCAATTCATGTTAGAGAGGGACAGAGTTTTTTAAATGAAGAAACATTCTAATAATTAACAAAATTCTCTGAGAACTGTATTAGTTCTGACATTAATAGCTTTGCTGGAAGACTGCCTTTCCTCTCTGTGCCAGAGTGTTCCAGAATCATCATTGCTGTGTTACTCGTTAGTGAGGCTTTGTCATGAAACATGTGTATTCCTGGACTCAGAAAGATTAATCCTGGACTCAGAAAGAAAACAACACTTCTAAGGAGATATACAACATGTAACCAGTAGCATATAAATTAGTTAATACTAGGAGCCAAATCCCGAAAATTCTAATGAGGAAATAAATGATTTATATCATGCCTTATTACTTAAAACAAAAAAAAAAACTGGAAAATATTAATTGATTAGGTGATAGTAGAGTATTAATCCAAGATGATAAAAAAAAATATTGCATTAACAAATAACTAAACAAAAAAAGTTAGTAGATTTTATAGTAGAATTTTATACTATTTTCTTATATTTCCAATATGTTGGCAAGCATTTTTTAAAATTTTGGATGAATTATAAATGGATTTATTTTCATCTTTGAAAAACCAGGCATATTTATGTGTACAATAAACATACACACAAGTGTACAGGAAAAAAACCCTCAAATCCAGATACCAGGATTTTGTAAATTAGAATTTGAAAACCCTGAAACAAAGTTGAAACCAATTTAGGAAAAAAATATTATAAAGTCAGATATTTTATTTCATGGTCCATAGGCAATGACGTATTATAAATTTCAGTAAAAGATAGGAACCTGTTTTCTTACATTGCATGTTCTCTAATATCTTTCTTTGTAAAACTCTTTATAAGCAAGTAATATATGAATGATGAAAATTAAAGAATAAAAATATAGGTTCTTCATGGTTCCTTTGTTTTTCTATGAAGCAGCAATTTTTCTATCATTATCCATTTCCAATTAAAACATTCAAAGAATTACTATAACATAATGAAAAGTGTGCTCCACTATGTTAAGAAACAAATTAAAGCAGAAAATTATATAGAAATAAGTCTAATAACAGCAAGTAATTCCCGAGGGGTTACTTTTTGTTGGACACCATGCAAATCACTTTACAAAGATTAGCTCTATTTCCCTCTTAATAACACTTTGGGTTTTGTCTTTCAGTTACAAAGAAACAAAGAGAAGATAAAATCTAAAGTATGTTACTAAAATCTGCATATTTTTCATGGGCACTATAACTTTGTAGCTTTGGCATGCTATGTATATGTTTCCTTTACTAAGTTTCTTTTTGCAAAGGAATATTTAGGCAGACAGTTTGGTTTATCTTTAAAGATTGTTTTTGATTTTTTAAAAAATGAATTCTAATAACTATGAATGGTGCCACTTGGGTACTGGGAATATCAGGCGGAACACTTTGTAAAGTATGTGATTGTCTAATCACTATGCTGTACCCCTGAAACCAATGCAAAATAATATTGAAAGTAAACTGTAATTAAAAAATACAAATTAAAGTTACAAAAGAAGTATAGGAAGTGAGACCAAAGGATTCCCATATCATTGTACACAATAAAATAAAGGAAAATATCAAGTGATTTCAATTGGATCTAACAAATAAATACAGGCATTCCGTGACTTAGTAAAGTCACAGTAAGTGCAAATATGAGGCCACTACCTTTGGGCAATGTAACAGTTACTTCTAGGATCAATTCATGTGTACTCTATTTAATTTTATTATTACATTACCAATCTGCCTTGTACCAAAGTTATTTAATATGGAAGCTTTTTCTTAAACTTGATTTTAGGATCATTTCTTAGTCAATCACCTATTTCCCATTGCAAATAGCATAGTGCCTTTCAGATAATAGAGAGTGGATGCACACTTGTTTAATTATAACAATAGTTTATTACAACAAAGTAGCCTGGGAATGCCATTGTACTACACAACAGAACTGTGACTCAACTTTTACTTGTCTCTTTGTCTTTATGATCACATGCCAGGTAAGAGAACCTACCTGCCAGCACAGAGTTGTATGAGAGGGATACTTCCCCAGCTTCTGAAGCCCAAGCTTGGCCAAACCGAGCAAATGCACTTGCTTGACTTCATACCTCAGACTTGGAACCTGGCCAAATCGTTGCATATGAAAGAGGATACATTACTATTTTGAATTATTAGACGAGATCATTTAAGAAAAACATTGTGCTATCTAAAAACTTCCCATTCTATATTTTTCTTTTCAGAAGCAGGCCAAAACAACTTTATAATTTTTTGTACTTAAAACAAAATTAAATCAACATGACTGTTAATTTTTATTTTTTTCTTACCATTATAAACAATTACTTTCGTACAAACAATTGAGTTGACCTTACAGACATCATAGACAGTTAAATGTTGAAAATCCCATATGATCATCTGCTGATTTGAGGTATTTTGCTCAATTGGTACCTGGATAATGCGTGGATAAGAATATATTTGTATACTGCCCAATTCATTCTAGGAAAACTGAAACATGACTAAATTTCATGAGGCTTAGAACTACTTTTATGTATCTCTTGATCTTGATTCCCACCATTTACACTTGGTAGATACTCATAAAAATGTACTAATGCAAATTAAAAGCTGTTATTATACAGCTGCAACTTTATAATATAGCACAGACATAGTATATAATTTTTAATAACATATATACATATATTTTCTAGAAAGTACAAACAAAAATTTAAAACTGAAATTATTTATATTATTTAAAATATATTTTCAAAATAAGAAATGAATAATAATAAGGACTAATAGCAATGTGTCTTCTTTAGTTCTAATACATTTATGTTGAGACTTGATTGATAATATTTGTTAGGAAATACAAGTGATATTTTAAAATTCGTTCTTAAGTTAATATTAATTCCAAAAATTTGCTTATAATTCAAGTGCAGCTGTACTATGGAAATCATCCAATTATAAGAGAAATAGCTCTAGTTTTCTATAACATTACATTTCCCTAAGGTTCATGTACTTTACTATTTCATGATTAGTTTTTCCTTTATTCTCTTTTTGTTAACTCTATTTCTACACTATTTCAGTTGAACATAAGCAGTTTATAGTAAAATACATTCTGGAAGTAATAAACTATTATATAAATTGATGCTTCAATAAAATTTTATCTTAATTTTTTCAAAAATTTCATGTCTGCTTAATGTGAAAACATTTGTGACTACTATTCCTCTCTGATTATTGTTAGTGAATCTCTGTAGACCAATTAATTAATACACAAATGCTAAATAATTTTCTTTTAATGATTCATAGTCTAGAAAATCTCACTTTTGCATTACTTTTTCTGTTTTTTTCCTTTTTTGTTGAATTTATTGGGGTGATACTGCTTAACACAATTATATAGGTTTCAGGTACACAATTCTACAATACATCATCTGCATACTGTATTATTCTGTATTCACCACCCCAAGTCAAGTCTCCGTCCACTACCTTTTATCCCCCCTTCCCTCCTCAACCTTCCCCACTCACCCTCCCCCTGGGAATCACCGCTACTGTTGTCCCTGTCCATGAGTTATTTTTTGCACTACTTTTTATTTGTACCTTATGGACTATGAGGTGAGAGTAAGGGTGAAGAATAAACCTTGAACCAAATGTTCTGAAATTCCTAACCAGAATGATTATCCCAGGTATGCAATTTGTTATTGTGACCTATATTCTCTAGCCTATTAACTAGAAAAAGATAAATTAGTGTAAATTGTAACAGGATACTTGTGGACTTGATGCAATAGGTTTCACCCCCTGGGAATGTGGTCATCTCCTTTTCTCAGTGTCTCTCTTACAAGACTCCCCACACTCATTAAGTCTGGGTGATTTATGTGAAGGCAGCAGAGGATTGAATTAGACAACCCTTTAGGGTTCCTTGGAGATGCATGATTCTATATTATTCTAAGTTGACCTTCGGTTCATTCCAGAATTGATCACTTGGGGCACACAGATAGTTTTCTTAGAAACAGATCCAGGGGCAGGTTCTGGTTGCAGTTCATATTTGAAACATACAGACCATATGCCTGCTGCTCTGCAAATGTATGAGCAATTAATCAAGTCTAATAACTGTGTCCAGAGGCCTCTGTCCATTTAGCAGTAAATATGTTTAATTAATAATTTTTGACAATTACTTATATAAAACATGAATATTTTAACTAACAAAATTATATTTAAAAATAACATATTCAAAATATCTTGAAAAATTTTAGAAATTAATTTGTGCTGTTGAACTCTGTCATCTGACAAATAGTGTCAAGCAAGTTGTCAGATAACACATGATACCATAGCATATTATATTTCCTAACAGTGGATATCTTTCAAAACTAAAATGTTATGGTATTGTGATATAAACTTTAGCAAAGCCACTGACATTACTGAATCTTTGAGCCAACTGATGTAACTTTCTATATCACAAAGCTAAGTTTAAGGAATTTAGTACTTAATCTTTTATTTCTAAAATTCCAAAACACTGTAATTACAGAAATTTGGGAACTTTTGTAACTATGCTCAACCATGTTTTAATTCAATGAAGGTTTGTAGTAAAAGACAATTTTTTTTAAACAGCTGCCACTTCTTTAAAACCAGCATATAATATCCTTTTGTCTACTTTCTCTCAAGTTCTCCCTATTATCTTTAAATGTGAATCGTAAGTATTTATACAATTATAATGCATTAGTATAAATATGTGTTGAATGATGAATAAGTAAAAAGCATTAGTAATAATCTGACTTAATAACATTTAGACCCAATAAATTAATATGTATTTGCCTTTGGATTCAGTGTAAAAAGTTTAATCTGAGGTCTTTCATTTTTAAGAAATTTACTAATACTTCCTTTATTGAATATAGAATATGTTACATTTTGTAGTTACCAATTTTGGAGCTCAGAACTAATCGTTGATAATCATAACTATACAAAACTATGAGATAGTTCCTGGATTTCTTCTAGGGCCTTGTAGTGAGGTTAGTGAGTAGGTTTTAAGGTTAGAAAGAGGAGTGAGTCAAATAGTGCTTTTTTATACCACCTCAGTTTGGATCAATGACTAAGTTATGCAAGGCACTCTGGTTGTCTAGTTAGTAAAAAGTTAAACAAATAGATAAATAATCAGTTCAATGCCATAGAGACTGATGCCAATGACTCTTGCTGTGGAAATGTTTCCTTTGGAATTTCCTTGAAATATCTACATTTCTTTCAGCTGGAAAGTTATCCTCAAATGGTCGTGAAGGAAGCTGCTGCTGCTGGTGTTTCTCAAGCTTGTGCCCACTGTGGCTGTGGGAAAACTAAGTCTTTGTCATGTGCTACTCAAAACATTCTTGCTGCTCCTTTTCCCTCTATTCTTCCCCTCCTTCTTTGAGAGCCCACTTCGCTAAGTGAGTTGCAATTTAACCTGCTTCTGAAGCGGGTTACTTGCCATCTCTAATAATAAAGACAGCATTTTCCCCTGTAATCTCACATGTCAGAAGGTGCTCGCTAGCTAGCCAGCTCTCTGGGGTCTCTTTTTGTAAGAGTGCTAACCTCAATCATGAGGGCTCTACCCTCATGACATAATCATCTCTGGCCTCAATTCCTAATTCCACGACATTAGGTTTCAGCGTATGAATTCTGAGGAGGCAGATTCAATCGATAGAAGCCAACATGCTATAACTCCCGTGTGGTCATCATTCAGAGTCTAAAGACACCTGCCCCCGGTTATAATAGTTAAAAGTCTATTTAAAGACACTCCATGGCTCATATTATCCTCTACCAACAACCAAGGTCAAAATAATTTTTCACAGTTTATTTTATTTTTTTAATTTATTTTTATTGTTGACACTATTACAGATGTCCCCATTTTCTCGTCCTTTGCCAGCTCCCACCCAGGTCCCGCTCCGCCTTCCCTCTGGCCATCACCACACTGTTATTTGTGTCTGTGGGTTATGCCTACATGCTCTTTCACACATTAAAATGTAAGGCCTAGAAGCCCCAGGACGCTAGGTGGGGTGCGAGAGGAACTGAAAAGCCGAGAGAGGAAGGGAGTCAAGTTTTTCCAGGGAGGCGGGTCTGATACTCAGTGACTTAGTAGCATGGCACACACAGGGCACACCAAGCCCCTGCATAGGTTCCCATCTCGGTCGCAGAGGCTCTGACCCACTCGCCCACAGATTTCAACACCAAGGCTGCACTGATGGACACCGCTCAGGTAAATGCTGCGTCCTACTGACTCTTCCCGAGCTCACTTCACCTAAATTCTAAAGCCTTGAGTGAGGCGGCACCTGCTCACATTCTGGCATCCCAGGCCCCAGGGTCCAGGAGAATGAGTTGCACGTGGGTGCGGGCCCTCGTTTGTCACTGCCAGTGTGATGGAGTGTGGGAGGGGCTTCCAGGCACAGGGACCCGTTTGTTCACAGCAAGTCTAACAGGCTTGGAAGTACAACTAAGCCAGAAGGTTTCAGAAACCTGAGGTCTGTTTATGTCTCTAGGACTGGCGGTGTTAGAATCGTTGAAATGAGTTTTTAGGCCCAGAATGGAGCCACTCCTGCCCTGGGTTGTCACATCTGCAAACTGAACTTTCATCTTCCTGTTAATGCTCCCCTGAACTGGAGTCTCCTATAGCCAGGTAGAAATTACCCAAAGGCCAGGAACTCTGGGCTCTGTACCTATTTTCTTGTTCCTTGATCTTGCTAAATAAGGTCAGAGAAGTAATCCCAGCCAATCCCATCCTGTTTACACACTGCCACTTCTAAAGCTCTGTTAAAAGTCTTTCTCACCCAAAACCCTGGGGAAGAGTGCTCCATGGCCTGTGAGGCACTGTACTCCCCTACTCCATGGATAGTCTTCCCTGTAAAAAAGAGACATCAACTCATTAAAATAATTAGTGCCCAAAGCTGTGGGCACTGCTTCCACCAAAAGCCCCTACCGAATTATAATTCCTGCCCTGTCTTGAACAATGCAATAGATCTTAGAGTTTAAAAGCACATTTGATAAACCTTACCTCCCTTTCCCATGTAAGCTTGAAATAAAATAAGAAATAGATGTGTTAAAATGTGCAAGATAAAAATACCACCTTTATTACTAAGTTAATACTGGAATGTACGTGAATCTAAAGGCAATAGAGTTAACTGATACACAACCCAGGGGATCAAGCAGACTTACTTGTGTAGTTACTTGTCACCATAAACCAGGACAGGCCTGCCCACACAGAAGCAGAGATTGCCCCTTCAAAACTGTGGGAGAGCAGAGGAGAATCTTGTACTTGGGGGCCACCAGACAGAAAGTGGAAGAAAAAGGAAGGGCTATACCTGCCTTGTTTCTCATTCTAACCTCACAAATCAGGTCAACCATCTCGGCCTTCTCTGTATGAAGTTAGAAGGAAGGAATTTAGTTCTAAGGAAATTCCTCCTGCATGCGAAACTAACCACTAAGTTTGGGAAAAGTAGCATTCTTTGGTACCCCAACATTTCCAAGTTTTTAACACACTTGACCTGTTATTCTTACCACATTCTTGATTAACTGTGAGGATGTTTTATCTCTTGAGGAGAGAAAAGCAAGGTAGTTTCCTCATGCCATAGAGATTTACACATACTTTTTGTTTAAGTTTTATTGGATTATAGTCATGCCTTTTCATTTACATATTGTCTGTCCTTTCCACACTACAGTGGTACAGTTTAACAGTTGCAACAGAGACCACAAAGCCTCAAATATTTGCAGTCTGGCGCTTACAGCAAAATCTTGGCAACCCCTGCCCTAGACAATAGGAAATGCGCCTTGTTCATATTCAGGGAAGCTCTAGTGGCAAAAGTTTTTCTTTTGCTTTAATGAATTGGATTTTATTTATTTTTATTTAAGTACAGTTTGTAAAAACTATTTCATTATTTTATTAGTTTCATGTGTACAATATAGTGATTTGACATATTTATACCTTATAATGTGATCACCCCACTAGTTCTAGTAATCATCTGTCACCACGCAAATGTGTCACTGTATTATTGACTGTAATCCCCTTTACCTATGTCATCCATCTCCCCCTCTCCAACCCCTCTGGCAGCCATCCTTTGATCTCTGTATCTGCCAGTCTGTTTTTATTTGGTTTTTTGTTGTTTTTTTTTTGAGAGTCCACATATAAGTGAAATTAATACTTGTCTTTCTCTGTCTGACTTATTTCACTTAGCGTAATACCCTCTGAATCCATCCATGTTCTCATAAGTGGTAAGATTTCTGTTTTTTGCGGCCAAGTAATATTGCATTATGCGTGTGTATGTGTATCACATCTTTTTTATTCATTCGTCTCTTGATGGTCACCTAAGTGGCCTTCATATCTTGACTCTTGTAAGTAATACTGCACTGAACATAGGGATAGTATGTTTTTGAAATAGTGTTTTTGTTTTCTTCAGATTAATACCCCAAAGTGGAGTTGCTGGGTCATATGATAGATCTGTTTTTAGTTTTTTGAGGACTCTCCATGCTGTTTTCTATAGTTGTTCCACACATTTTCAGTCCCAACAACAAAGCAAAATGGTTCTCTTTTCTGCACATTCTCATTAACATGTTATTTGTTGACTTTTTGATATCTGTTCATAATAATGACAGGTATGAGGGGGTATCTTGTTTGGTTTTGATTTGCATTTCCTTGATTATAGGTGATGTTGAACGTTTCTTCATGTGTCTGTTGGACATCTACAAGTCTTTTTTGGAGAGATGTCACTGCATGTCCTCTGCCCACTTTTTTATCAGATTATTTACTTTTTTATTATTGAGTGGTATGAGCTCCTTATTTATTTTGGATAACAACCCTTTATTAGGTATATCATTTGCAAATATATTCTCCCACACAGCAAATCTAAAGAAAAGGTCTTTTTTTAAAAAAGAGAAGTCTTTTTCTTTTGTTGATGGTTTCAGTCACTGTGCAGAAGACTTTTAGTTTAATGAAACACATTGATTTATTTTCTCTTCTGCTTCCATTGCTTGAGGGGATGTATCCAGAAAAATGTTGCTGATCCCAATGTCAAAGAGTTTATTATCTATGTGTTTTTTTTTGTCCCCTAGGAGTTTTATGATTTCAGGCTTTAAGTTGAAATCTTTAATCCATTTGAATTTATTTTTGTATATGGTGTAAGTGAGTGGCTCGGTTTCTGTCTTTTTTTTTTTTTTCATGTATCCAGTTTAAGAGACTGTCATTTCTCCATTGTATATTCTTGCCTCCACATAGTAAATCTTGATTGCTTGATGGGGGAAATGCTTTGTTACTACAAGGTCTAATTTCTAACTTGGAAGATATGGAAGCACATTATTGAGGAATTAGGCAGAAATTCAGTGAGGAGCTGACATGTGAGAGGAAAATATAGTTAAGAATCTTCAGGTAAAATAGTCTTTAGCTTCTATTTGCAACAGTCACTTTCCATCAGATGTTAGCTTCCACTAGATACAACTTGTAAACAAAAAGATTTTTTTTCTGAAATCTTTGTGTTAAATATAATTTGTATTTTTGTCTTATTAATAAGGCAATAATTATAATAATAGTTGTATATAACACTGATAAAGTACTTACTATATGTCATGAATAATTGTAAGCACTATATAGGTGTAAGCACCTATATTAATTAATTAAAAAATATATGAGATAGCTGCTGTAATTTTCACTACAGAGATAAGTAAAGTGAGGTACAAAAAATAATTTGCCCAGAGTCATCAGGTAAAAATGGTAGTGTCGTAATTGAGAAATGATAAGCTGTCTTCTTAAAAATTAAATTTTGGGGTAACCTGCATATATATAGGCAAAGCATTTTGAAGGGAGCCATATATTGTAACCAATACTACATAATCAAGACTATTGATAATGTACATTTGCGTACCTAATTTCACTGTGCATTGGCTACTTACATAGTCCAAAATATTTACTCTGCCTTGCTTATGTGTGACTGGTTCAGGAATGGGCAAGCTAAGTCACTTTAGATCAAAGAGCTAGGAAAAATGGCGGGTTTGTTTTTGTTTTTGTTTTACTTCTAGAAAATGAGGGGTTTCTTTTCCTCTGTTTCATTGAAAACTAGCTAGGCAAGATAACTGATCGCTTCTGGGAGCCACTGAGTGCCTTCACTTCAGGATAAACCTTGTGCTGTGGAAAGAGTTAACATGGGAGTGGGGCTGAACCAAACAATCCCCAGCTCATTTTACCTCCTAGTCCTTTCTGTGTGGGAACATATGTATTAACTTATTTTTAAAATGTGGTTTGAGTTAGATTTGTGTGTGTGTTGGAGGGGGACTTACTAACTGCTGACAGTGTCTTAGCTTATGAAAAATTAAATTAGACTATAAACCCCTGAGTGTTAAGACCATATATAAGCTATTTGACTAACTTATATTTAGTACTTTGCAAATTATTCATGTCCCTTAAGGGCTTAGAGCTGAACTGTTACACTTAAGATATAGTGGGATGAACACTGGTCATGAGTAGATCCAAGTTCTTATTTTGAGTTTGTTATCTGACATTGTAAAATTCTTTGAACAAATTAATTTAGGTCTCTCAGCCCATTTCCTGTTTTGAAAACAAGTCCCTTGAGGATATTCTCTCTCAAATTTAACATTTTATAACATGGAATTGAGCTGACTTTTAAAATAATTCCATACTAATCTCTAAAACAGATTTTTTCTTTTATTTAAATCTTGTCAGTCCATTTACTTATATTTAGTTTTACTCATCATAAAAATAATATGTAAAACTAATACTGACACATGAGTCTTTTGTTGTTTGCATTCTGATTGAAGAATAAGTTGGAATGCCTTTTCAAAGGCTTTTTGCAATAATTTTCAAAACGTATAGCATTAATAGGTTCAGAACCCAAAAATGCATTTAAGGAAAATTGTTCACCTAAAATATTGGACTTTCTCAAGAATTATGGTTCTATATACAGTGGAGGATAATAGATGTCAAGATTGTTAGAGGAAATGTGGTATAGTCTGACTTTAATTTGAACCAAAACTTGAACAAAAGTCAGGCTTGTGGAAAATCGGATGGCAATAATCAGTATAACTACAACATAACTTGACTGAATACTTGTCTTTGTTTAATCTGTTGGCCAGCAAATTAAAATGTATGTTGTAGCTTCGAGTTGAGGATTTATGCAGCAGCAGTAGAATAGGTGCCAACTGAATTAACAAGTTGTTTGTGTAAGCAACAAACCTCATTTTAGCTAAACTGGATTTGACAAATTGCATGACATTCTGCCTGGTAAATTTGAGATTTATAATGTTTACTGCTATCAACAATAATGAAATGGCAGAGAACTTCAATATCTGACATTTTAATCTGTGTATTTCACTTTTCTTCTTGTTAATCAATGCTTAATTCTGGAATATAGTTTGTTTTCTTATCTTTTTAGCTACTAAATTTGATGTAGTCTTATCAACGTTTATTGAATGAAAACACTGCTTAAAGATTAACTTATATTTTGTTCTTCCCATTTTTAAGGCTGAGAATTATCATGGGGCAAGTATTTTTTGTAAGTCCACAAGAAAGTCCACAATTAAATTGTTTGCATTTCGAAACGAAATTTATTAGTGCATCTTTTAAATCAGAAAAGCTGCCATTACCATGATCAATATATGGTAACAGATTTGTTTAATGACAGATTTAAAGATAAAGAATTGATATTTAATATAGCACTGGGTGGTGCAGTTATGAATGGTTAAAAGCCATAGAAAAGTTTGCAGATTTCACCTATGAAATATAAGACATTTATTTAAACTCAAATGAGTACCTTATGAATTATTAGTGGTATTTAGTAGACATGAGAGAGGGAGTGTGATGTAACATTTTTTATTTAGAGTTAGCACTATTACTGCTTATTTGGAGAAGCTTACCCATAATTACCACGCATGCTTTCATGAGGCATGACAATGGATTCATGAGACTGATTTTCACTCCAATTTAAATGCTCACTTAGAATGCTGCATTTCAGATCCCTACTTTGGTGGAAATACACTTGTTCTATTTTTTCTGCTGTTGCTCAAAATGTGTTAGAACTCTCCACAGACCTTGGTCATCAATTCATTCCCTTGTACAACATAAGAAAATGCAAAGATAAGCCGTTTTTGTATTGTGTCACTGATTTTTTTTGTTTGTTTTTTGTTCTTTGTTATCTGTACTGAACGATAGTTTAGCCTGTCTCCATAGATTTGCTAAGGCAGAAGTAGATAGCTAATGCCATGTGGATACAACTGTTTAAAATGTTAGAAACTAGTTTAACTTACCTGGCCTAATATACCTTAAATTCTCTCTCAAAAAAAAAAAAAAATCAGGGTTGGTACTACAGGCTGAAGCAAGGTTAAACTTGAAGAACAAATCAAGTAGCCTCAAATTTGAAGAAAGTCAGAATTTTAAGAGAGCGCGCCAAGGATTTCTATGTTCAGGGGACAGTGCTTTGCGTAGTGTGATGGAACAGAGAATTTTCTAGTGATGCTGGCATTTACACAAAGATATGGTGGGAGTTGGTAATAATGGACAAAAAAGTAAAGTGAAAGGTAAAATAAGAAAGTAACATTTTTTGAAAGTTCTTAAATTTCATGCTGAATAATCTAGATTTTACTTTGTAGGTAATATCATGTAGTAGAAAAATAACCTGTTCAAAACTGTTTGAGGAGAGTAATTCTTGCACCAGTGAGAAGAATGCTAGAAGATACTTGGGTCTTGAGGTCAGGATCGTAGGTTGTTCTAGTGGTCCAGACAAGAGCTAATGAGAGCCATGATATTACTAGAGACATAAAGAACTATGATGCCAATCTCTTAATTATTAATTCAAAGCACTTTTTTACTATACCACATTACCTAAAGATTCATTTTTCACTGTATTGATTTATTATTTTCATTATTTTGATAGTGTAAGAAAATTTATTTTAGTAACTAATATATGATGGTAATAATCTGGTAATATTTTATCTGGTACAGTTACATTACTCTGTAGTATTGCCTTTACTAGTTTACATATAAAAAGAGTAAACTACATATGCTTTCTATATATCTTCGTTTTATATATGTTTATATATATATATACCTATATATAAATATATATATATATTCCAGCACAAATAAAGCCCCTTTTTTATTACAAAGTCTTTTAATGTAACATATGTAATTCTATAATATAACAATATCACACTCAAGCACACCATATGATATTCTAGGTGAAATGTTCAAATTACTGTCCCTCTTGTGCGAAACATTCCTGTGCCCCGCCATCCACACACAAGCAGGCATTATTTCTGCTGGATCTTGTATATGCTCTCAAAGCCCTAGTTTCCTTGAATTGGGTTTACAACAGTGATTATAATCATAAGATTGTAATCAAGATTAAATCAAATAATCTTTGTAAAGTATACATTATTTAACACAGAGTAAACTACATAAATATGAGTTATTACTATTAACCAGTCATCAAAAAAAGAGGCAAATGGCTCATTTAATATTATTAAATATACTATAGTAATACCACTTTTTTCTTTTAGAGCTTTTGAGTGTGGACATTTCAATACATTGAAAAATTAACATTTCTTAATCATTTTATTTCCATTCATTCAACTAATTTTATTAATTTTATTAAGCATCTATTATGTATTAGCTCAAGGTCCTGAGCTACAAAGAAACAAAAACACAGTTCTAGCCCATAAAATTCCCCATTCAAATGGGGAAAAGTAAATATTATTTAAAATTATATTAATGGAACTATATACAAAGGATAATATGAATGTAACTGATAATATGAATATGAATATAAAGCTACCTGAGTTCCCTTTTGAATTAATTGTAG
The DNA here is from genome assembly GCF_021234165.1 of Pteronotus mesoamericanus. Lineage (NCBI taxonomy): Eukaryota > Metazoa > Chordata > Mammalia > Chiroptera > Mormoopidae > Pteronotus > Pteronotus mesoamericanus. Next base: position 28,059,661 of record NW_026555085.1, on the reverse strand, counting down.
ATGTTATAAATGAGTTTAGTATTTGTGTTCAAATTATGAACAAAAGAAAATCATTTTTCTAAGAATACAGTTGGTAGAAAACATTCTACCAAAGTAGAAAGGATGAAAACAGGCACAAAGGATAATGTGCATACCAACTACAGGGATGTGATTCTTTCACTGAAGTATAAGTTAGAAGAAAGGTGATAACAAGGATAAAAATAAGAAGTTTATTTTACAAATAAGAAAAGTAATAGTGAAAAGCCATGACTTATTTGACCCATTTAGCCAACAAGTAAGAGAGCACAGATTTTAGCATAAATAGTTATAAAACATTTCTGATATTCTAGATTGCTTTAATTTCCAAAGATTTTTTAAACCACATATTATCAGACATGGAACATACATCTCCTTTTGAAGCAATATTTTGGTACAGTAGTAAGTTTTTCAGTTGGCCCATTGGCTCTAGTGTAAGGTTTTTGACATACTTATGAATAGTACTATGATTTGCCATTGTTTTTAGTGAAAATAGCTATGAATTGTAAGCAGAAACTTCAGAGGTACATCTTCTCTGACATAACAAAAATGAGTAAAAAGGAGAGAGTGACTGGCAGAGGAACACATGGGAAGGAAAGCAAAGAATAATTCCAGTTACATTTGTAGATCAGTCATCAGACAATATGAGTCAGGGACAAAATTGTTTATGGACTACAGGTACAAAACGTGTTTAAAGTGATTATATCAAAACATTTTTTCCAATTATAAAATTCTATAATGTTGAGACTAAAAGTAAATGACAATCTCTGGTAGAGGGAGAGGATTTCAAATAAAATACGAGTTAACGCCTCTGTGCTTAAGTAGCTTATTCTCTAGCAGGTTAGATAGTACATATACTGGCATAAAAAATAAGGATGCAAGTGCAAGAATAAATACTTAAGAGGTAAAAGAATAAGAAAACATCACTGTTAATTGGAAAGCCAAAAACAGATCCACAGAATTGGAAAGCCAAAAACAGATCCACAGAAGAGGTGCAATTAAGTAGAGCTCTTAAAGGGGAGGGAGTACCGTTTGCATTGGAAAGCCAGCAGGAGCCACCAACAGGGGACTTTCTCAAAGAAAGGGCAGGGTGTGATGGGGGACAGAATTCTCTTTTTTCTTATATTAGAGAATTATATTCCTTAAATCCACTAAATCAGTTCCCATTCCCTTTATAATGTTGAAACCTCACTCCTGGTAGCTTTAACGTGCATTTCATAGAGCTATACCTTTTCTAAACCATTTCAAGTCAGTGACAGATTGAATGGTCTCATTTACTCAGTCTTATGTAAGTTGTTTCGACTAAATATTAATTTTTAGCATGCAATATGCTTTTTTAACAGCAAATCTGAAAACCTGTACAAGAGCTGAAAAATATGTGTGCGTCCCTTATGACCCATTTGTATAGCTTTGAGGCAAAGAAATTATTTTAACCTGATATTGGCTTGCATCTCTTTGGCAACAATAATGAATATAGAGCCAGATAACTAGCATAATTGGCTCTTCTGAGATGATAAGAAGCAGTGGGGAACCAAAGAAGTTCAAAATGAACACATTTCTTTGATTAATAGAAGCTTTTTAAAGAAAGAAAATACCATAGTTCCTTTTTCACTCTCTGTGAGTTAGCTACATCACTTTGGAAATACCCAGAGGCCCTCTGGGGAGGATTTGTACCATTCCATCACTCTGAAGGGGCTCTCCAACTCTAGAAGCAGAGAAACAAGCATCTTACTCTAAGCAATAACATTAATTTACCACGTGATACATATAAAGGGAATTTACAATCTAGTGTTAAAGACAGATGTGCAAGCACTTAACTACAATTTAAGGCAGTAAGAACAGTAGGAAGGACACCATGCATACACGGCAATGAGGAGGCATTAACTAGTTGTGTTGAGGGGAGCTAGTTGAAGGATTCCTGGAATGAATGTCATAGTGAGTCTCATTTTAAAAAATTGAGAAGAATAAGAGGCTTGCAGAATAAGTGAAGGTTACTATAACTATTCATTTTAAAGAAGAAGAATTAAGGGTTGGAGATTTAGGTGAGTTGCTTGATATTATAGGACTAATATGTGGCTCTAACCTATTCATGGTAATAGTTGCCTGGGATTGAGTGTTTAGTATGTGTCAGAGACTGTGCTAAATACTGACTATTTTTTTCTCATTTAATAATATTCATAGCAACCTAAGAAGTAAACTCTGTTTGTGGACTATATTGAGGAGCAAATGAGCACAGAATTGCAGGAATATCACATATTAAGTTTTGATAATAGATAGAAGAAAAGTTGACAAATTAAGGGAGACATTGGAAAAGAGTTTTAAGGATTGTGAGCACAAGAATGTCTTTGGTAGTTTAAACACAGTAATATGCTACCGATTTTTATTACAGTGTAAAATGAAGTCAGAAAAATATTTGTAAATCCATGTTTTCTTACCTGTTCTTCCTATTGGCCATTGCCTCATGGCAGGAGACCTGGGAGTAACAGCTGAACTTAAAAGAAACTGTGGCCATGCATTGTCCTGATTGCTTTACTTGTACTTCACTGTGACCAAACAGAACTGAGTTGACAATTGGGACAACAAAAATGCTCTGTTATTTTGTAATTGAGAATAATTGAAGTTGCAGTAAATCATTCAAAAATTTCACAGTTATTAAATTGAATCTAGATTTCTGACTAAAAAGTTCAAATTGCTTGCTTATAAATTATAAGAGATATTTTGGGTTCTATTACAGAACACCTCAGTAAAAGCAAGCATCCTTGTTAAGCAAGCTGTAATCTTTTTGCTGGTGCAAGGTCTTGCCTTCAATTTGTAAAGAAAGCAGCACTTACGAACTGTAATAAAGCAAAGCACAGTAAAATGAAGTATGTATGTACTTACTTCTCCTCTTGAATACGTACACTACATCTTAACAAAGACTTTCTGCTTCTAAAGCTGGTTTTGAAAACAGTCTATACCTGAAAATCTACGACATCAAATTAATTCTGATGAAACTGGTAATTAACTATGACCATCAATATTAATAGCAGGACATAAAAATAGTTATGATCTGTGGTTCCTGTCATCATGGAGTGTTCAAATTTATAATTAACTTGATAAGCTTCTAGGACACCCATAGGACTTAACAATCATTTTTAATGTGTTCTCCTGTATTTATCCCATGATTCTAAGTAATAATCTTCATGTGCAAAGAAAAATAATTGGAGGTTGAGTGACTGAGACTGGGAAATATCTACATTGTTTCCTGGTTATGTTATTTTATATAACAGGAAAGCAACCTTCCATAGAATCACATATGCATATTTTAATTATACTTCATCAGTAAAAAAAAAAAGTTTAGTATTTATGCTAGTTTTATTTAAACAGATTATGAAATCATATATAGAAGTCACCAAAATATCAGCAAGTAGCCTGTTAATACAGAAGAATAGGCTAATAATAACTCATTACATTAGGGAGAATACTACATGCCACATTAACAGATCTTAGTGCTATCTCAGAAGGGAAAGCTAAAAGTGGTATAATTATAGAGTTCTGGAGGAGAGTAAGTTTAGTGTTTGGAGGAGAGGATCTTTCAAGTTGAGGAACTGAAAGTGGACACAAATGTGAATATAATACCTCAGAATTAATGGGTACTCTTGAAATACCCCTGATAAGTAAACCGTTGCTTGATAACTAAGTTGTTTTGACCAGGTGAGCAGATAATTTGTTTTGGTAAATTGACCTGTAGCAATATCCTGAGGCAAAAAGCATTTATTCATTTATAGTCTTACCTTTCCAGCAGAGTTTTTCCTAATAATCAACAACTAATTCATGTTACCAAAGGTGAACTATTATGTTGACACAGATGGCCCCGTCTAAATTATGTGGACACAGGTGGTCCCATCCTCTGCAGGACCTATTCTGGCTGGTGAGCCACCAGTCTCAAATTGGAAGTCCCAGAGGTCCCCTTTGATCTACGTGATCTTTTTTTTACTGTTTTTGTTAAAATGTAATTTATATAATTATATTTGTGATATCCTAGTATTTACTTATGATATTTGGTATTTCTGTGTTTTTTTGTAATCATAAATTCTAAAAGGTCATATTATAAGGTTTTTATTAGTGTTTTAGCATGTCATTTGAGAAACATTTACTGACTGACTTATGCGTACCAATTAATATTATTTCTATTCATATTAAAGTATCTACTGATAATAGTATTTTAGGTATTATGGCATTGGGTAAATATTTCACAGTTAGATATACAATAAAATAAATATGCCACTAAATTTGATAACACTTGGACTTTTATATTTCACCCTTTAACCCTCCAAATTACATAAAATTACAATAAGATAAATATACCTGAGTTTTATTAAGTTACAGTTGCACCTGCCTCTTTTATTTTAGAAACTTTTAAATTTCTTTTAAATCTTCTTTTGCCTAACAACTATTAAATTCACCAATAAAATATATGTTTAATAGTAACTACTATCACAATTTTCTTTCATCAGAGTAAATAGTAACAAAAATATCAAGGCTCAAAATTAATTATTTCTTATGCAAAGAGTGGGCCAAATAGTAAAATTTAACTCAAATTAATTCATAAAATATACTCTTTCCTCTTGTGCGGGATATCAAAATGTTTTAAGCTGAATTCCTCCACAAAAGCATGATTATTATATCAAATTTTACAACTAAGGGATAGTATGTGTGTGATTTCAGGATGTCATTATGGCACCTTAAGCTTGGTTGAAGCGATGATAAAATTGCTACATTGAGATAACATTGGTTTTAGCTATTTCTTCCTTTATCTCATTTGTATTATGTCACATTTAAACTCACAGAAGTACTATTTTAAAATAGGTGTCAATGTGTAGGTTAATATTTGAGAAGTATTATGTCTCCTTTTTGATGTGTCTATACCATATTTAAATGTCTCCTAATTCAGCTAATACAGCTTTTTCTCATAATTTTTGTGGATGAAATATCTACATGGTTTACCAAATTCTCCATTAAATTGACCAGCAAATATATTTAAATTTATACTTGATATTTCATAGAATTAGAGAGTTGGGCAAACGTAGGTTTACAGTTCATATGGAAAACAATACAATAATTAATAAATAACGCCAAGAATCTTTGTGTTTGATGCACTCACAACTGTATGCCTACTTTTTCCCCACCCTGTGAACAAAACCTGATGAGATGATGATGGCTCAATGTGCCCTTTCCAGTCGAGGTGAAGGGAAGACAATTCTATAAACCTTCTAAATTTATTGAACCAAATATAGATCTATGTGTGTTTCTGATAACTTCTTTCTCATCACTACACATGTACCTCATGCTGACTTCTGAAATAAATTAATCTGTAATAGGCACCGTTGAGACCAGTCTCAGGTAATTGGTGGGAGCTGACTCTTGTAGGCCCCTCACTTCTTTCAAACAGGATTATAATAATGGCCAAGACAGCAGCAGGACCGTTTTTACTTGGCTTCTCCTAGCAAAGTCATGACAGCAAAGGCTGGTGGGCACATAAAATCTTATCTGAAGCTGATTCTGACTTCTATTTTTATTCAATATTTTTGTTCCCTTATACAGTTTGTTCTGGTATCCTAATCTCATAAAATTTCAGAATATACTATGAAGGGCACAATCTGGAAAAACAAAGGGAGCTATTTGAGATTTCATCAAGGAGAGAAACAATTTGTTTTCCAAATGAAAAGTCAGTTTAGTCTCTGAAGAGAAATATCCAAAAAATAAGCGAGTGAAACAATTCTTGACTCATGGTGGGCACTCAATCTGTCACAGTTGAACAATTGAAGAAAAGAATGAATGTAGTAAATTAGTTCATTTACTCTAGAAAACCAGTTAAAAATCTCCTTTTCTAGCAACTTTGGAGAAAGGTTTTCTATTTCTTCTGTTTTTGAACAGTCTTTTTTAGAGACTAAGTAAGAAGGAACATATATTAATTTTGTTTGTTAGTCTCTCAAGGCAGGATGGGAAGAGATCTTGTCTCAGTGAAGGTGGAGAGGCAGAGCCGGTGTCTGTGGGGAAGCTGTATTGCAATAGAGCTAAAAGGAAATTCATGTCCCCTTTCAAGATTCCCTGCATTCACATCATCTAGGAAGATGAACATGGAGCCAATTATCTATGAACCTTTTCATTCCTGTTTAAGAAAAGGAGCAATGCATCAATTATGCACATGAAGCTAATGAGTTTTGAGACTGAGTTACTGAGAAGGCTTAGAGTCAATAAGCCAACTTTAATATGTGAGTTATATTAATTTTGTTGTTTAAACTTCTTGGAAGTAATCATCTACTTTTAGGAAAAATGCAAAAATGTTGTGAAAGGAAAGCATGGCAGTGAGGAGGACTGGAAGGGAAGATATGCTTGGAAGAAATAACTAGGAAAACTAACCAGATGAGTGATTTCAGTAAGAGGTCAAAGATGTGAGCAAGAAGTAGATAGCAGAGACCAGCGATTTTCAACCTTTTTTCATTTAATGGTGCACATAAACTAATTATTAAACTTCCATGGCACATCAGGAAATATATCTTTTGACAAAACAATAGGTATAATTTTGATTTATTCACACAGGGCAGCTGCTGTTGTGTTGGCTATTGTCATTTTTTAATTTGACAATCTAAGGGAAAAAAGGACAGTAATATGGAATGCTTCCCTACAAAGAGGGCAGCTTCTACAAGCCTAGAATATATTGCTAAACTTACAATTTCAACAAACCAAAGGTCACACTATGATAAAAGCCTGATAGGATGAGGCAGAGTCCACACATATTTTAGATGGACCTTTAAGACTAAAACTGAGAATTAACTATACTTAGAAGAAATTCTGTAGGAACGTAAAGAAGAATTCTGTGGCCTTTATAACTGAAAAGTGTAGACTAACAAAAATTATCATTCCAGTTAAAGATGAATTAATCACATAAATTTACCTGTACTACCTCCAGAAATCTCACAAATCATGAAAAAAATATTTGAAAGGTAGAAATCCAGTAGGACAAAGGTAATGGTAGAGGAGAAAACAGACATAAAAATTTGGAAGCTGAAAAAACAATTGGACAAATGGAAACAGACTAAACAGACTTGAGAATTTGGAAACTAAAATTGGCAGAGTGAACAGTAAAGAAGCAGGTTGATTATAGTGGAAAATCTACAAAAGCCTCAGGAAATGGCAACACTAGATGACTGGAAAGTGTGAGTAAAAGGAGAATAAAAATCCCACTACTTAAGTGTTTTAGGATTGATACATTTTTCACCAAACCGCGTATGTGCTGACATATCTAGCAGTCCTTGAATGAAATCAGACTAATTTTTAACCTTAATATGTCAGGATATCCTACATAGCCCACTGAGCCCACTGAGATGTGCAAGGACATCCAGATGGCAAGAACTTTCAAATCTTTACATTTTTTTCAAGGAAATTCTTATCTTTTATTCCCGTTTTATTTCAATTTTCTAAACTTTATATCACTCAAATTAAATTAATACATCGGTGTCTTTAACACCTTGGGAATTAAAAGGATGCATTTTAAGTTAAAGTGTAAAATTTAGCAGGTAGTTAGACAGGCATGAGCAGAGCAAGGTCAGCGGGTCAGGTATCGAAGGACACCAGGGCAGAAAGCCCCAGGAACCTAGCAAACATCAATTGTAGGGCGGGACCTTGCCCTCAAGGTGACCTTTTCTCCCCCAGCAAGGATCTAGTCATGTAGTCATGTGGTAGGACACTTTAGAGGAGGAAGAAGGGAGCCAAAGAATAGCCTCATAAGTCCCCCCTGCAGGTGAAATCATATGGTATTTGTCTTTTTCTGTCTGGTGTATTTCACTTGGCATAATGTTCCCCAGGTCTCTAGTGAACAAACAAAATAGAAACAGACTCATAGATAGAGAGCAGGCTGACAGCTCTGCTAGTGCAGTTAGGGGATGGAGAGGTTGAATAGAAATAAAAAAGAACTCAGGACGTGGACAACAGTGTGGTGACTGAGGTGGGGAAGAGGTGGAGGTGGAAGTGGAGGTGGAAGAAGGTATAAGGGGGATAAATTGTAATTGAAAAAATGCAATTAAAAAAATACTTTCATACAAGCCTTTGCATGACCACTCCCTTAAACATTAACCCCTCAGGACAATGAGGTTATGACCGGCATCAAACAACCTTAGGAATGAAGCCTCGGGTCTGTTGACCAGAGACAAGTTTTGGTCAAACTAGAGATAATATCTAGGCCTCAGTTGTTTCAGCTCGAGGCCCAGAAAAGCAGCAGGCTAGGTGGAGGGACACCAGGGTTAACATCAGGACCAGTTGAAATGACTAATGACCCCCTGGTGCGGACCAGTCAGTGGAGACCACGACCTTGAAAGGACACACCTGGAAAGCTGATGAATGTTCTATTGATACCCTTCCCTGCGACCACTCCTTAAATCACTGCCCCTAAATGCCCTTAGGACAGAGCACCCAGGGGCTCTGTCTGCAGCAGGCCCTCACCTTTCCCCATCCCCTTCTCCCCCAAGCACACGCTGTCTCTCTGGAGCACCCCTGAGCCTTTCCTGCTCTCCTTCCCACAGGCAGCACATAGCCTGACCTTTTTTCTCCTAAGTTACAGGGACCTTCCTTTGCCTCTTGAAGTTGGTTCCTGAGCCCACAGAGCCCTCCCTGCTTGCTCACTTCTTCCACAGCTCACTTAGTCTACCTCTGTGACTTTCTAAGTAAACTTTTGCTTGTATTTGAGTCATAGCTCTGAATTGTTTCTTAGCCAGAGTGCAAGACCTGAGGTTGCCGAACTGAGATCCAATAGCCGGTAACATTCTCGTGCCTTTTCACTCCTAACAAAATTAGTCACACAATTATTTCACAAAATATTGTGAGGTAAAAGTTTGTTTTGCTAATACTAGAAAAAATAAGTGATTATTACAGTTTTGAGATGTTCTAATAATTGACACATTTTAAAGGCTTGAAATAAGCAAATAGTTACTTTTAAAATGTTTATTTGCCCATTCATTTACAGGTATAATATTGATAAATGATGTAAAATATCAGTATTTTCCTGGAATGAGGTGTAATTGTTTTGCCTAATAAAGGTAAAGACAACTTATCTCTTTTATTCAATAGTATGAGTTTTAAATCATTTTTCCAAAATCAAAATAGAATACACTTTAAAAATATGTGCCCTGAAAAAAGTAAAACATGCCAAAGATGTAATTTTTGCACAATAATGAAGTAATGAATCCCCATTCAAGTCCTCTGAGTCCAGATGCAACATTCTTACAATCAGAATTATTGTGCTTAACCAGATTATTTTTAGTAATATAAATGTGTTTTTGTTAAACCACTAGAATTGCCATTGTCCCTGGAATGTAAAGAAAATAAGATGTAAGATTTCCAAAACTGGTCTAAGGAAATAAATTGTGTATTTCAACATGCTTGTTCCTCTTCTTTCTGTTACTGCCATCTCCGAGAGGGTTACCACCTATCAGTCTCTACCACTTTCTTTCCTAATCCAGGCTTCCCAGGCTGCTACCTCCACCCTGGGAATGTCACCTTTTTGGCTTGTAAATCATTCGCCCTGCACTCTCACAGTGAAAAATATATTGTCTCTTTTTATTTCCTTTGCTCCATACTTTATTCCAAAGTGACTAGAAGCAGCTTTAAAAATGCCACATAGTAGTATAAATAAGTGAGGAAATGACGTATGTATGTAGTTTATGAGGACTTTTTTTTGCTTTTTAATTTATTATTTTATTGTTCAATTACAGTTGTCCCCATTTCCCCCCCACTGCTCTTCCCTGCCCTACCCACCCCCAACCTTCCACATTCACTCTCCCCCCACCCCTTGTCCTGTTGTCTTCATCCATGGTTCCTTTATGTACATGTTCCTTGACTTATGAGGACTTGTTTTAATGATGAACTTTCTTGTCAATTGAAGGCATATTGAAATGGTAGTGGCCTGGTGGTCTTCTCAGGGTTTTCTAAAGCAGCTATTATCAGACTAAATCCCCTAACCTGCTATAACTGAGGGCAAATCTTCATATGTAAGAACCACTCCCATTCTCCCATCAGGGGACAAATTAAAGACTGTTCTATGTGTGTGTATGTTTATGTGCATACAGGTATATCTATCTATCTACCTATCTATCTATCTATCTATCTATATCTATCTATCTATGTGTGTGTCTGTGTATGTATAGTGAGTTTGTGTGTGTGTGTGTATGTGTGTGTGTGTATTGTTAACATAAATCATCTGGAGGCAATAATCAAGCAAAGTGAAGTAAAGCAAAGTGTTTATTTGTAATTAAAAGAACTGCAATCCGGGATGTACAGATTCAGGTAACAACCCAAACAGTGTCCCTCTGGGAAAGAAAACCAATTTGCATACACCAATCACAAAGAGTCCTAATTGGTGCTGAAAACAGAACGCTAATTTTGGCTAAATGTGATTGCTAAAGCAATTCCTAAGTAAAAGTCTGTCTCCATGAGGAGCTGTAGGTGTTCTTTCAGCATTCTGGAATATTTACAGTTTTGCCCAGTTTAAAAGTTCACATTCTATGTGGTGAGAATGTGCATAAGACCCATTTTATTAATGGTCTCCTGGCTCCATTTTAAAACCTCATAACATAAGTGACTCCATTTTATTTCACATTTCACAGTATAAAATCATCTTATCTATACATTTTTACTTGCATAGTCTCCCCTTTTACCATCTATCTCTGTCTCACAATTTTGAGACGCATGAATGTGTTTTTTGTTTCTACTCTTCCTGTGGTTAACTGCTGGTTAATAACTAAAATTAGTCTTCAACCTTTAACAATGTTGAAAGATCAGGTGAAGAATTAAAAATTACATTTAATTAAAAACTGATTGCTAGGAATTAGGTGATAAACAGATAATCTCTATTAACGCCTCTCTCTCTCTTCTTAACTATCAGTAAAATCTGAACATTATAAAGAATTAAAGCTGATAATTGCCAAGACAGCTTGAGGGTGACAATTAGACTATAGGCATTATTGAAGTAATAGAATAGATTATAAAATAAAGTACATGAAGAAAGACTATTTGGTGAGTAAATATAAAATATTTATGATTCTATCTGATTATATTTGAGTGTGAGTGAGAAATTAACTACTCAACTTTTAAAGCATAGATTAAAATATTTTACTTTTGAAATGCTGCCCTAAATAAGCAGCAACATATCTGGAAAATTAGAAAAAGTGTTGTTTTATTATTTATAACATAAGTTATTGTTACAGATCATTTGGTTATGTTGCATAAAGGATAGTATTGGTGGTAGCATTTGTATTATGTTTTACTGGAAATTAATGAACACACAATAGCCAATTAATTTTTAGAACCTGTTAAATTGCTGTTTTATATTCAATTATATTATGGGCAACCCTTATAGTCTAATAAATCTGATGGCTTCTGATGAAAAAAAACAATATGCCATGACTACTTAATATTTATCAATGCTGTGCCCCCTGAAGTCTTTTATGATGATATACATTGACAAATATTCAGTCACCATAGATTTTTGCATGTTCTGTTATTACTAATCTTATACATAGAAAACGTAATTTGTTGGAATCGTAAGAAAAAAATAAATATAAGGACTTCTCAGCATTGAAACAATGGGTCCATTCTAAATTTGCATGAGAGACTTTCAGGAAACTGCAAGGGCCCTGGAGCACCAGAAAAAATCCTGAGTCACATGTTTCCTTTTCTCAGTACACTAGTTGGGCAAGAGCATGAAAAGTTTAAGAAGGTAATAGAGGTTTTCCCAGTCCTGCCCCGTTCTCATATATCAGTGGGAATATATTTTTCTCATGAAATTATGTTTTAAGCAGTGGGTACGTTTCCAGCCTACCTATTAAAAAAACATATAGTCTATAATATTTCTTTTAAAAAATTATTGTTATTCAGTTATAGTTGTCCCACCTTTTTCCCTATTGCTTTCCCCCACCTCATCACCCCCAACTCCCATAGTCAATCCCCCTCCATGGTTTGTGCCCTTGAGTCCTCTATTAGTGTTCCTTTGCCTGCCCCTTCCCCTTCTTTCCCCCATTACCCTCCTCCCCTCTCCCTTCTGGTCACTCTCAGTTTGTCCTTTATTTCCAAGTCTCTGGTTCTATTTCGCTCATTTGTTTTGCTGATTATATTATACTTATTGGTGAGACCATATGGTATTTGTCTTCACCACCTGGCTTATTTCACTTAAAGTAATGCTCTCCAGTCTCATCCATGCTGTTGCAAAGGGTAGGAGCTCCTCCTTTCTTTCTGCTGCATAGTATTCCATTGTGTAAATGCACCATAGTTTTTTGATCCACTCATTTACTGATAGGCACTTAGGCTGTCTCTAGTACTTAGCTATTGTAAATAACATGGGTGCATAGGTTTTTTTGAATTGGTGATTCAGGATTCTTAGGTATAGTCCCAGCAGTGGGATTACTAGATCAAAAGGTAGTTCTGTCTTTAGTTTTTTGAAGAAATTCCATACCATTTTCCACAGTGGCTGCACCAGTCGGCATTCCCACCAACTAGAGTTCCCTTTTCTCCACAACCTTGCCAGCACATGTTGTTTGTTGATTTATTAATGATAATATTTCTTAAACATTAAACAGAACTAAGATGAGAAGAAAAAATATATATATGTATCATTTCAAAGATTAAATATAATTTAATTTTAAGCATATTTGTTCATTAAATATTTATTATAAACTAGCTATGAGCTTAATAATTATTTATAAATAATTTTAAGAAAAGAGCTATACTCAAAAACTAGGTTACAAGCACTTTGGAGCTCATTGGAAAGCTGGGCACTATTTGTACATTCGGTGATATTATTACATTACTTCCTTACACATTTCCTAGGTTGAGGTGAGAATCAAAGTAGGTGATGCATGTAAGTGTGTTATGTAGTGACTAAAGGACAATGTAATTTGTGTTGTCATTATTAGTAAAATTTAAAGCTTGGATTTAGTTTTCATATATTTTACTTCTATAAACAGGTGAAAAAGTGAGCTGCTCTGGGAACAGAGGGCACTTCCAGATCTCAGGTCAGCATCGTTACACACTGCCTGGGAATCTTTAGGGTTCTGCCCAGGCCTCCTTCATGTGGCAATGCCCTGTGTGCAGGCCTTTCTAAATATATGCTTCAGGAAAATATAGAGTATATGCATGTAACGACTATTTTTTAAATAAATTTTGGTTGCAAAACTTTTTCTGTTTCACTGTAGAAGTTTCCTTTCCCAAACACATACTGGAGCAAATTCTTTTTTTTTTTTTTTTAATGTTTAAAGATTTTATTTTATTTTTTAAAATTTATAAATCATGTTTATTCTTTTACAGTTGTCTCAATCTTTACCCCTTTACCCCCCTCCACCCATCCCACCCCCACCCCCTCTCCCACAGTCAAATCTCACTCTGTTGTCCAAGTCCATGGGTCATTCCTGCATGTTCTTCGTCTAGTCCCTTCCCCTTCTTTCCACCATTGTCCTCTTTCCCCATCCCCTCTGGCACTTTCAGTCTGCTCCATGTTTCCGTGCCTGTGGTTTTATTTTGTTCGTTAGTTTATTTTGTTGAACAGAGTCCACTTATAGATGAGGTCATATGGCATTTGCCTTTCATCCACTGGCTTATTTCACTTAGCTTAATATTCTCCAATTCCATCCATATTGTTGCAAAAGGTAGGAGTTTCATCTCTCTCCCTTTCTTCCTTTCTTTTCTTTCTTTCCTTCTTTCTTTCTTTCTTTCTTTCTTTCTTTCTTTCTTTCTTTCTTTCTCTCTTTCTTTCTTTCTTAAATACAGATTGATTTTATTTATTTTTAAATGTCAAAGTTAATTATAAAATATTAAATAGTTTACAACCGTTATAAAGTCTCAGCAATTAAACTAGCAACATGACACTAGCACAGAAATAATCAAGTAGATCAATTAAATATAATGAGCATTCTAGAGACAAATATATATATATATATATAAACAATATATGATTAAGTTGATAGTTCAAATCAATGGGTAAAATAAGGCATATTCAACAAATAAGGCTCATGGACCACTATTACTCAAAGTAAAACAAATATAGAGCCCTATTTCACACATTATACAAGAAATATTATTCAGTAGAGTTAAAAATCAATATGTAGAATCTAAGGAGTTTTAGAAGAAAATAGAACTAATATTTTTCATGACCTGAGGTAAAATATTCAAACCCAGAAGCTATAAAGTAAATATTGACAATATGACTATATTAAACATTTAAGACTATATAGTAATATACATATAAAAAAAGTTAAAGGACAAGAAATAGAATAGGAAAGTATTTGCAACACATCTAAAACATGGTTAATAGGTTTTGGTCTTTTTTCTTTTTTTAGGGAAAAAAGTTCTACAAACCTTTAATCATTAAGTGGATAAAGAATACCAAAAAGTCATTTAAAGCTTTTTAAAAATAATAGACATAGGCAAGAAATACAAAAACAGGTTTAGTTTCGAAAAATAGTAAAGGAACAATGAAAATATCATTGTCACAATCAGATTAATGAGTATTAAAAATATTGGTAATATCAAGTATTGGCAACTCTGAAAGGAACTGGATATTCATAGAAACTGAGACACATCATCATTAAAATGGCAAATATCAAAGACAAACAGAGAATCCTAAAGGAAGCAAGGGAGAAAGAGGTAGTGACATATAAGGGAGCCCTGTTATGGCTAGCAGGTAACTTCTCAACAGAAATATGGCAAGCCAGAAGGGAATGGCAAGAAATATTCCAAGTCAGGAAAAGCAAAGGTCTGCAACCAAGACTGCTCTACCCAGCCAGGCTCTCAGTTAAAGTGGAAGGCGAAATAAGGAGTTTCCCAGATAAAAGAAGGCTGAAAGAATACACCTCCACCAAACCAGCACTGCAAAATATGCTAAAGGGACTGCTTTAAGATGGAGCAAATTCTTTATCCAGCAATTCCACATATATTAAAACAGAACAGCCTTGTGATTGCCATTGTATTGATGAAGACACTGAGAGAGGCTCAAGGATATAAAAGCTTTCTCAAAGATCCCAGGATTTTAAGTGATGAAGTACATAGCTGAATCCAGGAGTTCTAACTAAAATTACATCTGTTGTAATTACAAGGTCATGATAAGTAATACCTAATTTTATGGGTAAAGATGGGGAAGTAGAGAAGTGCTGTGACTTCGAATAAGTGACTAGCTTAAAGTAAAAACTAAATCTCTTTGCAAGTCACTAGTGGGTCTATCATGATGTTCTTATTTCTAATTAGTACATTAAATAAAACTTTTGTAGCTATTTCAGTATATACAATTCACAATTTTATAATTTGATACAGAATTTAGATGGTAAGAAAACAAAAACACTTTCACCCTTCCAGAAACTAGATATAGAAATTCACATTTCTCAATTTATTTAATGAAACTAAGTAAACCTTTAGTATGAAAATCAGAAAGGCAAGCATGAAAAATGAAAATTCAAAGGCCATCTCAACCATCTCAAGCATAGATGTAAATATCCTAAACATGAATTTAGGCAAATGCAATTCATGTGCATACACACATCATTAGCAACTTGCAAGCATGCAGCGTAGTATTATTAACTATGGTCAGCATGCTGTACATTACATCTTCATGGCTTATGTAACTTATAAATGGAACTTTGTACTTTTTGACCCCCTTCACCCACTTCGCCCATCCCCAGCCTCCTCCTCCCCAACCACCAATAGTTTCCTGTGTCTATGAGCTTCCTTAATGAGTTAAAAGGTATCACTAGGAAGAGCAAAACATTATACTCAAAGGTGAAAGCTTAAAAACATTCCCTGCAAAATCAAAACAAGAAAACCTATCTCATTATCATTATTTCAGTTCATTGTTTTTTCCCCCGATGGTCCTAGGCAATGTAATAAGCTCAGAAGAGTTAAGATTTAGGAACAGGAGAAAGAGACATTTCATTTCTCACAGGCGATATAGTATTATTAAAATATAGGAAAGTTCAACAAGGTTGCTCAATATGTAACAGCCAATTGAATTTCAGTATACCAACATAATGAGTTAAATGTATAACATTACAAAAAAAAATTTTAAATAGCAATAAATTCCTTACATGTCTAGAAGTTAGCCTAAGAAAATATGCATGGAAACTTTATGAAGAAATTATAAAACTATATTGAAAATGTTTCAGAAACCCTAGTAAAATAGAGACATATTCTATGTCCCTGTATAGGAATATAAAGTATCACAAATACACCAATTATTTACAGTGTCTTTTTACAAAATTATTGGAATTCAAATTAATTTTAATAAGAATTTTATGTAATTTAATAGGGTATATGTACATGTAACTGACTCCAATATTTTGGCACAGGGCAAATAGTAAGCAACACAATCCTGAGGAAGAAAATGAAGGACTTTTTCAGTCCAATGTCAGGACTCATTGTAAAGCTATATCATTTAAGTCAGTGTTTGTTTGGCTTGGGGTTGACAATCTGTCCAAAAAAAATAGTATAATGATCCTGGAAGTAGAACTGGTAATGCAAATGAGTATGGGAAGAATGACTATACTGTGAGTTTTCCTGCAATAATTGGTACTCCACGTTAAAAGACAAAAGGAGAAAGAAAGGATTGGAAAGATTCTATACAGAGTAAATACTAAGAAATTATTTCATAGGCAACTGACAGCAACAAATGGTTTTAAGCTGGAGACTAGTATGATTTGACTTGTATTTTGAAACAGTTACTTCCTATTCTCGTAGGTGACTATTAAAGGAATTTCACAGACAATTTATTTTCATTTGCTGGTGAAATGAAAATATTGTGATCACAGGTGTGCATCCTTTTAAAAAGATTGTTAATTGCTTTCAGAAAAAAAGAATTATTCAACTATTTGACTAGTTTTCTCTCAGCTCTCCTTTCACTCATCTGTTTTCTTAAAATCTGCCTCTGTAGCTTATATTTATTATAAATTTCCTTCGGCTACATGGAGGAATCTTTGCCAATCTTAAACTGGGTACTCTGGCTTTCCTTTTCAGTATTGCTTATTTTGTAAATTTCCTTTTTGTGTGCCTTATATGATTAATACTTGCCCTTTGAATTGTCATTGACTTATTCCATGTACTAATCAGTGAAAATCTATGACAAAAACACATATTTCATAATTTTTTAAATATGTTTTATTCCTACAAAAGCACTCTCAAATAACATAACTCTTTAAATTTCCAGGAAAACTGTTAACATTTTAAGAAGCATGAATAAAGTATTTAACAAAACATAGCATATACTCAACAGTGTGTAAATATTAATTTTCTTCTTCCTGTTTTATCTGTAGATATTAAACTAATTGAGATTAATTTAAGTGGATCATGTAGTTTGATTTTAAGATAAATTAGACGCATTTGGTAGAATGTGGAAGTATAAAATATTAAATTTGGAGAGTATTTTGTAATATTAAGTGCAAGTTCTCCTTTCTAGAAATAAAACAGATGAAGAGAACCAAGCCACAGAGAGCTTTTCTAGTTGCTGATATACTTATCGGTAGAATCAAGACTCATCACAGTTTTCTTAATGAACCATCTAGAAAACCCTCCTATATGAATTATATTTAATTTATACCTATAGTCTTTTCTCAAATTTATACTTCATTTAACAGAAAATGTGTACACACACATCACAGATGTCCATTATTATTTCCTAGATATAACAAAGATATCTAGCATAAGATATATGAAATAAACAAAGGGCCAATTTGCTGTTTAGCCGTGAATTATTTCTTAACATTTAGCTAGGGATACGTAACACTCTTCTTTCACTCTTCTTTCAGTGATTACCCATGGATACACTGATATTGATGCTGATCTACTAGAAATAGGGTTAAATATTATTATTTTTTATTTAAACTAGTTACTAATGAGTCATTACCAAACTCAGTCTTATAGAAAAGCTTGGTATTCAATTACCTTCTCATAAGATCCCAACTTTCACATTAAACCTTATACATAGAACACTAACAATAAAAAAGGCTGTTCTTTAAAATCTATTTAGTATTTTCTCATCTTCTAACCCAAAAATAAAAAAATGGCTCAAGATTTTTCATAAGTTAAGAATTGTTTACTTTTTCTCTGTATTTGTTTTATTAAAAGGAAAATATTAGTTTTATATTTTTTGTTTTAATTTAAATATTTATTTTTAACTAAAAACTGCGTTATTGATTTTTTTCTAAAGTATGTTTACTTCCTTATTCTTTCACTCTTCTGAAAACCCGTTTTTTTTTGTGTGTGCAGTAGAAGAGGTCAGGGATATTGACTCCTAATTTTCATTAAAACATCTTTGAAGTTGTTTTTACCCTTATTCAGTGGGAGTGGCTATGGATCAGTATGCCCTGGAAATTCAAATAATTATAAGTCACAAAAAGTGTAGCATCTGCTCACCTAGCAAAACCAACCAAATTGCAAGTAAAATTTTTAGTGATTAGACTCTCTTACACTCAATATGTGCTATTAGAAATGAAGTCAAAAGTTAACCTCTCAGAAGGAGTAGCAGAGGGAGGAAGCTGGAGATGAAAGTTAAAATCTCTACTTTGTACATGGAATTGAGCATTCTGAGTCTTTGAATCCAGCAGTCAGATATTAACTATGAAATAAGTCATAAATCTGAGGGTATATGGATTTGATTTTGAAGTATTCTTCCCAACAGAACACCAAACTGGTCCACTGTGACCCCTCCCCGCAGCTCTCAGTAGGTGCTGACCCCGTCCTCATCCTTAGTGGAGGGCTTCATTGGTGACCAAGTTCTAGCCAGTTAACTGTCAGGAAAGATGCATTCTGTGCCTGGGAAAGATCTTCCTTCCTTTTTTGAAAATATAGAAAACTGAGAGCTGGACACAAATGAGGGAATATGTCACTTAAACTACCAGTGGCCACTATACTAAACTGGGAGAGAAGCAAGCCTCTGATTAAAGCTTACTTGGTGAATAGCAAAATGGAGAGACAGAAGTAGTCTAGGTATTTTATGAGAAGCCAGCTGACCTTTTGTATACACAAACGTTTGTTTGGAAGCCCACCCTATTCCTGAACTTCTTCTTACTTAAGCCATTAAATTATTTAGTGCTGAAGTTTTTTGAAATTGGGCTTTCTGGTTATTTGTACCCAAAGCATACAAACTCAGTCAGAGGTATAATTATGGCATGAAGGCATACAATTCAGGAAAAGGTTATTCTATTTGGAAAAATGAAACCTTAGAGGCAGAAACAATTTAATTCTGATAATGAAAAATATATGGAATTATTAATTTGCACTAGCCCAGTGATTTTCAACATTTTTCATCTCATGACATACATAAACTAATTACTAAAATTCTGCAGTATACCAAAAATATATTATTTTTTGCCAACCTGACAAAAAATTGTATAATTTTGAATCATTCACACCGAGTGGCAATTGTTGTATTGGCTGTTGTAATTTTTTTATTTGACAGACTAAGGGAAAAAAAGTCAGTGCCCCTAACTAGATAGTCGGGTATTGCGTGTTTTAAAAATTCTGCCGGCACACCAGTGTGCCAGGGCTCACCAGCTGAGAATCACTGCACCAGCCCATCTTTACTGGAAATAGTCTCTACACTTTTCTTCATTTCATTGTTCTTTTTAAGATTTTTTTAAGATTAGGTAAGGGAAGTGTAACATGGGATCTGTATCCATGCCCTTGAATAGGAAACACTATGAAGATGGCCTAATACTCTATACAAAATACTTCCTGATTTTTTAATCCAAACATAACAGAATACAATTTTCCAAATACATTTAAACAAAAGCAATTATACTTTTCATAACAGATAGTAAGTGGTTTATGTACTTATGAAAATCAGTCACTTGGAATAAAATAATGAGCCAAACATATATGGCTCTTGACCTCATGTAGTTGACCAATGAGTAAATGCATGGATTTTATTCAGAGTGCTGGTCACATGATGACAAAGCCACTTAATTTTTTAAATGTTTGTCCATAAAACTATATATCCTAAAATAATGTAATTAAACAAGTGTTTGATTTTGTTGTTGTTTATTGGGCAATATATTTCTTCTAAGACATTTAAAATATATAGTACTTTCTTTATTTCACCAGTGTTGGGTATGTTCATGTTGTAATACTAGTCTTTGTCAGAAAATATTTTCTGTTCTTTCACATTTTGAACTTGTAGGTAAAATGAATATTGCACTTCATTCCCAATTCACTCAGATGGCTAAAACCTTTTCAAGTTAGTTAATGTATAAAATTCTATTTACCCTGCCTTTAACATCATCACTAAAACTTTACCAGGAAGAGAATTATTTAAGGGTCAAAATGGAAGTGTTATCAGATTAACATCAAGCAAGAGACCCCCAAAATACCTCCCAACTTGAACATTCTTTCATGCTATGGTTTATTTTTGAAAAGTTACCAGAAAATGAGCTACTGCTGCAGAAAAACAGGTATGTAAATTCTAATGGCTCAGTGAGTAACTGGCTCTGATTTCTAATTAAAGTCTCTTTAATAAAAGCTGTTGAGTTGCTTTAGAAACGAGACTTTACAATGAAGAAATATCTGTCTCTATCACAAATATAACAACTAAAACAATTAGAATGTCAAAATTGAAAGAACATTGTTAATACTTTCAATTTTGGGGCCACTTCTAATTATGTATTGGTAAAAAAAAAATACATATGCTTTTGATTTGTCTACAAAGCACAAATGTTTTCTGGCAGTATTTTGAGCCTTTTTTATTTCTGGTTAAAAGGAAAAATTTCTTTGAGGTTTGGCTGATTATTTTCTTAGTTGTTTTTAACAAGTTTAAAAATTTAGCACAATGAGTACCATATTTTGTTTTGTATAATGTCACTTTTTGCCCAAAGTGTTGAGGGAAAAATAAGGATGCACATTATACAGGGGTATAATGATTATACACCATGGGTCTAATAATCCCATGTATAATTCACACAAAAATGTAGGTGCGCATTAAACATGGCAAAATATGGTATTTTAAAGCTTTACTAAAAATTTAAAATAACAAAGATGCTTCATATAGAATATAAAATGTATAGAAGTTTCAAAGTAAAGATTTTTGAAAGATCTAACCTTGATGGACAGCAAACTAAAACTCACAGTTTCATGAATAATCTCTTCTATTAATTATAAAAGAATTAGCAATTTGAAAGTTTTGAAGGAGAGAGAGTATCAGTTTGCATGTGTGTATGTCACAGAAGGAGGAGAAGGAAGGAGAAAGTAAAAGAAAGGAGATACTCAAATCCATTACTACAGGAATATCAACCAACAGTGATCAATTACATATTTACCAAACAAAACTTTTAATAATATAAATTTATTGGCACCTTATTCAGAGAAATAAGCTAACTAGGTTTCATTAAGTCAAAAAACTAAGGTACATTTACTCAATGAAATATTATGCAGCAGAAAGAAAGAAAGAGCTCCTACCCTTCGCCACAGCATGGATGCAACTGGAGAGCATTATGCTAAGTGAAATAAGCCAGGCAGTGAAAGACAAATGCCATATAATCTCACCTATAAGTAGAACCTAATCAGCAAAACATACAAGCAAGCAAAATAGAACCAGAGACATGGAAATAAAGAACTGACAGTAACCAGAGGGGCAGGGGGAGGGGGATGACAGGGGAAAGAATGGGAAGGGCCAAGTCAAGGAACATGTGTAAGGACCCATGGGCAAGGACAAGGGTAAGGAAGATTGAATGTGGGAAGCAGGGGATGGGTAGGGCAGGAGAGAGTAGTGGGAGGAAAATGGGAACAACTGTAATTGAACAATGAACTTTTTTAAAAAAATGGAAAAAGAATAAAAGGCTAAAATATTTTAAAAATCATATTTATTTTTTTAAAAATGTAAATGTAATGAAACAATAAATACCAAACAAGAAAAAAGGTAGGTGATTATTCTTGGCTAAAAGAGACTAAAGAGATACAACAGCCAAATATAATGTGTGAATCCTGACTGGAAAAATAAATAAGTCAGTCACTAAGTAAGTAAATAAATAAATTTAAGAAATTGTCAAAGTACTTTGCTCCAAATATCTCCATATTTTACTTGAAAGATTAAGGATAATTAAAATATAATCATTTAGAAGGTAAAAAAGGAAAATGAGAGATTTTCTAAAGCTCAGATACTATAGAGTTATTAATGAAAGGATGACAATTCCTTTAATCCCAATTATCTCTAACAGTGCTCATAGCAATCCAAATTAATAATAATGACATAAATCATAACTTTGTATTAACATCTTATATATGCAGTGAGCAACATTTTTTGAAAATGTTCCTATTTTTGTTGGCCCGTAACATAAAATCTAAAAGCCCTGTTGAAGATTACTCATTAGACATCTGTGCCTTTCAATGAAATTTAATCATGAAGCCCTCAATACATAGAAATTATGACAAACCACTGTGACTGTGGCAAAGGAAATAGGTACCCAGGCTTGTAACAGGCAGGAGAGGGTCAAGCATGGGCCATTTCAGAGTACTATAATGCTAATGGTAATAATGTGACACCCAACTCTTGAACATTCTATTCCAAACTAAATTGCATTTTTTTTTCTGATTCCACAGATTTCAGTTGTGTTTGTTATTAT
Source organism: Pteronotus mesoamericanus (assembly GCF_021234165.1). Lineage (NCBI taxonomy): Eukaryota > Metazoa > Chordata > Mammalia > Chiroptera > Mormoopidae > Pteronotus > Pteronotus mesoamericanus. Next base: position 28,037,027 of record NW_026555085.1, on the reverse strand, counting down.
GGAAATTCCTATCTAGAATTTCAGAATATATTTTTAAGTTCACAAAATAACATCTCCCTAGAATTTCAGACCTTCAACTCCTATGGACTCCTGCTCTATATCAAGCAAGACTCAAATTTAGTAGATGGATTTTTTATCCAATTATTTATTGAAAATGGTACTTTACAAGTAAGCCATTAAATTTATGTAATTTAAAGTAAATTTTAGAAATGTATTGTTTTCTTTAATATAACTCATATACCTAATTTAATATAACTTGTGATTTAGTATAATGTCTGATATCATAAATAAATATCAAACAGATGTTAAAAATTAATAGTAGGAGCAGCATTTTTACTCATTTGTTTATTTGTTTACTCATTCATTGAATATTTATCTGTTACCATTCACTTTGTTAGGTTCTAAAGATTCTATGGTAAATAAAACATACTTTGTTCTCCTTATATTGCTTCCAATTTATTACAAATAATAATAACACATAAAATCAGAGCAATAATAGGATGTTAGAATAAATTATCAAACATCAGCCTGACCTGAGATAAAGTTTGCTGACCTCTGCTGTACAGAATTTTTCTTAACTTAGACCACAAATTTCTATTAGTCTTAAAAAGAGCAGAAAAGAATATATAGAGACCATATGTAAGAAATTACAAAGGAAACATAATATTGAGCATTGGTCATATTCAGAATGTTTTCTCTCAGCCCATTTTTTTGCTGCTAACTCGACTGCCATAACTAATCATCTATCTCAGCTAGTTCCTCAAACCACTGTGGACATATCCAATCAGAGACATTTTGAGGAATGTCCAGAGACTTGTCAAGATTTTGAGAAAATATAATGGATTAAGATACTTCTTTTACTTTCAAATAAATAAAAATAAATTTATGATAGGTTGAGCCAAGACATTTAGGAACTGTAAAATGTAATGGGTGAAGAGAGGAATAGAATTTCTTTCAAGTTTTATGACAAAGAAAGGCTATATATTGACACATATGTAATAATAATTACTACTGTGTACTGAATTGCAATTTATGTCAGGCTCCATCTTAAGAAAATTTATTAAGACCGTGGACTCTAGAGCTAGACTGTCAGATTTTGAATCCTAGCTCTGCTCCTTAAAGAGCTTTGAGAACTTGTGAGAAACTTAAGGGTTTTGTGCTTAAGTTTACTTGTAAAATTGGGGTAATACAAGTTGTTGTGAGGTTTAAATTAGTAAATTAGCAAGTATTTGAAGTAAGTGCAAGCAATGAGTAAGTAAGTAAGGCATATGAACTATTGAAGAATACCTGTGATTATGAATCAAATATGAGGGTTAGGTATTCTCTCTTTGGATCTTACAAGGATTCTGTGGACAAAATAAAGCTCTCAGAGAGTCTGGTTTTATTATACATGCTCTTCAATCTCTTTTAAGGGTGGTAGATCAAGAATTTTTTATTCTGTTGTATCAATACAAAAATCTACATTCTTTGTACTCACATCACTGCTTCCTTGTAATGATTTAAAGAAAATTTCAGCATTATGCTATATTGACGATTTGAAGATTTTTCTTCTTCCTCTATGATTTACAAGACTATAATTTCATCTATTTCAAAAGTATAATCATATGGGGAATATATTTACATTACAATTTCAACAAAAAGACATATTTGTGGTTAAACATTTACAATGATTATAATTTAAGACATTCAAATTCTAGTAAGGTAGAATGTTAGTAAATTTTCTTTTAAAATTTAAACTTTAAAGTTTTATTTATCAAACTTGATTTTTAAAAATATTTTATGGGCTTTTTTCTAATAACAAGGGATAAATAGATTCTTCTATTTGGGGCTCAAATATCAGTACCCTTCCCCCTCAACTTATTAACTGTGTCACAAATCACTGCGTCTCCCTGTCTGGGGACAAATCACTTCACCTCAGTTTCCACCTCTGTTTAGTGAAGGTAATAAAAGGATAATCCCTTTTTCATATATCTTTGTTTGCTTTTGCTTTTGTTTTGTAAGGAAACAATCAGTTAACACTTGTAAAGTGCTTTAAAAATCCATGATACATAGTAATAAATCAATAGCAGCAAATCCTGTTTTTTATACAATCACAAAAGAGCTGTTTATAATAAAAGAAAAATTTAAGTAAAATTAATAGAATTGTCCATTAAAGATTTTATATATGTTTAATTTTTATATCCCTGAAGATAATAGAAATTAATAACAGTAGTACCTGAAAAAGAATTTTCTTAAATATTTTAACAAACTGAGAGACTACTCTGCCTACTATATACACATTGTTAGTGAGTACCTTATCAGTGAAGCTTAAATAACTATCTTAATTAACAACACAGATTTCTAAGTGTTATACATAATAAACAAATTATTATCTATTCTGTCAAAAATATTAAATGTATTCTTCAGTAACTTTGGTTGTATAGTGGACACATTAAAAATTCAGTAAAGGAACAGTGAATTTAACTTAGTTTCACATGGTTTGAAAAGAATGTATAACCAAATGTTATGCATCTTGCACGTAGGTGTATTTGTTTTTTAAAATCTCAGTATTTGAAGTATTTTTTACTTCAAATACTGAGCCTGGAGCAGATAATTTTACAAAGAAAAGGAACCTTTTGCAATGCACAAATATCATTAAAAATTAAAATACATAGCCTTATATTTCCTTTGGACTATATTTGGGAAGATTTAGATATATCATTATAATATAGCTGGATGATAGGAGTTATGAAACACTATGCAACTATTTTTCTTTAACTTACATGTGAGTTACTGATATCCTATAGATATGATGAAGGGTAGAAAACCTTTTTTCTAGAAAAGACTAGCCACAATATAACTAATATATATTCAGGCACATGCTGTTAGAAAATGAATAGGCTATGGAGCCCACTCATGAAATTCTCAAAGGTGTCTGGTCAAAGATACCAGTTAGAGACATGATTTGCTTTTTTCAAACCATAACTCAATTGGCCCCGTCAGCAATCATCCTTCAAATGGCCATAGGCCTCCTCTAGACTTAGAAAGCTTAGAATGTATGGTTAACTCTCATAATCTTTACATTTCTTTTCCTGTGACATTAACTTCACCATCGAGATTGTATGCCCTGATCTTTATATTGCCCAGTTGCTAACACCTAAGGAAAATTGCCAGTAATACTTATTCCTGCCAGCAGAAGAAGCTGCCGTTCTCAACCAGGTTCCCCAGAACACTGAAAAAGAAACCAAAAGTGTGTGAAGGTGTGTGTACACATGTATGGTATATATGAGTATATGTATGTAATATTTATACATTTATATTTTAATTCTAGCACTTGTTGGTTGGATACCTTGAGCAGTCACTCCTCTTTAAGTTTCAGAGTTCTTGTCTCACTAGCACAATAAAATATTGGTGAATTGTAAAGTCCAAAGTATGCACAATGTGTTAATTTCACACTGAGAAATTGAGGAAAAACTTTTTTCTCATAGTACCACTTTTCCTGTACGGGTGAAGCAGCATTGAAAATTATTAACACTACTCTTAAAGTGGATCATGGACAAAAGTATTCACTGCTTATCAGGTAAGATATACTTATTTTCTTTTCCACTTAATCTTATAAGTAGCAAAGGCTTCCTCTGGGTGTTGTTCTTGCCATTTTAAAGTGAAGGTTATCCTGATTAGTATTCACATGTACTGTTATGTGAATTAATGCTTTTTAAACCATCTTGCCTTTTGTATATGTCCTTAAATTGGTACTGGAGAAAGAACTGTATAAGGACCATATGATCAACAAACTTAAGCTGATTTACAAAAAAGACATGAAAGCCTTGTATTATTTTCCACTTATAGAAATCATAAAAACAAACTGTTATTTCTTTTGATATCAAAATAAAATAAATTTACTGTAGGAAATTTGGAACATCCAGAAATACCATGGATAAGGCAATTAAAATTACCCATTATGCCACAATCAAGATAGAATAGTTATTGATAGCATATTATTATATTTTCAAAGGCTATGTTTCATGGTGACTATATCCCAGGACCCTCACAAGCATCAGATTTTGCCAGTCTGATAAGTGAAAATGACATTTGCCCTTAATTGGCCTTCGTTGGTTTTTAGTAAGGTTTAATTTTAATATAGATTTAGTGCCTTTTTGTTACGTGTTTTGCCTCTTCCACATTTAAGTGACGCTTTAAAACACATACCACAATCCTCATCCAGTACATAGACTGAAGTAAATTATTTTGTTATGAAAATAGATTATTATTTAATAAAAATAATTCCTTAAAGCCAATAAAGAAGAAAGTAAAGAGGCCATAACGGAGATGGGGAGAGAAGTTAAAGAAGAGGTTTTAAGGAAGCTCTACCTTCCTTAGACCAGACTATCCAAATCTTGTTTGGAATATAGATCCTTAAGAATATTAACCAAAAAACAGTCTATTATCAAGAAAATTAAGGAGAGGCTACATCACATATACCTCTCCTAACTACTCAAAATGCACATGAGCATTTTTAAGACCTCTGAGATCCTTTTAATAGAGTCTCACATTTTTTGCTTAACTCAAGACATGAGCACAGAACCCTTAACATTTTTTGGGCACAGAACCCTTAACATTTTTTTAGCATTTTAACCTATCTAGTAACTATGGGGGCAATGCACTATGGGAAATGCTATGTGAGCCAAGGTAATCAGTTTTCTCTGGACACAGAGTGTCATCATCCTGAGGAAAAGCAGGTATATGAGCATTGGGGCAACAGTAGGAACCATATCACCGAAGACATATTTTTACTCCTAAGGAAACAAAAAGACACATGAGAGGTGATGGAGAGGCAGAGGGGTGCACCAGAAAAAAAGTTGCTCTGGCCTGGGGTATGTTGGAAAAGGTTTAAAAAATGAATGAGAACACAGCATTTATAGGTACAGTTTATTAAACACTCATTTTTTTTGTCCAGTAGTAAGTCTATTACATATATGAATTTTCGTTTAAAAAAACAAATGTAATTATCCACATTCCCAGATGGAAAACTGAAAGATAAAGAAATTAAATACAGAAAATAACATAGTTAGAAACAGTACAGTTCCAAGGCTACTCTTACTCCAAAATCTATGAATAACTTTTAAGCCATGGACCCTATGACCCATGCTGTAGAAAATACAATTTGATCTCTTATTCTCCCCTACCCTGAAAGAACTGCTGTATGTTTGCGGTAAGAGAAAGATAAGAATTATAAATTACCTTCCCAGTAAACAAAACAAACAGCAAGAACAATATTAATTAGTGCACATTAAATAACTACCATGTGCCACATGCTTTACACACACGTAACTGTATCCAGTCATTGGAAAACTCATTCTGCCCATTTTATTGGTTAGGTCAGGCTGCTGGCACAACCTACCACAGACAACATGGCCTCCCCAACAGAAATTTAGTCTAAGATGAAGAAGGTATTGGCAGGAATTTTTTCCCCAAGGCCTCTCTCCTTGGCTTGTAGATGCTATCTTCTCCTCTGTCTTCACATCATATTCCTCAATGTGTATCTTTGTCCGGATTTCCTCTTCTTAGAAGGACATCTGTCATGCCAGATTAGTGCTCACCTAATGATCTCATTTTAACTTATTTCTTTGAAGGTCCTGTTTTCAGACACAGTCACTTTCTGAAGTACTGTGGGTTTGGATGGACCTCAGCATATGAATTTTAGGGAGACATAATTCAGTCCATAACATTCCTTTTGCACATTTGAAAGCTGGGACTCAGCAAAGGCAGACATCTTTCTTAAACTCACATTGTTATCCTGTGGGAGGGCAAGACGGGAACACAGACCTGCTGCCTCCTGACCTAATAATTTTTTCTATCATAACATGTGCAGTCTGCGTTTTAAAAGTGACAACATATTATGTAAAGTGTTCTTAAAAGAAACAGTAAATGTGAAACATGTTTTAAAAGTTTCAAGAATACCTGCTTTATGCTATCTTCATCCCATGTCACTTTTAAGGATATTTAATAACAAAAATATCACTTTCCTTTATGTTATATGACTTTCTTTTGCAATTTACATCCATTGTTGCTTTGTATTTTTAACACAAAGTAGCTGATAACCTGTCTATATCTCGTCCAAATTATCTCTATTCAGAAATATTTCTTCACAAGTCCTTGGTTTATTTTGAAGTAATGGGAAATTTCTAGAAATCTTCTTCTTTTCTAAATTATCATATATAAAGAACAAAAATGAGAGTGGGAATCCATTAACTTCAGTTTTCTATACTGTATAGGGTGCACAAATGGTAATAGAAAAAATACCATAAAAATAATAAATAAATAAATAAAAATAAATAAATAACATAAACTTGTAGAGGTAAAAAGAAAAAAGCTTAAATTTTAAGTTTAATTCAATTAAAGTATGCTGTGGTCACAATTTTTTTGACCATTAACATACTCTTTAAAATAAAGGTAAATCGTATGCACACATTTCACTCCCAACTCTACACTCTTTCATCTTGTTTCTGTTGAGAGATGACATTCTTTTTGAATATGAATATAGGAGAAACGCCCTTCCTCACATCCTTTTGTGAAATTCTGAGGAAAAGAACAACAAGGTTGTGCTAGACCCATGATGAAGGGCTTTCTCAAAAAAGAGTGAAACTAATATACTCTGTGAAAAATAACTGAGTTCATTATTTTTTAGAACAGGGAAAGACAATGTGTTCTGTGGAGTAACTTGGCCCTGTTGAAAAAGAAATGTTTGATTGCTTAACCTAACAAAAAGCAGGAAGGAAAATAGGAGCTTAAACAAGTGAAATATACAGAGGCATAATAAGGATACTAAAAATACACATGTTAAAAACTATTCAGTGAGAAATTAGCTATAGCTGTTGCTTGTCTTTTAACGAAAGTGAAAATGGGACAAGCAATGAGGTCAGGCTGCTGAACAACAGCATTTAGTATATCAAGAAGGGAAACAAACACAAATAGGTTTGCAATTGTCACCCACTCTTGAAAACCATGGGTGTATGTAAGCACAAGAAGTCAAGAGAGATTAAGATAGGAATGTATTCTATGGCAAACACAAGTATGACAGTGTGATATTGCACTTTATCTATGTCTGTTGTTATATTTATAATACTTATGCATAAGTCATATTGATTATGTTATTAATATACCATACCATTTGTTACTTTTATTATAAACATCATTATTTAATTATATCACATATATTATAATTATACATAACATTATATAATTATGAGTGTGTGTGTGTGTGTGTGTGTGTGTGTGTATACATGCCCCCGCCTCAATTTAAAGTCCTAATTAACACCTATCCACCTTAGTTATTTAATGAGGTAAGTTCTGGAATTCAAAGACAGAAAGAGATTGTACTCTTCTGACCTCATCAGTTATGGGACTTTAAAGTGTTTTTTTAAGTGCATGCTATTAAAAATGCATCTATGTATTTTTTTTTTAAATCCCTTCATTTGCAGTCTTAATCTTGAATTTATAGTCTACATCCTGATTTGTAAATACTTGCAGAAACTCTGTCAGTTCTCTTAGGTCTTTTTCATGGAGATTTTGTTCATTCGCCCCTTTGTTTGGGGAAGGCTGCTCCTGTACTAATGCTGTACAGATCCAAAAAAATTAGAACAAGTGAGAAATATCTTTAGTTACTCTTGAGAGAATCATTTATCAGTTACTGTTTATGTATAGTCACGTGGATGTCCAATAAACTATGTTGACTTTTTAAAAAAGAGCATAGTGTTTATGCGAACAGTGAATGAGACCTAAGGAGACTGACCTATACCAATGAAACCCACACATGAACAAATATTTTCTCAAGTGATAGAGAAGTGCATACAAAGCCTGCACCACACTACATTATTTCTCTTAAATGATGATAAGAGGATTTTCTTAAGTCAGTAATAGTATCAAAAGAAGAGAAAAGGGAAATAATGTATATTTGAGACTATTAGGTAGGATAGAGTGAGGATAAGCTCTGCAGATACCATGGTTGTCAGGTTGTTTAGGTCATCGAATGCCACAGTAAGAACCGTGAACTATATTATATGCAATACTGACCTATTGGACAGTTTTTAAGAAAGGGGGCAGATAACATCAATTAAGTATTCACTTTCCTGTAGCTAAGCTACAGTATACAGTAGACTACATTTCTGTACCTCTCAAGATTCACTCTACAGTGAACACATTTCCTTGTGTCTTCCTCTTTTCTCTGGTCCTTTGACATTGATCTGTGTAGAATACATTAATAGGTTCTGGTACAGGTTGAATTGTGTCCCCACCTGTACCAGAAATTCATGTTTTGAAGTCTTAACCTTCAATATCAAAGAATGTAACCTTATTTTGAGATTGTCTTTAAAGGAGTAATTAAGCTAAACTGAGGTCATTAGTGTGGGTACCAATCCCATATGACCAGTATCCTTATAAAAAGGGGAATTAGGACACAGAGAGGGAAGAAAATGCTATCAGGATAATATTTGTTTGGTCTTGTGTGGTGTCTCCAAGGCTGGCTTACTCCCTCCAGTGAAGGTCTAGGCTCTTGGCAGATGGCCTTCTCCCTCAAGGTCTAATAAATTCCTTTCATTAGCCTTTAGATCTAAAAATGGTTTCAGACTAACTATAATACGTTGTGGTCCTGGAATATTTTACTATTCAATGTGGCTTTCCTACCTCCTGACCATATCTTTGGAAAGAGTTCATTTATTCAAGCTTATTCTGGTATGTTAATTTAAATGTGCCATATATTTTTGGCTGAAAACATGAGTCTCCTCCAGTCAGCATGGCAGAGCATGAGTGGATGGTTTAATGGAGGTCAGCCTAGAATCAGCACATTTCACTTCTCTTGGCATTTTGTTAACCCTAAATTAGTCATGTGCACACAACTAATGGCAACGGGTACTAGGAAAGTTTTTTTTAGCTTTGTACCTAGGAAGAAGAGAAATCAGATAAAACAATGTGGAGTAAACAAGATGAGAAATATTTCCAAGGGAAAATAAGATAACTGCCTTTGGAGATAAAGACAAAAAATAATCAGTAAACAAAGTTTGTAAAACTTAGTAGTTTAATTTAGACTATAGTAGTTATATTTATTTTAATCTTGGCTCTGAGTGGGTTATTGGACCGCTTCTAAGAAGAAAATAGAAATTGATATATATACTGTTTATTCATTATTTATAACTTGCTCAAAAATGTACACAGTATGAGATTACATGGTATAAATAATTTCTTCATTTCATTGTCTTTTTGTGACTTAAATTATCCCAACAGATAACTGTCTTTCCCAAGGTATGGGTGAACAATGCTTAGGAATGATAAATTATTACACCATAAACCTTGAACTTCTTATCTCTTTGAGTGGCATAAAATATTATTAAAATGCAGAAAATTGTATATTTAAAACACAAAGCAACATGAAAGAAGTTAATTAATTTAAATATGTTTTATTATTATATATGAACATATACACAGACATGATTTATTATATGAGTGACCTAATTATCTCTTTTTATATACTATGTATATGAACATATAGAGAGACAATTAGAATATTGATACCTCAGTAAGCATCAGCATACCTCTTTTTTTGTACCTCTTTTGAAGATATTAATAATAAAGCCCAGGACTTGACGTGTGTCAACCAGAGCAGGAATGCTTTGGCTCACAGAGCTGGAAAATCAGTGAGGTAGAAAAAGAAAAAAATAAGCCATTTAACCACTTTCTAAAAAATAAAAGATTTTTTTCTCCAATGAAATGTGTACAATTTACCACTGTCAGTAGTATCAAGAAAAACATGCCAATGGAATAATGATTTTACTTTAACTTGAACAAAATAAAGAATGAACAATTGATTTTAATTCTAAAGTGATATTTATAGGCTATCAAAATGTCCCTCTAACATAAATCTACTTTCTTCCCCTCTCAATGGTATATATTAAGTCAACACAAAACAGTGAAATTTTGACATTTAAATTTGGAAAAGAGACTTTTAAAATGAAATTTACATAGGCCAGTTAATACAATTAGGAATTAAGCATTTTTAAAGTTATAGTGGTGGCAGGAAGGTGGAGACAAATGTATCTGAACAGTAAAAAAAAATAAATAAAATAATAAAAAAATAAAGTTATAGTTTTAAACTCAGTTTATAAAAATATTCCAATAAGTTGATTACCAATTACCTTTAGAAACTATTTTAAAACCCAAGTTAAAATAATTACATATTTAAAAGTTGGACATTTCCCGTTATTTCACTTGAATATCTGAAAACAAATTACCTATTACAAAATTGCTTAAACAAATTTCAAAGTTATTGTTAATATTCATACTGTTTGTCAAGCAGAAAAACACAGAGTAACAGAGTAGTTTTAGTTGTACTTAATGTGGGCATTAAACATCAGAATGTTGTTTGGTTTTTTCCTTAAGCATGTCATTAGTTATCAGTCTATGGAAATTTGGCCTAAAACTCTACAGCTGATTCTCAGCCTGGAGGTCAGCTGAACTCTCAGCATTTTTGGAATATTTTAGGTAGGATCATCAGCAGAAGGTTCACACATCACCACAAACAACGTCCTGCAGCTCTGTGCATGTGCATTTATGGGAAAGCTGTTACATCCAGGTACTGTACCATGCATTGAAGACATAAGAACAAAGTACACAAAATATAAAAACCATGAGTTCTTCTCTTTAAAAAAAATGAATTTTCTGAACACTTTTTTTAAACAAGGTAGTGTTATAGTCTAGAAATAGATGAGATCATAGAGTTGGCTTCATTCTTTCAAATGCTTGCTGCTAATAAGTAAGAACTGATGAATGAATCTTTACAACTCAGTGACAACTACTGAGCCACCCAAGTGGATGTTCTTTAGTGGCTCAACTTCCTGTGGAAACAAAGGCTAGCATAGCATAAACAGTAGATTTAGCAGGTAACAATGGATTACACATGTCTTTTAATTTGAACTAAAATTGCCTTGCTTTAGATGTTGATTTGTACTTTCTCTTGGCAAGAGAGAGACTGGCATAAATGATTTAGACTTAAAAATCTGATTACTTGAATATTTCTGCCATGTAAAACACAACTGCCATGTAAATCACAGACTGTCTTTGTGATTTGCCTCATTTTCCCTTAACTTTGCCAAGAGGTGAACTATGTCTCCTATGCTAATATAAACATACTGAAAACAAATTGAGGGTGGATAATTCATAATTTTAATATTACAGAAAAGAAACTGGATACTAAAGAAAGGTCTTATTAAACAGATCAAACAAAGTTATACTAATCACAATTTTGCAAAACTTTCCTGCTAAATATTTAAATGTGTATGCAAAGATTAGTGTTAGAGAAACTTGCAATTTTGAAGACAATTAATAAATGACAAATTTTAATTCTCATGAACTTGAAATACAAGATTCACTTAGGTACATTTTGAAATGCTAGATACATGAGACTCTGAAGTGAAATCTTTATAACATTTTTTAAGTAGACCACCACAGTGTAATTAACTTACTGAATCAGTAAAGGTAAGGAAGGACAAATGACGGGAGTCAACTGTGTGGGTAGGAGGTGAACTCATTTTTGAGAAGCATTTAAAATAATCATCATTATCATTTCTGAAAATTAACACAATTCAACTCCTCTCACTAATATACATGGAAAATGACTTATTTTATTTCATATCATTTCTTTTATTAATTGAAAGTGATTTTGTAGAAAGGAGTTTCAGAGCATAACTAATGAAAGCTTTAATGTGGATTCTCACTGTATGTTCATGGGGATGAACTCAGAATCAAAAGCTAATCTATATTTGCTTTTTTAAATTTTTTTAATTAATGTATCTGGGTGACATTGGTTAAGAAGGTTATGTAGGTTTCATGTGTACATTTCCTTGGTACCTGATCTATACATTGTATCGCATGCCCACCAACCAAAGTCAAATCATCTTTCGTCACTATATATTTGAAAGAAGATGTGGTACATACATAAATTTTTGCTTTCTTTTGTCATGTGTTACCAGTTTTAAAATATCTAACAGTTTTCTGTTGACATTAACTTTTTCAGAAAGCATAGCCAATTATCTTTTTCTAGTCATCTTTTTTTATAACCAAATATATTAAAGATATCATGCTTCAAGTTAAATGAATATAACAATAGCAAAGTTAAATTTCAAAGCATTCTAATTGGGAAGTGTGGCATGCTTCCAAAAGGGTCTTCACAGTTCATTTACCAAAGCCCACATGGCATAATGTGGTCTGTATATAATTTAGATTGTACACACGAATTTCTCTCCAAGTCAACATTCTCTAAATTTGTCAATTATCTGTTGCTTGGCTTATTCTCTGTATGACCTTGTAGTTTGCTTTAATTGTTAAAGCCTCATTGATCACCACATGTCATTAGAAATGAATACATTAAGGCTGCATCCATAGATTCAGTAGCAGAAAAATTCTAGGAACCATTGAAATGTTAATTCCTCAATAATCCCGTCCAAGGTGTTTATTTCTGTGGGAACAAATCATTAATGACTAATTGTGCTCCTGTGAAGAAACACAATGATAATGAATTTGCCCAAATTTAAGGTACAAAAGTAATTTTTAAAAAAGTTTAAACTTTTGTAAGATTTTAATAAATGTTTGAAATAGTACAATTATATTGTGTAAAAAATATATTTTATATAATTGAACAAATTAGAGGTAGTGGTTCTCTGATTGTTAAAAAACAAAAAAAAAAAAAAAAAAAGGAACACAACACTAAATCCTAGAAAACCCGAAGAGTTAAGCCTAGCTGGAGACTTCCATTTGTTAAGTATGGATAGCCATGGCATGATAAGTTGCTTAGAGAGGAAGTAGAGAAAGTTTGAGAATGCCATTAAGTTAGAAGAAAACGGTTCAAGAGGAGTAGGATAGTCCCTCTTGGTACTTAAAGACTTGACCTACTTCTGCCCAGGGCCAACTCCTCCATTTGCACCCATTTCTCCTTCACCTTTCTTTCATTATCCATCTTTCTCTGTTGAATCATTCCCCGAAAAATAAAAGCAGGCTTTAGAATATTCCTGCTGCCACAGAACATCCTTCTAGATTTTGTATTACTTGTCTTCTACCCCTCTTCAGAGCTGAACATCTCCAAAATTTGCTACACATGGGGAGTTCAATTTTGTTACCTGGTATTTACTTTTCAATCTAATCCAATCTGACTTCCAGGGTTCCACAGCTGACACAGCTTTTGTTAATATCAGCTATATTAGGGAGTTTTGTCATGCAAACTGAAACTCTTTTGAGAGTAAAAAAAAGGTGCTGTTAATTATTATTTCAAGACAACCAGTATAAACAGGTATTATTCATGCAGAGCAAGACAGTGGCCACGCCCTATGACCTTCATGTTAAGAAAGTCAATAGACACTCTTCTGTCTTCACTGTAATAAGTGTTTCAGTAGCACTCTTATCTTCTTGAAATCATTTTCTCTTTCTGCTTTGAAAAAGAGTATATTTTTGGCATTCTGCCTATCTCTGACCAGTTTTTTTCTTTCTGTTCTTAGATCTATTCCATTTTAGATATTTCTTCTGAATTCTAAACTCCTACATTCAAATTTTATATTTCCCAATATCTTCTCATGGGAGCCTCATTCCTATCCTAAATTATACATCTCCAAAATAAAATTCCTGGTCTCCCATCCTTTCAACCCTCCTTATTTCTCTAAACCCCTCCCTATGGTCTTTCCTATTTCAGCAAATAAGTGCCAATTACCCATATGCTGAGAATCATTTTTGACTTCTATCACTTTATTCTTTATCTACAAGTCCTATCAAAAAGTGTTTTCCAAAATTTCACCTTTTTAATTGAATTTATTGGGGTGACATTGGTTAATAAACTTATGTAAGTCAGGTCTGCAAATCTATAACATATCATCTATATATTGTATTGTGTGTTCACCATCCAAAGTTAAATCTCCTTCAATCACCATTCATTCCCCCTTTACCCTCTTCAACATCCCTCTACTCCCCTTTCCTTCTGGTATTTACCATACTGTTTTCTGTGTCTGAGGTGTTCTTTTGTTTTGTTTTGGTTTGTTATTTTTTCTTAATTTCTTTACCTTTTCTACCCAGCCCCCAAACCCGCCTCCCCTCTGACACCTGTCAGTCTGTTCTCTGTATCTATGAGTCTGTTTCTACTTCACTTGTTAGTTTATTTTGTTCATTAGATCCCATATGTAAGTGAAATCATATGGTATTTGTCATTCTCTGACTGGCTTATTTCACTTAGCATAAAAATGATTCATCTTTTTCTTTTAAATTAAATTTATTGGGGTGACACTCATTAATAAGATTATACAAGTTTCAGGTGTACAATTCTGATACATCATCTGTGTATTGCATTATGTGCCCACCACCTAAAGCCAAATCTTCTGCCATCACCATTTATTTGACCCCCTTTACCAATTACTATCCTCCCGTCCCACTTGCGTCTGGTAACCACCATACTGTTGTTTGTGTCTAGGAGTTTATTTTTCTTGTTTGTTCATTTGTTGCTTTCAGTTTTATATCCCACTGAATAAAATTGAAATCACATGGTTCTTAACTTCCTCAGTCTGACTTACTTCACATGAAATGATATTCTCAATGTCATTCAATGTATTCTCATGCATGTTGTTGTAAATGGCAGTATTTCATCTTTCCGTAAGGCAGAGTAGTATTTCATTACACACACACACACCCCACCTGGTGCAATTGGTTAATGTTAGCATGGCACTTATACAACACAATTTCATCTTATATCTGCTCATTTTTCTCTTTCTCCTCTGAAACTGCCCTGTCCAAGTCTCCATCAGTTTTTAAAAGCAGTTCATTGCCTGATTCTGAATAGTCTTCACACTTTGGCCAGGGTGATTTAAGGTATATTACATCAAATTGCTTCTCTGAAGGATTTTCAGTGCCTTACCTTTACTTTCCTTGCTACTGCAACAAGGCCCTACACAATTGGGCTTCTGCACTGTCCTCTGCCTCACCTAACACCAGCCTCCGTCCATTGTCAGCGTTCCATTCACTTTGACATCTTACCACTTCTGGAACTGTCTAAAATGCTTTTCTGCTTTATGGCCTTTAATTTTACTTTTACCTCTAACTGGAATATTGTGTCTTCCTCCTTAGTCTTGTCCTTCTCTCCTGCCCTCCTGTTGTTCTTCCCATGCATCCTTCTCCTTATTATTCAACTTTCAAATTAAAGGCCACCTCTTTGATAACCTCTCCTATATTGTCTAAAGCTTTTCTACATAAGTCATCTGTCATAGCACCCATTTTCTTCATGTAGTTACTTGTTTTATGCATTGATTTTCTCTATTTCAAACTAAACTATAAGAGTCATGGGTTCAGGGACCTGGTGAATACATCTCTGGCACCTCGCATAGTAAATGGAAGATGAGTAGTCAATTAATAAGAACTGTTAAATAATGAATGAAAGGGAGGAATTAAACTTTATTTCATATCTCAAAGTTTTCCAGATTTTGAAGAGCAGAGAAAATTACTAAGGGAAGGAAGGCAATCGTAGAGTGGGCCATATCTGTTGTCTTAGGAAGAAGCAGGGTTTACAGTGAAGGAAAACAGAAGTAGTTTGCACCTGCCATAGAAATCAGAAGTCCAACTTGGGTGGGGTCTCTGGGCTTTCTAACCACCTAGACTCAGTTCCAAAATTTTCTATAAAGTTACATGACATTGTTTGAATATTTACACTAATCTGGATATAATCTGATACATTATAGGCATTTAATGAAGTATCAATATTTATATAATCAATATTTTAAATGACTCCTATTTTTTCCCAAATATCCTAAAATCTATTCTGTATCTAACAAATGTTTATGAAATTTACTGGGTGTTCTTGTATTTGTGTGCATGTTTGACTTAGGTTATAAACTGCCAGCAACATGGAAATGGAGTTGATTTAGCTGAGTTATCATTACTGTGGTTATTTTAAATACAGGAAGTCATTAACTTGTCTTAACTTTTAATCAAAGTTTATCTTGTAATATTTTACAGTTGAAGTGTATGTTAATTATTGAAGAACTCTCTCACTAAAATAGAAACTTAATTTTATTCAAATGGTTGAAAAATTTTAGGATAGCATTTAAAAGGAATGCAGAATGGAAGGCCATGTACTAAAATAAACATTTTCTTCATAAAATTATAACACTTAAAATAATCAAAAGTGATTACTTTCATGTTTAATATGTTTGAAAGTACCTTACTAACACAACCTATTCAGAAATCTACAAAGCTTGTCATTAGTAATCTCGCTGGTGGCTCTAGGGAACTGATTTCCTAGCATATCTATTAAAGACAGCCAGTTCTTCTATTGGGATTATCACATATCACCAAGAGACATGAGAATTCTTGTGTGAGGAAATATTACCTCTCACATTTCTGTCAGTACTTAAGACTAATTAGAAATGTTGTTATATAGCATAAACTTATAGTTAAAATGTTTAGCTGTCTGATATTAGAATGGGCACTGATTTTAGAAAATAGAATAAAATTGCTTAATGTTCTGGATTTGAGGGCTACAAATTGATATGGATAGCATATGACAACCTACTTGAAATGGAAGTGGTTATACAATTGGACTGGGCTTCTTCTCAATCAGCTTTCATATCAATAATTATTAATGCATGCAGAGAAAATATTCTAAAATTAAAAACTGAGCACTTTTAGAGTGGGAACTTTGTTTATTAATTTTTTATTCTCAAGGCCTAAAAATTGCTTTGCAGAAAATAAATAAATGTTTATTAAATAATTAATTAATTAGATGAATAAAATATTTTCAAAATAGGCATTTGACATTGTCAGAACCAAATTATTTTAAAAGAAATTAAAAAAACACTCTATATACCTATAGTTCTAGCAGAAAAATATTACTTTCTGGAAAACAATTGTAAAATGTTATCTAGTCTATCCATATGTGAAATGAACTGTTTATTAGACACATTACTATTCTGGAGAAAAAAATCTACACTACAAATGAAAATAATGGGTCTTCTCAGATCCACTTGTGAGGTGGCAGGAATATTAAACCAGGCAGTAACACAAGGTGAACATAGATATTATGTTCATAATTATTAACCTCTTGCTCCTTCATTGTAAGAACAATTAAGAACAAATTTATTAATAAGGTTTCATTGCATTAATATGATGATAATCATCATGTGAGAATTAGCTTCTGATACAAATTTTCCTTAAATAGAAAGCAAAGTAGGAATCAAAGAAACCACGAAGAAAATCTTTTGCACTCAATCAATCAAGTCTTCACAAGCAGAAACCGCAGCATTTCCTTCCCTCCAGCTCCAGTAGATCAAATACCAAAGTCCAGTCTGCTTCCCCAGCAGCTGGAGAACAGCAATATGATCCCCCCACCACTTCCTGTATTTCTTGCTACCAAACAAAAGATAGATGTTTATCTGCCCCCTGAGAGAGATAGCCCCATGGTTTATCCAAATCCCTGTAAGCACAACACAAATGCTCCACTCTATTTGCCTAACTGCTATGGGAGTGCCTGTTTCCAAAACAAGAAAGTTTATCAGATAACAAGAAGTCTGTTCTTAAAAGGACACCTTATTTAATCTCTTTACTGGAAAAAAAATCTGTCTGTAATCTACACCTGATTTTTTCAGTCGCAGCACTATTGACAGGTGGGATCAGATACCTCTTTGTTTTAAGGTCCTATGCATTGTATCCCTGGTTTCTAACCAACACACGCACACTTCCTGGACTATTTCATAACTCTTATCAGCGGTTTCCAAATTACCATTAGAAAGAAATTTTTTTTAAATATTTTTCTACTTTGGAGAAGGAAAGAGAGCAAACAATTAGCCTGTGTATTCTGAATCTTTTTGAAGAGTAAATAGCACATTGATTATGTTTATGATTTAGAGAGTGGGTTGTCATTAAATGCTTCATGAATCAAAGGTAAAGTTTTATTTGTCAGTACGACCTGACCAAAATAATGATCTTACCTTTAAAAACAAAATTTCCTAGATAGGCAAAATAATACCTACATATTTCTGCTTGAGTCTTTAGAATAATTAAACTGATGAAAAATAACATCTTCAATTGTCCTTCCCCTCAACCATAGCCACTTATGATACAATAGCACAGAGAGAGGACTTGTAAAGAACTAGCTATGATGAGATTTTTCAGGCTGAAATAGGAACAGTAGAAAAGGTTAAACTTGTAGTCACAGATTGGGCTGTTCTGATTGATTTTGCGTTTTTTTCAGTTCAGGTGACACCCTGGGATCCTCACGCTATTTGTGTAGTCATTTTTGAAACAGGAATGCTGGTGTCCCTGGAATTGGACCATGATCCACAGATCATTCTTAATGCCACCACATGCCGCACCTTTTCTCAGGGACTGAATAATCAAATCAAAAAATAAATCTAACTTAGGAGCAGAGGTGGGAGAATATAAATCTTGTGAAACTTCCTTTTTCCTTCCATAATAAAGAACCCCCCAACCAGGCATCTTTTCCAAATGTAGCATATAGAAATCTCAGCCAATAACATATGCGAGACATATAATTTTATTTTCTACAACTTCATTTCATTTCTATTCCCCATTCTGATGAGATAGCAGAAAATCAGTTCTAGTCAATGAAGGCTTCTCCCTCTGTGCCTGCGATTTTGCCGTAGTGCCGAGGCATAGGTGGTGCAGCAATCGTGTACATCCATGCCATTAGATCAGCAGCCTTGTGTGAGATAGTCCTGTTTTACCTGGCTTTGATCATTAGATTACACAGAGGATGGAAACTAAGGATTCTTTAAATTCAAAGGCAGCAGAAACTCTATTGTGCTTTTTGTCCTATAAAACAAGAGATAGCATGGAGGCTGTTGTTAGAAAATAAAAAGGTTATGCTTTCCAAAACATTACCATGAGGCTTCTTAGGGAACACCGCCTTAATATGTGCTCAATCATACTATGTACTCAATTATGAAAACTGGGAATAGCTATTCTACAACTCAGTAGAGATCTTTTTACAAATAGGATCTCATTGGGTGGTTAACGTATAACATAGTTTAAGGCATGACTTCTCTGCTGAGAGCTGGATTGTTAGCTGTGGGCAGGGGAGGGGAGGGGAGAGGAGAGGAGGGGATACTCTGCCCTTCCTGTGGTTTCCCTGTCTCCCCTCAAACTGCTCCTGCGTCACACTCTAGAATCCAAATCATCACAGAAAAACAGTTTGAAAAACACTCCATATAATAAATACTTAATTGGAATAGTATCAATAGAAAAAGAGTTACAAGTAAGAATATACATGTTTTGCTAGATTTAAAAACCAGAATTGTTTTTATCTTCCTCAGATAATAGCTAAGATACAACTAAATCCTTGAAAAGACAATTTTTAATGAATTCCACTGTATTTTAATGTGTGAAAATGTCATTAGTAAATGCAGTTTAATTCAACAACAAAAATTATCTGTGCAGCTACTTTGATAAGGCATGGATCGTTTCACCTATCTTGTCGTTAGAGAAGTATAATGCTATACCAACTAAAGCAGACTCCTGGAAACAAATAACTTAGAAGCAAATCTTAACTCTGCCACTGATTTTAGGATCCTGTATTTGTTACCATACAACTCAGAACCTTATCTCCCTCATCTGTTAAATGTAAGAAATTATAGTAGACACTGCAGAGGGTTATTGTGCATGGCAGAAAACTTACTGCATGTGCCTTGCATGGAGAAAGTCCTCAACACATGTGTACTGTATTAATAAAAATAATAATTTTTATTGTTAACTACTTTAAAATACATTTATGTATTTTCATAATAATGGATCAAGTTCAAAGTGAGATTCCACTGTTTCCAGGAACATGAAGAAGCAAGACTGTTCAGTCAGCACTATGTCATTATTGTCATGACCAAATACAGTGTGATCTCGAAAAGCGTGAGTTCTTGAGTTAGACAGCCAAGTGTTCTACTACTGTCATCATCATGTATATGCAATGTAGGGAAATTCCCATAAATTCTAAGCTTTTAGTGGGTATATTGAACGTTAAAAAGGCTAAAACAGATAAAACCACTTAGTAACCACTTAATAAATGTTAGCTGCTTATTATTATTATTTTATCATCAACATTGTTTTTCTTATTTACCATTATCTTCTACTTAGTAGCAGCCATTGGGGCTGGGTAAGATTTGGTAATAGACCCCCTCACCTGTATAGGATATAGAGAATATTACTAAGATATACCATTTGTCTTTTTTTAAAAGTTCAATATAAAGAGGTCAGAATAAAGTAGACCTCATATCCCTTAGCACTGAACGGTGATAATTGATGAGTATTAAATACTGTATGAAGCTTTGCTGAATGAATGAATGAATGAATGAATGAATGATGTGTGGACAAATGAATTAATTAATATAGCTCATAAAGAACTCATGCCAAAATGCATCCACATGCACTAGAATATGAAATAATTTGAATAAGCTCAGAAGTTGAGTGGTTTACTGCCACTCTTGTTAACTTGGCACAAGTTTGCTTGTCATAGATCAGAGTCCAGAGAATGAAGATTTGATAGTAGCCAGAAGAGAATTACTTCAAGCATTAGAATTTTATATCGGAATTTAGGTTCTTTTCCTTTTGATTATAAATGTAGAAAAGGGGATTTGACTTTGAAAGTACTTGCTAAGGAATGATCATACAACTAAAATCACAAATTCTAGGAACTGAGCCAGGCTCTGATTTCTTCTGTCCCTGGAGTGTTTTATTTAAGGAAACCATTGATTTCTGCCACTGCTCTGAAGAAACTCATGTGTGAAGGTGGCCAAAAAATCTGCCTCTAATTCAGTTTTCTAGGATCCTTTCCAAGGGGAGATCAACTCTTTTTGGATTAGCACATGAGCAGCTTTGCTGAAAGTAGCCTTTTAGCTTTAAGCTTTTTACTTATTTATTTATTTATTTTACTAACATGTTGAAAAAGAAAGAAAAAATTATCTGGAATAGTTTCTATGAACCTTACAAACTTTATCTTGCTTCATTTTAATATTTAAGAGAAAGAAAATACTATTATAATACAATGAAATTTTTTTCCAAAGGAACTGTCAACAGCTTACTATTTGCCTGAGGCTTACTTGAAGGCCTTTCCTTATGAGATACAGAAGTACAATTAAATTCCATACTGTTTTCCACAGTGGCTCCTAGCTTTATGCCTTAAGATTTGAAGAAAACTGCAAAATCACTAGTAATTTTTATTAGTAGATGGATGCACTTTCAAAATGGGCCAATAAAAAAAAAATCATGCACTTTGAAGCTTGAAATAACAGAACATATGAACTTCCAGTAAACTGGAGCATTTTCTTTTAATATGTATGGACATTGTGTTCTCAGAATTGGCCTCATGCATAAAACATTGCAAAGCACCATGATATATGCAGAACATGCCTGATATTCTTGCCAAGGATAATCCTACATTGAGCACAGAGAACGTAAACTGGGGTGGCATTTAGTCTTAATAAACATGGCAAGTGGATGCCATAACTCCGGTAAGTTATGTAGATACATTTTGAGTAAGAAGCTTATTATTTGTAGTAGTCTCATGAAAAGCTGAATTGTAAATACAGGGAAGCAGTGTGACTTTATGTAAATCATGTTTTCAATATTAGGAGTCGATGCCTACGTTCTTGTTTGAAATAAACATATAAATTTATTGACAAACACATTATGGGTCCTCAGTGTGCTCCAGCCACCACTAAGGGCTGCCACTAGATAGCATAGATGCCACAATCATGTCGAATAGTTATTGGCCATCAAATGCCCAGAACGCTTTCTTCACCAGTGTGCTACTTCTTGTCATGCATACCCTATTCTTATCCTATTGCATTTATCACATTTTTGCATTTGATTTTTTTTACATCAAAGTAACTAGAAAATTAAATACAAAGAAAACTCTTCAAATTCTACTTTTGAAGTCTTTAGAAGTTTCTTTTATATCTCTACCTGTATACTTCTAAGAAATAAATGCATATTACCATAATTATCATTGACTTCCAGTTTTGATGGGTGGCAATGTAACTCTCCAACTTGCAATTCCTCCCCCCCAAAAAATTCAGTTTAAAAAAAATAGCAAATAATAAAAAACATTATTATGAATGGCACATACTGACTTCTGCACAGGAAAATATTTTACTACAGTTATCTTTCCTCTTTTTTATACTCTCAGCACTTTCCCCCCAGTAAATAATTTCCCTTTTTTTCTTTTATAAACATCAGATCTACCATACGACTCTTAGTGACAAGAACTCTCTTTGATATTCTCCATTGTCTGGTGAAATTATATCTGGATATTCCATTTCCTCCCCCTTGCTTTATTCCATTTTGCTGAAGTGCCTTATATAGGAATCAAAGGATGCAGGGAAAGTAAGTCTTTTCACATCTGTCTACATCTTTATTCTACCCTCAGACTTAATTTTATGCTTAGAATTTTACACACAAAACTTGAATGATTTTCCCTCAGAATTCTGAAAGCAAGAATTCAGAAATCTGTTCACTGATGTCTAGTTTTTGCTGTTGAAAACTTAATGCCTTTAGATATTTATCTCTTTATATGTGATATCTTTTTATTTGTCTGTCTTTCTATTTTTCATTTTTCAAAATTACTCAGAGTTGTACTTAGTGTTTTTTGTTTGTTCTTCACTCTTTGGGACACTGCATGGACTATTCCTTTTGTGGCAGGATACTAGAGTATTGGGTCTCTTAGTCTCTTATTTCCTCTATTTTCCATTTCTATCTTTTGTCATATTTCTGAGGTCTTTTGTATTTCATCACATTAATTTTTTTACATCTTAGGTATAGGTTTTTTCATTTTAATACCTCTTACTTCATATGTTAGAGCTCTAATTATTTTTCTTTTTAATAACATACCTTCATTTTGGGGAAGCTTTTAGGATCTTCTCTTTACCACTAGCCTTCTGAAACTTCACAAAAATGGTGTTTTAGCATTCACTCCACTGGATGCCCCATATACCCTTTGTGGCATGGCATTGTAGTATGGTCTCTTAGTCTCTTATTTCATTAATTTTTCATTTCTTTACCTGTGTCCTCATGTTTTAGATATTTACTTTGCATTTTCATACTCAAGACCTTTTTCTTATTTTTCACAGTGCCCTGATTTTTCCCCTGATACTTTTGTTGTTTTATGAAGAGAATTATTGTTTGATTTCTCCCCGAGGATAGTATTTAATTAGTTTTTTTAAAGTTTCTTCTGATCGCTGATGCAGTAGTTAGGGTCCCAGCAGGAGACAGATGTGTTTAAAATCAAAGGGTTTAATTGAGGAGAGTTTAATGAAGAGACTGCTTATAGGTATCTGGTCAGGGATAAGGGAGCCAAAAGGACTGTAATGATGGCTGAGGAGCTGTCACCACACACAGGGGTGTAGACGGAAGGAGAAGGCATGACCACAGCTTCGGAGCGCTCGCAGCTCTGAAACAGAGAATCAGAGCCAGCGCCAAAACTATGGTGGGGTTCCAACAATAATTATCTTATGCTTCCAGTGAGGAAAGGTGGGGATACCTGGCTGCACAAGGTAGAGAAAGGGAACTGAGAGTGTTCCCCCGAACTAAGTAGCCATGGTTTTAGTCCTGATCCTTAATTACTGTCTGTATCCTGTCCGTTGCAGGAGTTCTCTGGCATGAACTGCCTCACTGCTAGTACCCTCCTTCCTAGGAACTTCAGGAACTCTGCTAAATTATCTAGCAACCCTCCATCTGCTTTCTATCTCCAAAAAGTTTATAAACTTTTTCATCTACTGATACATCCTCTCCCTTTTCTATATCTTTGTGAGTTCACAGTTTGTTGTAGCTGCAGTAAAGAAAAAGCGTTTTGTTGAGGTGAGGCGATAGAAGATAGTCACATAAGGCTCATCTTCCATTTTTAACCAGAACTAGTAATAAAAATTTACTTTGCAATACCATGCAGTTGTGATGTAGGGACAATGTTAATTTCCACCAAGAGAATATAGTGCATGCTTAACAACTAAAACATTTGAGATTCCTTAAATAGGAGAGAAAAAAACAAAATGAGGTCCTTACTGTATTAGCTTCTACCATTTGTGAGCATCAACTTCACCATCATCAACCTCCTTGGCTCCTCAAATGCATTCCCTCCTTTGCTACCTGTTTATCCCATGACATATCTCCACCAACCCCTGCATTATCAAACTGAATTAGTTTGACACAGTATTAGTTAAATAAATACTGATAAATACCTTTCAGTGTCCCCTCAGTCTAAATCTCCCGAGTCCTCATTCTTTATAATTCATTTGAGGACAAGTCCTTTAAATATACTATTTACATTTTTCTTTAAAAATTCTAATTTACTCTGGTGTTGGGGAAAAAATAAATTTTTATCTTTCTAGGTTCTTTCAGCTAGTTTAATAATTAAATCTACATGAGACAGATTAACAAGAGAGAAGAATCAAATTTAATTACATGTACATAGGCAAACCCCACATACATGAGAAAGTCAGAGATCCCACATACATGAGAGGTTCTGAGACAGCAAGGTAAAATGAGTCATACTTGACATCCTGAACTAACAAATGAGGTAAGGCACCTGGGACTTCAGAGAGGAGGGTAATCTGCAGAACAATAAGAAGAGCAAATGATCAGTAATCAGATATTTGCCTTGCCCTATAGATAGATCATAAAATGTTATTTCTGGTGATAACTCTACCATTGGCAAAGCCCCAAGTTTAAATTCTGTAAGGGAGATATAATAATTTCTTTTGAGACCTCAGGGTCTCGATTGACTTCAGTTCATAATAATTCACATGCCAAAGTAGCATATCATGGAGATACTGAACTATTTCACTAGAACTATAATATTATATTGTCATTTATACCTGTTGCATGTTTTCAGGAAAATTTACTGAAATATTCTTGGTTGCAAAATATAAAAACATAAAATAGTATGTGGATATTAGAAAGTCAGATATACTCTAAATACAAGGGAAATTTTAATTGTATTTTGTTGATCATATTTTTTCCAATCTTCTGTATTATCATTTCCTTTTAAAACTCATTTCATAATTTAGTAATGACATACTAAATTCCCAGGCTATATTTTTATTTCAATTCGTTTCCCACTGAATTCCTAACATTTTCCTTTATATATTCATTATTTTATGCATTTAAACAGCTTTGTGACTTTTATAAGTACATGACCAAAATACTCCCATTTTGTGTTTTGAATTTTTACTGCTATAGAATGCTAGCCCAGGACCTTTGTTTGTTTGTTTGTTTTCATTTGATCTAACTTTGCCTACTCACTTCTGTGTCATTGGGTGTCACATATGTCTTTTATTGGTAATTTCCAAAATTACAGTACTTTGGAGACTTAACTTATTTTAATATGTACTATTCTTATTACTGTAATTTAATGTTCTATCGGTTTTTAACATTTTCTCTGGTGGCATATTATGCTTTATTATAATCACTTTCACTAACTTTGAAGATAAACAACTTTCTTTTAATTTTGTAAATAGTCATATTAATGTTTTTATAAAAATTTTAATTGATCATCAAATAGCTGTTATAATTTTGTACAGAATATGACTTTTCACTTTCTTTGGACAAGATTCAGTGTTTAGCATTGTATTTACTTCCACTAGCATACCTATGACTTGATAAATATTGATTGAAAACAATTTATTGATTTTACTATATACACTATCTCTAAATAAAACCATCTTTATTAAATTTTGGCTACATTTAATACAAGTATTTAGAAATTTTTGTATACTTTGCTAACTTCAAATTTTATCAACAGTCCTTTTCAGCTGTGATTTTGTTACTTTGAATCCTGTCTGCTGTATTCCATTCCACTGTTTGTAAACAGGCTCTCAAGGGACAGCTCTGTAGATATACTTCTTCTATGTAAAGATTTTTATTATAATTTTTATTTATTAGCCTTGTTATGTTATCCTCCTTCCATTTTTCTAATATCAAAGTGTTTCTTCTCATTGTCTACTTGATCAGGTTTTATAGATTAAGTGTTTTGTACCTTTTGCTGAGAACAGTTTGACAATTGCTTCCTTCCATTTTTAAATTCATTCTGCTTCTTCAATTTATATCCCAGTTTAAATAAGGGACTCTAACCTTTCTTAATAGGTACCATAAATATTTTTATCTTTGTGGTCCTCTCCTTTTTGCACACAGGGGTTTATGTTTGCCCAATTTTAGTTTATAATCAGAGAGAAGTTGCACTCAGTTTGGCAGGGAGAAGGGGAGAGGAATGGTGTGGCAGCAGCACAGGTCTTGTTCTTGATTTAACTTAAAATATTGTTCACGGAGGGTGGCTTAGTTGGGAGGCTCCAAACACACACCAAAGGGGAAAAGTTAAATAACAAGAAGCACAAACAGCAGAAATAGTAGGCCTGTACAACATGAGAGCTGCTGTCATTGGTACTGGGAAAATTATTTTCTATGCTAGAGATCTGAATTAACAAACAATGGGTTTCCCCTGGAACAAAATATGTGGCTGATGTGCCTGCTAGCACCAAGACTTCCCTCAGCGTTATGGACAGCCAGGTTCAAGGGACAAAGCTAACGTGTGCTCCTGTGAGACTAAACTGGATCCTCACAGGTTAAAATGTTGATCCTCGTAGGTGGAAGAGAATTTTAATTGGGCAGCTTCGATTAAAAAGCAGTCCAGTATTCAGAGGTCACAAAAATGAGGAGTAACCAGAATTAGAGGTAATGAGCTGCTATTGAGTGGAAACCAAGAGAAAAATGTGTGCAGAAGAGTGAAGAACGTGTTTCAAGAAGGAAATATGTCACCTAAGGTGTATGCTGAGTAAGATGAGGAATGAGAAATGGCCATCAATTGTCATGCAGAAGGAAAAATAGAAAGCACATTCATAAAAGCTTGATGGAATTGGTAAAAACTGATGGGCAAGAAAAAATTAGAAGCAGCTAATAAAAACAATTCTTAGGTAATTTTATTATAAAGGGTAGCCTCACACTGAAGAAATATATGGAAGGGGAGAATAGACAAGGAAGATATTTTTTATCTTTGTTAAAATTAAAGATACCAAAGCTTCAATTTTATGTGGCTGGGAATATTATACCAGCAAGAAAAATAACTTATGAAATGGGGAAAATAGGGAACAAAGCAGGTGTAGTACTCTCAAAAAAGTAAATTCATCTCTGCATTTTGGGGTACCATTGAACATATTGAGTTGGCCAAAAAAGTCTGTATAGTTTCTTCCATAAAGTAAAAGACACGTTTTTCATTTTCATCAATAATTTTATTGATTTTGATATTTTGAGTATGTTGGCCTCTCCCACTATTAGCTTCTAATGGGTAGAGGCCAGCGGTGCTGCTAAGCATCTTCCAATGCATAAGACAGCCCAACAGCAAAGAATTATTTAGCCAAAATGTCAATAGTACCAAGAAACTTTGCAAACCACTTTCGACATGTTCAATCAGTCATAGCACCTTCTCCACACAGTGCACAAATCTTTTTTTGTGTTTCACTTGCATTTTTACCTCTCTTGAAATAATAGAGCATAATATGCCAAAAATATTGCATATCTTTTACCAAATTCAATATTAAAATGACTGCACAAAAATTTACCAGTTGTGATTTTTTTAAATGCATGCGGATATAACAGCTGTCACATTACAATCAAACAAAATTGTTTCAAATGAAGTTAAAGACAGCTAAGCACTACTAGAGCTGGAAAAAACAAACATTTTGGCCAACCCAATACTTCCACATTTTTTGGAAGGAGGATTTTGTGCTTTAACCCTGGAGATTATATTTTAATTCTTCCACTTTATTTACATTTCTACTTATTTAATTCTAGTTTAGTGGTCGTTAACCACCAATTTCATAGTGAAGCTACTTTTTTTTTCCTATTTGTACAATTCAGTCTTCTTTAAAATAAAATTTGAAAGAGAAGGAAGTGTGAAGTAAATACTTATGCTCATTCTTACCATCTGTGTTCTCTCAAAATTAAACTTAGTTTTATAAATCTAACCTTCGATAATATGTTTATTGTATTATCATTTTTTCCTCTAATAGGGCCTTTTGCAATATTTTAAAATAAATTCCTTTTTTCTTCCCTGTTTATCTCCACTAAATGCACTAATATGTAGAATTATTAATCTTTAACATCTAAACACTTAAAACAGTACACATTTTCCTTAAATCTCATTAGTCTAAATCCTGGTGGCTAAAAAAATTAAAATAAAAATTACTACCCAACTAAAAATTTCAAGTACCTAAAAATCCAGTTTTTTTTCACTTAACATAAAAATTATGGACTTTATTTGAGGAAATAAGATGTCCCTGTACTGTATAAGAGAGCTTATAACCATAGTAGCTTTGAGTACACAGATAAGGAGGCAAAACCAATATACACACATCAGAGTGACTGTATAACATTTTAATCTAGCCCCCATGCTGGAAAGTTCCAGTGTGTTTCATATATCAGATCATGGTAAAAGACACAGACAGACTTCTCTGTGTTTTGTAAAAATAATATGAACATGCCCTCACCACCCCTCCCCGGCACACAAAAACAAAAAAATGCTTTGGAATTTTAGGTTTAAATAATATGATATGACTGTGAAAGGAAGATAGTGATATTTGGAACCAATAATATAAAAATTTAGATTTCACTTACATTCATTAAAATTGTCTTACCACAGCAGTGATCATTTGCTTTTCCTTTAAAATAAAAGTAAAAAGGATGTAGAGATTCCAGTATTGACAAGATAGCACTGATACCCTATTTCCAATTAATAGAGCCTTGCAACGAAGTATATTAAAAATTACTTTCAATCTCAGATACATATTTGAGAATTCACTTTCATTTCACAGAAAGAAAATGCAATAAATAGATTTTGAAGAAAACACTGAAGTTTCTATCAGACATGAGAGAATGATCCAGAACATAGATTATGACTTTGGAAGGCAAAGAAAATGTTACTGAGAACCACAGAACGTTATATCAATTTACAGACTTGGAAGTCCTGCCAGTTGTTATATCCTGAGTCATCTTCTGGCTGGGCTAACACACTTTTAAGAGTCTGTGAATGCCCTTGTTTTACTAATTATTATTGTCTCAAGAGTGAGTCATCTGTGGCTACTGATAGAAATCACTACTTACTCTAAATGGACAGTTGGATTTTTTAAAAATTGCAGACTATCTAAAATGTAAGCTTACCCTCAAACAAATGAACTTGTTTTTTTTGCCCCCTTCTGTCTCCATAATGAACTCTCATCAAGAGCACTTGCATAGTACATGCCTTAAAAAAAAATCAGGTTCATAAAAATGTGCATAAATGAACTTAAGATACTACAGAGCCATCAACACAAAAGTATCTAATCAGCTGCCCCCAACAAGGACCATATATCTCCTACCTTTACTGAGACTTCATTTTGTTATTGTTGTCTGTTATAAGAAAACACAACCACAGATAAAAAGATCATTTTTTGGATCCCAAATGTCAAAACATGGTATTGGTTAAGTTTGTTCAACCAATTCCCAATAACTAGTACCACGGTCTATTTGTAACTGACTCCTTCCAAGACCCTGTCATTTGTCCAAACTTGGAAAATCTGCCTCCTAGACCTGCACATGTATTTTGTTAGATTAAACTTCTAGGTATTTTCTGGTAGAAAAGAAGAAGAGAGGAACCCTGTATGTGTGCTCTCAAGAATGACTCAATTAAGGTTTTAGAACTTCTCAATTCTGTGTACCCCACAGATAGCAGTGAAGTATATTTATTTAATTCTATGTTCTTTTTAATCTCACAGAGGAGGAGCTCTAGGCTACATGGGTCTTTCTGCAGGGACTTGCTCAGCATTGGAACAGCACCTCACCTTGGAATTCACACTATCCCTGCACCCAAGCTTGGGCTCAAGTCTTGAAATCCTTACAACCCCAGGCATGCTGCAAACTACCTCTCATTTAAGCATTCCACTGAAAAAAGTTATTAAAACATATGCACTGGTCTATCTGAAGATATTTAGCCATGGAGTGGTTCTTTAAATTATTCTTAGGGTTTCTCTCTCACTTTCCAGGTGACTCGGTTTCTATATAAGGAAGACTTTCTATGTTTATTTTCTCTTACACAGCAGCCACAATCATATTTATATTATATAACTTTAGGTCCTACATGTTTGGAACTATAAGGCCTTATGTTTCAAACACCTAATAATGAGAAAACATTTCCATTAACTCACTATTCTCTATTTGCCTTTACATAAAACTTTACCTAATAGAAAGCTTTAGAGCAGAAATCATACTCCAAAGATAATTTCTGGTAAAATTCTGTTACGTATTACTCTTTTAAAAATTTATATGGTGTATATGTGTATGTACACATATGTTAATGCTTGTAACATAATTTCATTTGAAATAGTGTTTTGTCTAGTTATTAAGAATAACATATAAAGATATATCTTGAAAACAATTTATATTTGTATAGCAATAAATCTGGCTTAATGTCTCAGATGAGAAATTAGAATCCATACTTCTCTTATTAATACCAAGTATATCAGGAAGTTCCAGAACCTCCTTTGGTATTATCTTCCATGGTAATTGATTAAGATGAAGCCTTTCTCCGAGTCAATTTCAGTTTAAAGAGCATTTTAAGAATGAATCAGAGTTTGTGAGTTTGGCTATATGCAACCAACAGAACTGAAACCTAAAATTTTATGGTTCAAAACATCAATTTTCATTTCAATTTTATTGTCCATCTTCAAGTTATCTGAAACAATGGTCATAAGTGTGATTTCTGAGTCTGAAGTTGCTGCAATTTGAGACCCTATAAGTTTATATGTCATAGTGATGATGGATTTAATGCTATAATAGTTTTACTTAAACCAGTCTTCCCAGGGCAGCTTTTGGCTGACTCCAAGTGATGGATGATAAAACCCAATTGCTCATGAAACTTTATTGTTCTCTGCGTGTACATGTGCACATGTGCGTGTTTCCGATAGAGGTGAACATTCATCTGCAGTTTTCAAAAATATTATCCTTTGATTTTCATAAGTCTCCTATAACTTTCCATAACTACAGACTCTGAGGCACATGTCTACATTACAGAGGTTCACCATCACTACATAACATCTACATGCTCGCCTACCTTTCTGTTTCTCCCCTTGGCATATCAGAGGCAGTCAAAGAAAGTTAACAGGGTTTTGGAATCAAGAATCAAGGAATCCCAGTTCTGGAACTATTAGCAGTGACTTTGGAAAAGATGTTTGGTCTGGTCAAGCCTATAGATCCTGATTTTTCTCAGATGTAAAATGGTGATGATAATAATGTTTATAGTATATAAGAAGAAACCATATAGAACACAATAATAATATCTAAAATGGAAAGGGGGAAAGTATTTATAGATTTCACCCAAAATATATGGTGATTGTAAATGTCTGGGTAAGCCAGATATCTGTGTTTCAGACTTTCATTAAATGTTATGTTTTCCGTAGTTCATTGAACACCTTTTTTTTTTTTGTTTTACTTTAGTGTTATTTTAACAGTTTTTGCTTTGCCTCAATACTTTTCTGATTGTTGATAATATCTCTTCTATTGTAATAACTCGTCAATTATCATTTTCTTATCCTATCAGTGTTGTCCTTAGTGCATGCAATCTATATTTGGTAAACATACCTCTTTTTTTCACAACTATGTATAGTTTAATTTTAAGTTTAGTCTACAAAACGAAAAATTCTTTTGTATAAATTATATATAAATACAATTATGGGGTTACCCGTTTTATGACCCAAAGTTGAACAGAAGTTCATAGCAAACAGTGTACTAACACTTTACAGACAAATATACACAACTGCATACCAAGCAAAAATGTGATGAAGTAAAACAATAATAGAGAAAAAACACATCATGAGAAAAGAGTTCCAAAGATTTTCTAGCCTGGAGTGAAAGAGAAAATCAGATTTACAATTAAAGGCTTTCTGAACAAACCAAATTTTATGGACTGAATTGTGTCTCCACAAAATACATATGCGGAAGTCCTAATCCCCAG
The DNA here is from genome assembly GCF_021234165.1 of Pteronotus mesoamericanus. Classification (NCBI taxonomy): domain Eukaryota; kingdom Metazoa; phylum Chordata; class Mammalia; order Chiroptera; family Mormoopidae; genus Pteronotus; species Pteronotus mesoamericanus. Next base: position 28,005,001 of record NW_026555085.1, on the reverse strand, counting down.
TACCTTAGGATGTGACTGTATCTGGAGACAGGATCTTTACATTGGAAATTAAAGGTAAATGAGGTTATACAGGTGGGCCCTAATCCTTTATGACTGGTGTCCTTACTAAAAAAGGAAGAGACACTAGAAATGGGGGCACACAGAGTAAAGGCCACGTGAAGACACAAGGGAAAATCACCCAAGGCAAACCAAGGAAAGAGGCCACTGAGTAAACCAAACATGCTGGCTCCTTGATCTTGGATTCACAGCCTTCAGAACTGAAAGCAAATTAATTTCTGTTGTTTAAATTATGCCTTCTGTGGTATTTTGTTATGGCAGCCATAGCGGATGAAGACACTAAACAAAACCAAACAAAATTAACCAAACAACAACAGCAAAAAGCTAGCATTTATAGAGCATCTAACTTTGTCCTACTTGCTCAAGCCTCCTATTGGACTATCAAGGGATGAGTGGATTAAGATATACATTTTTACCATTAACTTATTAACACATCCTATTTTGTCAACGTGGAAATAGAGTATCGAAAAAGTTAAGTAGCCTTGCCCATTTCTCTAAACCCACTTTTCCCACCAACATTCCCCGACACTGAGCATGGCTGGGCTACAGCCCCTCTCCTCTACTCCTCTCCCGAGGCTTCCTTTCAGTTGCCTCAGCTCTCACCCTCTGCCCCCCAGGAGCTTTTGCCTCACACACTCTACCTCACTCTGCTGGTCTACAGATTTTTAATTATTTGTCAGATTCTATCATAAATCTTACTTCCTTGTGAATGTGTTCTATCACATCTGAGATTAAGTCAGTCCCCAACCCCTTTAAGCATCTTGTTGCTTTATATGTGTCATCCTCTCTCTTGAGACTTTAATGAAAATGGAAGGGCACTAATGCTGCTTTGTCAATTTTTTGTCCCCAGGTGGACTGTCATGCCTGACACATAGTGGTATTGGAAATACCTGCTTGACAAATAAAGTGTAAATGTCTCCTACATAATAAATGGCAAAGCATGTGATCAAAAAGAATTCTTTCTGATTCCAAAGTCCATGTTTTCCCTCTCTTCTCTCAAAAGCAGTTTTGGAAAGGACAGGGGAACAGAAGTAATGTAGGTGTTCCTAACGTGAAATTCAGGAGATCAAACAAGCATATTTGTTGTCGGGTAGCTATCGAGCTTCATTCTCTTACCCCAGCCCCACCTGAAAAGATGTGTGATCCAGCAGAATAATCTGGAATCCCCAGTGACATTTTCTAAGGCCAATAAGCTTTTAAGTAGTTGTGGAAATGCCACTAGATTCAACAGAAAATGACCACCAATAAGAGCCATGTGGAACTTAATTTTTGTGACTAATCTAACTAGCGATTTAATCTCCAAATTCTCATAATGAAATAGGCATCACTCTTTGAAAGTGTGATTTGCTGTCCACCCCTAACAGAGGATGTGAGGTATACACTTGCAGAGTAAGCCCTACACTAACTCCTAATATCTCCGTAATCCACAGGGCAGATTTTTAAATTCAGGGATGAAAACAGATGAATCAGGATGTCTGAGCATGATTTCATCACATCGCATTATAGTTTCTACATGCTTTTTGGTCCTCCCCATCTCTGAGTAAGAAGACTTTCTCTGTCACTTCCACTTCTGGTGTTTTCTTGAACTGTTTTGAGATAGTCCCAATATAACCCAAGATTCCCATTAGAGGTTGTCCATGTTAGAAATTAAAGTGCCACTATATACACCCTCTTTAAAACTAATAAATTGTATTTCAAAATTAATCTACTGCCTTTATCTTTTTAATAATTTAGAAAAAATTCAGATATATTTTATGAGTATTCAGGAGTTAGAAATATTTTAAAATACTTTGTTTATATAATTTTGCCATATAATACTTGGTGGAAATTTGTGCTAAATTAATCTAATTTATAAAATTTTCTTTTTTTTTTAATTTATAAAATTTTCTTACTGGTCCTTTTCTAAAGCAGATAGTTCATCTCAAGGACATATTACTAGAAGTAGTTTAATTGCTCATAATATTATCAATAATAATTGCATGTATTGGTCTTGATTAACTTTAATCAGTGATCTTAGTATTTAATGATCTAATGTCAATTATTTTGTACTGAACATTGTTTTACAGATTCTGAAGTATAATTTAATTAGAATCACTATTTATTGTGGAATAGTAAGCATATCGCTATATTTAACCACAATCATAAATGCAAAAATATATTTAGAAATCCACTTACCCAGTGAAAAAAATTCTGAAGTTTTAGAAAGGAACAGTCTTTCAGAAGAATCATGATATGATGTAGAAAAATATTATTTCACATAAGAACACAAAGGAAAAAATATTCTTAAGAATTATTCTAGAGTAATAGTTTGGAATTAGCCAGAAAACAACTCAATTGCATGCTATTTTAGAATACTAAATTCAAAGTATTTAGCTGCTTTTTGTTCAGCTGTTCATAATTGTTAGAAAACCTGACTGTGGCTCAGTGAATGCAAACAGTTACTTTGCCAGCACAAAGTCCCATGAGCAAAGGGATAATTCTATCCTAACAAGGAGACCAGGGAAAATCTGGTCACAGTGGAGGTAACATCTAAGCACCTGGCTGCTTGTGGGCTGCTGCCTTAGAATCACACCTATTAAGAACAGAAAAGAATAGCTGGTGTACTTTTAGTAACACAGTTGATGCTATAAACCAAAATGCAGAATTGATTTTTTAAGGTCTGTAGGTCAATGCCTAACTTTTATTAAGAAATCAAATATGGACAAAAGTAACTGTCAAATGAGAGGTTATTTTATCCCTGGAGAGACAAAATATGGAAATATCAAGCAATCACATAATGAGAAAACAGTGCATAATTGAATGCAAAAGTGAATCACACACTATAGGTGGTAGTAGATGGTAGAGATCATTGAGACTGCAAATATTAATAACATTTTAAGTGACAAGTGGAGCTCAAGTAAATTCTTAATTATGAATAGCATTTAAATGGGTAGAAAAGAAATCTTAGCAGGTGGGACAATGAAGAGACTGATTTAAGTGTAGCAGAAAATTCCTGTTGGGGAGCTGTCAGAGATACAGGTAATTAAATAAGAGCCAGAACTGGAGGGGTAGGTGGCTTGAATTCCAGATGAAGATTTTTAGTTTTAATTCTTTTGGCAATAATCAGTCAAAGTTTTAAATTATGGAGTTGAACTTATCTTACTTTTTTCAAAGATATGATGGGGGAGTGGAAACTGGAAGCAACTAATTCCATGTCACCTGTGGAAACTGCTTGAATAAATATTACAGGGATTGAACAGAAACATTACCTGTATCTGTTTAATTCCCTTTAAAGAATCAATTTTCAGATAGAACTTAATAAATATCCTCTAAGCTAAATGAGTATAAAATATCCATAGATATCTGGGGTAATTTGATAAAAAGTAGTGTATTGGCATCAAATATCTAAATTGATGCCTATCTTTTATTTCTGTTCTTATGAACAAACAGTTTATGGATCTGAATCCCCACTAAAGAGAAAGAATTATCTTGACTTTATAGTAATGTTTAAATATTTTTGTGGTTAATTAAATAAATTAATGTTTCCAATATAGAAATATGATAGGCAGTCAACGAAGAGAATACACACATTCAGATTCTATGCAAAGTTTTATCACTGTCAACTAAAAACAGCTTTCTTAAACATAAAATGGAAACCAGAGTAATTTTAAATCATGAATTTTGTAATGCTGAAGAATAATCAGATGAGAGAGTTGATATCCAACATGATGGAATTTTGATATTCACTTTTTTGTTATTTACAAGATTAGACCAATTTATGTATCCCTTTCACTTTTTTCTATTGTAGGTGGAAGCTTAGAACTTGTTGCTCTATAATTCTGTTCAGCATCATTGCTTAAACTTTCTTGGGATCTACCCTGAATACTTAAACATAGTGGATAGAATTTATGGCACACTTAACTTTTCTTTCACATTCTAATTAGTGGAGAGTTGATAATGATTACTATTATGTGAATACAAATGACAAATATGAACAATCACTGCAACTTTGGGAGAAGAACAATTAAAGGTAGTTCCAACACCAGGGGTCCTCAGCAGAGTTCTATATATATTTATAATTATGCAAAGTAAATTTGTCTACTCATTTGACCTTTAAAGCACCCTGTGTGCTGATTTTAGAGAAAGCATTAAAAAGCCTTGATGGAAAAATTTTACACTGCATGGTGTGCTAGGCAAATATATCATCAGCAAATGCTAAACAATAATGTTGTAAGACTGTTTTCCTACGTACAGTCAATTCCTGTTAGATTCAGTCAGGCACAATCAGAACAGCATGGCCTCAACTCTAATGAGCCTAAGGGGAAAGATATGACTGCTGTTAAAAAGTGTGTCTCTTGAATAAAATAACAATCCTGCTAGATGAAATATTAGAATTGCATTTTCAGCAAAGAAAACCTGATAGTCTACATTGTTATAATGGAGGCATACTTACCTTTCATTTTCCTTCAGCTTAGCTGCCAGCTCTCTGGAATATGTGTATGAGAAAAAGATGAGACGGCATCCCTGCATTCATTTACCATGGATAATTTAGTTCAGAAATGATAATAGCTTTGAAAACAAGAATAACCAAGGCAGAAATTTAAGTATGAAAGAAAATTCTTATACTTATCCCAGATGAAACTTTGCAGAATTAGTACATAATAATACTGTTCTTGATTGTGAAGCGGTCTACCCTCTGTGACAATGAATGAAAATTATACTAAAATGAAAATTGTAATAAATTTCAAAGAAAAGCTTCAAATGTGATATGTCTATAAAAATAATTTCCCTGTATGATATATGAACCTTTTCCCAATACTCAACAGTTCTGTGCATTAATCCAGGTCACAGGTCAGTTATAAGTCTATATGTTGGAGTTGATAGTCAAAGGCTAATCACCTGATCCATTGCTATTTGTGCAGAAAACCTCCTTAAGGAATTAAATTCCATGTATTAACATTAATTAAGAGAGACATGTCCTGACATTTTTAACAAAAACTATTATCAGGTCCAGCTTCAGTTAAAGAATAAAATTCCATACTCAATTAAATGTAATGCTGCTTCACTGATATGATTGTTAAGATATGAAAGATCTTCCTGCACACTGGGTCAGATATCTCTGTACCTCAGCACTCTAGTTACCAAAATCTGTATCAGTCAGGGCTTTACCAGAGAAATAGTTTCAGTAGAAGATATATATTGAGATTTATTTTAAGGAATTGGCTTATGCAATTGTTGGGTGTGCCTGGGCAAGTACAAAATTTGTAAAATTCCTCCATCAAGGCCTGCTGGCTGGAAACTTCTGGGCGGGAGCTGATGTTGCAATCCATAGGTAGAATTTCTCCTACCAAGGGACACTTCAATATTGCTCTTAAAGCTTTTCAATTGATTATATGAGGTCCACCCACATTATGGAGGTAATGTCCTTTACCTGAAGTCAGCTGATTGCTGATGTAGATATTAGCCATATCTACAGAATGCTTTCATAGCAACACCTAGGTTAGTGTTCGACAGAATAACCGGGGACTATAGTTTAGGTAAATTGTCACGTAACAACTAACAAAAATTTTTGAAGAAAATTTAGGAATATATGATTAAATACAGAGAGAGCTTATATACTGCAAATCAACTTCTACAAATTTTCCTAAGAAAATAAATTGATTTGTGTGTTAGGATATATGAAACAAGCATGCATTGTAGTTTTATAGAAAAGAATGAAAAAAACGGAGAAAACATACCCAGACACCCAATGATTAGACATTTTGAAAAAAATAGAATACAAATATATGAACAATCACTATAGTATTTGCAATAATATTAATGTGTATAAGTGTTTACATTATTAAAGTAATAAAGACAAACTGAAAAAGTTTATGTTACATGCTCAACTTTGGGAAAATTCTGTAATAAAATAAAAATTTTAGAATACAATAAAACCATAATTATGATTCCTTGTGAGATAAATACAGGTTTTTGTGATATTTCTTTTTTATATTTTTAGCAGTTTATGAAGTATTTTCTAATAGTTATGATTGGAAATAATAAAGCATACACAACTTTCAAAATAAAAATACTATCATTCATTAATAATTTAATATATTACAGAGAGTATCCTGTAAAATTGCTCATATTCTACACATACTGTAGTAGTTGCCATATACAAGTCCTTGTTTCAAGTGTGGGGATACAATAGTAACATACCAAAGGCCTCTCCTCATCCTGTTTACATTGTAATGAATGAACTATTAATCTCTGACAGAATGCAACATGTTTCAATGTTCAAAGTAGAGAATCTGAAAGATCTAATATTGAACTAAACTGTCATTATCAACTATAGTCAGAAAAAGCCTTTAAAACTCCACTGTATTCATTTCCATTCCAATTTTCACCCTCACTCAAACTCTCACATCTATAGTATCTATTATTCTTCCCTCTTCCTATCATAATCATCTTAATAATGCAAGAATCAATTCTGAAGTATTTCTTTTTTTTAATTTAATTTTATTTTTTCAAATACACTTGTCTCTGCCTACCCCCCACCACTTTCCCTTGCCCCCTCTCTCCTTCCCTCCCTCAGCTCTTCCTCTTTGGTTTTGTCCATGAGTCCTTGCTATATGTTCCTTGACTTTCCCCTTCCCTTGAAGTTAGAAGTATTTCTAACTTCAATTAATTTATATTGTATAGTAATCTGTACTACACAACTTTATACAATTGTGCATTAAATTAACATATACTGTATTTTGCATTACTTACTATTATTCTCTAATTCTACAAGATAGAGACCACAGTTGAACATAGATATAGCACAGTGGTTAAGTGAAGAAAAAAAAAAGTAGAAAATTTTCTTCATATTGGAATAAAATATAATGTGTTTACAAATATTATAAGCACATAGGTGTATCTATGTTAGACACATGTATGCAGATGTATGTATGTACACATGTTTGTATGTATAAATACATATATATAGCACTTTAAGTTTTAGAATATAGAATAACTTTTACTCTTGATAAAAACACTACTGACTATTTTTTGCAATAAAAATATATTTTAAGTGATAAACTTGTCAAAATGTCAAAATCTTTGAAGAAGAGTTGTAAGAGAAGACACTGGGCATACCAAATATCAAACTAAGTTATGCTACTTCAATAATTAAAGCAGTATAATTGGTTTCAGATATTTCAGTTAAAATGTATAAAATACAAAGTGAAGAAATATCTGCTCTCTATATATAAAGTCTTACTGTGAAATATTGATCTGTCTATAAACAAAATATTAGCAAATATTTCTTGAATGGAAATGATTTTTATGCAGAGAATATATTGAAAATACTGACTTTATGTGAATATAAATAAAAAACTTAACAAAATTTCTGGTACTCTAGTAATGCTTATTAAAACCAAATTTCTAGAATATAACTCAGCAATTTGATGATAAATCTTCAAAATTGGCTATAATTTAATTTAATAATTTATTTCTTAGAATACTTCCTAATAACATAATTAAATAAGGTTGAGATGATTCTTCAAGAACTAATTACCAGCCCTGGCTGGTGTGGCTCAGTTGGTTAGAGCATGATCCCAAAAACAGAAAGTTTGCAGGCTTGATTCCAGTCAGGGCACATGCCTAGGTTGCCGTTTGATCCCTGGTTGGGAAGCCTACATGAGGCAACCAATCTCTCTCTCTCGCTCCCTCTCTCTCTTTCTCTCTCTCTCTCTACCCCATTCTTCTCTCTTTAGAAGCAAAGAAAAACTGTCCCCTGGTGAGGATAAAAAAAAATTGTCACATAATTATTTGTTATTTCAAAATCTTAGAAACTAAATATCTTAACTATAGTTTTGCTTAAATTTTTATATAATCATAAGAAAATTATGCAGATCAAAAAAGTTTAATGCAGATGTATAGTTATTGAGCTATATTTTATTGGTATCATTGTAAAAACCAAGTGACAAAGATTCCAAGTGAGACTACTTTAGTTGGTTATGGTTAAGAACAAAATTCAACTGAGTAAATTTTAATACTCTTACTGCTTTCATTCAGTAATTCATAAATGACACAGCATTCAATCTAGCAGATAGAAAGAAGCTCTTTAGAGCTATATAGGGTAAAGGGTTTTATAGGCAGAAGGAAGCAATAACAAGGGAGTTGTTCTAGGCAGAAAAGCAGATTGGTTATTGCAAGATTAGTTTCCTGATAGGGGACACCAGGGGTTTATCAAGCAGACTATCTATCTACTGCTAATCTGGAGATTCCTGTTTCACTAGCAAGACTCCATTTCTGGTAGCACCAAAACTACTATTAAGTCAAGTCTTGGTTTAGTGAAGGGGGGGCATAGCATAAATAGTGAGTTCATTTTGGGCTTGTTGTCTTTAACTATTAGATGTTGGATAAATTTGTTTATTTTATTCTATTTTTTTATAATGAGTTTATGTTGTTTTTGTAGTCAGAAAAAAAACAACAAAGTTTTATTTTATTTATTTTTTTATCCCCACCCAGGGTCATTTTTTATTTCATTGCTTTTAGAGAAAGAAGAAGTTGGGGGTGGGGGAGAGAGACAAAATCAATGTGAGAAACATTCATTGCTTACTTCCTATAACCTCCGGGACCAGGGATTGAACCCACAACTGGTGTGTTCCCTGACCAGAATCGAACCCATGACTTCTTGATCTACAGGAAGATGCTCCAACCAACTGAGCTACACCAGCCAGGGCTAAAGTTTTTATGTGATTTTTAAGTTACCCTTTCAGTTATAATATAGCCAAAGGCCAAATAAACTGATTTGAAATCTAAATAGCTTTCATTTGCTTTATGAAATATGAGAAATGAGTGTATTAACAAAGTATTAGAATATAATTATTATTGCTATTTTAATATCACAAACAATACATTTTTCCAAAAAATAAAATTTAGAGATTGATGGAGTAAAAGTAGTTTACTTCTTATATTATTTATTTTTATTGAGGTAACATAAGGTTAGTAACATTACATAAATTTGAGATGTACAACATTGCAATTCAATTATCTGTATGCTGTATTGTATGCTCACCACCAAAAGTTTAGTTTCCTTTCATTGCCATGCATTTGACCGCTTTATGGATTTTAACCCTCCCTCATACCCTTCCCCTCTCGTAACCACCACTTTGAATCTGTATGAATAAGTTTGTCTTCGTTTTGTTTCATTAGTTTCCTTTTTGTTTTATATTCTATATACAAGTGAAAACACATGGTTTTTGTCCTTTTCTATCTGACTGATTTCACTTAGCATAAAACCCTCAGGATCCATCCATGTTGTCATAAATGACAATATTTCATATTTTTATGCTGAGTGGTATTTCGTTGTGTGTGTGATTTATATATATATATAAATATAAATCTATATATAGGTCTAAATATATATATATAAATCTTTTGCCATTCATCCATCATTAACACTTAGTTACTTCCATACCTTGCCTCTAGTAAATAATGATGAAGTGGACGTAGGGGTGCACATATCTTTACAAATTAGTGTTTTCACATTCTTTGGAAAATTCCCAGAAACAGAATTACTGGAACATATGGTGGATCAATTCATAAATTTTTAATGAACCTTCATGTTGTTTGTTATAGTGACTTCACCAATTTACTCATATAATCTCACCAACAATATGTGAGGGTTCCTTTTCTTCCACATCCCCTCCAGCACTTGTTTTTTCTTGTTTCTCAGATAATAATCATTCTAAGGTGTGAAGTGATATCTCATTATTGTTTTAATTGACATTTCCCTAATAACTAGTGATGTAGAATGTCTTTGCATATGTCTGTTGGCCATCTGTATGTCTTCCTTGGAACAAAAATGTCTACTTAGATCCTCTGCCCATGTTTTAATCAGATTTTTTTGTTGTTCTTGAATTGTAGGATATTACACTTATCAGCAGTACATTTGCAAATATCTTTTTCCACTTGGTTGGTTGCTTTTCCATTTTTTTGCTGGTTTCCTTTGCCATGCAGTAGCTTTTTATTTATTTTTTATTGTTGCTTATTCTATTATAGCTGTCCTAATTTTCCCCACTTTGCCCTCCTCCACCCAGCCCACTCCCCACTCCCACAGTCATTTCTCACACCGTTGTCCATGTCTATGAGTCATTCACACATGTTCTTTGACTAATCTCTTCCCCTACTTTCCACCATTCCACCCCCCCGGCAGCTCTCAGTCTGTTCCATGTTTCCATGCCTCTGGTTCTGTTTTGCTTGTTAATTTATTTTGTTCATTAGATTCTTCTTATAAATGAGGTTCATACAGTATCTGTCTTTCACCAATTGGCTTATCTCACTTACCATAATACTCTCCAGTTCCACCTATGCTGTCACAAAAGGTAAGGAATTCCTTCTTTCTTTGTACTGTGTAGTATTCCACACAGTAAAAAGTTTCGTCAGTTTTTTAATTCATTCATCTACTGATGAGCCTTTAGGCTGTTTCCAAAGATTAACAATTGTAAATAGAACTGCTATGAACATAGAGGTTCATATATTCTTTTGAATTGTTGTTTCAGAATTCTTAGGGTATATTCCCAGAAATAGAATTGCTGGGTCAAAAGGCAGTTCCATTTTTAATTTTTTGAGAAAATTCCGTACTGTTTTCCACAGTGGCTCTACCAGTCTACATTCCCACCAACAGTACCCTAAGGTTCCCTTTTTTCCACATCCTTGCCAGCGCTTGTTTGTTGATTTATTAATGAAAGCCATTCTGACAGGTGTGAAGAGATATCTCATTGTGATTTTAATTTGCATCTCTCTGTTGGCTGGTGATGTTGAGCATTTTTTCATGTCTGTGGACCATCTGTACTCGTATATTCTCCTTGGAGAAGTGTCTATTCAGGTCCTTTGCTCATTTTTTAATTGGATTTTTTGTCTTTCTTGTGTAGAGTCCTATGAGTTCTTTATATATTTTGGAAATTAAACTTTTATCAGTATAATTGGCAAATATGTTCCCCCATACAGTCGTTTCCCTTTCATTTCCATGATGGTTCCTTTAGCCATGCAGAAGCCAAAGCTATCTATAGATTCAACACAATTCCTATTAAAATACCAATGACATAATTTCATGGATCTAGAACAAATATTTCAAAAATTTATATGGAACCAAAAAGGACCCTGAATAGCCTCAGCAATATTGAGAAAGAAGAACAAAGTTGGAGGGGTCACAATAACTGATACCAAACTATACAAGGCCAGGATAATCAAAACTGTCTGGTATAGGTGTAAGAACAGGCACACAGATCAATGCAATAGAATAGAGAGCCCAGAAATAAGCTCACACCTTTGTAGTCAATTGATATTTGACAAAGTAGGCATGAGCATACAATGGAGTAAAAATATCCTCCTCAATAAATGGTATTGAGAGAACTGGACTGGAACATGCAAAAAAAAATTAAATTAGACCACCAACTTACACCAGAATAAACTCAAAATGGATAAAAGACTTAAATATAAGTTGTGATACCATAAAAGTATTTAGTGGAAAACATAGTAAAATTTCAAATACTCCACATAACAATATTTTTTTCCAATATATCTCCTAGGGCAAGGGAAATAAAGGAAAAAATGAACAAATGGGACTACATTGAATTAAAAAGCTTGTACAGAAGCTTTTTTGACTGGTATAGTCTCATTTGCTAATTTTTTATTTTGTTTCGCTAAGCTTTGGAGTCAAATTCAACAAAACAGCACTTATCCTAATGTCCTTATTTCCTATGTTTTCTCCTGTGTATTTTAGTTGCAAATCTTAAATTCAAGTCTTTAATTCATTTTGAGTTAATTTGAGTGTATGGTATAAGATAGTGATATAGTTTCGTTCTTTTGCATATGGCTGTACAGTTTTTCCAACACCATTTATTGAAGAGACATCTTTTTCCATTGTATATTCTTAGCTCTTTTGTTCTAAAGTAGTTATCAATACACGTGGGGGTTTATTTCTGGACTCTGACATCTGTTCAGTTTGTCTGTGTGTCTGTTTGATTACTGTAGCATTATAATGTAATTACTGTAATAATGTAGCTTTGTAATATAGTTTGAAATCAGGGAGTGATGCCTCTGGCTTTGTTCCTTTTTATCAGGATTCTTGGGCTATTCCAGATTTTTCTGTGGTTCCAAGCACATATTAGAACATTTTATTATGTTTCTATGAAAAATGTAATTGCAATTTCGAGAGGGATTGCATTGAATCTATAGATTGCTTTAGGAAAAATGGACATTTCCAAAATGTTATGTCTTCCAATCCATGAACATGCAATATCTTTCCATTTCTTTGTCTTTTTCAGTTTCTTTCAACAGTGTCTTGTATTTTTCACTGTACAGGTTTTTACCTCCTTTGTTAAGTTGATCCCTAGGTATTATATTCTCTTTGTTGTAAGTGGGATTGTTTTCTTCATTTCCCTGAGAGTTTGTTGTTAATATATACAACCACAACAGATTTTGTGTTTTAATTCTGTATCTTGCAAATTTACTATATTCATTTATTACTTCTAATAGTTTTTAGGTAGAGTATTTATGATTTTCTATAAATAAAACCATGCCATATGCAAAGAGTGACAGTTTTATTTCTTCCTTTCCAGTTTGGATGTCTTTTATATCCTTTTCTTGCCTGATTGCTCTGTTGAGTATTTCCAGGACTATGCTGAAACAAAGTGGTGAGAGTGGGCATCTTTGTTTTGTTCCTGATCTGAGAGGAAATGCTTTCAGTTTTCTCCATTAAGTACACTATTAACTGTGGTTTTGTCATTTTTGGCCTTTTTATGTTGAGGTACTTTCCTTCTATACCCATTTTAATGAGTTTTTTAATCATATATCAATGTTATATCTTTAGAAATGCTTATTCTGCATCTGCTGAGCAATCATAATTTTTATCTTTTATTTTGTTAATGCGGTATAGCACATTGATTGATTTGTGTATGTTGAATCATCTTTGCATCCCTGGAATGAATCCCACTTGATTGTGGTATGAGATCCTTTTACTATATTATTGTAACCGTATTGCTGGTAATTGGGGGGAGGGGTGTTGCATCTTTGTCTGTCAGTGTTATTGCCTAGAATTTTTTTTTATTTTTTATGATGGACTTACCTCATTTGGGTATCAAGGAAATGCTAACCTCATAAAATGAGTTAGGGAACATCCTCTCCTACTAAATTTCTTGGAAGAGTTCAAGAGGTAGGTATTAAATCTTTGAATGCTTCATAGAATTCATCTGTGAGGCCATCTGGTCCTGGACTTTTTTTTGCAGAGATTTTTAAATACTGTTTTATTTTTCTTACTAGTGATGAGTATATTCAGGTTTTCTAATCATTCATGATTCAATTTAGGAAATTTGTATGTTTCACTAATTTGTCCATTTCTTCTAGGTTGTCAAATTTGGTACTATATAGCTTTCATAGTATTCCTATACAATCCTTTGTTTTCTGCAGCATCCTTTGTAACTTCTCTTTCATTTCAGATTTTATTTATTTGAATCTTTTCTAGCTGAAAGTTTGTCCATTTAGTTTACTTTTTCAAATAACCAGCTCTTCATTTTATTAATTTTCCTATTTATTTTATCCTCAACTTCATTTATTTCAGCTCTGATTTTTATTATGTGCTTACTTTCTAATTTTAGGCTTATTTTGTTTTTCTTCCTATAGTTCCTTAAGATAAAATATTTATTTGAGATTTGTTTTGCTTAGTTGTTGAAGACCCAATCTGCCATCAACCCTCTGACTACCATTTGTTCTGTATCCCAAAGATTTGGGTATATCATAATTTTGTTTTATTTGTCCCTACGAGTGGCTTGATTCCATTTTTTATTTCTTCATTGACCCAGTAGTTGTTCAGTAGCATTTTGTTTAACCCCAACATATTTGTGATTTTTCCAGCTTTCCTTTTGATTTCTAGTTTCATACTATTGTAGTCAGAAATGATTGTTAATATGATTTCAATCTTCTTAAATTTATTGAGACTTGTTTTATGTCCCAGTATTTGGTCTGTCCTCAAGAATGTTTTATGTGCACTTGAGAAAACTGTATTGTATGTTAAAATCTCCTACAATTATTGTGTTGTATATTCTATGATTTTTTTTATTTCCTCTTTTTCAATGTTTTTGTCCCTGAATTTTTGTTTGTGCTTACTATGTTTGTATAAAATTATCTCATAGATAAAATTTCTTCTCACAACAGCTTATCTTTGATAATTTGCCTATGGAAATTAAATTTCATCCTTTTCCTTCTCCCCATTGATGTTTTTGTTTTCACAAATTATCCCATTTTATGTTGTGCATTTTTTACTAAACTACAGTAGCTATAGCTATATTAAAGGCTTTTTTTCCCTTTAACCATTATGTTATCATTGTTTAATACCTTCTTCTGAAATAGAGTTGCATTTTTTTGCTTCAGTTTGTCACATTATTCAGAGTTTTGTGTACTTTTGTCTTTTTGTTTTAGGTAGGAAAGATCCTTTCAACATTTCATATAATACAGGTCTTATGGTAGTAAAGTCCCTCAGCTTTTGTTTCCCTGGGAAAACCCTTATTTCTTCTTATTTAAAGGATAACTTTGTTGAATATATTATTCTTGGCTGATAGTTTCTCTTTTAATATTTTGAATATAATATTCTACTCTCTCAAGGCTTATAGGATTTCTACTGAGAAATCTGACCATAATCTGATGGGGTTTCTTTTGCAGGTTACACCCCCCCCTCACCCCCGCACCCCCAGCTGCCTTGAGAATTCTTTTATTGTCACTAACTTTTGACAGTTTTAATATAATGTGTCTTGGAGGAGGTCTTTTTGCATTGAGATAATTAGGTGTTCCGTTAGATTCTTCTACTTGAATGTGCAGCTCCTTGCATAGATTTGGGAAATTCTCCTTATTTATTTCTTTGAATTAGATCCTCTGTTCCCTTCTTTCTCTCCTTTCTTTCTGAGACCCATTATCCTTATGTTGTTCTAATGGAGTCAGATATTTCTCATAGAATTCTTTTATTTACTTTTAACTTTTTAGTTCTCTCTCTTTTCCCCCTGAATTATTGGAGCTCAATAAATATCTCTTCCATGTGGCCTACTCTATTTCCAATGCTCTTCAGTTCATTCTTCATCTCATTTTAAGTTCTTCGACACCAAAATTTTTGTTTTTTTTTTTTATATTTTCAATCTCCTTTGTTCACTAATTTTATTCCTGAGCTCATTGAGCAGACTTTCTGAATTTTCTTGTATCTGAGTTTCTTCAAAACTGCAACCTTACATTTTTTGTCATTTAAATTAGTCTTCCGTGACTTCAAGTTGATTTTGGAAGAACTGTTATATTCTTTTTGTATTACTGTGTTGCCTTCATTGTTCCTGGTGCTTGGTAGGCTGTTCCTCTGCTAGAGCATTTGAAGTAGTTATTTAGACCATTTGATTTTTTTATTGTAAGAGTTCAGCAGATTGATAACAGATCATTTCTCTTTTTCTCATAGACGACACCATAGTGTAAGTTTTTGTTTCCTCTTTCCTGTGCGACTGCATCTCTGTGGTCATGGTGTCGGGTCATAACTCTGGTCTTGAGAATCACTACCTGCATGACTGGGGATGTGTTGGGTGGGCAAGCCAGTGTTTTAAGCCTATCATGCTGTTACTTTGTTCTCTGTGGCAGCTGGAGCGGCTGCGCTGCCGCTTGGAGATAATAGACGTATCTCCACCGCTGCTGTGAGGCTCTGCCACCCGTGGAGGAGGGAGCTAGATTTTCCTGTGCTGACACTGTTTCAGCCCCTCCTACCCTCTGCAGGGCCGTAGTATGGGAGCCGAGCTATGACTTCACCGCTACTACCAGGTTAGCTGGGGCTGCGGTTTCAACAGTGGTAGCTGGGAAACTGCATCCGCCGGCACAGTCCTGTCCCTGTCCACCCCTCAGTCCTGCCTCCCCTCTGTGTTTCAATATGTCCACCTTCAGATCTACCAGAGCTTGGATCTCTCAGGAATGGGAGTATGTGCAGCAGAGAAACCTTTGTTGGATTATAGATATCCAACCTAGTTGTAGATTAAAGGAAAGATACAAATGTGTCTTCTCACTCTGCCATGATGATCTGCTTTTTATTTTTATCAGTTAATGAATAGCTTCCTGGAAGCTGTATCTTCCCTAAGATATAATTAACTGCTTAATTGTTATAAGTAATTAACCCAGAAAGCTTCTAGTTTGCTTTAATATAGAATTCAAGAAATGGGTTCTAAAAATGTTCAACACATTTTTCTCCCATGTTCTTAATATAGAGAACATCATTGATCTTTTCAAAAATTTTTCAAATCTTTCTTAATAAAATCCTCACTATTGGCGGCATGCCACACTTGGTCTTACTCTTTGAAGTTTATATCATGATGTAGATGGAAGAAGGTGAAAGAATCTGTAAGCTATATGTTAAGAAGAAATTTACATACACTATAGACATGAGTTAATTATTTGTTCCCATTCTACATTCAGTACAAAAGTGGTTAAGTATGTTTATGTTTATGTATGTGTTAAAACATGACCATATACACATAGATAGAATATTGCACTTAACTACAGACTTTGAGAGTTGTGAAAACATTACTAAATTTGGCCATTTCCTGGGCTCTGTAGCTAGGCATATATATTTCAAAGACTTAGCAGCAAATAGAGAACATTCTTTGAACAAACTTCACTTGAGCTTTAATAATATTTGATAATATTAATAAAAAGAGAAAATCCTGTTTATTTGTTAATTTGTAACGCCATTCTGAATAGTTCTTGGACTAAAGGGAAAAAATAAAAGAAATTAGAACATATTTTGAACAGATGGTAATGAAAAATAGAACTTATTAAACATAGCTACATTGATTCCTAGAGAAAAAATTACAATCTTAAGAGAATAATTTAGATTTAAAAACTTATAAATAGAGTAGTAAATTAAACCCAAGGAAAGTTAAAGGAAGAAAGTAATTAAGATAAGAGCAGACATTAAAGATGTAGAAAACAAATAAAGAATTAGGACTATCAGCAGTGGCAAAAGTGTGTTCATTGAAATTTACTACTCACTGCCAATATTTATCTACAAAACAAATGAAATGAGAAGAGGCACAAATAGTCAATGTCATAAGAAAGAGACATTGTTACAGTTCTAATACCAATAAAATAAAATATGAGGAAATAATGAAATATTTTATGCCAATACTTTTAAAAGTACAGATTAATTGAAAAAATGTCTAGGAAAAATATAGTTTAACAAAATGGGCATGATAATACATAGATAACTATATTATATTGAATACATTAAATCCATATTTAATAATTTCCACAAAGAAAACTTTAAGCCCAGATGACTGTACTAGTAAATTCTACCATATATATAAAAAAGGTAGATGTAAAATTAATATTACATAAACTTTCTGAAAGAATATAAGGACAGCATAATCTTGACAGCAAAATTTTACAAGACTAGTACAAGACAGGATATATGAAGGCACGTCTCTCTCTTTTATTCATATATATGTGAATTATATTTATTATATACCCATTAATATATGTATATATGTAAACATGCATTTATATATGTTCTCCAAAATACAGAAAAGTGAATCCTGTGTTATATAATCAAGGCATACATTATGACAAAGTTAACTTTATTTCAGGAATGTGTTCAATTATTAAAAAGCCAGTGAACATAATTCATCACCACTAAGAAAAAAAGGGAGAATATGATATTTTATAATCTCAACCCCAAAGATGAAAAATGTAAGAGGATTAATTCTACATATACAAGAATGTCTATAACAGTGATGTTTGTAATAGCACCAAAAGGTACACTAAATCTAGAGTAATTTGTGAAATATTAATATAATGATGTATCTTGAAAATAAACAAACTGCTGTTAAATTCAGTAGCAAAGATAAATATTTAAAACAATTTTAAATTAAGCTGGAGGGTGTATAAAAATGTGTACTTGTGTTGCTAGTATTTCTAGGGATCCTTGCTAGTAACATCATACCACTTGACCTAAGTAGTGATTATTTAAGTATGTTCACAAATGGTATTTCATAGAACTTTATCCTTTACCCTCTTAATCCTGTATGCTATAATTCAATTAAAAATTTTATAAATATTTGAAAGACAGAATATCACATATTCATAATATAGAAAGACATTGATAGGTAAATACTATATAGGTGTCTTATAATATGTGTGCCATCATCTTGAAAAGGACTTTAATGATATTTACTTGCTTGGTAGCTAAACAAATAAATTGGTTAGATAAGAATCCACCAATTTTTTTAACTAAAGAATTAGATAGTAAATATTTTTGGCTCTTTGGGCATTAGAGTTTTTGTTACAAGTACTCAACGGTGCTGTGAAAGCAGCCATAGATTGTGTGTAAAGAAATGTGTGGCTCAGCTCCAGTAAAGCTGTTCTTACAAAGTGGTGGCAGGCAGCCCTTGGCCTTTATGCCATATATTTCAATCCCTGGATTAGATGATTAAACAGATGGCTGGAGTAAATGAGATGTGTATACATACGTACATGTTTAAGTATTGTTGAAGTATTTTTTATTTCATCTTTCTAAAATATGGGCTCATGAAAATTATTACTGAGAGTTGCCTAATTAAATTATATTTTATTTATTTATTTTTTAATTTTACATGCTTTATATCTTGGTATGATTTATATTACTACAACTAGTTACTCATTGCAATATTACCATGTTCAGCCCAAAGATGTGTTGTGAACTAGATTCAGTATCCCGCCCCGCTTTCTCTTGGCAGATATGTTCCAAGATCCCCAGAGGATGCCTGAAACCACAGACTGTACCAAACCCTGTATATACTATATTTTCTCTTATATATACATATATATGGGAAATCTTAATTTATAAATAAGGCACAATAAGAGATTAATAATAATGAATAATAAAATAGAACAAATATAATAATATACTGTAATAAAAATTATGTGAATGCGGCCTCTCTCAAAATGTCTTCTTCTTCTTATGATGATGTGATCTGGTACAATGCCTATGTAATGAGATGAGGTGAGGTGAATAATGTAGGCACCGTCAATTAGCATTAGGCTACTGTCACATAAACTCTGTGATGCTGGGACAGTCAACCTGATAACCAAGGTGGCTACTAAGTGACTAAAAGGTGAAAAACGTACATAGTTTGGATACACTAGACAAAGAGATGGTACATGTCCTTGGCAGGAAGCAGAATAACAATTTGAGATTCATCATACCACACAGATTGATGTACAATTTAAAAACTTATGAATTGTTCATTTCTGGTGCTTTCCATTTAATCTTTTTGGACTTAGTCTGACGACGCAGCTAACTGACCCCCTGGAAAATGAAATTGTGGATGAAGGGACAGTGCTGTAACCATATTTAAAACATACTTTTCAATCATTTTTAACTGATGCAGAAAATTTAACAATGTAGAAGACTAAAGTAGAATATTATACTCTAACATTTTAATCACTGTTTAAAGAGATCTGTTTATCAGGATTTATTTATTTTATTAGATGATTGCTACAATTTGTTGTTTTGTCAAAATTGACTTTGTATTTATGTACTTAAAGCATTAAGGGTTTGTAATTTAGAACAGAGTAATCTATTTCTGGCTTTGTTGGTTTTATGGTGAGATAATCTATTTACTTAAATCTTTCTTCTTTTGTTAATAGCTTAATTAATTAGTCAGACAAATGTTTGCACAACATAACTAAAACCATAAATTCCTTTCTAAATTGTTGCAGGCAAGAATTGGACCCATGTAAAGCTGAACTGACTATTCTAGGGAGGACTATCAAAGCAAGCGAATCTCTCAATCATGTGTCTAGAAAACCACTGCCAGAATCCGGTTCTGTCTTTGTTGGCGGCTTTCCAGGTCTTCATGGCGCAAACCAGGTATTTCTATTAATATACGTATTATGTCATTTTATGAAGAAGAGAGACAGAAAAACTTAAGAAAAGTTCCTGGTTAAACGGGCCATGTGCATGGTTTCAAAAAGAAATTTTGAGCAATTCTGCTAACACTAATTTATCTTTGCAAAGTATAGCTAAAGTTTACCGTTCTCTTTTGTCAGGCTGTTTTTCCAACATATGGCTATAAACCTGTGTTACATTCATGACAATTTTAAGTATGTGGGCTTTTGTTCACTCCCACGCTAGTGATTGATGGATATCTGAGAGATTGCCTTAGTGGATAACAAAAATGTTTCTAGAAATGGAACTGGAAAACCATTTCCAGCCTCTGCTTCACATGAGGTTACTAAAATGTAATAATGTTCTCTACAGAATGTTGTATATATGCCAGCCTACTTTTTAAATTTCCATTTAGATAATTAGTCTATCTTCATTATTAACCTATATTTTAACTTAACTTAATGCATAAGTTAAATGTTATTATTTTGCTTCATTTTATGCTATTGCATAAAAGCAGAGAACTACTTTAAAAATTTGTTTGCTTGTAAAGTGCCCTAATAGCTTAATACATTCCTGAATCTTTTCTCTTACTATATTTTCCATTATGTTTTACATATAACTCTATGTATTTCCCAAATAAAAGGTGGGTTTTTCATATAGAATTTAATTTTTGTGAGCATACACTAATTAAATGCAAGTAGTTGTCAAGCCTCTAGGAGGTATTGTTCAATTGAGGAGCTACACAAATATCTCTAATATAGTTAGATATTTACTCTAATAGAAATATGAACAGTATACAGAGGCAATGTAGAAAAATAGGAAAGGAAATCTCCTGCACTCCCTGGAGCAGTAAGAGAGTTAGTAGATAGATATCCTAAAGATAATCAAGTTTCTACCAGGTATATAACATGTAGACTGTCTTTCAAGGCAGGGGAAACAACATACATACAGAGGCTTAGGTAATAGAAAGGAGAGGGCGAGTGGGAGTAGAAAAAAATTATTAATGTGGAGACATGGAATTTGATGTGAATTGAGCAGGAGGGAGACTTGATGATGGGAAAGTGGAAAAGAGCCTGAGGATAATGGATCCTGTATAAAATATAAAATAGTATAAATTCGGATGCTGGTGCCTGGAGGCGCCATTTAAGAAGTTTTAACAAACAGTGACATTATGTAGTGTTCACTTTAATAGTGGCCAAAGTATAGAATTAGAGGGGTTTACATAGACTACCAGTCAAGAATTGGTAAAGTTAGGTAATAGGAATACGTACATTTTAAAAAAACAACATTGTGGTGATAAGAGTGAGAAGATGACTATGAAAGCTGCTGAACTTGTGAATGTTTATAGGTAAAAAAAATAGAAAAATTTGGAATTTGAAAGAGGAGGTTGGCTTATATAAGCAGAAGATTTGTGCTAGTTAAGCTGTGGATCACAAGATCATTTACAAGGGAAGATGGAAGGTTCATTTCTGCATTTGAGTTCATTTTGGGCAGGGGTAATTTTAAAATATTTAACTGCCTTGCCATCACCACTAATCTATCAGTCCATTTCAGTTGTGCATTCCTACTGCATACCATTGTTCTCAATGGGACATTGTGATGTTTTAAGTAAGTCATTTGAAATAGGGGCCTTGAGTTCAAAAGAGATCCTGACCATATGGCTGTGAGAGTGTTTATGCAGGTGATAGCGGAAGCCACAGTATTTGATTGAATGGGTTTTGTAGAGAGAAGAGAGAGCTAAAGATTGGGGATGGTTAAAGCATGGTTAAAGGAGTGCCCACAAACTTAAGTAGAAAGATTGGAAGTAGAACAAGGGAAAAGGACTATTGTCACAAAAACCAAAGATGGAGAAAGATACCTAAAGGAGCATATGTTCAAAGCCAAAGCTACAAAAGGTCAGCCAGCAGTTGCAGGAGACCAATTAGAACAGAAAACAAATTGTAATATTTTGAGTAAGAATAAATGGAGCAACAGAGTGATTTTAGGTTATTTTACCAGGAGTGTGTTAAAAAGAGAATGAGAAAAAACAAAAATGCATAAATAGTGAAAGAAAGATGTTGTTATCTCGTGGAAGACAGACTCTCAAAGTAGAATTGCAGAGATATATAATAGTAATTGACTGTAATCTAAACACTTTTTCTTCCAAAACCTGTTTGAAAGGATTGGCATTTACTAAGGGATTATCTCACTAAAAACTTAATATTCACCCTGTGTGTGTATGAGTGAAGTTACCTTGAAATTAAAAGGACACCCAATTAAGCAGGTTTCCCCTCCTTGTTAATTATGTAATATTTAGAAGAAGCTATATCAATCCCTTATTGATTCTTTATTTTTTCATTTTACTGTTACTGTGTCATAGTAGCTTTATGCATGTGTACAATTATGTATGTATATGACATACATTACTATGCAGTAAATGATTGAAACAAGCAAATTATAACATATCCATATGATAACACTTAAAGAGAAAACATATGATAAATCAGAGAGAAAGAAGAAAAACAACTTTGTGAACTTGTTGCTATACAATGCCCCTCTGCATATCTAAATATCATGCAGGCTCTAACTATCTAATTATTGTGTTCTGATTAAGAGCTGCTGTTTAAGCACAGTGGGTTGTCAGCACTCAGAAAATTAAAAACAACAGGTTTTCAGTATAAAACCCTAAGGAAGAGAACTATAGCTGATTTCTTGAGCCAATAAATGTTAAGATATAATTATTCTCTTGACTCTAAGTTTCCAGTAATGTCTTTCTGTACTGGCCAGAGCCCATCCACATGATAAGAGTTTCTAATCCAATGTGTATGCAGTGACAGGTTGTTTAATGTTTCCTTTAACAAAAGCACACAGAGCTCTGTATGTGAGAGGAGAACAAAACAGTTAGAGACTTTAAGTTTTGTGCCTGAAATGTGAAAAACTCTGCATCCCCTGATGACCATATGATAACTGCCAAAGTCCGAGAGTAAATGCCCTCTCTCTGGTGGTAGGAAAATGCTTTCCTTGGTAGTGTTTTAATTGCTTACACTTTTCAGTGTGAGACTCCATAGGCTCCTGCTGTTCAGTCCAAGTTGCTTAATGACACCAAACCTTAATTCCTAAAAAACACAGACCAAGTTACAATGGTGCTAACTATCCTCTTTACTTTATAAAAGAAAATGAAATAATTGTGCAAATAAATATTGTTAATTTATTACTGGAATTTTTTCTTTCTACAGACATTGATAACATAACATGTGTTCTAGACAGATGCTGTTTTTATCACATTCAAGTCAATCATGAATATTAAGAGCAGAATATGTGATGGCATTTATAGGATTGGAATTTTTGAAGAACCAGAGACTGACTTAGTCCATTTGGGCTCCTGTAACAAAAAAACCCCTTAGACTTGGTGCCTTAGACAACAAATATTTATTTTTTTCACAGTGAGGAAGGCTGGGAAGTCCAAGATTAAGGTGCTGGTACATTGGAGTCTTCTGAGGGCCCCATCACTGGTTCATAGCTGTCTCTACCCGGCAGTCCTCACACTGGCAGAAGGGACGAGAGCATTCTCTGGGGTCTGTTTTCTAAGGACACTGGTCCATCATTAAGGCTCTGTGTTCATGACCTAATCTCCAAAGGCCCCACCTCCTAATACCAACATATTGGGGCTTAGGATTTCAAAACATGTGTTTTAGGGGGACACAAACATTCAGATCATAATATGATGGTAGCCTAGATGTTTGATAATAGAGGAAGTGAAATGAGAAAGGATAAAATTTTTCATGATCAATTTGTATGTGACAAATCTTCAATATTTGACAGTAAAGTAGGCTGAAGAGTAGGAGCATGACTAGGAAAATCTAATATCATAGAAGGCAGAAGAAGAGTAAGCTTCGAGAAAGAGGAGCTGTTCCACCTTACTAAAGTCAGCTCTAGTAAGAATAAGGTCTAGTAAGAATAAGATCTAGTAAGAATAAGAACTAGTTATTCTGACATGGAATCCATTGATAAGTTTTCCATAGAAATGACCACTTATATTCAAGCTCATGATGGTGAGTGGAGTTACTATCAGCATTCTATTAAGAACCAATGTTTTCTCTTGGCCAAAGTGACAGAATCTAGTTGAACATCTGCTTCCTATTAAAACAGCAATGAAAATTCCAACTGCGAGATGACAGTATTTTATTTTATTTTATTTTATTTTATTTTTAATTAATTTATTTACTTTTTAAATACATTTGTCTCTGCCTTCCCCCCACCTCTTTCCCTTGCCCCCTCCCACCTTCCCTCCCTCAGCTCTTCCCCTTTGGTTTTGTCCATGAGCCCTTGCTATATGTTCCTTGACTTTCCCCTTCCCTTCCCTTTCCCTGCCCCCCGCCCTTCCCTCTTGTCTCTGTTGATTTCTTTTCCTTTCAGTGTTGCTGGTCATATTTTCCTTGCTTCTTTGCATTGTTGGTTAGGTTCCGCTTATAGGTGAGATCATATGGTATTTGTCTTTCACCCCCTGGCTTATTTCGCTTAGCATGATGCTCTCCAGTTCCATCCATGCTGTCGCAAAGTTTAGTACTTCTTTTTTCTTTCTGCTGCGTAGTATTCCATTGTGTATATGTACCATGATTTTTTGATCCACTCATCTACTGATGGGCATTTAGGTTGCTTCCAACTCTTGGCTATTGTAAATTGTGCTGCTATGAACATTGGGGTGCATAGGTTCTTTTGTATTGGCGTTTTGGTGTTCTCAGGGTATAGTCCCAGCAGGGGAATCGCTGGATCAAAAGGCAGTTCCATTTTCAGCTTTCTGAGGAAATTCCACACTGCTTTCCATAGTGGCTGCACCAGTCTGCATTCCCACCAACAGTGGACTAGGGTTCCCTTTTCTCCACAGCCTCGCCAGCACCTGTTGTTTGTGGATCTATTTATGATGGCCATTCTGACCGGTGTGAGGTGGTACCTCATGGTGGTTTTGATCTGCATTTCTCTGATGGCTAGTGATGCAGAGCATCCTTTCAAATGCCTCTGGGCCCTCTGTATCTCCTCCTTAGAAAAGCATCTGCCCAGGTCCTTTGCCCATTTTTTGATTGGATTGTTTGTCTTCTTGGAGTAAAGTCGCGTGAGTTCTTTGTATATCTTGGAGATCAAACCTCTATCTGATGTATCATTAGCAAATATATTTTCCCAAATGGTTGGCTCCCTTTTCATTTTGCTGATGTTTTCTTTAGCCGTGCAGAAGCTTCTTATTTTGATGAGGTCCCACTTGTTTATTCTTTCCTTTATGTCCCTTGCTTTAGGAGACATATCAGTGAAAAAATTGCTGTGTGGGATATCTGAGAGTTTCCTGCCAATGTTCTCCTCTAGGACTTTGATGGTGTTGCGACTTATATTTAAGTCTTTTATCCATCTTGAGTTTATTTTTGTGTATGGTGTCAGCTGATGATCCAATTTCAATTTTTTGCATGTAGCCGTCCAGCTCTCCCAACACCATTTGTTGAAGAGGCTGTTATTGCTCCATTTTATGCTTCTGCCCCCTTTGTCGAATATTAGATGTCCATAGAGACCTGGGCTTATTTCTGGGCTTTCTATTCTGTTCCACTGGTCTATGGATCTGTTCTTGTGCCAGTACCAGATTGTTTTGAGTATAGTGGCTTTGTAGTAGAGTTTGATGTCCGGTATTGTGATCCCTCCTACTTTGTGTTTCTTTCTCAAAATTGCTGCGGCTATTCGAGGTCGTTTATGGTTCCATATAAATTTTTGAAATGTCTGTTCTATTTCTGTGAAATACGTCATTGGTATCTTAATAGGGATTGCGTTGAATCTATAAATTGCTTTGGGTAGTATGGACATTTTAAGGATATTAATTCTTCCAATCCATGTGTACGGTATATGCTTCCATTTATTTGTGTCTTCCTTAATTTCTTTTTTCAATGTTGTATAGTTTTCTGCATACAGGTCTTTTGTGTCTTTGGTTAAATTTATCCCTAGGTACTTTATCTTTTTTCGTGCTATATCGAATGGTATATTTTTCCTGATTTCTTCTTCTTCTATTGCATTGCTGGTGTACAAAAACGCCTTTGATTTCTGAATGTTGACTTTGTATCCTGCTGTTTTGCCAAATTCACTTATTAGGTTGAGGAGTTTTTTGGTAGAGTCTACAGGGTTCTCTATGTACACTATCATGTCGAGATGACAGTATTTTGTTTAAAGTTTATTGAAAACCCATTTATAGTGTCACCTCTAATGTTGAAGATGTGCATATACTAAACTCCAAAATTTTCCTGTTTAGGGATGGGGATATACACTAGTAAATTTTTTATACTTGAATACAAGGAGACATGTACTAGACTATTCATAACAAAAGTATGTATGTATAACACAAAAAAAATAAAAAACAACATAAACACTTATTAAAAGTAGTATACATATTCTGTATACTACAGATATGTATAATGGTGAATATCAGTGAGCTTCTTGTGTTACATTTAAGTCTTCAATCAATTTAGAATTGATTTGTGTTTATACTATGAGGGTCCAATTTTATTTTCTTGCACATGACTATCCTGTTTTCCAGTGTCATTTGTTGAAGACAGCATTCTTTCTTTATTGGGTACCCTGTTGAAGATTAGTTGACTGTATATTCATGGATTTATTGCTGGGCTTTATATTCTGTTCCATTGGTCTACATCTCTGTTTATGTGAGTATCACACTGTTTTGAGTACTCTAACTTTATAATGTTATTTGAAATCAGAAAGTGTGATGCCTCTAACTTTGGTCTTTCTCAAAATTGACTTAGTTATTCATTGTCTTTTGTGGCTCCATATGAATTTTATAATTGTTTGCTCTGGTTCTGAAAAAGATGTCATTGGTATTTTGATAGGGATTACATTGTATCTATGGATTGTTTTTGGTAATATGGATATTTTAATAGTATACACTTCCAATCCATGAACACAAATGCCTTTTTATTTTTTGTGTCCTATTTAGTTTCTTTCATCAATGTGTATAGTTTTCTAATATCCTTTTTTTCTTTTTTTTCTTTTTTCTTTTTTTTTAATTTATTTACTTTTTAAATACATTTGTCTCTGCCTCTAATATCATTTTTTTTATAGTTTGTGGTTTGTGTATAGAAAAAATAACTGATTTTTATGTTGATTTTTGTATCCTGCAACTTTATTGAATTAGTTTGTTCTCTATATTTTTTTTAATCTTTATGGGGTTTTAAGTAGATATAAGATCATATTGTCCAGAAACATGGACAATTTTATTTCTTCTTTCCTTATTTGGATGCCTTTTATTTCTTTTTTCTTGCCTAATTGCTGTAGTTAAAACTTCTAATAGTATCGTAAATGGATGTAGCAAAAGCGGGCATCCTTGTCCTATTTCTGATCTTAGAGGAAAAGTTTTATGTTTTTCATTGTAGAGTATGGTGTTAGCTGGGAGCTCATTAAATATGGCCTTCTTATGTTGAAATAAGTTCCTAATTCATTGAGTGTTTTTAATCATGGAAAAACATTGAATTTTAACTATTTTTCTGCTTTTATTGAGATGATATGATTTATATGCTTTATTCTGTTAATGTGGTATATCACAATTAATTTTCATATGTTGAACCATTCTTGCAACTAGGGATAAATCCCACTTGTTCATAGTATATGAGCCTTTTAATGTGCTTTTAATTTGGTTTGCTAGTATTTTGTTGAGGATTTTTATATCTATGCTCATCAGGAATATTATCCCATAGTTTGTTTTTTGTGGTGTCTGTGTCTGGGTTTCATATCAAGGTAAGGCTGGCTTTATAATATATGTTTGGCATATTTCCTCCTCTTCAATTTTTTTGGAAGAGTTTAAAAACAATTGATATTTATTGTTCTTTAAATGTTTGATATAATTTCCCAGTGAAAACACATGGTCCTGAGCTTTTTTTGGCGGGGGGGCGGGTTGATTACTAACTCAATCTTCTTACTAGTTGCAATCCTATTCAGACTTTTTAGTTCTTCATGGTAAGTCATGTATTTTTAGGAATTTATCCATTTCTCCTAGGTTATCCATTTTGTTGGCATGTATCTGTTAATAGTATTCTCTTATGATCATTTTTATTTCTATAACATTTGTAATATTTCCCTATTTCTGATTTTATCTGAGTCTTCTCTTTTTTTAATCTAAGGTTTTGACAGTCACTCCTAAAAAACAATTCAGTTTTGTTGTTTATTTTTTTTCCCTATTGTTTTACTATTTTGTCTTTGGTTTATTTCTTATTTACTATTTATTTTCGTTCTTCTGCTACCTTTTCTCTTAGTTTTTTATTTTTCTAGTTCTTTCAAATATAGTGTGAGGTTTTTTTTTTTAGGTCTTTATTCTTTTTTTAAAGCAGGTCTTTATCCCTATTAGTACTCCCTTTTCTACACCCCATAAGAGCATAATAACTATTATATAATGTTCTCTGACCAAATCCTGGTATTAAAAGAGTTGCAATTTGACCAATATTCGTACATGGAGAAAAAAATATTTTATATACATACTACTGCTCTTCCAAGAAACAACTTGGATTGGTGGGAAAAATACCATATTTGAAGTGAGGATGCTTGATTTCTAATCATATCTCTACCAAAAAATAATGTTTTATGTTGTTGATCATTACTTGAAAACTCTGTGCTCAAACTTCTTTTCTATAAAAGATGTTGTTAGACTACATTATTTTTTAAAGTTTATTCCAATTCAAAATTCTGTGGTTCTATGTTATTTCTCTGTGTGTAGATAGATAGATAGACAGATAGGCAGGCAGACAGAGATAGGAATAGATATATAATATTTAGTATAATGTATAATACTAAATAATATATAATATACTATTTTTTCAGCATGAATTACACAGAATTTTTTAATATTAAGATACCATCTGCCCTGGATGAGTGGCTTATTTGGCTGCAACATCATCCCATTACACCAAGATTGCAGATTTGATCACCAGGCAGGGCACATACAAGAAAGAACTAATGAATGCATAAATAAGTGGAACAGCATATCGATGTATCTCTCTCTTCCTCTCTTTCACTAAAAGTCAATAAGTATTTTTAAAAAGATACTATCCCAATTTATAACGTAAATTCTATAATATATAATTTATATGTTATATAAATTTTAATGTTAAATCAAATAATATTAATATTTTATTTAATATTAAATCAAATTTATATATTATAAATTCTATTATAACTTCTGTTTCCTAGGATCACCTAACTTTTGTATAATATCCCTATGGAAACTTCTTGAGAGACTCCCATCTGGTGTTCTTTCTGTTCCTGTCTAAATTTCTATTTATTTGTAAAAGGTCTCAAAGAGTTCTTATTTTACAATGAACAAACTAATCAACAAAGCCACACAGTAACACATTCATGCCCATAGCTTAAACTGTTAAAAAAATACAAGTGAAAATTGAGATAAATATATTCAATTTTTTTCTATGTTAATTGATTTATTAGAATCAAAGTGCTTCAGTGTTTCTTCAGAGTGGTTAGGGAACAATGGGTAAAAAAAAGCAAGAAGTAATGTAATTTATATACATTAGGGAATTATAATAATACAGATCATAACTTTAAACCATATTTAATTTTGCAGCATAATCTATGTAACTCAACTAAGTAGATCTATGTTATTCACTAAGTAGAATAAAATCAATTTCTGGCTTAAGTGCTTTAGAGATATTAATTTGGGAAATAATGTTCTAGTGAAATTTAAGAACTTAAGGCTAATTTAGCCAAAGCCTAAAGAGCAGAGCCCTCAGGTAAATGATCTCACATATGAAACCATAATGTAAAATTTAAGGATGCTGAGACGTGGGAAAATAAGTGAAGCATGAATTCTGAGAATCTGCAACATAATCTATAAAGATGAAAATAAAGTACTTTATAATGTCAGTTATAAAATGTTACATAATCCAAAGTTACTAAAACTGCCTTTATCAGTAGCTACACTGGTTCCTTCAAAGACAAAATGTGAGCAGTGTCTATTTACCTGACATGGTAAGACAAAATCAGTTCTGGTAATTGAGAACCAACCCTCTTAGTGCTAAGACTTTGTCAACTCAATGTTTTTTATATGTATAATTTTCTCCATGATAAAAGATAATGATATCTTGAGGACTCAGGAGCATCACTGAAACATTAATTCAAAAGAGACAATAGAGCTCCAAAATTAAAAATTGGAGCTCTGGAACTGTAATGAACCCTAGCTCCCATAATCCATAGCCATGGGCCTTTAGCAAGCTATGTATCCTTTCCCTTCCTCTCTTCCTTCCTGCAAAATGGGGCTGCTGCTGTTTGGGGGTGGCAATAAGCAAGACTGAGATACTGTGAAATGTGCATTTAATAATTATTATTCTTTACAATTATTTTGTTTTGCGTTTCTTTCATACTTTAAATTTACTTCTACCTTGGGCTAAATAAACATAAAAAAAATTTTATTTTTTTAAATTTTCTTTTTTTTAATTTTCTTTTAATTTATTTTTTCAAATACATTTGTCTCTGCCTACCCCCAACCACTTTCCCTTGCCCCCTCCCTCCTTCCCAAAATTTTAAAGTTATTTCTAGCCCTATGTATTCCACACTGGAAATAAAAGTTTTAAAATTGATTGATTATACAAATGGATGCTCATGCTATGAAAATTTGATCTCAGTTCATAAGCTAAATAATTTCTTAAATACTCAATATAAACATAATTACCATTTTGTTTTCCTAAAGTGTTCTCTATATGTTTTATTTTTGCATCACTTATTTATAAAAGTAGATTAATGAATATGTAGTTTCCTGGCACTTAAAGCAATGTAACTTGTCTACCTTTCTAGAATAAGAAAGCAGAATTTCTTTGCTGTA
The DNA here is from genome assembly GCF_021234165.1 of Pteronotus mesoamericanus. Taxonomy (NCBI): domain Eukaryota; kingdom Metazoa; phylum Chordata; class Mammalia; order Chiroptera; family Mormoopidae; genus Pteronotus; species Pteronotus mesoamericanus. The sequence goes on along the minus strand of NW_026555085.1, from coordinate 27,974,213 downwards.
CTTCCCTGAAATCTCGTTCTTCACCTTAACACTTCTCTTCTGACTGTCCCTCAGGCTTAGATCTCTTATCCATTAGTCTTCTTCACTGATGTGAGGAATCTCATCATCCACACACTGAAAGGGGCATTCATCTATCCATTTATTCAGCAAGTAAGCAAGCATTCTGGAAAATGTATTGCTTCCCTCCCCCGCAAGGAACTGCTCTAAGTTCATTACAGATATTAGCTCATTTAATCACTATAACATTTAATCCTATGGATAGGCACTGATCCATATTTTACAGCTAAGGAAATTGGAGCAGGGTGAGATTAAGCAACTTCCTCGAGGTCACACAACAGTGAGTGGTAGAATCAATATTCAAACCCAGTCTCCAGGACCAACTGTATTGTGTGATCTCAATCACTGTGGTTTGGGAGCTAGAAAGGAGAAACCTGGTCTGCTATCTCAAGTATGTATGGAAGTAAGATCATTTAGGAGAATTTCCCCCACCAAAAATACCCCCAAAAAAACAAAAAAAAAAGTACAAAATTTTCTTCTTTATGAAACCATTGTCCTTATAATAGTAGTTGATAGTTACTGAGCACTTTCTCTTTGGATATCGCACTCATGAATACCTTATACTTGCTATCTCATTTCACACTTTTAGCAGCTTTTTGAAGTGGGTAATATTACCATCTCCTTTCATAGATGAAAGAATTGAGGCATATAGAGTTTGAATGGCTTGGTTTTGGTTGATTTTTGCTTGATTTTGTTCTGTTAAGAGGTAAGATCATGACTTAACCACCAGGCTTTTATAACATATGTCATGCTGCTTCACTGCAAATAACAATGTCGGGCACCTTTTACCAGTCCACATTGTTCTTGGTTTGATTTAATGGCTAACTTGTAATACAGTGCTTGTTTCAAACAAAATTCAAAGCACATTAATGTTATTACTAAATAAAAACTCTTGAAATAATGTGTTTAGATTCAACTATCTATGGAACTTCCCTTTAATTTATATTCTGAAAATCATATCAATTCATGAGGATATTTTTAAATGAGATAATAGCAAACAAATATAAAACAAAAATGTATTCATCTTTTTGTCAAAATTATGTTTATTTCTTTATCCATCTGCCTATTTATGTATCTATCATCTATCTATCCATCCATCTATCTTTTCACCCATTCATCTGGATAGTACCTACTATGGGGAGGGAATTTTTCTGTGCTGGGGATTTACTGTTGAGCAATCAAATGATGCTCCATCTTGATAAATCTTATATACTAAGGAAAATATTGACAAAACCTATCTCTACCTTTCTGGGGTCAATGTTTCTGTAGTAACAAAAATGAATGACTCCTTTGGGTTAAGGCTACATGGTTTATTATTAAATAAACATAGAAAGGAACCGTTCAGTAAAAATAAATGATTATGTGGCTACTGATTAGATGTTCCTCTCTAAAAACAGGTAAACTGTTTGTTAATGATTTTTTAAAAACTTCTGAGGATGGGGAGAAAAGGAAACACTTGTGCACTGTTTGTGGGAATGAAGGTTGGTATAGCCCCTATGGAAAAGAGTATGGAGGGTCTCAAAAATTAAAAATGTAACTGCCTTATTACCTAGCAACTCCATTTCTTGGTATATATTTGGGAAAAAAAACTCTGATTGCAAAGAACATGTACACCCCTATATTCATTGTAGCATAATTTACAATAGCCAAGACATGGAAGCAACCCAAGTGCCCATCAACAGACACTTGAATTTAAAAAAAAAAAAAAAAAAGCTGTAGTACACATGTACAGTGGATTACTCAGCCATAAAAAGTATTAAATCTTAGTATTTGTGACAGCATGAGTGCACCTAAAGGGTATTACGCTCAATGAAATGACTCAGTCTGAGAAAGACAAATACCATATGATTTCAATTCTGTGTGGAATTTAAAGAACAATATAAAGAAACAAAACAAAACAGAAACAGACATAGATGCATAGAACAGACTAATGGTTATTAGAGGGGAGGGGTAGATACAAAATAGTGATGAGATGTGAGATACAGCATAGAGAATATAGTCAATAATATTGTAATAACTAGATATGGCACCAGGTGGATACTGGAAATATTGGAGGGAATACTTTATAAGGTATACGATTGTCTAACCACTATGCTGTATACTTGAAACTAATACAAAATAATATTGAATGTAAACTGTAATTGAAAAAAAAACTTACTGATGAATTAACATGAAAAGTTTGAAGTACTAAGTTAAATATATTTACACAGGCTGTATCATTTTGTTTTTTCCTCTGAAAAACTCCCCAGTCTTTATTAAGTTAATGTTAATTTTCATCTCTAAGGAGAAGGATACATTGTGTAGTATTTCTGAAAATTGTTTCATCATACCTTTTATTTTTAGTAATAGCAGTTAATAGCATGGTCAAGTGATAGTATGCTGGAAATACTAAATTTTAAACTAGATTTTAAACTAAATTTAAAATCTTCATTAGCTTACCCCATGTGAAATATGCAAAATCCATATGCGTATGAGCAGTGAACCTGTCCTTATTATATCTGACATTTATATAGGGCATTTATTCATCTGTCAACAATTTCTAAAACACACATTACACAAGGAACTCTGTGCTAGAGACTAGGCAAATGAAATGCTGCAACATGGTCTTTGCTATGAATAATCACATCAGCAAAAATCATACATAGCCTACAAAATCCAAAACAGACAAACAAAAATTCTCTCGGTGTTAAGATTCTTTGGTGCCAGCTAAGAATCTCTGCAACAAGCATTACCAAAGCATAGCTACTTGGTCAGTGTGAAGTAATCACGTTCGGGCTCAATCTAGAAAATCACTGAAAGAGTATTTCAAATAATCTGCACATAAATTTTCCATAGCCTCATTAAAGAAATGCAAAGAAACAAGCAAAATTAATTCTAATAATATATTTTATTTAACCCAGTATGTTCAAAATATTGTCATTTCAACATGTAATTCTCATGAAAACATTATTAATAGGATATATTACATGATGTTACTTCATAAAAGGTCATTGAAATCTATGTTTCATATAATTCATTTCAATTTGTGCTTGCCACATTTCATTTGTTCTGTAGCCTGTGGTGAGTAGCCACATGTTGGACAGAGTAGCTCTACAATAGAACTATTCAGCATTATGATAGGCTACTTTACATTGAATTTGTCTGGGCATTGGATATGGTAGCATTGATTAATTCATTATTTAGCAAAAGTTTATTGTGTTTTCACTGTTGTCAAATGATATGCAAACATTGGGAATACACATACAGATGACCAATAGACATATGAAAAGATGCTCAATGTCACTAATCATCAGAGAATACAAGAGTGAGTTCAAGAGGCCCAGCTCTTTTGGAGTTTAGACAGCTGAGGGTGAGAGAGAGTTTTAATAAACTACTCCAAGAGCAGTGTGTCCTGGGGGCTTGGGGATACAAAGTGGAGGGACCTATAACCCAGCTGGGTCATAGCAAGTGAATAGAGTCTGAAAAAAATGGCAGTGACAGCCTAGAAAAGAAAGAACAGATGGGTGCCTGCTGACAGAAGAACCAGTGTGCTGAAAGAAGACAAGATAAAAGAATCACGGTGTGAGTGAAGAAAGGTGAACAACTCAGTTGTTCCCAAAGTACACAGTGGGTTAGGCACTAGAGGATAAATGATGAGGATGGAACAGGAGGCCATGGCTAGATCTTGGAAAGCCTTGGATGCCATTTTAAGGAGCTGGAATTTATCCAGTAGGTTTCAACTTTAAGTTTTAAATAAATTACCTGAACCGCTTTATGGGGGGTATTTTTCAAAGAGCAGCAAAGGATAGGAGATTATGTAGAAGAGGGCTGAACAGTTTAGGGAAGGAAAAGTAAGAGACTCAATTGTTCAGGGAAATGAGAATTAGAGAGGAGGAAACAGACTCTATAAATATTTGGATTAAAATCAATAAGACATATGAGTTGGATTTAAGTTGAAGTAGTGGGTGGAGTCAAGGACAACAGCCAGGTTTCCATCCTAGCTGATATATCAATGTAGCTGAGAAAACCAGTCTGAAGATAAAAAATACTGATGGAAGCGAGTTGATGAGGAAAGATGATAAATTCATTTTTGTCCCTTTGAGTCTGAATAGCCTCTGGGAGTATCAGGCTGAGATTTCCATGACACAGTGGGCAAAGCTCAAAGGGGAGATCTGACTGGTTTTGTACCATAGTTGAAACAATGAGATGGAATATGATTACCAGGGGAGAGCATGGAATCATAAAAACCATCTTTCAGAAAACAAAACAGCTCCTTCCCCCACACATCCTTCCAGAAATCATTAGCATTCTCAGTTAGCGCGTCTCTGCAGGGCTGTCAGAGGACTGCTTCTAAGATATCATACCACTGACTTGTTTCAAATTCTTCAACCTCCTTTCTCGCTGGTTTGCAAACACTAACTTTATCCCCAGACCTTCATTTTCCCAGGCTTCATAGTCAGCCACAGGGTTGTAGTTACAGTTAGTTGTCTCCAGACCCCTTTTGCCCTGTGCCTTTGATATGTGCCCCTATGTCTCTCTGGAAGGGCACCTCTAATCACCTGTACCCAGGAAGTCCTTATTGTCCTGTCCGATTCCTCACAGCAGCTGTCCCTGACAGAGAAGTGTTATTTTCCTTTTAATAGGATTCCATAGCAACTTGTATGCATGTCTGTTCTGGCAATTCTCATCTTATTTTTAATGCAGCTGTCACTTTGTCCTCTGTCTTCTTCCACTTCAGTGCATACTTTATGAAATGATGGACTTGTCTTATTTTTTTGTTTTTTTTATCTTCACTGCTTATGTCTGGCTCTACAGGGACTCACACATATATTAAGTAACAATATTGAATTTAATTTTATTTTTGAATTGTACTAATTTCAATAGAATAGAATTAAATTTGCATGAGGCTCACTGGTAAACATGAAGGAAAATACAATTGTTGACAACAGGATAGGTTCATGCTGAAAATGCTTTGACCAGTTATCATTTCTGTTACTTGACATTATATATCATGGAGTATTATATAAAATCTATTATTTTTTGGAATTTTAAATACATCTTTCAAAGATATTTGTCTACCCATGGCCTTACTACCAGGGAGTATATTAGAGAGAAAGCAAGTCTAGTCTAGGTGACATTTTTTTCAAACATATATTGGTCAAGAAGCATTAAAAAAATTGTGCCACAGTCTTTTAGCCTGGGACAATCTTATACTGTCTTCAGGCCCCTTAACTCGTATTTTGAATGAGAGGTTAATTTTAAGGCTAATGTATGCCATTCTGAAAGCAACAGCAAGCAGTCTGTGGTAGAGTCAAGTGACAACTTCTGTAAAATGAAGAAAAATGACAAATGAGGCTGTATGTGAAAGTCACTGTGCCTGCCATATTCTCATACTTAATTATAAAATCTTTCTAAATAACCACAGGAAATTACTCATTTCTTTAATAAAAAGTATTATTTTTTCATATCATACCCCATGTACAGATTAACAAAATATATTTTGTGTTTTGATAATGGCATCTAAAGTGCTAAGCAACCAACTTTTAAGTGCAGATTTCTGATTAAGATAATGTTTTATCTTTCACTTCATAATAAATCATTCCAAAGGTGTGAAGCGGCGTGGGGAGGGACCTTATTGCTTAAAGCAACAGATGTTACTTATTTGCTCACATTTCTATAATAGTGGTAGGACTCAGTGAGGGGAGATTTGTTTTGCTCCGCTTGGAGTCTTCTGGGACTGATGTATCCGAAGACTTCATTCATCTGTCTTTGGTCTCAATGAAGATGGTTGGAAAAGCAGAGGGCTGCCTGGGTCTCTATCTTTCTTTCCTTTTCCTATACCTCTCCCCAGCATCTCACCTCTCCAGAAGGCTAGCTGGGGTTTTTTTTACAAAAACATGGCCATCTCAGGTTACTTAAGCTTCTTCTGTGGCGATTGGCTTTCCCCAAAGCACAAAAGCAGCAGCTTCCAGGCCTTCTTAATTTCTGGGCTCCTAAAATGCTACTTCTGTTGCTTTTACATCGCTATTACTGGATCATCCCATATTAAAGGCAAAGAGAAATAGACTCCACTTCTCTGTGGGGAAATTGCAAATTTATACTGAAAAAGAGAATGTAAAATAGAGATAAGATTGTAGCCATAGGAATGCAACCTACCACAAATATTTAAATGTATGAACCAAATAATTCTAAGTATAGATTAAAATAAATTCATACCTATATACACATCATACTATTTATACCAATGTTTCAAAATACATTGCAGGCAATATAGTTCTTTGAACTCTGTTTAGTAATTAACTTTGCAGATTATATACTAATTGTTCAATTGTTTGTGTGTCACACACCAAACACAGGCTGTCAGAAATTGCAGGTTGTGTCTTTCCTATGAGTGCTCCCGGGCTGCTCTCATATATTATCCCCATCCGTGGGCCTGGCCTGCCTGGACCTCCGAGGCATGCCTGAGCCCAACGGTGCAGGGACTCTGCCCCCAGCCACTGTGATGTGCTACTGATAATACTTCTCTCTGCTGCCTAAGAGCCTTCTCTGTTCTCTGTTGGCATTACTTCCAACTCCAGAGAGCTATGTTTCCCACATATTGCTATTTCTAATTATTTCTATAACCTAACACTCACCGCCCTCCTCCTTTTGCATTTTTTTTTCCTATACCCCCGTTCTTTTCTGCCATTTTCTTGCCAGTAGCTCACTCTTCTTTTGTCCTTGCTGGTGTTCTTCAGGTTATAATAGCTATTGCCAATAGAAAATCATCTTTTTCTTCTGTGTCTTTACTTTTGGGTTTTTTTTGTTTGTTTGTTTGTTTTAATTGCTTGACTGTTTTAATTGCTTATTGACTTCACCATCATGTGTACTTTGATTTCTTCTGATTTATCGACTTTAAGTCTGAACACTTAAATTGCATGATCCTTAAACAGTAAAAATAACAGAAACTTATGAGGACAATAAATAATACTATTTAGCCCTTGCTGGTGTAGATAAGTGGACTGAGTCCCGGCTTGTGAAGATAAGAGTGATCAGTTTGATTCCCAGTCAGGGCACATGCTTGGGATTCAGGCCAGGTCCCCAGTTGGGGGTGCGCGAGAGGCAACCACACATTGTTTCTCTCCCTCTCTTTCTCCCTCTCTTCTCCTCTCTCTACAGTAAATAAATAAAATAAGAAATACCACTTAAAAATAGTAATTTTTTTAATTGTCCAGTTTTTTTAATGAAAAAGTATCTACACTTAAATTCTAAGAGCCACTTAATTTGGATTAATTAGATTGACTTTTCTAATAATCAGATACACTTTGAAGGTTAAAAAACTTTAAAGCATGTTACTTTAATGAGAATAGATTCATTAGTCATTAGTAGGGAAGGGAAAAGAAAATACATTAGGCTTTTACTTGTTTAGAGCACCATATACGTCTCTTCCTATGATCAAGAGTGTTTTTGGTAAAATTGATCTTATGTTTATTTTTACTTTTCAAGTGTTCTATATTTATAGCATTCTTAAGAGTTTTTGTAATTAGAAACTCATATAAAGTTTTAGTTGAAAGTCAGAAAAGAAATCATGTTAAATCTGCCATTTTATCTGTGAGAAAATGGGGATCCATTTCTGATGGCTACTAAAGACAGCCAAGAACAGAACTGAAGTCACCTATGACCAAGAAACGTCTTCTTCTTGATTTTCATGGTGGATTCCTGACGGATTTGCTCAGTTTCTAGATTTTTGTTGGGAAGACATGGATAATTGTTAAATAAACAGGAAAATATCTGGAGGCTAAATTTATGAGGTTGAAAAGGACAAAGGTGTCAACTGTGAAAGCAAAGAGTCTGGAAATCTAAAGAAAGAAGAAAAAGGGTGCATGTTGTGAATTAGAAAAATCAGGAGAGAGAGCTGGGTTGTGAGTGAGAGAGAAGCTTTTGGGTCAATTATTAAAAATGTGGGATTTATGGGAAGGGAAGGATGTCAAATGATACTTTTTAGAAAATGTCATTGTATGACTATCCTCATTCTGCCATAGTCTTTGCAAATTTTCTGTAAAGACATATCATACATTTAAATGGTATTTTGGAGTTACTTTCATTTCTGTTTAATGTATAGCCATGATAAAATGAAATGTAAGAAATAAGAAGGAATGCTTAGCTAAATTTGAGTTATACTTAGCCCAAGTCATCATATATAAACTGTGCAACATGTTATCCCTACTCATTGCTTGGTAGAACGATGATGATTTTGTGTAGCTTATCTAATAAAATAATAGCCAATATGTATGGAACACATTCTCTGAGCCAGACAGTCTGTTAACCTCTTTATGCAATAGAAAACAGTTAATTTACTCATCATAACAACCCTAAAAAGTAAGGACTGTTATCATCTCCATACCAAAAACAAGGAATTAAAATTAGGATATTAAACAAATTGCCTAAGTCACAGTTAACAGGTTCTCTATAGGGGAAAAAAAAGTCATCAAGACATAAAAACATTCACAAATGAAGGGACCACCTTTAAATCCTTCCCATTCAAGCAGCCCTCTCAGCTTAACATCAGTGTGTGGTTAAACCTGTCATATCAACAACTAAGGGAAACTCCACTCTGCCATTGGTCAATGTTAAAACAAAGAAAATTAAACGTGGTTGTTTAATGAAGGAGAAAAAAAAACTACATATCTTGTAAAAGATGAGAGATTTCTCTGTATTGATTAAAGTGACATTGAAAACAACTTGATTACATTTAGAATCACAGGTAAATAAAAATATGGCAGAGTTAGTTAAAAATTGAAGAAAAAACCTGGAAGAATTGTGACAGGTTACGTGCTTTAAAAGAGAATGATTTGAATTTTGACAGACTGTATAAGGCCTCTGGGAAAACATATGACATCACTGAAATTAGTTTCATAATGATGACCATATTTATGACACTGCTATTAAAGTAAAAGTGGAAGGGAAAATGTTATATCATGTCACTATATAGTTGTTGTTTTTTTTTTTTTTAAGGAGGATTACGCCCTTGTACTCTTCCCCCTCCAAAAAAAGAGAAAAGTCAGAAGCGATCAATTTTGAACTCATTCTTAGTTTCTTCTAATAATTAAAGCATAATCATTATATTTTCTGTAATTTTTTACATGTAAGATAATAAAAAATCAGGAATTTAGTTTTATATTTTGAAATAATATTGCAAGGAAATAGTTTTCTATATGCATTGTAAAATTTTGAACCAATTTATAAGTAAATTGCTTTTAAGTGATTTTATCAGAATACCAGTTATCTTCAGATAAATAATTAGCAACCTCTACTTCTCTGAGTAGTCCTCAACCTCAATAGGGAAAATTACTTTGGCTCTTTCTCTTTTGTCACTCAAATACCCATTATAATTATGGAAAATATACTTTGTTGTTCTAAACATTATTTAATGAATTTGTACTAAAATTGATTAGGAATTTGATCTAGGATTGTGTTTCTATATTCACATTTACTGACTTTCAGTATAAATATTATTGTTAATGCAAACTACTTTTCTACATGTCATTTCTACTTACTGTCTGAAGTCTAGCAGTTGATGTTAAAGTTGTCAGATTTGAAACTTTTATATAAAATTACAAGATGTTGAAACTCAGCACATAAATTGTTGAGGGTTTTTTCTATGCAATTTGGTCTAATCACTCTAAGTTGAATGTTTATTTGATTAACAAAATCAAATAAAAGTGATAAAAAAATTATCCTGGAAAAATCTGAATAAATAACAAAGTTACCTATATAAAATTGAACATATTCCAAGTCCAAGGAAGCAAAGAAGCTTCTGAGAAAGCACTTGGAGATATGTAATAAAAGCATTGGCTGTTTTTAAATGCCATTTCAATGCATAAGTTTATCTTATGTTTAAAATTATAGTTACCATTGAATTAAGAGAGGGATAAAAAACTGTGGCACTCAAAACAATGCACGGTCCAATTACATGGAAACATGTCCTACGGTACACAAGCAGCTGTGACAAAAAAGAAAAAATGCAATTACTTAAGCAATACCTCTGCAATTACATTTTCCTCAAATTCAAGAGAAGTTTTGTTAGATTTGTGAGAATTTATGTTTTGAGATGCCATTGCTTTATTATAGGAGAATATCAACAAAATTTAATTAAAATTCCAAAATAAGAGTGACTATAGAATAAAATTTTAATACTATATTATATGGTATGTATATAATGTGGATTATATTATATCTAATTTCTTTAAATTGATTTACTTTGTGAATGCCTGCTTGAACCCATAAGGAGAATTCATCATTTCCCTATTTGTGTTCCTATAGCACTGCTTACACATTCTCTTCAGCAGTCATGTATCCTTTCTCCGAATGTTAAGGTCTTTGAGAATACTTGTTGCACTTAATTTACATTTCTATCTCCAGAGTCTTGAACAGGGGCTGAATAAATCACAAAATGTATTTCTTAAAATATTTTAGTTCCTAATGCAAATAATATGATAGTAAAAATGTATTGTTGTTCCATATTCATGGAACTCATTTTCAGGAAAAAGGTCACTTTTTGGATGTATTGTTGTGTTCAGAAACATGGCATGTTTGTATCTGTCTGAGGTTCCATTTCTGAGTTACTCCTAGGTTTTCAAGATAAAACTCTTCTGAGACTCTTTGCTGCAAAGGGCTAGATTCTTTTGTTGTACATCTGAGAGCCCAGAGGCAAAAGAACAGGATATAATATGCATTGAATATGGAGTCTCTTAAAATCTGCCCTCCTCTAAGAAATAGTTACTTTCTTTGCCATTCACTAAAGTAGCTAGTACATTTCTTACAGTAATAAAACTATTGGGTTTCTGTTTGGCATTCTGCAGTCCCATTACACGTAGAAATAGAGATGTGCTTTTATGATGCTTCAGTATAATTTGTAGTAAAACTATTAAAAAGAAAAGAGAAAGTAATATCCATCCAAAGTTTCATATTTAGCTGCAAGAAAACTGGAATACTATTTCACAGTTAAATTCCCAAAATTCTAACCTGACAAAAAAATGTATTCACAACTAAAGAAAATAACAAATTCTACCTGTACCTCTCAGATATTGCCACCAGGTCAGGAATTGCTCAAACTTAGTGGTGTATCAAGAAAGTCTGTCACAAGATGTTGGTCAAGGCCATGGCACTACACAGGGAGAATCCCTAGCTAACTTTCCAGCTAGTATAGACTATCTACAGCAATGGCTCATGTTCCCATCTCCAGTTTAACAGTGTAGTTTGCACTTTCCAACATCCAAAGATGAAGTCAGGTAAAAAGCTCATTGTTGTTAGTTTCATCATTATTGTGTCATCATTATCATCAATGCAAGGTCCTAAAAATTGAGTCAAAAAAAAGTAATACAAGAATGAAATTATAGAAGAACATATATAGAAAGTTTAAATATATATTTACACATAAATTTATATATATTTATGAGTTCTGTCAAGAAGGTATCTGGCCATGTAATATGAAAATTAGAGACATTTATTGAAGAAGATGCAAGATACAAAAAACATTGTACACAGGACAATGACGCCTCAGTCCCCTTCAAAGTAGGCATCTTGGGACCACACACAGTTCTCCCAATTGCCATCAGCTGCCCTATCATATTTTCCTGAATCTCATTGATGGTCTGAAGTCTCTTTCCTTTCAAAGGTGATTTTAGTTCGGGAAAAGCCAGAAGTCACAGGGCCCCAAACCTGGGCTGTAGAGCGGCTCAGCCACCTGGGTGATTTGATGTTCTGCCAAAAAACTCTGCATGAGACATGATCCATGAGTGCGCATGTTGTCGTGATGAAGCTGTCAATCACAACCGCCTAGAGCTTTGGCCTTCTGAATCATCCAAATAGTTTCTGTGGAGGAATGTTCAAGCTTAATGCAAAATTGGATGCAGATTCATTGCTCTACTTGCTCAGTCATTTTGAATGCAAAGGCCACACAGTACACATACTCACTCAACAGCATCGACCGCCTCCACTGTCTAGTACAGTGAAATCATCATTGTCCACACATACACATTCCAGTCCACTCTCCTTGGCTGCCATGTTACACCAATGTCATGCCAATCATTCTCATTTCATTAACACTGGCTTGACTTTTTCTGGACAGACCTCATATATATTTTATATATGTATAATATATATATATGTGTGTGTATGTATATGTATATAAACTTTTTGTATATATATGAACTTTCTATATGTATATATAAGCTTTCATTATAGTTGAAAACACAATAAATGTTAATACCAAGTAGCTGTATTATAGCTGTAAAAAAAACATAATCACATTAGATTTTAAGAGGTATATAAGTAGAAATTAGAATTATATGAGTAAAAATTCTTGCTGAGACTATGTATATGTGTTCACATTATTTATGTTCTTATTACCCTTTTTAATAGTGATAAAGCTCTTTCGGCTTATATTCAGAGAATGGTCTGAATTATTGATGAGACTTGAAATCATTTAGAAAGGTTAATGGAGCTAAAGAAAGTTGCAAAAATTTTTTTCAAATATTAGTAGAGTTAGTATATGGAAAGTATATGAAACTTGTTTAAGATGCTAATATGAACAGAATAAGATTGCACTAGACTAAATATGCCTCTCCAAAACATATATGTTGAAGCTCTAAACCCCACTGTAACTGCATTTAGAGATAGGGCTTATGAGGAGGTAAAAAAGGTTGAATAGAAGGATGGAACCCTAATCCATTAGGATTGGTGCCTTAATAAGAAGATCCTAGAGCTCACTTGTGCTGTCTGTCTGTCTCTCTTTTTCTCTCTCTCTGCTATGTGTGGACACAACAATGAAGTGGAACTCTGCAATCCAGAAATAGATCTCATAAGGAACTGAATTGACTAGCACTTTGATCTTAGATTTCCTAGGTTCTAGACCAGTGAGAAAAATAATTTTGTCGTTTAAGCCCCCCAGTCTGTGGTATCATGTTATGAAAGGCCTTGCAGCCTAAGATAAGGACAAATGCTGTGGTTATTGGAAGACAGATTTCTGTGTAAAGTAGAAACGCTTTTTAGAATCTAAGAGCAAGAGATACTTCAAGTGCTACAAACTTTTCCATAACTGAAGAAATGCAAGCATACGCCAGCAAATACTTTTTAAGGATGTTTACCAACATGAGGTAAAGGTCATAAGAGTGTTCAGATTAGGTTAATAATTTTCAAACATTAGTTAATAGACAAATGCTAGATTTTGTCATTGCTGGGTAAAATAATCTTTTCCTTCAATTTTATAAATGTGTTTAAAAATAAAAACACTTTCTTAATTCTATATTTCCTACTTTTTGACAGTAGAATATCCTTCTATTTGAAATTATAATACAAGTATAAGGTAGTTTTTAATGCTCTTAGTCAGGAAAATAAGAAGTTAACAACCCAGCCATCTTAATGTTTTTGGAAATTTGAATTACCTGTGATATCTGGAAGTCTAGGAAGAACAAGACTAGAGGTTATTTTATCTTAAAACTCTAAAATTTTGTAATTCTTCATCTTTATGACCATTAGTATAGAATGACAAGGTATTTAAAAAATGGAAAAATCATATAGACTTTTTAAAAAGATTTTATTTATTTATTTTTCAGAGCGAGGGAATGGGAGGAAGCAAGAGGGAGAAAAACACCAATGCATGGGAGAAACTTCAACTGGTTGGCTCTCGCACACCCGCATCAGGGTACCTGGCCTGCAACCCAAGCATGTGCCCTGACTGGGAATCGAACTTGGTTTGCAAGATGATGCCCAACCCACTGAGCCATACCAGTCAGAGCTATAAATTCCTTTTTGATGGCAAAATTATGGATGCTCTTTATCCTGAAAGCCACTAGAGTCACTTGACCATCGATTTCAGTAACCATCCATTCAGTTACGATTTGATACCTCTCCTAATTTAACATGTGCTATCTGTCATCTTTCCTATTGCCACTTCACCTGCTCTCAATTATGAATTTTTTGTTTCTATTTCCTGGCATCAAATCCTTAGCATACTTTGGATCGTATCTCAATTTAACGTGACTCCAGATTACTCCTTTCTGCATGGATGTATACCATAGACCCTATACCACATCACTGGTTTTTGAAATATGTAGCCCTGGAGAGGGAAGCAGCCAAGTGCCAGTATTCTGCTAAGGCACTGAAGTCAAGATGCATGACTAACCCAGAAATAACTGGAAAACAATTTACCCTGACATCTGAGAGTAGGTAGTGCGGGATTGGAGACTGAATAATTCTGGACTGGAAGACCCTACTTGCAAATCTCACTGCTTGGGAAGGAAATGCATGCCTAGTTTTTGGTTTGTTTTTTAAATCCTTACCCAAGGCTATGTTTATTGATTTGGAGGTGGGGGGAGACATAGATGGGAGAGAGAAACATGGATCTGTTATCTGTTGCCTCTGGTATGCACTCTGACCTGACATCAAACCCTCCAGCTTTTGGTGTACGTGATGACTCACCAACCAACTGAGCCACCCAGCCAGGGCATGCATGCCTAGTTTTTATAGCAGGGTACTTCTGTGTTTTATTGCAGTTGTTCTCTTTCTATGATGCTGTTTAACACTATGTTGTCCATGAACCTTGGCCACCTGGAGCAGGTTCAACCTACCAGGCAGGGCTCTGAAGGACCAAAATTAACTGGAACCCTCTGGTGAACGACATCAACATGTTGTCTTAATCTCTTTTCAGTTACACTTATTAACGCACAAATGTCCATTATAGATCCCTATTGACAAAGGGGCCAAGAAGAGACAACAGCTGAGCAAGTACAAGAAATTTAGCCTTTCTAAACATCACAGAAAGAATTTGATACAGAAAGGATATTAAATAAGGAGATCAGCATCATTATCCAGAAACAGATGAGATGAATTCATTCTCATCTGTCATCAGTGGCTGAGGATCCCATCAGGCCTTTTGGAAATTTTTACAGGTTCCTTCAACCGCAGCTTTATATACATGAAGTCAAAGCTATATAGCAAACCTAGATAGCTTCACCTGAAAAACTAATAGAAAATACTCATTCTTGAGCAAACTCACCTCACAAGTCTCAGCATTACACTAGGTCAGGGGTCAGCATACCACAGCCTCCGGGCAAAATCTGACCTGCCACCTGTTTTCAAATTCAAGTTTTATTCCAGAACAATTACACCTGCTTGTCTTGTGTATTGCCTAGGGCTGCTTTCCCACTACAACTACAGAGATCAAACGTCCCTCAAGGCTTAAAATATTTTTTACCCTGTGTCTCTTTTTGGAAAAAAATTGGCCTTGCTATTATATAGCTGAAATCAGAACCCTTAGCCCCGAACTATTTCACTTCCCTACCCAAGAAGCTCCCAAAATTTGGTTCAAACTCATCTTTTTATTCAGCATGATGAAATTAGAAAAAGGGTGAATTACCCAGAGATGTTTGAGTTTAGAAACACCCTACAATTTCTGCCATTGATCTCTTTAAGCTGGAAACAACAGGCCACCCTGCACAGGTGTCTTTTTCTTCATTCACTATATATGATATCTCCTGAAAAGGAAGAAAAGAAAGAAGCATCAACAATTGTATATACTATTCTGTCATAAGAAACAAATGGCCAGAGTCTGCATTCTAATTATTTTTACTCATTTTTAAATGTAGTGTTTTTAAATACATATTTCAATTATTTTGTTTTGATTCAAATTACTAAATGTGATCATCCAAATATTAATTGGCCGAAGAGAATCATTGAATAAATGCAAATTGATTCTGCCCCCAGAAATAGATGTTGACTAATTTAAGTTTAATGAGCCTCAAAATAGCATTTTAAGTACATTTTTATTTTTTATAGACTTTAATCATATCTGTCTTTAGGGCTTGGATTTAAAGCTAAGGAACTGTTCGTGGCTAATTAAGCTTACTCACCTGACAGATTTTCCACAGGTCACCTGACTCTGCTCTGGGCCATAGCAGCCTTTGTTACAATAGGAGAGGAAAAAGGGAGGTTATGTTGGAACAGATTTTGACAATATGGAGATAATACCATTTCCCCACATCGCTGCATAACTAACGTTACACTTACTTCAAAATTGCACGTATTTGGCGAACACTGAATAACTGTGCCATCTCTACACCAGAATCTGAAGCTCTTGCAGAAACACCTCTTTCCTGATCAAATGAGCTTGTCCAGAGGTGAAGATGTGCAAAGTGCCGACAGTTAAGACAGGGGAAATCTGAAATTTAAAGTGTTTTATTTAAGCTCATACTAAGAATATTCATTTTTATTGTTTTGAATTATGATTTAAATATTCAGAAATATAATTATTCTGTGCTTAATTAAACTTATTTTCCTAATTTATAAGCTGCTTCAGGAAAAAGAGGCTAAGTAATTTTGGAAGCTGTGCCAACGCTCTTGGGGCACCAATACGCCATTTAATCTCCTAAAGAAATAAATTACTAGAGTAAATAGCATTCAAATGGCAAGCCAGCAAGTGAGATGAACACAATTGAAACAGTAATTCCAAGCCCTAACATGTTGGTTTCTTTTTTTTTTATAATGGATATTTAAGTAATGTAAATGTAACAATACATTGTAATGTTGGACATGGGACCAAACTTCAGTATTATAGCAAGGTTACACTTCAGTTACTGCTTTTTGCAAAAAGAGGAAATTTAGGCACATGGGCAGGAGTCAGTGAGGCAAGGCACATAAAGTATTTTGCAGATTCCTGGCACCTTAAAGTTTCCACGTCAAATACCTCCCATGTCCCCTAAGCTAGAAATCATCTCTCATTTCACAGGCTCCCTGGGATGGCGTCATTATGTGTGGACCTCCCCTGTGGCTCTTGCCTCTTGTTCATTCCCTGAATGTTCTTCGTTGATTCTCTTAGGGACAAGCTCTGCCTGATTTATCATTATATCCCCTTAATGCCTTCTGTCTTGTGCACAGTAGCCACTCAGTAAATATTTAAATTAAAGTTGAATTGATTAATGTATGCTCCAAGCAATAAGTTTGATTCTCCTAGGAAATAAACTCCTTAGGATAGTAATTTTAGACTTCTTTAGAAGCTTCCACAACTCTTTTGGGGGCTTGGATTTGGATCAAATAATCTGGGCTGCGGTGGGAGCTGAACAGCTGATGCTGGGACAGTGCTTGCATGGAAAAAAAATCAATGAGTACAAACACCCATGTAATTATTACTTTATATATAATAAAATTCAGCACAAAAAAATGTGTATCATGCAATGTATAAAACAATGCTGAATTTTTATACAAGTCTTAATTTTCACAAGAACCCTGTGAAGTAGGTAATTTTATTATCTCAATTTTACTAATGGGGAAACTGAGGAATAGGGAAGTCACATAGCTAAAAACTATGGTCTGAATTTGAACCTAGGTAGTTAACTTTAAGTTCCATGCTCTTAATTCATATGCAAAACTATCTCTGTGTTTGCCCATGTGTGATATAATTTTTGGCAACGTGTAGAACTTTTTTTATTGTATTTGTTTTCATTCAAAACAGTGTGCTTTGATACAACCTGCATGTGAAAGTTGTAATTTCACTATTATTTTTACTTAGGAAAAATAAGAGTGGACAACGATGTTGGTCCTGAGTTATTTTAAAAAAACACATGAACTAAATAGTAATGTAGGTATAGCAACTATAGCAATAATCTCAGCTATAGCAACAATCGCAAGGCATTTTGTAAATAACTGAAGGCTAACCGTATGAAGAAATATGCTGGGAAATACTGCCTGCATTTCAACTCAATAGAATAGATTTCTTCCCTCTCTGATACATTAAATAAATAAATAAATAAAATATCAAAGGATTTCATAATTATGTATGTAGTATACATGTAATTATAATTATGAATTGCATTGTACAAAGATAGTATTATGTATATATTTGTACTAAATATATGCATACATATCATTATTTTAATGGATTTAGTGATAAAAGTGGTACTACCTTTAATGACACATTACAGATTTCTCAGAGTGTTCCAGAATCATCTGTATGGTATATAAAGGCAGTTTACTGGGAAATTTGAGAACATGAATTTCATATTAGTATATCTCAAATTAAGGCAAAAAATAGAAAGCTGCATGAAGAGGGGAAAATGTAGGTGGAACACGAAGATGAGAAAATCATGACTATTTTTACAAGATGCTTAAATTATGCGTTATGGACAATTAAAGCTGAAAGAAAGCACCTAGTTTAAAGCTCTCTTTAGGCTTTATAAGGAACCAAACTGTGAAATCAAGCTTCTGTCTTTGCTTTCATTCGCCCACCTACAGAATCAATATGTAGCATATAAGATTAGAGCATGCATGCCCTATATAAAAATATAAAGTAAAAAATTTAAAGTTAACAAAAAGGAATAGCAAATAGTGGTGATGGTACTTGTGGTAATAAGTGTCTTGTGGCTTTGCTGAACTAATCACTGTGACATTTATTTTAAAATAAGGGTCTCTGTTTTTATTAAAGTTTGATTTAATTCCTGTTTTTCAGGAGAAAAGAAAAAGTATGTGGTTGTTTGTATTTGGCATTGACTGAATCTATTTGCTTCCATCCATCCTTGCCAGTGTTCACTCAAATAAATCAGGAGATTGTTACCATATATCTAATACCTTATATATTAGACTTCTTGTTTTCAGACGTATCAGCAAACCTAATATAAATGAAACTATATTATGTTGGTCATTTTGGGTAGGCACCCTGTGCTCTTAATCTGGTTCAAATGACTATTTTGTGCCACCAATAAAAGCAGTGTTCAGGCAAGCCTTTGCCAGTTTCATCACTGACTCTAATCTCTGGTGGCTCAAAGTGCTAGCTGCTTTCCTCTGTATTTACAAATTCACTTCTGATAAACTAGATTTTCTGCACCTGTGGGACCCCAGCAGTTCCCAGCACAGATGTTACCCTTGTCCCATCAGGCTGGAAAAGCTGGATTGCAGGAAACAGGAAACCCACTTGGCAGGGACAGCTTCCCACCTGACAGCCGTGGGCACCCTGTATCTGCCTTTGCCCGTTCTGCCCAGTAGTGGTGTCTCCCAAGTCCCTACACTTTCACTAGCTGCTTCCCATCAAGTCATGTTTTTAGGAAAGAATCTGATCAAAGCAATTATAGCCTGTTGTTAAATGTTTGATAATTTATGTTTCCTCTCCTGAGGGTATTTATACTTCCAAGCAGCTAAAAGCCTTCATCCAAAGAATGAATCTCAGACAGTGGGATTTCTGGCATCAGTAAGCCAAAAGGGAAAAGTTCGTTTTTTCGTTTGTTTGAGATTTTTGTCATTCCCTTGAAATCACTCCAGGTCTGTTTCAACCATGTGACAGGAAGTTTGCTTAAATTGATCATATTTCTTCTTATGCTTAGGAATTTCAAATGCCTATTCTAAAAGATGCAAAGGTGTTCATGGAGAAAGAAATTTTTTAAAAAATGTTTTAAAAGGCACAGAACTCAGAGGATTTGCACAGGACTCAGATAAAGTATAAAGTTCAAATCTCATAAAATTTTCCATTTCCCACTGAGTTGTACAGAGCATTGCTTAGACCAAGTTTTGTTACCATAGGTATTTGGCTAAGGTTATCAAAGAGAATTAGAATTTAATAAAATGGGGAGCATGACTCTCTTTGCTTCACTAGAAAGCTGCAACTTTACACTCCAGGGAATTACAGTGTTGCTCCTTCAACAGGATTAACATTCCCCTGACCACTACTGAATTGCTGTGGGTGGCGCACAGGGGAAGGTGTTGGAAGCCTGTCATTCTAACTAGAAGGTGGACCTATCAAAAGCCTGCGAAAACTTGGGAAGTTGATTGGTCATTTTTAAAAAGCTTCTGATCTGTTGCAAGCCTGAGATGCATAATCCCAGGGAAACAAAGCAGCACTCTGCCCCGCCTTGCTGACCCAGTGACCGGTGCTCACACGGTACATTTGCCTGTTCTCTCCATGGCCATGTGACACTAGCAGCCACAGGGCCCACAGCTGTGCGGACTCCACAGGCAGGCTTCTGGATGGAGCCCGAATACCATGGCACAGCAATGGACTGCAGATGGAAGCACATGCTAAGCTGCTGGGTACTGGACAGGACTGTAATATTAAGCAGAAACTCTGGGCAGTGGCCTTTATTCTGGCCCTACTGAAGACAAAATTGGACCTTTTCCATGGTGAGATGGGTGGAGATGGGACATTGGGAAGTCACGAGGGAAACCACCTTAATTTTACATCATCAATAAAGTTTACCATGGATCCCCATGCAGGTGTCAGGAAATTCTTTTCCTCACACCACCACAAGAACTCCACTTCCATCAATTACACCACCACCATAATATTATCACATCTATTCTAAGCAGGGAGGAGGTCAGGCTGAGTCCCTATCTTCGTGAAGCACCCGGTCACATTATATTATAAATATTTGTTTGCGGACTTATCCTCTGGCCTGCACTAGAAGCCACTTAGGGCAAAAAGTATGACTTTCCCATCCATCTATAGCCCATAGCACAGTTTTTAATGGATCTAATTCTAAGTAAATATTGGTAGAATAAATTTTAGAGAAGTTTTTCTGTAGAACCTGAGTAATAACCATTAGGCTGCACTGTGTGAATTACTAGAAATTAAAAATTCTGCACGGAGTTGAATAAGCAGAGAAGATTGGAGTAGACAGGATTATAAAATTAATAATAAAATGATATTTTCACAAAAGACAAAAACCTTTGTTCTTAAAATAACTATGATTCTGCTCCCGTTTCTCCATTTGGATACAAAAACAGTAGCTTAAAAAGTGAGTCAGCAAGTGTCTTAATCTGTTAGGGCTGCTCAGACAGAATGCCACAGAGTGGGCAGCTTATAACAACAGAGATTTATTTCTCACAGTTCTGGAAGCAGGAATTCTGAGACCAGGGTGCAAATATGGTTTGGGGAGAGCCCTATTCTGAGCACAGATTTTCTTGTATCCTCACATGGTAGAAAGGGCTAGGGAACTCTGGAGTCTTTTTATAAAAGTGCTAATCCTATTCGTGAGGGCTCAACCTTCCCAAAGGAGAAGGACCACCTTCCAAAAGCCCCACCTCCTTACTCTCACATTGGAATAAGGTTTTCAAACATATGAATTTGGGGGGAAATACAAAGATTTTGACCATAGCATTCCACACCTGATCACCCAAAAGTCATGTCATTCTTGTATCCTAAATACATTCATTCCATCCCAATAGTCCCGAAAGTCTTAACTTGTTCCAGTATCAACTCAAAAGCCTAAATCCAAAGTCTCATCTAAATACCATCTAAATCAGATATGGGAGAGACAATTCATCTTAGGGCAAATTGCTCTCCAGCTGCGAACTTGAAAAACCAAACATGTTATGTGCTGGCAAAGTACAACGGTGGGACAGGCACAGCATAGGCATTCCCATTCTAAAGGGAAACATAGCGAAAGAAGAGTAACAGATGAGCACATCCAAAACCTCAAGAGCCCCTGAGCAGTCCTGACCGCATCGCTTTGCTGAGCACAGCCCCTGTGTCAGAGTTCAAGGGTGGAAGTTGCTTGCCTGCAGCTCCTCCGGGATAAAACCATAGGCAGGTGGTTGGACCAGTCTGGGGTTGCAGACCCGCAGCTTGGGGAGGCTCCATGGTGGAGGTAGCTGTGGCCCCATGCTTTGCGGGGCAGTTGTCCCCAGTAAAGCCTTGGGCAGCGTTATCCCCATAGCTCTGAGCCAGAGTCATCTGGCCTACTGAAACCCAGGTGACAGCTTCCCTCTTGAAACCAGAGGCAATCCTAATGATCTCTGAGTCCCCTTTGGAGTCCTTCTGACATTGTCTTGAAGAATACCGCATGGTCACAGTCAGTAACACTATGGTCCTATCCTGTAAAATCTAACACAAACTTCTCTTATTCCTTTCTGTATCTTTCCCCTTCAGTTCACATTGGCTGTTTTTTTTCTGGAGTACCAGTTAAGTCCTGAGCTCACATCTCATGAATCTCCTTATTAAAATGTCCTTTGGTCGCACCATTAGTGTTCTCTTCCAAACATGCTTTCTTATTTTTTGCATTGTGGATAGGCTGAGAATTTTCTAGATTTTTAAGTTCTGCTTCCATCTTTAAGTCATTTCTTTTCATCTCTCATTTTAACTGTAAGCATTCAAGAGAAGCCACACCAAACCTTCAGTATTTTGCTTAGAAAGAACTTCAGCTATGTGAGGTATGTTAATTAGCTTGACTGTAGTAATCGTTTCACTATATATACATATATATATAATGAATATTTATATATATTCAACTCTTCATGTTGTACAACTTAAATACATAGGATTTTTATTAAGTCCATAAAAAATAAAGTTATAAAGAAAAAATAGCTTCTGCCATATATCCAATTTCATTTTCACAAGTTCTATATTTCATGAAACACTAAGACACAGCACAATTTAGCCACATTCTTGGCCATTCCATAACAAGGATGGCCTCTTCTCCATTGTCCAATAACATATTCCTCATTTCCATCTGATACTTGATCAGAATGGCCTTTACTGCTCATATATCTACTGACATTCTGTTCACAACCATGTAGGTATCCTCTAAGAAGACGGAGGTTCTCTCTACAGCTTTCCTCTTCTCTTTCAAAGCTCTTACCAGAATTGCTTTTAATGCTTCATACACAGCAATGTAGACTTTTCCTGGCATGCATACACCTCAAAACACTTCCAGTCTCTACCTTTTAGCAAATTCAAAACTACTTCACCATTTTTGGGTATTTGTTACAGCAGCACCTCAAACCCTTGGTACCAATTTTCTATCATTCTGTTCAGGCCTCTGTAACAAAATAGCACAGACTGAGTAGCTTATAAACACCAGCAATGTACTTTTTTACAGCCTGGAAAGGTGCTAGTTCCAGATCAGGGTACCAGCATGGTCAGGAAAGGATCCTCTTCCCAGTCACAGACTCCTTATGGTACCCTCCCATGGCTGACAGAGCTTGGGAGCTCCGTAGAAATGGGACTCTGAAGTAACACCATGACCTGAAGAATATTATGTAGGATAAAAAAATACTATCATTAATGGGCTCCATATGGAGGTAAATCTGCAAAATTGTCAAAATGGCTTTTTTTCCTAAAGCTTCATTCTGAATCTAAAATTAGAGGGGTACTAGAAGATGAGTTGGTTACTGGTGTCAACCTAATAAAATCTCCCTTATTTCCAAATGCATTTTATATTCAGCGAACTGTGACTAGCAAAAAAAAAAAAAAAAAAAAACCTGAGAAGTTGCAACTTTTGACATAAACTTTCATTTTTACTGCTGACTTCTCAAGTAAATTTTCTATTTTCTATTGCAAATGGAAAACTACATATTTTATCTAGTTCAAGGCAAAGACAGGATCTGCCTTTTCCTGTATTATACTTTAACAATATGTAAGTACTTTGTTATTTCAGGAATAATTTCAGGAATAATTCAACTGTCAAACAGGATATCAGAAAGTTGGAAACTTAGTTTGAAGTTTTTAAAAAGTTTCTTAACTTTTGAATATTGAAATTCAAAAATGCTTGAAAAGACTTTTAAATGACTTTTTTTATTTTTATTTAAACTCAGGAAAATCTCAAATATAAAGGAAAACATTTATTTCTTTTTTTTAAGATTTTATTTATTTATTTTTAGACATACGGGAAGAGAGGGAGACAGAGAGGGAGAGAAACATCAATGTGTGGTTGCCTCTCACACGCCCCCTACCAGAGACCTGGCCTGTAACCCAGGCATGTGCCCTGACTGGGAATCAAACAGATGACCTTTTGGTTCACAGGCCAGCGCTCCATCCACAGAGCCACACCAGCCAGGGCACACTTACTTTATTTCTAATGTAAGATTCTAATTGTTTATTTTACAGAATCATTATCTGATATTGAACAATGTTGTAGACCAAATTTCTATTTATTTCAGTTGGCATTTTCATAATTGTTTAGACTGAAAGCAGGTGAACTTTATTTGTCACATCTAGATTATGACTTAATTTTTATAGGGTATTACTTTCAATAAATATTATTTTCAAGGTAAAGTGATCTGGAGATTTTTATAATTGGTAACTTATTTTAACACTTGAAATTAATGCCAAATTTGTGGTCCTAAGAAAAATATTGCAAGACTCAAAACTGAATTTTAGAGTAAAAGAGACTTGTTCTCTGTTTATTCTTTGACTGACAAGCTTATCAGTGATTGACACTTTACCTTTAGAATAAATCCATTCATATAGGTTAGTCAGTTAGGATATAATCCCCTAAATTTTCATCAAAACAATACAGTTTAACTATAGATGAAGTTTAAATAAGAGTTTAGTCAGGATATTTTTTGTACCTTACTTCTGTATAAATACATCATTAATAAAATAATATATATCATGAGGTAATGAGATTTCTTCCCCATTTCTTCTATTTAGTTGAAAGTAATATCACATATTCACACATCACAATACAATGCAATTATTCTTTTACCAACACTAATGAATGTATATTCCAATATAGTAAGATGCTTCTCTTAATCCTTTCAGACTGCTCTAGTGGAATACCATAGACAGGCTGACTTAAAAGCAAGCATTTATTTCTCACATTCTGGAGGCTGGGACGTCCAAGATCAAGGCGCTGGCACTTTCTGTGTCTGGTGAGAGCCCTCTGCCTCATTCATAAGAGCCCACCTTGGAGCTGTGTCCTCACAGGGTGGAAGAGTCGAGGGTTCTTTCCAGGACCTCTTTTATAAGGTCACTAAACCCATTTGTGACCTTCCACCCTTGTGACCACATTCTAAAGTCCCCCCCACCTCCGACAAAGTACTCCCATGTGAATGGGGTGGGGGGACACATTCAGTCTATAGCAGTGTATAACAGAATTGTTTTTCTAATTTTAATGTATATTTACAGGTTATAAAATCAAAATACAGAATATATCACAATACCCTTCCTTCGTGTTAAAACATAATGATCATGTATGATCCATCATAATATTCAAATTCCTAACAGACGCATTTGGGTTAAAAGTATGCAATGTTAAGAAACCTTCAGTAAACCATCATTCCCAATATCTTGAACAACCCAGTGATACAGTAGACAAAGGGATAGCAAACAAGACAGAGAGACTCTCGGTGTAGGGGTGTGAGGAGGAGCAGGATCTCTGCAGTCAGTAGGTTGTATCTAGTCTAGTTAGGCCATACCATGTTCTAGGTTTTTAACTTGGGCAAGTTACCTTACCTTTCAACACTTAACAGAAATTGGTGAGATTTAAAAGAGCTCTCTTTCCCAGGAAAATTAGAACCCATTGAACAGAACAGAAGATGCATCAGAGAAATGTAGCTAATTTGTCAGCTTTGTTATTGATAATAACTAAGTTAGAGATGTGGATTTAGATCTGCTACTAATGGGCTTCCAAATACACTGCCCCAGAATAAACCATTAAAATAAGCTGAATAGAGTTTGGCTTCAGGGAGAGTTCCTCAACATGTAGTGGAACATAGACCTCCTTTGAAATCACTGGCTTTAAGAGAGGAAGATAGGAACTAAGCTGAGCTTTTATAATACCTTCTTCCAAATAAGAACTATGTTCAAACAAAGGCAAAAAATAATAATCTGTTGGTTGAAAGCAATAATGATATGTAAATATGATGCTAGAGGAGATAGTAAATAGAAAAATAGCAAACATATAGTGATAGAATTTATATAATAAAATTAGAGGAAGCAAATGAGATAAGGGCATAATGGTTAGTACTCAATAGATATTAGTTACTACTTAAAAAAAAATAATTGCTATTAGTATCTAAAAAATTTATCAAGTCCTTTACCAAGCCAGAATTAGTTTGTTGGGCTACTCTGATGGTTGTAAATGGGATGAAAGTTTTCAGTGTGAAAATAGAAACACAAGATATCGTTTCCTAAAATGTTAAGTGATTTACCTTTCATACAATAATATGTACCTTCATAAGAGGTTGAGAGGCTAAGATACAAAGATAAGGTGAATTTTCTTGAGTTGAGGGCAAGAGCTTGAAAGGTGAGGGGGAGGAAAGAGTGCTGTGAAGAAGAGAGAGTGCCGCAACAGTTCGGTGAGTTTACATTTTCTTCTATGAAAGGAATAGGTAAGGAAACAAGCCAACAAATTGAACCTACCAGGATAAATGGAGATTTTGAAACAACTAGGGCATTTTACATCAATATACTAGAGCTAGAGAACTGCTTGGGATGTCATGATGCTCGGTAAGACGCCAAGTAGACATCAGTGGAAATAGTGATGGAGTGCCTATGGTAAATAGAGTTTGAGTTTTTTAGAAAACTTCAAATGTGCAGAAGTGAGTCATATGGTAAACTCACTATAAGCATCTTCCAGCTTTAACAAATGTAAAAATACAGCCAGTCTTATTTCATCTATTAAGTATACACTCCATACTCTCTTTTTGGAAGCATATTTCAAGATGTCAAAACATTTTATTTTTAAATATTTCTATACATCTCCTTAAGTTAAGGAGTCTTCAAAAATGCATACCAACAGTCTTGACCGGTGTGCTTTGGTTGGTTGGGTGTCATCCCACAAAGCAGAGTTGCTGGTTCAATTCCCAGTAAGAGCTAAGGGCACGTGCCTAGGTTGTGAGTTCAGTCCCCAGTCAGAATGTGTACAAGAGGCAACCAATCCATATTTCTCTATCTTTCTCCCTCCCTTCCCACCTCTCTGAAAATAAAGAGATAAATAAAAATTACTTATAAGTATGTAACCACAATTGCATTATCATGCTTAAAAATTGATAATTTCTTAGTATTATATATCCAGCTATTTTCATATTTTCCTGTTTAATAACCTTCTTTAAAAATATAATTTGTTTCACTGATTATACAAAAAATCATTAAATTGGTAAAAAAAATGGGGAGGGCAGTAGCAATAACTCCAAAACTAATTTAAAAAATTGTGTATATATATATATATATATATATATATATATATATATATATATATAAAATTTGTTTAAGTCAAGCACACTAAATAAGTTAAACCACATAAGATCCATGTATTGTCATTGGTTAATATGTCTTTCAAGTATCATTTAATCTATAGTACCTTCTATTTTATTTCTGTGACAAATTTTTTTGAATAAATTAGTTTCTTTTTGTTATAAGAGTTTCCATGGTTTCTTTTCTTTTCCTATATGAAAAGTTGGTCACTTCTCCAAAGAATCTAAATTCCTTTTGGTGTGAAGTAGTATGTATATATTTAGAGATCACAAGTGGAATCTAAAGCCACTATTTGCTACTGCATTGTCATCTTTTTCCTAGTCTTCTCAGTACGCAAAATTAGGAAAGTTTTTTTGTTGTTGTTGCTATAAAAAAGACTTATGAGCTAATCCTGACACTTGCAATCCAATGAGGAACTATAGGGTTTATAGTTCACCTCCTCCCAAACATGCCAGAACCTCAGTTCTGAAGACACTATCCTAACACACATTTGATTTGTCTCACAGTCAGTACACGTCTATCTCAGAATAACTTTGAATCATTACCAACATATAATTTCTGAAAAAATTTTAATTTTTTGCGTGGTTCTCCTTAAAATTTCACTAAAGGTGTATGCTGAAGTTACTATGTTTTAAAGTCATTAGAATAGTTATTTTGTGTTTTTATGCCACCAATGAGATATACAATTGGGATCATTTATTTTACTTCTGAGTTTTAAGAATTACTCTTTAAAATTGTATTTTATAACCACTTAATATATTTACATGGTTCAAATTCAACTCTATATCTAAAGATATATTTTAAGAAATTTAATGTTTTATCATCACCTCTGCCTTATTTCCTTCCTGCTCTTATAAGTAACCATATTTTGTGATTTACACACTTGTCATTAAATATAAACAAATAATACACACAAACTCTTATATTCATATCCCTCCATTATTAAATAATAGCATACTACACATACTTTTCTTCACAATTTTTTAACTTAATAATGTATCCTGGTGATCACTCTGCTGCAGGTTGTATTCTCTTGAAAGCATACTCTGAGATGGACCTTAACATGCAAGCGGTTTAGAAAATGCCATTGGGATTACTGCCTTGAAGGGAAGAGACATGAAGGGTTGGGCAGGGGAGAAGCTGGAATTAGATGGTCTCAATACTTCAAGGCTTCTGC
This sequence comes from Pteronotus mesoamericanus, assembly GCF_021234165.1. NCBI lineage: Eukaryota > Metazoa > Chordata > Mammalia > Chiroptera > Mormoopidae > Pteronotus > Pteronotus mesoamericanus. Next base: position 27,946,062 of record NW_026555085.1, on the reverse strand, counting down.
CAAGCCCATGTTGAGTTTGGAGCTGCAATGACTGTGCAGAGTTGTCAAAAGGTAGGATGAGAAGACCAGACCATAAGAGTGCCTTGTTGGCCTGGCATTGGATGCAAACTGCCCCAGGAAAGAAGACCTTGGATGAGGCCAATCTCTTAGACCAAAGTAATCCCTAAAGAATGCTTCTACATGAAGTCTGTTTTCCAGCAGTACCCCTACTACTGGAAGAGGAAGGAAATCCTTCACACCTAAAGCAAGATCTGGAGAGATACCACAGCACACATCGTAATAGTATATAGAGATAGTCCTACTTCCTTTTCATAGTTCATAGTGGTATAGCAGTTTACTCGAGTAGACTCCCACAGGTGGACATTTATTTTATTTCCAATTAAAAGTAATTCTGATGCATTCCTTTCCAGCATAGCAAATTAGCTCCTGCCTACTAGCAAATTAGCTCCCTCCCCAAGACTTATATTGAAACAGCTATAGTGGGAAACAATTAATTAATAGACCCACATATAAATTCCATTAGATTATCCATAATGCCCAAGAGAAATTAAAACATATGTCCACAGAGAGACACATGAATATTCCTAATAGATGAAAACTAAAAACAACCCAAATATCCATCAACTGATAAATGAATAAACAAAATATGGTATATTCATACAATGGAATATCATTCAGCAGCAAAAAATAAAGTTCTGATACTACTTTAACATGTAGGGACATTAACAACATTATGCTTAATGAAAGAAAGCAGTCACAGAAAACCATATTATGTGTTTCTATTTTTATGAAGGGTTCATAATTGACATGCCTCTAGAGACAGAAAGTAGATTAATGATTGTCTAATATTAGAGGAAGCATGGAGAGTGACTGCTAATTGATATGTGTTTCTCTTGGATTTGATAAAATCTATCCTAGAATTGGTTTTCATAATGATTTAACAATTCTGTGAAAATATGAAAACCATAGAATTGTACTTGTGTAAATGGTAAATTTTATTATGTATGAATCATTGGTTTGGCTAAACAGTTTGTTCAGTTTTTAAGTAAAAATAAAGACACATTTTTCATTTTCTCCAATGACTTTATTGAACAACATATTCACCATTTTGTTCCACTACCTTCTGCCATCTTTCAGGAAACTTCATAATTTCCTCTTCCCATAACTTTTTATCTTTTTTGAGCAAAGAACTGTTCTAGGTGCCTTTTGCAGTCTTCCAGGGAATTAAAATTTTTTCCATTAAGAGAATTTTGTAAAGACCAACATAAATGTAAATACAAAGGTGCAGTGCCTGGTGAATATGACAGATGAATTAGAATTTCCCAGCCAACCTGTGACAGTTTTTGTCTGGTCATCAAAGAAACATGAGATCTTGTGATATCCTTATGAAAGATTATGCATTTCCTGTTGACCATTTCTGGACACTTTTTGTTGAGTGTTGCTTTCAGTTGGTCTAATTAGGAGCAGTGCTTGTTCGAATTAATCATTTGGTTTTCTGGAAGGAGCTTATAACAAAGGGACTCTCTTCCCATCCCACCATATACACATCACCTTCTTTGGGTGAAGACTGGCCTTTGGTGTGGTTGGTGGTGGTTCCTTTTGCTTGCCCTCAATCTCTTCCATTTCACATTATTGTAAAGTATCTATTTTTCCTTGCCCATCACAATTTGTTTTAAAAATGGAACATTTTCATTACATTTAAGTAGAGAATCACATACAGAAATATGGTCAAGTGTTTTGTTTGTTTGTTTGTTTGTTGCTTAACTTACATAGTACCCAAACATCAAAGTGATCAACATAACCAAGCTGGTGCAACTGATTTTCAACACTTGATTTGGATATTCTGAGTATGTTGGCTATCTCTTGCATGGTATAATATTGATGGTTCTCAATTAATATCTCAATTTGATTGCTGTCAACTTCAACTGGTCTACCCAACTGTGGAGCATCATCCAGTGAGAAATCTCCAGCATGAAACTTTGCAAACCACTTTTGACAAATTCGATGAGTCACAGCACCTTCTCCATATAGTGCACAAATATTTTTTTGCATTTCAGTTGCATTTTTACTTTTTTTGAAATAATAGAGAATAATATGTCAAAAATGTTCATTTTCTTCTATATTCAATATTAAAATGACTACACAAAAATTCACCAATTTTGATATTTTTTTAAATGCAAAATTGCACACTAACAACCATCACAATACAAACAAAATTGTTTTGAATAGAGTCAAGGACAACTAAGCACTAGTAGAGCCATATTATGAGAAAAAATGAAAGAATTTTGGGGCAACCCTATACATCTCAAGAAAGCTGTCATAATTTTAAAAATCCATGGGAAATCCCTTAGCATATCTGCAACTGTATTGACATGATATGTATGAATTCTGGGAGTGGGGAAGGTGCTATACATACAGATTATAGTTTGTGGGACAGAGCAAGTCTGGCCTTGCTGGAGGAATAAACTGGTGAAAAGCTACTGAAATTGTGCTCATGTTTTACTAGTGCCATCGCACAGGGATGTGATTTGCCAATTTCGATAGTAAAGAAATAGCAACGAGCACTACCACTGATGCAAATATCAATGGGATAAACACCAACTGGCTTGAAAAGAATTTATAAACAATGTTTCAGTTGTTCAGTAGTCTAATAATGATAGTTTGATTCTAAATTTCAATATTTTGCTCTTAGCCCCCAAATATTGATAGAAGCCCTTGCTCAGCTTCCTCAAATCTCCTCATATTTGTTAATTCACCGACACTTTAAGAGAAAAGAGAAAAGGAAAAATGTGTCAAGGTCAACATTTTGTGTTTCCTTTCTCTCTGAGACATTGGCCCCTCAGATCCTTGTTGCCTTGGTAGTTCTCAACTGTCTGCAAACAGATTTTTATCTAAATTTTACTCAAGTTGTTTTCATAAGAAGTTTGGTCTCCAACCAGTTACTCTGTCATTATCACATATAGAAATCTATCACTCTCATTTGTTTTTTACTCAGCTTTATCAGCTTTTCTAGTGACTTTGTATCTCAATAGTGCCTAGCCCCACAGATGGTAGCCTGTATGTTGACTGTTTGAATTAGAAAATGTAAACCCTCTGGTAGGACATATTTTTAAAAGTATACCTTTCTGGACAGGTAGCTTGGAGAAAAAAGTGTGGATTAAATTTCAGGCTCTACTTTACTCGGTCTGCTAGGATTTCTTTTCATTGCACAATATGAATAATTATTCTTGATGACACTGGGCTCACTACACAGGATGTGCTTTATAAATACAGGTGGGGCAAAAAGAGATTTACAGTTGTTCATATGGAAAAGAACACAATAATTGTATTTATAGAATCAGTATATGAATGTTATTCTCATCTGGGAAATTAGATTTAACTTTCTATTTTCTATGTATAGACTATATCCATAGGAATCCCATAAATATTACAAGGTATGCACAATTTAATGACTATATCAAAATAAAATTGGTTGGGATATTACCAAAATACTAAAATATTTCCATTTTTATGGAATTGTTTTGGCATTATGTTGCCAAAGTCCCATATTGTAGGGTATTTATAGACCCATGTGTCGTTGGCATTTACAAAGTGTACAATTGTCATCCGATTTGTTCTTATCCTCCATTACAGCTAAATGTTTGAATCACTACTTGTTAACATCTAAGTTTACCTGTGTGTGTTCAAAATAGACACTTCCTACCAATTTCCGTGTTTTCTTGATGTATTATTTTACAAGTTCCCCAGCCTTGAAATGATTTTTGAAAAACTAGGAAATAGAAATGTAAAAAAAAAAATTATTGCATTGCATTTTCTACTTTATTTTGCTTTCTTCTTTATGCTCCACCTGTAATTCATCAAAGTCATTAATTTCTTCACCACAATAACACTTATATTCTTACTACTATTTTAGTCTCTAGCAAGTATAGGACTTAATTAGGTAAGTCTCTATATTGCTTTAGGAGTTTTCAGATTCTTCAGTCTGTTTGAAGCTGGTACTGATCAAATTTGGTTATATCAACACTGATTATGCTAATAAAGGAATTAATTAAATCTGAAGTAACATGGAATCCAGGTAAGAGTAGATTCATCAGAGGAGAGCAATAAAGTGAATTTTGAATATGATAGTGAGGATATTGTGAAAAATTAAAAGAGAAAAATCAAATTTAAGTATTCATAATATTTGAATTATTGAGGAGAAATTTTACTTATGGCAAAACTTTAGAGGAAGATTAGAGCATAAACATTAAGCCAATAAAAAATACAAAATCCAGTTAAAACAAAACTTGTGCAAGAAAAGAAATGTTGTCATCATTCACTTTATGGCTCATCTGTGAAAAATTACTTTATAATAATGTTAAACATTTTAGTCAAACTATGATGTAACTGAATTTATGAATACTATAATGCTATTTATATAGCCCCAAATTATGCATGGGATAGATGTGATCTTATATAAAATTAAGTCTACAAAAAATGAGAAATTGAATAATTAATACACGAGTATGAATACTTAGGAGCTTATTAGCTAGTAACTGAATAAATGTATAGAAGAGTATGAAAATTGTTTGAGCAGAGTTTGGCAGTGGGAACTATTTATTCTGATATAAACCTTATAGAATTTTTATATTTAAGAAGAAAAAACCAGGCAGATGCACCCATGATGCTCTGACAATGAATGATTAATTGGTATTAGACTAGACTATCCTTACTACCATAAACAATCTGAAAAAATTTTTAATGTGGAAAAACACACAAAACAAAGTAACAAGACAATGTCCAACATTTAATGAAAAAATTATTAAACATGGAAAGAAGCATAATCAGGATAAAACTAATTTAAAGGAAGCAGATCAAGAAATCATAAAGATTATGTATTAGCATGCATGTACATTAAAACAGTTACAGGATTGTCTAAGGACTGAAAACATGAACTTGAAGTAAAAAAAATGGAAAATGGAAAAAGTATTAAAACAATCAACAATAAATATATTAAAGAAACAAGTAGAATTTCTAAAAGTAAAAATATAATAGCCAAAGAATTATATTGGCTTACCAACAGATTACACACTGCAAAAGAAAAGCTCATAAAACTTGAATATATAGGAATAGAAATTAACCACACTGAGGAGAGGGATTAAAAAGATGGGGGAAAAATGAACAGAACTCAATCACCTGTAGCATAATAACAAGTGGTAATTTGAGTTTTAGAAGATGTAGAGAGAAAGAGGGAAAAAAAATACTTGCAAAAATAGTGACCAGAGTTGCCTGAATTTGATGAAAAATGTCAATCTATAAATCCAATATCTCAATACAACCAAATAAAAAAAGAATTACTACCGACATTTCATCAGAAACAGTACAAACCAGAAGACAATGGAACAAAATATTTAAAGTGCTGAAATAAAAATGGTTTTAAAATTTTTAACACAGAATTTTAATTCAACAAAATATACCCAGTAATTTAAAATAGTGTAATTTAATGACATTTTCAGGCAAATAAAAAAAGGTAATATGCCTCCATCAGACCTACATTATAAGAAATGTTGAAGGAAGTTCTCAGGTTGTAAGAAATGCAAACTTTTCTACCAAATGAAAACTTGGAACTGCAAACGGTAATGAAGAGTGCCAGAATGGGATGCAGTGACGAAGAGCACTTAGAAAATAAAACATCACAGCAGCAGCAGAGCGGGCAGGTCTTTTGGCAGTTTAACAGGGATTTTTTTGTAAATTAAATGTACATAAACATATATACACATGTATGTGTTTATATATAATATTTATTTTATAGATTTTAAAATCTATAAATTTTAAAAATTTCATGCAGAAAGCCAATATATAAAACATAAAAGTAAAATGATTCCTTTGTCATATGGGAGCAGAAACTCCACTCACAGCCTTTCTCCTCCTGCTCAAAAAGTTCCCTGAAGTTTTCTGAGAAACAGGTTCCTCCCATCACACAGTGTGAAAACTACCTAATCAACTATTAGTGGTATCTTTAAAGAATCTTTATTTTTCATATTTCTCAAAAATTTATCAAATTGCTACAGTATGTGTAATCTAGGACTTCCAAAAGCAAGTGGAATAATTGATAAAACATCCTACAATAGAGGAAAATTGTTTTTGTAATACCAATTGACTATTTCTTACTTGATTCCAAACAAACTTTATTGGTTTTCAGTGTTCACTAAACTGAAAGGTCACTTGAATTCAACCAAACTGGTTGAATTAGAAATACTAGTGAACCATTAAAAACATAATGAATAATAATAATGTAAATAGAAAGAACTTATAAACTACTAATTCAAAAGAATGAGAAACTAACCCTTGAAATTACTTCCTAATAGGTTACGCAGTCACCCATATATTCTTCAAATAATTGTGTCTCTACTCTGTCAGGAAGATTAAAAATGAACACTTCCCTCCATAATCTTTTTATATAACATCAAATCTTTAGGTACATAATTTTCAAAAAATTCAGAGTGTATGTTTGTATTACATAAATTTTAAATATTGTATATGCAATCTAAACTATTGCCATGAAGCTCTCTACTTTTTGTGTAACTGCTACTGAATATTAATATAGAGCCTTTATACAGTATGGATAATTCACCAACTTCAACTCTCTTTAAAGGAGTAAGTAAGAGCAAAGGCCATCCATCAAAAGCCAGAGATAGAATTAAAAATTCTTCTCTTAATATAGTGATGGAAAAAATGAAATATACAGTATTGAAGATATATTTAGAACTTGGAGACAACCCAAGTTTGAAATTTAAAAGAAAAAAAAACTCTGTTATTATTACTGCTCTGTACAGTGAATCTTATACTTGTTGCTATATAGTAGCATACTGCCTTTCCATCTTATATTGTTTAAAACAACTGGGAGCCATAACTTCATTATTTGTTCTAAATAAAAATAAGAACTGGATTTGAGATATTGCAGAAGCATATTTAAGTACAATATTTTTCTTATTGGAAGGAAATAATGTACAACAGTACCATTCCTATAATCTATTATAGGTAACTTTGTATAATTTCTTTAATGAAGCTATTTTTTATTGTTACATTATAACTTATATCAATTATGTATGTTATATTTCCCTTTTATTTTTAAGAATCTTGTCGAAGAAACCTAACCAGATTACTGTAAATTAATCAAATTCAAGGAAAAATTTTTCTCAGTACCACAAATTTTCTAAAAACCATGTCATTGGAGTTTAGTATTCAAATTCAGTATTTCTGGGTACCCATTTGACTTAACCTTTTGCAAACTAAGATTTCCATATTTAAAGTGAAAAAGACATACATGAGATCAAATAACCCATCCAGAATGAGACTGCCTGAATTTAATGTGTGAGAGAACTGGAGGGTTGTAAGTTTATGAAACCATAAGAAAGAATTTTGAATTTACTCAAATTTAAAGGCTGTGAAAAATTTTTCTTGCCACTTTCAAAGTCCAAAGTGAATAAATTAATATGTATATTTTAATCCATAGTAGATGAATGAGATTGAGTCATAGAGTTCCAAAAAGTATCCCAATAGAGTAATAATCATAGAATCATTTTTCAGCATTTTTCATAGCTCTCTGGTAACTTCATATTTATTTTAAAAACTATAACTTCTTCTGTATTCTTCATATCAATAAATAATAAGGATCTTCACAAGCACAGAAAAATGTATATTTAAATACATGCATACATTATGCCATTGCTGAGCTATGTTACAAAGTTCTAACACTCACAAATCGTTGCCATCAAAAGCATTTTTCTAAAACTATTTTATTTTTTGTTTGATTTTTTAAAAATTTAAACTATACTAATTAACATGTTTGTGATGCTTCAGGAGAGGTAGATATAAACTTTATTTTAAAGTTTAAACATTAGGTTTATGTTTGATAAAAATTAAATGTGAAAAACTAAAAGATTAATGAAACTCATAAAAACCTTAAGCTAAAAATTACAAATCGATACTTTCCTTTCTGCAGCATGTAAGAGCCAAATGTTTCTTTTTTTCTTGGAATCGACTGACTGCTTTGTAAACTTACTGTGTGAAATATTGTTTTATTTTCTAGTTCAGTCATTTTTGACACTTGACAGAGTGTTACTTGTTGAGAGGGTTTGCAGTACATTTGAGCATACATAGGAAAAAGGAAGAAAATATTTAAAGGTTTTTAAACTAAGAATGTAAGTTAAAAGATGAGATAAAATTATTTCACCCTAAAATTTCTAAACAAGATTAAGGTCTAATTCTATTATTTGTTTATTTATGGTATTACACTCAATAAGAAACCAAGTCTTGAAAATTCAAATACTAAATATTTTGAATTCAGAAACCAAGGTAGAAAGCTTGTTTTTTGGTAAATAAGTTCAGTAATTGCCCTGGTCATAAGTTGGTCCATCTTAGCTTGAAATTTTTAATAATATTGAGAGCATAACAGAACACAACTTGAAATAAATCCTCATTTCTACTATTCAATTCTCAGATGTGCCACCATTTAGTTTTTCTTTTTCACGTAAGTATAAATTTATATAGACATATAATTACTGGAGCATTATAATATATTCACAATTAATAGAACTATAAGCAATATCTATGTTTATCTTTAAGGGGTTATATTTGTTCCTCAAAACACATGCTTTCCAATGTCCTTATTTTCTCTTTTTGCCCATAGCCCTTTGGTAATCTTTCTGGGTACCATGTTTTGATTAGGTTATTCTTAAAAAGGATAGGCAACACAACTGAACACAAAAGATAAGTAGGATGCACCAGGGCCATAGGATGTCACAAGTATTTGCAGCTTACTCAGTTTTCTTTGACTCCAGGAAAAGCAGTGTTTCTTGATGTTTCTATAGCTGTGGACAGAACAAGGTACTAATATCTGAAAGGAAAAGTGCAAGGAACAAAGACAAAAGATGGAAAAGTGTATCAGCTTTTCTCTGCTATCATTTTTCAATGATAATTCATTATAATAATGGAAACATTTTCTTTAATCACACACAAATTACAGTGTATTTCGTGTAGTAAGATTAGAGAGTCCACACAATATTTAAATAAGGTGGTATTTTTTCCTTTAAATTTTGAAATGATTTATAAGAAGAGTTGAATTACTGTCTACCAATATGTTGAATAAATGAAATCAGCCCTGCAATCTGATGGTACACTCTGACCAGTTTGCAACATGAAGAAACTCATATAAATTCTCTTTCTCTCTCTCTTTCTTATATTTCTGGACCAGTTGAGAATTTTACTGGCTGCATAAAAGGTGTAGAAGTCAATAACTGGGGATCTTTCATACCATCCAAGTCAGCAAAAAAAATTCACACTGATAATTGCAGGTAAAACACCAGTAACGATTTTTCAAATAATCATTTAAATAACTACACCAAAAGGTAAAATTTCCACTTGAAATCATCTCATCAGGACTAGACTGTATTCCTTTCATTTTGGTTTTTGTTCACATTTCCACATTCTAATTTACTTTCTTGCAGATTATAGAATTTGAAAGCTATATCCCGGTTAAGTTGGCAAACTTACTTATAATGGGTTTCTTCTTTGTATTGTATAGGAAACATCATATCTAACAACAAAAGTTCAGTAAGTCAGGATTAGAAAACATCACATATTACAGTGTTTAAATATAAGCACACTGATAATTATGCGTGCACTTATGTTGTTCAGGGTGCTAAAATGTTTCTTTCATCCACTGTATCTCTCTCAAAAAGTTGTCCATCTGCTTGCACTGCCATCTTAGCGACACATTCCTTTCATATAATCTCTGGCTATAGAAATCTCTGAATATGTTGGGGAGAAGAGATAATACAGTCAATACAGTATTAGGCATTAATTAACGCATTGGTATAAATTGGTTAAAAAAAAAAGAACACCTCCCTGACAGTTAAGGATAAAAGGATAAGTTTGGAGCTTTATAGTGCATTGGAGCTCATTCACACACGTTAGGTGGGATGGCATGGTGAGTCAGGACAGCATAAAAGCCTGTTTGTCAACAGCAGAGATACATGAATTCTACCGGAAGTTTTAGAAGTACTGAAATACTACTGTGTTCTCTGGTTCAACATGAATAAACAGTCACAAAGTGACTGTTATTAAGGAGTTTATAGTGTAATGGATGAAATATTTAAATGGATATATGACTATGAAGAGTGCTAAGGGAAAAAACATAGAAGGCTATGAGAACTTCACATATTTGAAAAAAATGCAGTCTGCTCTGTCACAGTGAAGGGGAGAATTGTTTATTTTCAAGAATTAAAGAAATATTTTAGAAGGTAAAATAATTCACCTTTCTTTAATACATTTAAAATATATTTGTGACACATACAGTGGCAGACACGGTGCTTTTTTTGTTTATTTGTTTGCCTGTGTGTTCTGCTTTTAATCAACTGAAAACTTAATATCTTATCTTATATACACTAGATGGGTCCTAGCAATTTTCATATAAACCAAACACCTATAAATCCTTATATTTTACCATTTATTCCTAATTTTTAAAAAACTATCTCCATTTTTGGTTAATTTGTAGTTAGAAGTATTGTATAACAATTATTGAACTTTTAGGTTCTTGGTTCCTTACCTTCTTTTTTGTGATCTGTTAACTTTTATTAATTATAAGTAGTCACTAGATAGTAAATTTATTAAAATGAATGCAATGCTTTCATAAGTTATATATTCATCTTCTAACTTTAGTGATATAATAAACATACATTTTTCTATTATTATTTTTATAAAAGTGAGACATTTAACTTTTGTTTGTAGGGGTAAGTATAAAAAAAAAGTCATCGTGCGATCTCAGCTATCTGCAAGCCAGTGTTCTAACCAGTGTTTTTTCTTGGTCGCTCTTCTATATATTCCTATTTTATTTACTTAAAATGCCACTCATTTGACCTGTATTTTGTAATATTGTTTATTTAAGCACTGGCTAGGAGTTAAAGCTTCTAGTGGTATTATTTTTCCCTCTAACATCCAACAGAGCTATAGACATGTAAGAAGTGTTTGCTTGTAATTAGAGTTAGGAAAAATGGAGACCATTAAATTCCTCTGAATATTTACACTGTTCCTTTCACCAGCCCCTACCACCATTTTATTTCACTGAGGACCACCTCTCCTAAAAGACGTATCATGCAGGATTGATTTACAATATAGTTTTCAAGGCCTAATTCTGAAGATTACTCACTGTGTGACAGTGGCAAGGCTTAGAAGTTCCCCGTTTTTCAGTCTTCTGATCTATGAAATCACAATAATAACTTCATATGGTTGTGAAAAAGATAAACTTGGGCTTTCTCCTAGTTGAGAGCTTGGTAGCACTGGCCTTTCTTGAAATCTTTGCCCTTCAGAGAGTTGCTTCTTCCAGTCCGTTTTGCAAAAACCTCTTTTTCCTCTGCCCATCCCCCACCTTCAGAAGAGGAGCTGGACCCAAACTGTACTGTCCCCTCCTCAGAGAGACACCCCTGGAACAACCAAAATAAAAGTTCTCCCCTGCTCGCATCTCCTAGGCACTCTTTATTTCCATAATTTGTTTTCTATTTTTTAGGAGATATGTCACTGCGTCAATGTACTTCTTTATTTGGTCATAGGTTCCTTCTGTGACTCCCTTCATCATAGAATGTGTGCTCCTTGTCGGTATGGACTCTGCAGGACTTTCACTGCCATTTCCCCAAAGCCTGGAAGAGAAGATGTTCAAAGATTTGTTGTACAAATATCTTGTGATTCTACTGCGTGATTATTTCTTCACACAGATTTTTATTGAGACTCCTTTCTAGATTTACTACACACAGTGATTCTCAAGGATTTTTGTCTTTGCACTCTCAAAAATTATTGTTTACTGCTAAGAGCTTTTTTAAAAATGTTTTGAGTGGCATTTATCCTTAGAAAATTGAATATTTTTAAGTATATTTATTATTTAATTCTTATAAAATAAAGATAAAAGCATTGCATGTTAACATAAATAACATAGAAGAGGGTGTTTTTATGAAAAATAACTATACTTAACAAACAAAAATGATGAGAAGAGTGCAATGTTTTACATAGTTTGCAAATATTCTTACTCTCTGTCTAAGTAAAAACACCTGGATTCTCATATGTGCTTCTGCACTCAATCTGTCCGATAATTGCTCCACTGAAGTAGTTGAAGAAATCTGGCTTCACACACATATGTGATACACACACACACACATACACATTTGGACGTGATAGGGTTTTTTTAGTAGCCTTTTAAGATAATTGGTAATATTTTTCTTTGATACTGTACAAAAACTTGGCAGTAATAGATTGTTAAATGTTAGTTGTAATGTGGAATTTGAAAGCTTGAGCAATGAAATTTTTACACTCTTAAAACCCGTTGTCCTTTTTTTACATTTGTTGTTTTTTTTATTTTGTTTTAGTTTTTTTATTGTTGTTCAACTACAGCTGTCCCATTTTTCTCCCCCACTCTCGCCTGCCCCACCCACCCCCTCCCACATTCAATCCTTCCTAACTTTGGCTTTGTCCATGGGTCCTTTATACATGTTCCTTGACGACCCTTCCCCTTCTTCCCCCTGTTATCCACCCCCTACCTCCCCTCTGGCTACTGTCAGTTTGTTCTTTATTTCAATGTCTCTGGTTGTATTTTGCTTGCTTGTTTGTTTTGTTGATGAGTTTCCACTTATAGGTGACATTATATGGTATTTGTCTTTCACCACCTCGCTTATTGCCCTTAGCATAATGCTCTCCAGTTCCATCCATGCTGTCACGAAGGGTCAGAACTCCTTCTTTCTTTCTGCTGCGTGGTATTCCATTGTGTAAATGTACGACAGTTTTTTGATCCACTCATTTACCAATGGGCATTTAGACTGTTTCTAGCACTTGGCTATTTTAAGTTATGTTGCTATGAACATTGGGATGCATAGGATCTTTTGAATTGGTGTTTCAGGATTCTTAGGGTATAATCCCAGCAATGGAATTGCCAGTTCAAAAGGCAGTTCCATTTTTAGTTTTTTGAGGAAATTCCACACTGTTTTTCCACAGTGGCTGCACCAGTCTGCATTAGCGCCAATAGTGTACTAGGGTTCCCTTTTCTACACATCCTTTCCAGCACTCGTTTGTTGATTTGTTTATGATGGCCATTCTGACTGGTGTGAAATGGTAGCTCATTGTGGTTTTAATTTGCATCTCTCTGATGGCTAGTGATGCTGAGCATCCGTTCATATGTCCCTGGGCCCTCCGAATGTCCCCCTTGAAGAAGATTCTTCTGTTCAGGTCCTTTGCCCATTTTTTAGTTGGATTGTTTGTCTTTCTGGAGTGGGGTTGGGTGAGTTCTTTATAAGTTTTGAATGGATCTTTTACCCATGCACATTTTGTACTATAACTTGCAAAATATGGGCTTATTTTTGAGTTATAAAAAATCAGTATTAAAAAAATCAAAATATCTTATCTCCCTCTCTTTCTCTAAAATCAATCAATAAATAAAAAATCTTATCTGTGAATATCCCCTTCAATCTCATTAGAAAACTTTTAACTATTGTGAAGCTGTCAAACTCACAATAGAGCATAAGATTTTCCCAAAATTCTAATATTTGCTCGAAAGCTAAAATTTTAAGATTGACAACAAATACCATTAGTTATTTTCTTTGAAGTGACAGACTCATTTTGTTTTGGAGAAAATGTTTACCTAATACCTCAGGTTGCATAGTTTGAATGTTGTTATTTCAAGTAAAATTATGTTCCACATAAAGAAGCAGCTAGCTGGTCTCACACGTCAAATAATCACCTAAGTGCTTCTCCTTGAGGCAACCGTCACACTTCAGCATGCAGCAGTACTTCTTGCATATTCCCTTTTCATCACACACGATTTAAAAAGCCATATATTTTTAAGTTACAGTTTTAAAAAATAATAATTTTGCCACTGCCTGAAGTACATTCTTAAGTGAAATCAGCATGTTTCAGCTGGAAGTGGAGAATACTATACATATTAGTGTGATTGGGTGTCAACCATCTGTATTCATACTGAGGCATTAGCAGCTTTACACACCATTACCCTTGTACCATCAGTGTGAATGTAAGCACAGTGAAAAAGTCAAATAACATTTTATGTTATTATTAAAAATACATATTTTAACCTTACAGACCATATTAAAGACGGTTGGGGATCTTTCAGGTAACACTATGGAAAGTAATGCTTACCATTAATTGGACATGTGGTTCTTTGTTTACCTGATTATTGGAACAAAGCTCATCTACACAGATAGTTACTGCCACACTGGAGGACTATGTGTCATCATAATTTCATTTCAGGGACTATAGTCACAATTTTATTAATTATAGCAATGAGATGCTGTCATTGAGAAGCCAAACTAAAATTAATACTATACCCATCTTTACATAAAGTAAGATGAATATCCCTACAATTTGTGGACTTCTTGCTTGATGCTCATCGATACATTTTCTTTTTATTTGAAATAAATCATTGTTTATGCTATTATAGTTGTCCCAATTTTCCCCCTACGCCCCCCTCCACCCAGCCCAACCCCCACTCCCACAGTCAATGCCCACACTGCTGTCCACGTCCGTGGGTCATCCGCACATGTTCTTTGACTAATCCCTTCACCATCTTTCAATCAGTCCTGCCTCCCTCCTCCACTCTTACAGTTGTCAATCTGTTCCTTGATTCTACGCCTCTGGTTTTATTTAACCCATTAGTTGATTTTGTTCATTAGATTCCACTTATAAGTGAGATCATATGGTATTTGTCTTTCACTGACTGGATTATTTCACTCAGTGTAATAGTCTCCAGTTCCAAACATACTGTCATTTTTCCTTCTTTCTTTCTGCTGCATAGTATTTATTCCATCGTGTAAATGTGCCACAGGTTTTTTATCCACTCATCTACCGATGGGCACTTAGGCTGATTCCAAATTTTGGCTATTCTAAATAGTGCCGCTATGAACATAGGGGTATATATGTTCTTTTGAATTGATGTTTTGGGATTTAATTGACCAAAGGAATTTTATGAGTTAATTCCTTATGACTTTTATTATATGTGTCTTTTGTTCACCTCAAAGCTTCTAGGAAATAATCTATCTTTTCTATAATATTTTTTAAAATCTTCCTGTTTATATCTTTAAAATTTATTTTACTCATATTATTAATAAAAATTTATGTTTAAAATGTACCACATAATGATTCGATATTCATATACATAGTGAAATAATTACTATAGTTCAAGCTAATTAACATATATATATTTCCTCACATAGCTACCATATTTTTATGGTGATAGCACCTGGAATTTACTCTCTTAGCAAATTTCCAGTATTTCAATATAGTATTATTAAATGAACTGTAGCCATCATGCTGTACTTTAGATCTCTAGACTTACTCATCTTATATGACTACAACTTTGTTTCTTTTAACCAGCATATATTTCCCCATTCCCGACACCCACCCCTACCCTGGTTAACACTATTCTACTCTCTGCTCCTATGTATTAGATTTTTTTTTTTAGATCTACTATAAGTGAAACTATATGGGGGGGATTTTGGGGCGGGGGGGGGTTGTGTGTTTTGCCTGCATCAAGTTTATTTCACTTAGCATAATGTCCTCCAGGTTATCTGTGTTGTCATAAACAACAGGACCTTCTTATTTAAGACTAAATAATATTCCATTATAGATATAGATATCATAATTTATTCATCCAAAATGGACATTAGGTTGTTTCCATATTTTGACTGTTGTGACTAATGCTTCAATGGGCATGGGGTGTAGATATCTCTTTGAGGTACTGATTTTATTTCTGTTGGGCATATAATTAGACGAGGTCTTGCTGGATAATATAGTAGTTCTAGTATTAGGTTTTTGAGAGCCTCCATGTTGTTTTCCATCATGGCTATACCAATTTACAAGGCACTCTTATCTTTATAGCCTCACCAATGCTTGTCTTTTATTTGTTTTTTTTTTTTTTCCTATAATGACCATCCTAACAGGGCTGAGGTGATATCTCATTGTGGATTTGATTTGCATTTCCCTGATGATTAATGATGTTGAGCAATTTTTCATATACCTGATTGCCATTTGTATGTCTTCTTAGAAAAATTGTTCATGTCCTTTGCCATTTTTTTTATTTCTTGAAGTTCCACATTAGCTGGCATTGGCAAAATATAAAATTATAATTATTTTTTAATGTGATTTTTCTCTATTTCTGAAAACATGGTAGGTATAAAAGCCACCTACATTACACAACTTGGTATCAAGCAAAAGTGAAGATTAAGTCATTATGAAAATTTCTTGTCTTTAAATTCTATCTTTATTTAAAATAGGGGCAATCTTATCTTCCAAATGAAAATGTCCCCATAATCTTACAGATTATGCCAAAGACTGACTTCCATTCACAAAAGCAACAGCCTATTTTAATTTTTTTATTAAGCTGGATGAGGGAGGGAGGTCAAGTCTAATGCAAACTTAATTTTCAGACCATGCAGAAATGAACATTATTCTAGCTTTCCTCACCCTTTAACTCATGACATTGTTGTAATCAGCTCCAGAATTGAAATATAAGATTAAAAGACATCTTATAAATATATGAATAAAAAACATCTTACACAGATAATGTTATAACTATACATTATCTTTTCTTTTTTTTTCAAACTAGGATTTTTATTTTATTTTATGTTTTATTGTTACATTTTATTTTTTATTGTATTACAGCTGTCCCAATTTTTCCCCTTTGCCCTCTTTTGTCCAGCCCACCCCCTGCTCCCACAATCAGTCCCCACACTGTTGTCCATTTCTGTGGGTCATTCATGCATGTTCTTTGACTAGTCCCTTCCCCTTCTTTCCACCATGATCCCCATGCCCTGCCCCTCTGGTCTCTGTCAGTCTGTTCCATGTTTCCATGCCTCTGTTTCTATTTTGCTCATTAGTTTATTTTTGTTCATTTGGTGCCTCTCATAAGTGAGGTCATATGATATTTGTCTTTCACAAATATTATATTCTTCATTTTCCCTCTGGCTCTTATTTATGGTTTCTGTGTCCTTTTTCATGCCAATATACTTCCCAGTAACTTCCTTGTTGCTTCCATAAAATCCCTTGTAGTTATCACTGAACTCCTTGAGCATTCTTGTAACCATCATTTTGAACTCCATTTCTGATAGATTACTTGCCTTAATTTCATTCAGCACTCTTTATGGGGATTCCTCCTTTCCTTTCATTTGGGGGTTGTTTCTCTGGCTCCCCATTTTAGGTTGCTTTTCTTCTCTGTGTCTGTGTATTAGATTGATCTGCCTTGACTCCCTGCCTTTGTGGGGTGACCTTCTGTAGTAGGAGTCCTATGGGACTCAGTGCTACAGTCTCTTCCTGAACTGGATATTCTTAGGATGCCCTTTATTCCATTTATGTGGGCTCTCTTGTTGTAATTGGGTGTTGGTTGTTGTTGGGTCATTCTCTGAATGTATTTTTCCCTCCAGCTGTCAGACTGAGAGTCACACACGACTTGTATTCTGTTGTACAGGTACTGCCAGAACAAAATGAAACAACTCAGGAAACAAAATCCACACACATAAAAATAACCCCAGTCCACTACCACACTATCAACAGCAAATGAGCAAATATTAATAAAGGTGTTTTGAGATTAGGACTATTATAAGAAAGGAAAAATGAGTATGAGATGACTAACTGAAAGAAAAATTATTTTGAGAGGGTGGGGGGGAGAAATAATAAGAGTAGGAAATAGAAAAAAGGCAAAAAAGAAAAAAAATTACATTGTAAATAAAAAAGGAGGGAAGAGGGCAAAATTAAGTAAGAAAAGGAAAGAGTATGAGGTTTAAAAAAATTTTTAAATAGTGAAAAATAGGAACAAAATTAAAGGAAAACATCCACCACAGCAATATTAATGACAAATGAACAAATTAATACAGGTGGAAAGGGAATAAGAATGAAAAAAGAAAGAAAAAAATCATTTGAGATGTCTAAAAGAAGAAAACTGATTTTGAGAGGACAGAGGGAAAAGAAATAATAAGCGTAAGGAATGAAAACCAGGCTAAGAGAGGGAAAAAGTAAAATTTAAATCAAAAAAAAGAAAGGGCAGGAGGAAGGCAAAATGGAGTAGGAGAGGGGAACAGTAAAATTTGAGGTCTCAAATACAATAATAATGAACCTCTAGGAATAAAATTGAAGAAGCATAAAAACCACCATGTCAACAACCAACGAGCAAAGATTACCAAAGGTGGAGAAAATAAGGGTATTCTAAGAATGAGAAAAAGAATATGAGATGACTAATAACAGGAAAAATTGTTTAGAGAGGCTGTAGGGAGGAGAAATGGTAAGAGTGTAGAATAGAAACAAGTTGTAGAGAGAGAAAAATTAAAATTTAAAACAAGAAGAGGAAGGAAGAAGGCAAAAAGGGGAAAGAGAAGAGAGGAGTAAAATATGAGATTTGAAATAACTGAAATTAAACAATAGTGAAATAATAGGAACAAACTTGAATAAAAACAAAATGTTAAAAAGCTATGCAGGAGAAAAAAATAACGCAAATATTGAAGACTACAGTGGAATCATCTCAGCAGAGTCTAGTGTTTGTCACTGTCTTCTCTTTCTGAATTTGTCCTTGGTAATGTCGGATGGTGTCCTAGTCTAGCCCTAGGCAGCCTGTTTGAGACTACAAGTGATCCACAGTCTGTGGCTGTCTCCTTCAGGCTTGATTGGTCCCCACTGTTCTGCCCTGCTGCTTTCCATCAGTGTAAGTCCCAGAAGTGGTTCATCTGATGTCCAAGAGCGCTGCCAGTATCTTCTCCACCAAGGGGTCTCTGGTGCAACTGGAAGGTTAGAATCCCTGGGTCACCCCAGGGGGGTGCTATTAAGTCTTCAGGAATGATGGTGGGAATGTTTCCCCACCCCCTCGCCACATATCTGGCCAGATTATTTCCAGTACTGTATGGTTTCTGGTGAATTAGCTGTCTGTTTCCTCTGAGGAACCAATCTGTGTAAAAGGGGCAGCCCTTTCTTGCTTGGTGCTGATGGCAGCTCTGTCTAGGAGCCAAGGCTGGGCAGGGCCCTGAGCACCCCTTGTTGCACCTGTCTCTAATCTCACTATTCCGCTTCTTTGAGTGGATCAGGGCCTGAGGAACCAGTGTAGCTGGTAGTATCTAATAGAGGTTCAGAAAGGGACCTTTTAGAGCTTCTCCTTCTTTCCTCTGTGGATATACAGAGAGCAGGGGATTCCTCACTAATCTTCAGAGCCTGCAATCCCATAGGTGGGGAGTTGGGCATGCCTGCCTTTGAGAGGGCCTGCCTTTAAGAGGGTCTGCCTGGCTGCAATGAATCTCAGGCATTCAGCTGCTGGCCATCCAGTCCCCAGCCTGCTGCTCTCGTATAAGACTCTAGCCCGAACTCTCCACTCTTACAGAGTCCCGGGCTCACCAGCTGTGCTGGGTTGGGTCCCACAGTCCCTTCAGCGTGACCTTTTCTGCTCTTCCAGTGCAGCTGCACTCTTTGGGACCAAACTGCACTTTCACACTGGTTTCTTTGTTGGCAGAGCCGCTGCATGCTCTTGCGCAAGCGTAGTGTCCCTGCAGAATCTTGGGTCTTGCCTCAGCTTCTCTTTTAAAAGAGTCTCTATGTGGCCCCCTCCCTGCAGCACAGAGCCCTGGAGCCCTGGGCCGGTTCTCCACACACTCTACCTCCCCAAATAGCGCAAAGTCTCTCTTGGTCAGGGCTAACCACAGCCTGCCAGTGCCTCCAATAGTTTTAGCTAGAGTTTCTCTCTGGAACTCTCCCAGGACTCGCAGCTTGCTCTGTGTGTGTGTGATCTTAGTCTCCCAGACTGCGTATCTTTTCAAGTCTCTCCCAATTAGCGCTGGTGGTTTCTCTGTGTCCTTTGCTATTTCTTAATTGTGTTGTTTTGCTGTTGTGTTGTTCGAGTTCCTTATACAGGTAGGATATTTAGCTCTTCTCAGATAAGTATTTCCTTCCAATCCAAGGGTTGCTGTTTTCCCAATTGTTTCCCTTGCTGTGCAGAAGAATTTTTGTTGTTGATTTTTGTTTGTTTGTTTTTAGTATAGTTCCACTTATTTATTTTTGCTTTAGTTGCCTGAGCTTTGAGTATCATATCCAAAAATAATCTCCAAAACCAATATTAAGTAGGTTTCTCTATTTTTTTCTAGGCATTTTACAGTTTCAGGTCTTACATTTTAAGTCTTTAATCTATTTTAAATTGATTTTTGTTTATGGTGTAAGATAAGGATCTAATTTCATTCTTTTTGCATGTAGAAATCCAATTTTCCTAATACTGTTTACTGAAATTTATTTTAAGTATGTAAATATATATTGAAGATACATTAAATTTTAAAAAGATGATGAGATAAACCATAGCAAGTATTTTTCAATCACTTAAGATTTGAAACTAAGGCTATAATGAAAACTTTGCTTTATAAAGTCATGCTATAGAAAATATTTTAGCTGTATTTTAAATAAATTCTATTGTTTTACAGCTCTACAGAGACAATGTAAAGATGATCTACAACATACCTGAAAAATATATGTATGATAGTCTTCCCCTAACCACAGTTCTGCTTTCCTTGGTTTCAGTTACCCATGATCAACCATTTTCTGAAAATATTAAACGGAAAATTCCAGAAATAAACAATATATGAGTTTTAAATTGTGTGCCTTTCTGAGTAGCATGACAAAATCTTGTAATATTTCACTCTCTTATGCCCAGGGCGTGAATCATCCTTTTGTTTAGTGTAGCCACACTCTCTGAGCTACGTGCCCATTAATCGTTTAGTAGCCATCTCAGTTATCAGATCACCTGAAGAGGTATCATAGTGTTTGTGTTCAAGTAACCCTTACGTCACTGAATAATGCTACATCCACATTATCATTACAGTTTATTATTATACTTGTTTTATTTTAGTAGTTATTGTTAATCTCGTACTGTGCCTACCTGATAAGTTAAACCTTATTATAGGTATTCATATATAGGAAAAAACATAGGAAGGGTTCAGTACTACCCCTGGTTTCCTGCATCCACTAGGGGTCTTGGCATATATGCCCTGTGGATAAAGGGGGCTACTGTACCTTCTCAGGCAGTTATACTTGCTACCATATATCAAAGATATTTTGGGTTTTTGGGTCCTTTTGCTTCTTTGTTTTTGGCTTTAAATTATGTGTACATCTTGAAATTTTGGGATAAAAGAATATATACACTTAAAAATAAGGTCTTTTTATTTTTGAGCTTTCCATATCCAAATTATATAATCCTAGCAGGCTTAATAATAAAAAAAAATTAGAAATGCATAGTTAGTATATCTAAATATAACTGAATTTTTTATATCCTTTATATGTTTAGATATTTTTAATATCTTCAATTGACTTCACAATATTTTAAAATAACTTTCTTCTCTAGAATTCCATAATTGATTTAATCACACATTTCAGGATTCTTTTGATTTGAGTATGGGTAGAGTTTATGAATAAACATGGGAAAATGAATAGACACATGAGTTTCCCAGGACTAGACACAGAGCTGTGTCTAAGATATATTAGAAACAGAGCTAGTAAGTAAATAATTGAACTCTTTAAATATCTAGGCTTTATTAACATAAAGGTAACTGATCACATATTTGTGTGCATACATGCACTCTGTAGTCACTCCACAAATATTAGCAATAAAGTGACCAGGTGTGTGGAATCATAATCTCCTTTGATGTATCTAACAATGACTTGAGCCTATATGTGGTCAAATTCTGCCCTCCCCATGATCACTGGAAAACATTTTTAAATGCATGTCTTTTGTCATATTCTCTTTACTTACATTCTTCAAGCAAACTGATTCCTTGATAGCATCTATACTCTGATTTTAAAGTTCAGAGCAATCCAGTAGAAAAGTGAGAAGATTAACTATGGAGCCATACATTGAATGGTGGTTGCACCACTTATCTGTGTAACTTAGTGCTTCCTTCATTTATAAATGGTGCTGATGATAGAACCAGACATGAAGTATTGCTCTTAGAGATGCATGATTTAATATGTTCTTTTTTGTTGGGAAATGCCCTGTCTGGCTTCAGGAACTGTAGCCCCGCCAACAGGCAAGAGGGCCCCAAGGCTGAAGCTAATCAAGGAGGCCTTGGGAAAATAGGCCACTGACAAGATAAAACCCATCCCCCTGCTCCCCTGCCTCCCTCACATCACCCTGCTTGGCCCTGAAGGATGGCTGGATAGTCAATGATGGATAAGACCCCTCGATGGAAGGGACAACCTAAGACAGGCACAGCCGCAATGGGTATCAGGGAAAAAACTTGGGGGACACAGAGAAGGGGTGAAAGACCCTTACCCCTCACCTTTGATATGGCTAGGGTCCTCATTCTATCTGAAAGAAGTCTCCTTATTTCCTGGCTGCCTTGCCCTTCTCCCCACCTGGCTCAGGCTTGAAACAATACTGGAGACAGCCCTATACTGGATCTGGTGGTTCCCAGGGAAAATCAGGCCTAGAAGTAAATTCTTTGAAGCATGCTTTGTTCTTCCCTCCAAAGCTATGATAACCAGCTCATGCTGGGAAGGAAATTTACATTATTCACAGACCCCGACCTAAACCCTTTGGCGCTCTCATGTTTATGCTCTTGTGTTTACTTGTCTCCTCTCAGACCCATGTAAATCCGTGTATTCCTGCCATTCATTTTCTTCAAAACATCATCTATTTTCTGTAAACATTAACATACTGATGTAATGAGATCACCTCTACATTCTTACTACCTAGCCCCATTGATAATCCTTTCAATAAAAACCTTTGGACAAAGGGGCTTGCTGCCTCCTCCACTAGAGGGAAGAGCCATACTCCTCTCCTGATAGACAGAGAAGTGTCTGATACGACTCATCTCATTTCCTCCCATCCATGAGTACCCTGGGACGGGCTCTGCGCGTTCAGAGTCCACGCTAGCTCCTCAGCTGGCCCCAAGACAGAGACCCTCAGATCCAGAGTCCAGTGTCCCTCTCACATTTTTTAATTTTTTTTCTCTGAATGGTGCCAAATACTTAATAAGCGCTTTATCATTATTAGCTATTGTTTTCATTTTAATTGTTTATTACTTGTTCTTCCTAAAACTGAAAAAAGTAAACATAGTATTTTTCCTATTTTTCCAAAATACATCTGGGGGTGTTGGGAAAATTTGAGAGAATAGGGTAACAAGGGCAAAAATATGAAACATTTAATGTTAGCTATTCTTGGTCTCAGAAATCCCCTGACCATTCCCAACTCAGGGTTTTCCTAAAGATCTGCTCTTGGTCTCAGTGCCAACCTTATTCTAAGTTGTGTCCCTCCCCAGAATCTGTTTTTATCTCATTGTTCTGGGAGCCCTGAACATCTCATGCTCTAGAAACTCAATTTATTTTTGTTCTATCATATTAGAAAGAGCTATTAACTTTCATAATATCCTATTTTTTTACTTCTGAGCCATACCCCAGGGCTTCTATTTTCAGAAGTAAATGCTCTACCCTAGTATTTCACAAATAAAGACACTCCTTTCCCTAAAAGCAAGTTAAAATGTTTTTATTACACATTTGATCACAAAAATACAGTTAATACATAGAACACCAGGGTTGCTTCTGTTGTTTTATGCAGATGGGAAATAGAGAGCTTAAACACTGGTTTTGTGGACGTGGGTTTGAGCCAAACTAGTGTATTTTATTGTAAAGGAGTTAAAAAGTAGGTCAGATAGGCCATTTCAAAGTCCAGCTCTGCTGCTTACTGTTGACATAACCTTAGAAGAGTTATTTAACTCCTTTGTACTTCAGTTTACTTACCTGAAGAGTAAAGACAATAATGATAGTATCATAGGTCTGACATGGGAATTGAATGAAATTGTGTATAGACAACACATTTCACACAATGCCAGGACATAGAAGAGTGCTTTCATTTTGGTAGCTAGTAATCTTCACATATGTTTATTTGACCACATTTGCAATCAACTAGGAGAATAGTCACCTAAGATGAATAATGCTAACTTGATTAACCAGTATTATCCCATTAAATTCAATAATAATTAAAATAATAGTGCTTTCCATAAGAACTTCAAATGTGCTACCATCATTAAAAAATATTTCTCCTAGTACAAAATGAACAAAATAATATGCTAAAATAAATTTTAAAAAGTAGATGCAAAGACACTTAAAGTACAAATATGAAATTTATAAGTTTTGTTACACTATAACTTGGGTTCATTTCTATTCCAATTTAACTTTCTTATTTTGCATAAGTTTTTTAACTGAAATATGTTTTCATTTCTCTGCACTGTAGAAACTTTCCATTGTTCTATTCCTGGCTCATTCATATCTTTGAGTATTGTATACTGTCCTTGAGAATTGAAAGATATCAATATTTATATTTTAAAATCTATTTTAGTGCTTAGGAAATGCAACGTCCAGGAAAAAAGAAACTATTTTTACTTCTGGAGTGAAATGCATATTGTTGGATTTACTTATACAAATACAATCATATATGGTAAAATTTGATATGAATATTTTTTCAAATGTTACTATTTGAGCTTCTGATGATATAGAACATGTTTTATTATTATGAAAAGTAGAAACATTGTTTATTTTGGAATAATAGCATTCATGACAGTGGTCATGATTAATGATGGTTCTACAAAGCTGTCTGTGTTCAAAACTGCTCTGAGGCTGGGAAGTGCCATGTGCCCCATTGCCCTCAGGCTTCGTTCAATTTCTGTTTTTGATATTAATGGATGGTAATCTTCCAAATGGTTATCATTGCTTTCAGAATAAAAGTTAAATCCTCTACTTGCTTTGCAACAAAACGGTTCATGCACCCCCTCCATGATATTATCCCACTGAGAACAAACTTGCTCAGTCCTTTCTACCCTCCCCACATTCTTTGTATCCATTGTAGGTGAGGCTATTGAGCTACTCTTCTTCAATGGAACTTGAGCTGCAGTAGTGTCATTTCTAACCTCCGATGCTTAGAAAGAGCATTTGCTGTCATTTACTGGATGTGGAGAACTTCAAGGATCTAACATATGACTGAAGCTTCTAAAGTTTAGAAAAGCCAATGTTTCTAGAACCCCTCCCAAACAAAGAATTAAGAATATATAATAAAGAGAGAAACATAGGCTCATTAAGATATATTATATTAGTGAGCCTTAGTCAAGTAGCTTAGTTGGTTGGAGAGTCATTCTGTACACTGAAAGGTTGTGGGTTTTATCCCCAGTCGGGAAGCATATGGGAGGTAACTAATCAATGTTTCTCTGTCTCTCCCTCCCTTCCTTCCTCTCTCTCTAAAAATTAATAAACATATCTTTGAGTGAGGATTGAAGTAAATATATATAAATTAAATATATAAATATATGTGTATAGGCACACACACACATGCACAGGGTCTGGCACGAATAGCACACCTTTTTTATTACAGATTTTGTACTAATAGATTTTTATTACAAAAGATATATTACAGTGAAATATAACAATCTAGTTGTACAACAAATTAATTCAAAGGAAACTCCATCCCCTCCAAACATATGGTTCAGATGAACCCAAGGTAGCTGTCATTAAGTTGAGAGAGAAAGATGTAAGAGGCAAAGAAAAAAACAAAATAATAATAAAGCCAGTGTGGGAATTGTGCCCAGGAAAGGACACTGCACGTTGTTATTAATGTGAACTAGACTAAATATGAACAGATCAGTGCTTCCTAAATGATAATGAAAGTATATTGCCAAGAAAACCACAAGCCTCGACAGATAGAAACAAACAACAAAAAAAAGAAAAAAGAAAAAGAAAAGCTGTGACTATAAAATATCTCTGGGGCCCAAAAGTTATACCAGCATGAAGCACTGTGTGAAAGCTCCGTCTTCCCCAAGGAGCACACACTGCATAAAGCCCGTTTTGGACATAACCAGAGGCAGGACGATGGGCAGGGAACTTGCTCCCCAAGAGAGTCAGTCTAATCGAGGAACTCTCTGGTGCCAAAGCAGAAGGAAGGTGTCATAATTGGTAACTTAGCTGCTCTTCGTTGTTGCTACGTATTCCCATTTCTGCCGTTCTCAACAGGAATTTTTTTTGCAATTATCCTGTCCCTGCTCCAGCGGTTTATATTATGGGTCAGGATTGTTTTTGAGTTTGTTGCTCCTCAGACCTTAAGAGGCCACATTCAGACCCAGTGGAAAAGACTGGACATCACCTAGAAATTACTGACTTTGAGCTGAGTGATGTGACTAGATGAGATTTTGTTCTATGTCTCTTGGGAAGGAACTGGTTGTGCTGTAGGAGAAAACGGCATGTATGGATATTTAGTGGCCAGAGGAGCATAGCCAGCTGTCAAACAAAGTAATGTTGAGCTTTTACTAAAGGTGGCAGCCAAGACTGTGACAACCTTTTCCAGCTACCTTGCCTCTAGGTGAAAGATCAGCAAATTGCAGCCACAGGCTAATTTCAGCCTCCACCTCCTTGCAAAGCCCAGGAACAAAGAAGGTTTTCCACATTTTTTACATAGTTTTTTTAAAAAAAAAAAACATTTTTAAAAAAATAGGAAATTTTTTAAAGAATAATGTTTTGTGACACTTGCAAATTAAATGAAATTCAAATTTCAGTGCCCATAAATAAAGTTTTACTGGAACACAGTCACACCCAATCATTTATCTATAACCACAAAGTTAAGACGCATAGCCCAAAAATGCTTGAAGCATTTACTGTCTTGCTCTTTATGGGAAATGTTTGCCAATTTCTTATATGGGAGATGCCACAAAACTGGCTCCCATGAATGGAATATGGAGAGAATGAATTATGTCACTCACTGACCCAAACCTATGAGAGACGAACCACTCTTCTGCACTCTCTCTTTTCCCTTTGTTTTTTTCTCTCACCTCCAGCTGGATGTAGGGCCTGTAAGACCCTAGCTATTGAACTCACAGGATGGAAGAGTCCTAAGATCCTAAATTATTGCATGGAGAAACCCTGCCCCTCAATCCCATTGAATGGGAACACCAGTGTTAGACTGATAAGTGAGCAAATTGATTGATTCTGTTAGGCCACTGAAATTTGGTCGTTTATTTTTATAGCAATGTGGATTATACAAACTAATATAGTTTCTAGTTTAAAGGCTTCTAAATTTTTAACCTAGCTAAAGTATCAGGACTTTGTTTTATCATTGAACCCTCTTCATTAGCCAGTTCCATTGTATTCTTCCAGTTTTTGTCTCACCACTCCTCTATACTTACCTATTTATTTCTCAATATTATAATATTTTAACTTTGCCCTGCTATGGATATTGAGATAAATAAAGAAGAGTTTCTGTCATTAAGAAACTCACAGCATATTATTATGAGAACACACTGACAGACAATTATCATAAAAGTGGCAATTACAATGATATAATTACTTCTTGGTTGCCATAAGAGTGACGGTGATGGATGCAAAGATCTCAACAGGCACAGAGAAAGTCATTTATAATAGGTACAAGGTGTGGCTTAGTAGCACAGTCACCTATGCCAGGCTAAGGCCTAGTCAGAGAGACAGCAGCCCTGGCCTTTATTTCCAGAGATAGTGTTCAACTACAAAAGATACTGCTTGGAACAGTAGACAGCCTCTTCAGGTCCTTCAAGAACTTTGTTGATTACCATTATCCAGCGCCTCTCAACTTTTCTGCAGACTCTGACAATGCAGCTGCCCACATATTAGATATATGTAACATAACCTCAGAAAATCCTGTGTGCTTACTGTGAGACTATATAACTCAAAAATCAAGTTTCTAAAAAGGAAAGACTCGTGGATGCAGACAACAGTATAGTGATTGCCAGAAGGAAGGAGGGTAAGGGGAGACAGAAGGGAACGGGGGGAATAAATGATGATGGAAGGATACTTGACCTAGGGTGGTACAGACACAATATAATACACAGATGATGTGTTATAGAATTGTACCCCTGAAACCTTGGGAAAGTGTACCAGATATTGTGGGACCCACATGTACCAGACGTACCAGACAGCAGGCATATCAGAATCAGAAACTATGCCTGAACTCCCTCTTTCAGAATCTGAAAAAAACTTTCAACTTTTGGGGGAAAGTAGAGGATTCCCAAGCTATGAGAATCCCTACCATAATGAGAAACCGGTGGTTGAGTATTGCATACTACAAGTGTGTTGGGTGCAATGAAACAAAAGAAAAACAAAAACAAGTCACTCTTCTAAAGGATATAAATATAGATGGGGTGTTAATGTTGCACAGAAGAGAGTCATCTCTGTCAGCTCAGGAAAACGTGGGTTTGGTTTATTAAGGAAGGAGTGCCTGAACTTGGTTCTAAAGTGAGAGTTTACCAGAAGAATAGGGAAAAGTTTACTAGGTAAAGACAGATTTTTTAAATGGCATGTTTGGTATTGGAGCATAAATGCAAGCCAGAAAGTTTGAGTGATAAGCCTCAAAATGTAAGCTCAGAACAGGTAATGAAGGTTTGGTGGATTAAAGAGATCAGGGATGCTGAGATGCATGGATATGTTAAAATATGCATTTAGACGGGCCAGCTGCATTATACCATGTACTTTGGGGCCTAAAAGTGAAGATATGAGACTGGAATCAGGGACACCAGAAAGGAGGGCATTTCAATAATCCAAGAAAAAGTGAGTGCCTAAAACAAGTCAGCATAGACAGAAATAGAGAGGAATGGATGCATCTGTTATTTAGAACAATGGCCAGATTTAGCTACTGAGTTTCAAGTAGATTAAGAAGAAATGACAAGAGGAAAAAAGGAAAGTGAAGTGGAGCTTAGATGAGAACATGTTATCTGGCTGGATACTTCCTGGCAATAAATGGGACTGATGGCTTGGTCTCACTGTCTGTCATGGAGGCCATATAAATGACTGCCTCTCCAAGAGAGAAGAATTTGCAGCTAGGGCTGGAAGGAATAACCCTCTAGAAACAGGTGAGGCTCTGAGGATTTCAACTGGTGCTTATAAATGATATAAATAGCAATAAAAATTTCTATTTTCGACATGTGGAATTTGAGCACATAGGATTAAACCTCCAGCTACATATGTCCAGCAGGCAGATTTATAGTAGGGAGTGTGTGGCTTAAAGTAATGATTTAAATTTAAAATGTAAGTGTGAGAATATCAAATATAAAAATAACAGATTGAACCAGAAAAGTGAATAAAGACAACCAAGGAAAGTTCGCAGAGTGAGAACAGTGAGTCAAATGCAAAGATCTGAGCACCATCTACTTTTCTTTACAGTTGTCAATCCATGAAGCAACAGAAAGAGATGACTCTTTTGAGGGTCTCAAACTACCTGTTCTGATATTTCCTTGCATCAATGACTGATATCCCCTGATATCAGTGACAGAGTGTTCTTCATAGGTATGTGTGTGTGTGTGTGTGTGTGTGTGTGTGTGTGTGTTTTGTTTGTTTGTTTTTAACCTGGAGTGCTTTGTAATTAATCTCTTCCTTTTGGGGGTCACATCAGTTCATTCATTTATTCAATTATTCAAAAATGTGTATTAGCTCCCCTGCTAAATGTCTGAGACTCAGTGAAGACCTTCCTAAACTTGCTTGGTTCCTAACTCCATGGAACTTTCAAAGGGTTACTTCACACCAGCAATGGAGATGCCAAAAGTTTCCCATAAACCTAGCTATAGTAATACAGTAATCTTTCAAGTTTATTGTTAAGCATGGGACATATTTTTCAAGATATGAGGACATTTAAGATATTGTTTTCCTATTAAATAAAATGATGTCACAATATCCACTCTAAAGACCATTCTTTACCAAGAATGATTCTTCGTGTTTTGAAGATTTACATGTATAGCTGGTGGCTATACGGTCTCGTGATATCATATTGCAAAGATCGTAACTACCCAAGGCAATCTACTTGTTGCACACCCACTTACTAGCTGTATGATGAGTCCACTGAGATATGAATTGATTTTATTCATTACACTGTTAGTAAGAATATGCAGCATTCAGTTATTTTCTATATAGCATATAGTTCACATTTATTTTTACATCCTAGTAATCACTTCTAAAAGTTGTAGATGGTAAAATCCTAAGCATTTAATATAGCATAATTTTAATATTTTGTAAAAGTTTTATATGTGTGAGTATAAAGATATAGAAAATTATATCACATAAAAATTGTTGCCTCATTCTGAATGGTACACAGTTTATTTTGTGACAAATATTGGAGAACAATTGCATAGTTCCTTTTTGGCTGTCATTGAAGGAGTGGCTAAAGGCAGTAATTTAATTAAGGCAAATTGAGTGGAAATTATCTGGCTTTTCAGTGTTACTTTTCATGTACAGAGTTTTAACTTCTAACAAACCATCGAGCTTTGGCACCGACTTTTGTTATTTCAATTATTTAAAATGAAAACAAAGTTTGAGGGATTTGTTTTCATATATAAGCTAGTCCTATCTCATCAGACATCCAGCTTATCTAGATTTTGTACTGGAAAAACTTTGTTTTACTGTCATTGTGCCAGACAGTAAATTAGACAAAATTAATATTATAAATGTATCAAAAAGAAGACTTAATTCTCTAAAGACAAATTGACTGAAAGATTCAATTAATGTTAGGTCTGTCTAACTATGAAAGTACTAAAAATGTCAAATAAAACACATAGTAAGTCTCATTCCCTAGAAAGAAGTGATATTAGTCAAAAATATCTTTTTTACATATATATTATAAATCACAGGACTTGTTAAAGAAGACCTACTTGACAGTGTGATGGACAAGATGATTTAAGATCCTGTTGTCCAATTTAAATATCTTACTCACATCTCTCTTTTGAAGATTCTGCTGTATCAGTGCAAAGCGGGGCACCTTGAAGTGGTCCAGTTTTAATGTTACTCCCTTTGTCACGCTGAGGCGTGGCTACATGAGTGTCTCTCTTGGTATATAGCTTTTCTGATGCAAACTATATGTGCTTGTGACCAATACTCTTAACTCTGGGAGAAACATTGCCAGTGTAGGTAACATACAAAATGAAAATCACGTGCCATTGTATTAATCATATAATTTCTCCCTTTTGTTAGGGAAATGTGTTAAAATCCTTCAGCATTTGAAGAGGTCACTCTTTTTCCCTGTCCAGTGTAGCTCAGTTGTTGGAGCATCATCCTGTAAACTGAAAGGTCATGTATTCGATCTCAGTCAGGGCACATGCCTAGTAGCAGGTTCGGTCCCTGGTCAGGGCGTGTACAAGAAGGAACCGATGGATGTTTCTCACATTGATATTTCTTTCCCTTTCTTTCTCCCCCCTTCCCTCTCTCTAAAATCAATAAGCATGTCTCCAGGTGAGAATTTTAAAAAATAATGTTTAAATTCCTTCAGTTCCATATAGGCTTCAGGATAAAATGTATGCCCTTCGGCAGGGCTTAAGCTAATGACAGTGGTACAGGTAGGACATTGAAGCTGCAGCCAGTGTTAACTGAGATGTATGAGCTATGAATCTAACTTTGGGAGAGGACACTGATACTTGTTCGAATGTCGCTATATTGCCAGCAATGAGCTAAGTACATTATTTCGCATTAAAATAATGTATGTGGAACATCGATTATTTGTTTATCTTATAGATGAGAAAACTGCAGTAAGAAGTATTTATAAGTATATCCATAAAATATACAGATACTATAAGGTGGAGCTAGAATTTCATGCAATCTTGTGAGCTCCTTCTAATAGACTAGAAATGACAAACTTTGTTTATCTCCTCCTCAGGAAAATTCCTCACCTATTCATTTACCTCTTCATTCATTTTATAAATATTTTAGAACAGGTTGTATTCTGAGCTCTGGGAATACAATGAGAACTAAATGGCGTCCCTGCTACCGCAGAGCTAATACTCTGTGTGGAAAAGATGAGCAACAAACTAATAAATGAATAATTGTATGTCCTGGCTGTTAAAGATAAATGATATGTAAAAGACAAAAGAAGGAATCAAAAAATATTATTTTATCCCTTACCTAACTAATTAGTTTAGTTAGTGTGAAAATGGCATGTCTGAGGAGACCATACTTGAGCAAACATAAATCAGATGAGGGCTCTAGCCAGAAAAGTATTTGGGGAGTTGTAGTTCAGGCAAAGAAACCAGCTGAAACTAAAGTCCTTAAGTGAGAATAAAGTTGGTATATTCCACTAACACTGTCACTGGAGCAGAAGTGGACAAGAAAATATGTAGTAGGATATTAGATCAGAAAGTATCCTGAGGAATTTATAGTCCATATTAAAGACTTCATTTCCATTTAAATGTAACTGGGAAATGGAGTGAGTTTTGAGCAGTTAAGAAACATGTATATACTAAATTTGTGTGATTTTGGCTACTGTATCATAAATAGACTGTAAGGGATGGGAATAAAGTTAGGGAAACAATTTTGGTAACCATTGGGATGGTAAGAAATCATTGAATTTGTGGTATTTTTTTTTTCAAAGAGTGGATTTGCTGATGGTTTGAATGGCAAAGGAAGTTTTCTTAGTAGTTCAGGCATAAAGTAGCAATGCCTTGACCTAACGTGGTGTCCTGCTGTGGTTCAGTAACAAATTATCCCATGATATTCTGTGTAAGAAAAAATTATTATGCCACAAATTCTGTGGGTCAGAAATTTCAACAGAAAACAACAGAGATGGCTTGTTCCTCCTCACAATATTAAGAAACTGGAAGTGATATTGACAGGCAGCTGGAGTCATCTAAACATGCATTCACTCACATGTCCCTTGATTCTAGGTTGATTGTAGGTTAATTTTTTTAGATTAGAATGAATACCTATTTTAAGTATAAAGTTATTTTATTTTGCTAGTCATGGAGCTTTTTCTTTACTTTGCTACTGTTGGACTTTTGTGAACATATAGGAAAGAGTGCCTCTGATTTGGAAGAATCATACACAGAAAAGAAAGCTCATTGCAGAATTGCTCCGTGAGTAGCTATGTTAAACCTGTCCCCAAATCTTTGCAGCTAAGAACGTTTGTTAGGTTATTACCCTGAGAGTCAAGGTATATTTGTGGGATTCTGAATTATCCATATATTGGCTAATTGAAATAAATTGAGGAAAATGTAAGTGATGGTTCACTTATTTCATGTTATGTGTTTGTGGTTTTCTAGAAGTAAATCTTTGTGTCCCATGCCAAGCATCAGGATAGAAACATGTTTCTTAGTTAACATTTCCACCACCATATACAATCACAATCAATCCGTTCTATCAGCACTCTGCTCTTCTATGTAGTCAATTGTATCTCCTAAAAGTATCTCAAAAAATTTACCTCTGTTCCATATTCAAGACCAGTGGTTTAATACAGGATTATTAACACAAAATCCTTCAGTATACTGTATTGGTTCCCTGAATCTATCCTTCTTTTACATTGCTGTTACAACAATTGATCTAAATTGAAAATCATGCAATATATGCACAGTGATTGAGGGGAAAATCTAAATTATTTCTACAGTGTTTATTATGCCTTTTATGATCTATGTATGGCCTAGAAAATGACCAGATATTAACCTACTCTAAATAAAATTCCCATTTTAACCTAAAATATTTTTGGCCTTTGGAAATCACCTCTATTTGGCTTAAACATGTGAAATTAACTTTTCTAAGTGCTTTAATAATGAGTGATAGTTGAGCTTGAATATGCAGGTTTAAAAATTTCTGTCAGTCTTCAGCGTAAATAGTTGCATATCCTGATTTGGGCTTTAATTTAATTTGCATGTTTTGTTAAGTATTCATAATCTATATAGCAGGTCAAATAGCACAATTCATGTTTAAGGTATTGTTTAAAAACACTCTTAAATTCTATGAGATTGCTGATTTTGACTTCTGTATATGGCTTTCATCTTAACAGTACTCATTCCTCACAGTTTTATAATATACATGTGGTTACTTGCCATTGGGATTATCTTGAACTTCCACTGTTTTTGACGTTCTTTATTTTTAAAAAAGGTGCCTTACATCAATTCACAGAATTTATATAATTACATAGAGCCTTAGCAGAGCCAGTTGAAAGATTGCAGTATCCTGGGACCAATCATGACATTTGTATTTATATTTTGAATTTTAAGGAAGAATGCTTTAAATAATTTCATAACAGTAACATATATTGTCCTTCAAGAGACCTTGGCTGTAAAAGTTAGTAAAAGCACTCCTATGTGCAACCATAGTTAGTTGCTGCAGAAAGACAGATATTCTTACCAACAAAAGACACATTCATTTCCAAAAACTGTGTATAAATATTTTACACAGTTACCTAATTTTCTCAAAGTTTAAATTGATTATAAATAGTTTATGTGCTTTTTCTGTATCCGAAACCTGCAGAACCCTTTAATGAAATCTCGCTTCATCCCTTGTCAATAAATCGAAGTGGCTGCACAGTGCGGCAGTGCCCTCTAGAGCTGGATGCTCTTACACACCAACATTTTCTAGCTGTTTTATTTGATTCAAACTTTAGAGGCAGTGATTAATATTTGCAGGCTTTGTTTTCTCTATTCTACAGACCAATACAATGATAACTAAAGAATCATATTCATGGTTTATAGGATTCTGTTTTAATTAAAATGCCTTTCTATAGATCTATTGTACACAGTTTTGTGTACAAATAGAACTATCTGCATGAACTTACATAGACTTTTCCTTTAAGAATACGATTTAGAGTTTCTTCATTTCTAGTTGTGAATGAAGTTACACATCTATCGGGTTGACTTAAATGGTCTCAAGCACATTTATAGTACATATCAATTTACAATATTAACAATATAAATGTGTAATATGCCATTATAATTTATTAACATAAATGTATATGTAGTATAAATATCTGGTATGTAACCTGTTCCAGAACTCATAAGGATAATAGAGTTTTTAAGCTGGACAATACATTAAGGATCATCTAGACTATCATGCTTATTTCCTCATCTGGGTGAGAGGTCACCTGCCTGCAGTTGTATAGCCTGGTTCACAATAAAACCAAAGCAGCACCTTTGTGCACAATGTAACCACGAGCTAAACATGTTAACAGTAACCTTTTGCTTGATAATACATTCATTTCTGTCCATAATGGTATATACCTTCCTAATTTTTTTACTGTATACTTGTTCGTATTTAAAAATGAAATCTTACAGCATTTCCTACCAATAGGTACATCGCTTAGAATAAGTGCAGTTTACACATGAGAGAAAAAAAAGTGCAATTTGTATAATTTCCAGAAGCTACAAAAATGTCACAGTATGGGGGAGGGATTGTAAACTGTTTCTTTCTCTGTGTACTGCTGTGGCCAGTGGATCATGCCCTAGTTTCTAGAGCCCCAAGAAATAAAGAATTAAGGAAATGAAGTGAATAAATCCATGCCCAAATAGCTTCAGCTCTTTAACTTGATGCAGTT
This sequence comes from Pteronotus mesoamericanus, assembly GCF_021234165.1. Lineage (NCBI taxonomy): Eukaryota > Metazoa > Chordata > Mammalia > Chiroptera > Mormoopidae > Pteronotus > Pteronotus mesoamericanus. The sequence continues at coordinate 27,910,730 of NW_026555085.1, read as the reverse complement.
GTGAACATGAACTATAATTCAAAACACGTGAGTCTTCAGATGTTGATATAGGGAAGCAAGCCACATATATTGTTGAGAGTGCAAGAGTGAAGAGAAAAAAGAGGCAAAAAGGACAAAAGATAGAAAAAGAATGGCATGTTCCTTGTCAGCTATGGTGGACGAGCATAACTGGATTCTAGTGAAGAACAAAAATACTCCTTTGGCATTATCATTTTTAAAAAATAACTATAGATTGAAAAAATAAACAACTATCCATCCCTTCTGGTCCTGCTTGTAAATATAGTACAATGTATCTGGAAGTCAGATACTTCCAAACTGTAGGAAATGTTGCTGGGAATCATATCCCTGCTATCTTTTCCAAGGCAGCTGGCCTTCAATTGCCCTCTGCCCTTGTAGGCAGAGAGAGGTTTCTCGTGGAGTGTGGGAGGTAGCATTAGGAAACAGGAATTTGGTAATGTTTACATGTATGATCTTTTTTTTCCTCAACTCTGACTGTAAATTTTCTGTTAAGAGGAAAATATATATATTTGTTTTGGCTTCAGGCTGATATAACTTCATGATTGTGTTAAAATGCTGCCTTTTTCCCTTGGGAATCAGCAGTTGTATATATCATATATCTTCTCCGTGCAGAGCAAAACCAGCAGCCTTTTTCATAAACTCATCTCAAGTCATTACTGTTTCTTTATATTGTGTCTTCACACCAAAAATTAATAGATATATGTGAAGTTATAGGTAGTGTTGTATTTTTTTATCATTCTATTAAAGCAAAAGCAAATATGAAGCAATATGAAACAAAAGTGTAATCTAATAGGAAAATTAAAAGGCACTCATAAAGGTTTGGAAAATGGCAACAGATTGTTAGAAACTTGTTTTTGTAACAGTAAACTTTTTTTTGATAATTGTTGGCCAGCTTAACTGTACTATATTGCCTGATGATATTGAAAGCAGGACATTATTAAAAATAAAATTTTATAAAAATGCAATCAGGATGTAATATTTTTGTATACAAATTGTCAAGATTTATTTGAACTTTTAGTCAGTGAAATATTTTAATGGTGTATTTTCTTTGGTATCTAAATTATAGTAAACAATTTCATTGTTTTCCCTGGATTGGAAATAAAGAAGTTTCTTATTAAAAAATGAAGAGGTCCTGAGAATATGAAACTACTAAATTGGTTTGCTGTATATAAAATTATATATAAAGAACAATAATTGTCATATATCTCAGATCTTATAAAGTTCATATTTTCAAATAAGAATAATTTCATTGCTAAAAAGCTTCTAAAAACATGTGATTGGAAGACATATTACTAATATATGATCTTGGTCATAGTCCAACAAGTGTAATATAATAGAAATGTATTCATTTGCAAGTGTAATACAATGCAAATGACATTCATGAATTGGCAGAGTACATAGCTGTTATATAGCTGCACTGTCCACCTGACTTGAAATGCTCTGTAAAGGATCTTTAACAGGTGGCTATCCAGGCTCTACTTAAAGATTTGATGTGGAGTTTACTACCTCATAAGACAGCCAATTACATTTTTCAACTGCTGTAAGGGCTATAATGCTGTTATGCTGAAATCTGCAACTACAGCTTTTCTGATTTAGTGTAATTGTTTTCTACATACCAGCCTTTCAATTTCTAAAGGATGATTAGGCCTGCAGTAAATATTTTTAAGCCAGGTATCAACAGTTCCCATTCTCAAATGATATGATTTCCAGATGCTCCATCTTCTTTCTTCCTCTGGACTTGATACACTTTCTCATTTATTATTTAGTTTTGACTTCCAGAATGAAATATTTTCAAATATGATCTGACAAATATGGATTAGAATGAGTGCTGTTTGCTCAGAATTCAGTCTGAGATCAGATTAGAATGTTGAGTTAACCCACTTTGTTTCCCCATGCTCCTTGATTATAGGTTTTGGATATTTATATCTGCAAGTTGTTTTAGTACCTCAAAGTATAATTAACTAGCACTTCAGGATTGCTTTATGATATATGGAATAAACTTTCCCTTTTTCAAATCATTCTCCTTAAAACATAACAGTTGCATAATTATATTTTCTAGAATCCATTCATGTTATTCATCTACCCAATCAGTAGGGCGAATGCTTCTTCCTCTATATGTAGAAAATGAAGCCTCTTCCACTATAAATAGTTTATAAATGTCATCCCTTCCTGTATTTTTGTCATAGAGGTGTATGTGACACTAGTGCGCATGCCCCTTTTTGGTGAGTAGTTTCCCTTTGTATTTTTTAAATGTTCTTATTAGGATCATTTAAAACTGGGGTGTCAGACTGTTTGAGGGTCCTCTATGCCTTCTTATATATGACACTGAACAAGTATTGAGTGAGGATGGTGTGTTCAACTCTCCTGTGAAAATTGCAATAAGGTGTTCCACAAAGCTACTTCTGAAAAAGCCTATTAATTTTTTTTTAAGGGCAGGCTTTAGGAGAGAGTTCATGTTCACTTCAGTACATGAATGATTTCAATAAGTCCTCAATGCTCTGTGTGTGAACAAGATGAATTTGGAGGATTTCTATGGCAGATATTAATAGGTGCCAACCATGGTCATAGAAATATCTAAAAAATGTTACCATGGATATATGGTATTTTTTGATTTACACAGATCCTGAGAAAAACTGCCTCAGTAAAATAGCTGTCATAATATTTTTGTAAGTACTATTTGTTACTTACTTTATGAAATTGTTTGATACTTTTTAGAATATTTTCAAAATAAATTCTAATTTTAGAATTGTTCCTATCACTCTATTCCTGTGACAATAATAACAAATATAGATTATTAAAACCATGTCTAGGTTTTGACAATAAAAGTACATTATCAGCATAAAAGTGTGTATCTGTCTTCCTATTTTCTGTGGTAAGGAAGTATCATACTTGAACCAAATTTTAGTGTTTGAGATCTTTGTATCATGCATATAATCATACATTTACTTTCACCATTACCAACCTTTTTGGAATATGTTTTGTTACCTGTCTAGCATTACCCCCTTCCTTTATATTTATATCAGGCTCTAATATAGCTTATTCAGTCTCTGAATATTCTTACAATTTCGTATTCAGTAAATTCTTAGCCTTCATGGCCCTAGTTGAAGTTCAGAGTGGCAATTCTCACCATTGCTCTTGGATATATTTAATAATTAAAAATAATAGCATGCTTTAGATTGCATTAAGATAGGTTTTTTGCATAGATTAAGTTTTAACTGTGATGGAACCTATTTTTATAGTAAAATTGTAATTAATTTGCAGAATTGAATAAAATAGTAATAATAGATATTTCCATTTATAACCCATTTATGCAGGGAAATAGTATATGGGGATGATGACTTTCCAAGAACATTGTTAGCTATGTTTAATTATAGGAAGTCTTTCAAGGATACAAAATTATATTGTTAAATGCTTAGTTAAGTATTTTTAGAAGCTTAACATTTAACCAACAATAAATCTTCAGCCGAGTAATGAAACTATTACCCACAAAGGCAACAGAAAACAAGTTCACGGTGTATCTAAGGACTGGAACTTACCTTAAAATATTCAGAAGAAAAAAAATCTTTAATCATGATTATGTGAAGAGTATAAAGGCATTTTTTTCAAGGGCAATGTTTTATTGGAAAGATAAGAAACTACATTTCATTAAAAATTAAAAGTATTGCAATTGAAATGTATCTATAAAAGTAATAAGCTTTAAAGAAAGAATGATAAATGTGTGTAGTTGTCTCCGATTCTATCAAACTGTGGACAGAGATTGAATGTTTCCTAATCAGATGAAAATGGCCAAGTCTAAATGTCTTTAAGTACAGACTTATACATATACTACCACCCAGATATTTAAGAAATTAAACATAAATAAGCAACACGTTAAAATAAAATCCCTGTAAGAACTTCAAATATGAGTTAGTACCAACTGAATATTATTTATTTCAAAGAATATATGAAGATGTAACTTGGACTAAACCAAAAAAAGAATGCTTCCTGATGACATATATTTCTATTTTTCCCAAGAGAAAGGTAGGATTGAGAGAAATAAAGAGTTTTGGAAAATTCCAGTATTACTAGCAACCAAGTTAGAGGGGCAAAGCTTAGAGGGGCAACCAGGTTACCAGAGAGATGGTGAATGCTTGATGGGATGCTATGCATGATCAACAACTGGTTAAGGCTGGGGCTGCAGAACTGGAAGAAAACAACAGAGATTACATCCACTACTCTTAGTTGCCCTCTTTTCTCAGCTTCCAATATCAAAGATTCTCAACTAGACATATATTTATTAAATCATTTTTTCATTTATTCAGTCAGTATATAAGGACTGACCACATACAATAACAGACACTTGCTCAGACTCATGGATATGATACAGGCATGGCCAGAGGGAAGTCTCCTCACCCACACAGGTGTGGGGAGTCATGTCCTGCATTAAGTGAGTTCTTGGCTTCCTGAAGTAATGAATTCAGACATGAGCTGTGGAACCATCAGAACTTAAAGTTTATTGGTAGAGCAGAAGAATAAAGATAAGAATGAAAAATGAACTATCTCACCAAGTAGGATCTCTCCTTAGAAGTGAGGCAAGGGGAACCCCACCACCATCCTACATGTTGGGTTTTTATCTAGTTTTTATTTCTATGGAAAATTACTAGCTATAGAGAAGAAAAGAATGAGGCTGAACGTTAGGTTTAGCTTTAACTTTACAAGGTACAGCTCGTGGCTTTCTGTTTTTCTATTATGGTATGGGTGAATGATAAGAGTATGGAATGATAAGTTATTAATCAATCTTTGCAGGAATTTTCCTTATTTCAGAGGCTCCTTGTGGTCTGCTTGCATTTCCATTTCCAGTACAAGTTCCATGTTGGCAGTACCCATAGCAAACCACTGGCTTTATTTGCTTTTAGTTTATTTATACGAGATGTGCCCAGAAAAAGTCCAGCCATTGTTAATATAATGTGAACTGTTTGCGCGACATTGAGGTAACCTGGCAGCCAAGGAGAGTGGACTGGAATGAGCATGCTTGAACAGTGAGGACTTCACTCTACTAGTCATTGGGAGTGGTAGACTGCATTGAGTGAACATGCACACTCTGTGGCCATCGCACTCAAAATGACTGAGTAGAGCAATGAACCTGCATCAAATTTTGCCTTAAGCTTGAACATTTCTTCACGGAAACTACTTGGATGATTCAGAGGCCACAGCTATGGGCAGCTGATGATTAGTAGCTTCATCACAGTGTGACCGCTGATGTATCATGTCTCGTGCAGAGTTTTTGGTGAAACATCAAATCACCCAGGTGACTCAGCCCCGCTACAGCCAAGATTTGGTGTCCCATGACTTCTGGCTTTTCCCAAATCTACAATCATCTTTGAATGGGAAGAGATTCAGACCATAGATGAGATTCAGGAACATACATCAGGGCAGCTGATGGCAATTGGAAGAACTATGTGAGGTCCCAAGGTGCCTGCTTTGAAGGGGACTGAGGCATCATTGTCCTGTGTACAATGTGTTTTGTATCTTGTACCTTCTTCAATAAATGTCTCTATTTTTCTTATTATACAGCTGGATATTTTCTGGACATACCACATATAAATCTCATGCCTTTCTCCTATATTAGATAAAGCAGGATACACAGCATGATATAACTCCATGGATATGATTAAGCTCTTGTTCTCATTGGTTCTACATTTAGCATAGACAGCAAAAATGTAATACAAAACAATTCATTAATGGTTCCACATTTAGCATAGACAGCAAAAATGTAACATAAAACAATTCATTAATAGCATGAAATAACTAGGGTTTAGGATTTATTTTGTCAGCTATGTTTTTGTTTTATTTTTAATTGGAATTTTGACTGAGGCTTTCTAAAGATAGAGAGGATGTTAATGCCATTTCAAAATTAAAGAAAAGTTTGTATGAAATCCTTGATGTGATCAAACTTGGCAAACTTGAAGTTCAGAATGAAAACCAGTGTAGATGTTCGTAGTAAATGAAATGAGGAGTACAGAAGACTGGATATGTATAACCAAATCATATAGGACCTCATAGTTACTATTTGTGGACAGTCCTTTAAGCAAGGGAACAATTTTCTGATACCAATTTATTTTAAACCACTGGACATAGGTGGAAGCATTGTGCTATGATGGGATGATGTATGGAAGCAAAAATTAGGAAGAACCGCAATGCCTGAAGGCCAGTCAAATGGCCACAAAATATCTTCATAAGTGGAGATATTCCTGACCCAACCAAAAAGCCACTAAGGCTTGGAAAGTTAATAAGCTGGCATTTTATAAACATAGTTCTAGCTGGAAGAGAAAAAATGGAATTCTGATGTCTTCTTACAGTCAGGAAAAGACATTTTTCAGTGTTCGTTGCTTTATCATTTTCAACAAAAATAGAGGGCATTCAAGTAGACCTTCCCAGCCTTTGCATCTGGGAAGATGGAGCTCAGAGCTCAGTCCAGCTAGATTAATACAGTTGAATGTTGCACTGAAAATAAGTATCTGAATTAAGTATCTGTGATACTTTCAGTATTTAAGGGAAGAATTTAACAGTGACCATGGAGAGAAAGGGGCTGTAAGGAAAATACACCCACATAACTTCAAAATAATAAAAGCTTCAGAAGAATATATGAGAGACACCTTCAGGATAAAAGAAACCCCAGGACATTAACATAAATTTTAAAAATCAATACATTTGATTATAGTACAATTGAGAATGTCTCTTTCTCAAAAGACCCTATACGGAAAATCATAAAAACAAGCCACAGTTTGGAGAATGTATTTGCTCATGCATAAATGATGAATGGTTATAAAGATTGGATACAAATAAATAGAACAACCAAGAAAAACTGGACAAAAGATATAGGAAAAGATACAAACTAAAGTTACAGTTAGGACTGTTACACAAATAGTAGATAGACAAAACTTTTTAACATTTAATAATGACAAATATTGGTAAGGATAAAAAGTAACAGCTCATACACTATTTCTACACTATGGTAGAAATGTATGACTTCTTCATTGCATGAAGCTGCATGGATGTATATTCTAGACCAAGAAATTCTACTTCTTGCTCTTGTATATAACCATGAGGAAACATGTATAAGAATACTTATAAGATCATTGTTCTAACTCCATAAAACTGAGACAATCCAAATTTTTGCTAACACTAGTAGAGAAAAATAAAATGCTAACACAATATTATATAGAAAATAGTGTAACTGAGTGACCTAGAAATAGCCATATCAATGTAGATGAACCTAGAAATATTGATTGAAAATAAGCAAATATAAATGACTAATACAATATATACTACTTTTATGAAATTTTAAAGCAAGTTTAACTAGGCATGATGTTGTTCAGGTTAGGGGAAAAACATAAGTAGAAAAATATAAAGGAAAATAACAAGTCCAGGACAGTGAATACTTTGTGGAGCAGCATGAAGCAGGGAACTGGACTGAGGAAACACACAGAGGAAACATGACTGCTGTTGATGTTCTGTTTTTTAAGCCACAGACAGGCTCACTGTTTCATTATTGCACTTTAGAGTTTAAATATATATGGATATGCAACTCTATTATTTATCAGTTATTACACATTATATAAATCCTAACTACCACTTGGTTTTTCTATTAACATATCTTAGTTATCATAGAAATCTGCTTCATTTTCATTAAATTCTGGTGGTCAATTGTATGAGTTGACTAACAATTTATTCATACTTTTAATTTTTATATTAGGCAGTTATATTGGATATATGTTCTTCTCCTTCCCTTTCACTACTCCAAATAATACTGTAACTATAAGGTCTACAGTGGCAAAACCTGCCCCTTCTTTGCCTTTCTGTCCTCATTACTAGTGCAGTGATTGGCCCTGTGTTCAGAAAAAGTTATGAGTACATGCATGAGGTATTACATGTGAAGCTGCCCTCTTGAACAAAACTCATAACTGCATAAAAATGAAGAACATAAAGCAAAATATTTAGTTTGCTGCAATGAACCGAACACATAGGGTAGCCCATGGGAAACTGCATGCCAATAACACTATTATTCTCCTTAGAAAAGGTTAAATTGAGAATGAAAGTGTAAAGCTATATCTATGCCAGGAGTTATGATAAATACTATGGCTATTTATTATTTGGTACTATTACTTGGTGCTATTCAATCATTATTCATTCAATAAACTAGATAAATAATGATGCTAATTTAAATTAATTGCCAAGGAGTAATTTAACCAAAGTAGGTTAATGTCATTCAATAAAGTAGGTTTTCTTTTAAAGCATTGTAAAAGGTAACAGATATTTTTTAAGTGGAAATGATGTCTTGTTTTCATTACAGAATTAAGATATATTTGTTGTAACATTCTGAAGATAAACACTGTAAATAACTTGGTTGTATTTAGCATATATACATGTATATATTTGTTTATATACTCTTTTGACTATACTATTTGATGTTAGATATATTAAAATATAACATCTGTTAAGAGGTAATAACATAATGTAAAGAGAAAAATAATGCAATTTTAGAATTTAAGATAGCAAGAAACAGAGTAGAGTCACCAATTATGAAAAATGAAGCTGGTACCATAAAAAAAAATCTGTTGACTAACAACAAATGTATATCTTTCTGACATCATATATATATATATATATATTTATATTCATATGTGTGTGTGTGTGTGTATGTATACACATATATATCCACTTTCAAACTTGAATCTCCAGTTGGGTGTTTGGGTGTTTCTTATTAACAGGAACAAAATTAACTTTAGGACAATTCCTGAAATTCATTGTTTTGTTTGTTTCTTTGTTTAGTTGGTTGCTTGGTTTTAAGTATCTTGCAAATATTAGGTATTATTAGGAGTTTTCCTTTCCAGGACTTAAAAACGTAATTGGTTTCCTTTAGTGCAGTGAATTAGCATGAATCAGTCTAGGTTTTTCCAACATGTTCCCTTTATTTTCTACTCCTATTTTATTCTATGAAATAATCAGATATAACTTGCGGTGGTTTCTCAGACCCCTATCTGTTAACGGTTTGACAGTTGATTTCAATTGTCTCTTATAATGTGAAACCATTCCATTTTAGGTGGAGAAAGCTGTGCGGTTTCCTTGGTCAAGATCTGTAATAAGCTGATACCTGCTTCAAAGAGAAACTGATTCTGACAATGATCCCACTGCCCTTTCATAAACCAGCAGACTGACAATGATGAAATACATATATATCAAAACATCACATAGTTCACCTTAAATAAATACAGTTTTATACGTCTAGCATACCGCAACAAAACTGGGGGAGGGAAATCAGTTAAAACAATTTTTTTCTCTTTGAAAACACTAAAAGTAATTCCCAATTCTCCAGTAGAAACTTCACATGGTAAAAACCATATATTTTTTTTTCAGCCAGAGGGAGACATATGAGTATTATAGAATGTTCTCATATTCTTTTTTGCTAAATCAGAGCTAAATTATCTCCTGGCAAGAGATGTCCGTGGCTGTAGCATCCTCTGTTAGGGACAATGGAGAGCATTTATCAATTCCCTCTCTTCCTAAGAGAAGGAAGAACTAAACTATGGCAAACCTTAAAATACAGTCTCCTCAGCCTAAAAGTAGAATTGTCTAAGCATTTCCTCGAACACTGTTTCCTTATATTTTTTCCCTTTTTGTAAACAATAATATATTCAATTGCTTGAGTTAGAACCGTAAAGCAATTCTTAATTCCTCTTCATTGTCACAGTCTTATGTATTATACCACCAATATACACTTCTAACCTATCCATTATCCCCTTCATCATCTTCTCTGTAGTCTGCTATACCATCATCACTACTTAGCACACTGGAAATTCCAACTGATCTCCTTCTTCTCTCCAACCTTTTCCAATATGTTCCCCGAGTTCCAACCAGAGTCATCTTTATATTGATTTTTTATTATTATGAAAACAATACATACAAAAATTTTTAATTGCCCAAAAGAGCATATATTACGTATATTTCTCTCTCCTATCCCAGGTTTTTATTTCCAGTCCCCAAGTTTCTTATATACCATTTCTAAATTTCTAAATTTGGAGTTTCTAAAGCTGCCCATGCAGAAATGTACTCATATATTTGTTTCGTGCCAGGTCTTAATTTATAAAGGTGACTAGGTGGCATCACAGAGAGGTCAATGTCATTGAAAGAAAAGTATTATACAGAATTTCCCTAGAAATGAGGGACAAGGCTAATCACAAGGCCAGAGGAGGAACACCAGGTTTTGATCAGGAAGCAGAGGACAGGAGATGAAAGGGAATGCTTAGGTAACTGCTTTTATTGGTATTTCCCCAGGAAAGGCAAGTTTCGGGCAAGCTAAACTGTTTAGTATTGGCTAGTTTAAATAATTTTGTCAAATTTAGGGCTATTGAAGTGCTTTCAAGTTGCCCAGCATCTTGCCCAGAGGTGATTAAGGTTAAACAGTGTCGTCTCATGAGAAGTAGGGGCCAGAGAGAGGGGGAGGGCTCTGAAGTGGTTAGTTTGCATATCAAAGGCACTCTGCTAGGGGAGTCTCTAAGGATTAACTAGTCCGGGGAAGGGATAAAGGATGGATCTCTCCCAGGGCAGAAATGTTTTTAAATGTCAAGTATCATAATATACAGAAATTAAAAAACAAGTTAATGCACCGTTCTTTGTTGTTCTCATTTAATAATAGTCATTGGAGACATTTTTAGATCTGCACATATAGATCTACATTCTTTTTAACAGCCACATAGTATTTCATTTTATAGATATTTAACTTTTTATTTGCATCCCCATGATGACAGATTTGTTGGCTGCCTTTTTTTTTTATCTTTTTTGCTAAGAAAGAAATGCTGCAATTAAAAATCTACCCACTATATATTTGCATGTAAGTATGTAGGATAAAAGAAGAATGATGTGCTTTTAAATATAAAATCAATATTTGAAATTAACCAAATTCCAAAGAGAGGGTACCGTTCAAATGTGTAGAAATTGTAAATAATATAATAAATTATTAGTAAGAAAAGCAATTTTTCACGTTTAAAAGATATTCATATCTCTTTTCTGTTTTTCTGTGTTCTGACCTTTCATTATTTTTCTATTGGCTTATTAGTATATTTATATTGATTCCTTCTATCATATATATCAGAAATAGAAATTAAAGTTTTTACTTAATTAAATATATATACCCTTTACCCTTACTTCTGTTTTTGTGACTAGTTTTAAGAAAACTTTTCTTGTTTTAAGTTTTGTGTTTTTTTGTACAGATAGTCTTTCTGTGCCTTCATCATGTCGTCATTGTATTTCTTACCTTAAGTCTTTAATTCTACTGGAAATCATTTTACTATAAGGACACATCTTATGGGGTTGCTAGAAGGAAAAGAATAGGGCTAAATTGTAGTCATCGAAGAGGCAACTACCCAGGAACAACAGAGGAGAATGTGGCCATGATGGACGGAACACTTGGATGGAAAGAGAGGTGAAGAAATACGGGTGACAGAAGTTGCTGTGAAAGGAAACAGGTAACAGAGCAGAAGCAAGGAGCCCAGTGCCCAAGGGTACCTGCCCTTCCTCGCAGGCTTCAGGATCAGGTTTTGATGTATGAGCAGGACATCTTCCACTACCTCCTTACATGACACTGGCTGGATTGAATAGCATTCCCGTTAGACTAGAGCATTTCAGATCTCATTAAGTGTTCTATTGTGATGTTAATTTCATGCAACATTTCCCCTCAAAAAATAAAAGATGGGCTAAATAAACTTCATGGGAGCATACATAAAACCTTTACTTGACTAAATACCTCCATGTTCTCCAAAAATTCGATGTGCTACATAGATAGGAGAGCACCTCATTTTTTTCAGCATCCCCACGGGCATGTTCCAAATAATTATTTTGAAAATTGAATACTTAAAGCATGCAAAGTGTAACAATTTTCATCTCCTCTTGCTTTCTTACACAAAATACACAGCCATTAGCAAAAGTTTTCTTATAAACATCAGGGATAGACTTACTGGCCACTATTTACTATGATTTTATCTTCATAGGACTTTTAACTTCTTTTGCTGCAGTCAATCTGTTACCATAAAACAGTCGGCTGAAACACCGGGGCGACTCCCCCATCGGCCAAGGTGACAACAGGGGGAGGTTCTTACACTGGAACCTGAAGAGCTAGCGAGAGAAGTGGATAGAGAAAAAAGCCCTTCTCCCCACTTTGGTACCAGATTGGGAGTGGGACCAGGAGAAGGCAGGTACGTACGCCATAGAAACCAAAATGAAGCAGAGGAGGTTCTGGACAAAAGAGGCCTGTCAGTGTGGCCTGAGGAAGGAAGGGATTGGTGGAGACGTGGGCCCACCCAAAGTACATGAAAGTTTGGGTGTTTGGCCATTTATTTTAAGAAAGTACCCCGTCTAACCCAAGTCCATGATAATATAATCCCAGAGGAACAAAAAAGCTCTCTTGCTCATGACCTGCACTCCCACAGTGACTTGCCTGTTCTCTCCGTAGCCACATGGCTGCTAAGGCCTCCAGAAGAGAGCATCTCGCACTGTCTTGCCCACCTGGTGATACAATGGCGCATGCATTCTTGCACCCTTTCGCTCAGGAGCATGCAACCATGTGGCCCCAGCGACCGCATGGCCAATGACCATGCACACTCCACAGAGGGGAGCCTGAAATGGACAGCTACCAGGAACTAGTTAAGCTACCTGGATGGAGAGTAATACCACTTAGCAGCTAGCCTGTGGACTCCAAAAGACCGTACTTTAAAATGGAGCAGGAACTCTGGACATTGGCTTTTGTCTTGGCCTTACTGAGGCCTTGGTTGTACCTTCCCCATGGCAGAACGAGAGGAGATGATCTCTGGGACAGGAGTCCGCCATTCTTCCAGGTTGCGCATAACCTAAGTAAAACCTCTTTTATTTTGTATGAGCATCTGCCTCATGAGTTTGGCTTTTGTGGAAATAGTCGGGCAACCCTTCATTTTTGTTCGATTACAAATCTATTGTGCTACATCTACTTTGGTGGAGTTTTATTGGAAACTGCAAGACTTGGTTAATTCAGGTCAGCCCATGTCCCCTAGAGCGATAGGTGACTCTTCTGACGGACAGAACTGCACAGAGGTCTGGATCACTAATGACCTTATTACAGTGGTGTTCTAGATGGGTGCGACTGCCATAAATCTAACCTCCACATGAGTGAAGTATCATTGTGACATTTTATCAGATTTTGTCCTCAACTGACTTGCCTTTTTTTAGCCAAAATTGCATATAAGATCTTAAATCAGCATCAGTTCAGTAACACTCTTTAAAAAGTGCTTTGTAATAATGGAAGTGAAAACTCACTGAACTGAAGACAATTCTACCCTGAGGAATACAATATCGTTACACTTTTGCTGACTGGTAAAACATTACTTACTCAGTTGTGGGATTTTTTTTTTAAGCTAAGCATTTTTTATTGTTTTGTTTTTCAACCAGAATATTTCACTAACCTCCCACCCAAACTTAAAACACTCCTGCTTGAGTCTTACCTACGTATTAATACCAAGCTAGAACTCAATCATATTCTAATTAAAACACTCATTCACTAATGAATTAATTGAGTATTTAGCATCTGGGTGTTATGAACTTATAATTTTGAGAGATAAAATTAGAAATTAAATTAGATAATACAAGCTGATTACCTTAGCATTTTATTAACTCTTTGTAACTTTCTTCTCTGTTGATTCTTGTTTTAATATAGAAACACTTGAAAATCAGGCATATTTGTCATTTCTGAGAAAGTGTGCAATTTCATGTCATTATTTAATTTCACATTCCTTTATTAGATTTTGTTGGGTTCTCAGAATGCAAAGATAAAAGCAACACAGTACCCAACCCCACGCTTTTAAATCTGGTGATAACTTAGTTGCTTCTAACTGGAAAGAAGAAGTGTAGTGTAGACCAAAGGGACATAGGCTTGAATCAGAGTGTCTGTTTCAAGAAGTTGTTCAGCGACTTGCATAAATTCAGACAGGTCACAGAAACCCCTAAATCTCTGTTGCTTGATCTTAAAAATAGATAGAGCTCCCGCCCTACTGATTTTAGAGATCATATTCCTGATAATCAACTGAGATGGTGGAAGTAAAAGCTATTGTTATAGTATTTACCTACTATTTACAAAGAAAAGTTTTAGAACTACTTATGTTAAAATTTCAAGACACATCTACCAGAATGGGATACTCAGTACCTACGTATGCACATACTTGGAGAGCCTGAAACAACAGATTATTTTCAAGTATCTAAGGATTTTTTTAAAGATATTAATTATTTATTTTTAGAGAGAGGGGAACTGAGGGAGAAAGAGAGGGTGAGAAACATCAACGTGAGAAAGAAACATCCATTGGTTGCCTTTCACATGCTCCCTGACCAGGAACTAAACCCACAACCCACGCTTGTCCCCTGACCAGGAATCAGACTGGTGACTTTTTGCTTTGTGGGATGATGCCCAGCCAACTGAGCCACACCAGTCAGTGTGTTAAAATAACTCAGTATTTCTTTAAGAGAGAATCAGAGAGAACTTATTATTACAAAGTTTTCATTATAAACTAGTAATCAGTCTGATTTATCTACTCATTATTCATTACATATTTTGAAAACACTTCTAATGTTATAAGTACCTGAATCTAAAAACTATTCCCCACTCATAACTGTTTACCTTTAAACGAACTAGCAAGGATGTGAAGGGTAAGAATCTAAGAGGAAGGTATGGTCATAATTTTATAACGATTTAATTCTGCTGACTCCAGGAAATCTTGATCAAGGAAAAACTACAGTTGCTTTTTGGCAGATACCTACTATAATCCAGACTTTGTACTCAGCACTTTATGTACAGACCCCATTCATTCTTAGAACAGCATTTTCGTTTTTTAAAATATATATTTTATTGATTATGCTATTACAGTTATCCCATTTTTCTCTCCCCTTTATTGCCCTCCATCCTGCACCACCTCTCCCCCTAATACTCCACCCAGCTTACTTCATGCCTATGGGTCATACACAGAAGTTCTTTAGCTTCTCCATTTCCTATACTATTCTTAACCTCCCCCTGCCTATTTTGTACCTACTATTTATGCTGCTTATTCCCTGTACCTTGTCCCCCATTCTTCCCCCTCCCACTCCCCTCTAATCTCCATTTCTGTGATTCTGTTCCTCTTCTAGTTATTTGCTTAGTTTGTTTTTGTTCTCTTTTTAGGTTCAGTTGTTGATAGTTATGAGTTTGTTGTCAGTTTACTGTTCATAATTTTTGATCTTCTTCTTTTTCTTATATAAATCCCTTTAACATTTCATATAATAAGGGCTTGGTGATGATGAACTCCTTTGACTTGACCTTATCTTGGAAGAACTTTTTCTGCCCTTCCATTCTAAATGACAGTTGTATTGGATAGAGTCATCTTGGATGTAGGTCCTTGCCTCTCATGACTTTGAATACTTCTTTACAACCCCCTCTTGTCTGCAAGATTTCTTTTGAGAAATCAGCTGATAGTCTTATGGGCACTCCTTTGTAGGTTACTGTCTCCTTTTCTCTTCCTGCTTTTAAGATTCCTCATCTTTAATCTTGGGTAGTGTAATTATGATGTACCTTGGTGTGTGCCTCCTTGGGTCCAACTTCTTTGGGACTCTCTCAGCTTTCTAGATCTCCTGAAAGTCTATTTCCTTTGCCAGATTGGGCAAGTTCTCCTTCATGATATTTTCGAATAAGTTTTCAATTTCTTGCTCTTCCTCTTCTCCTTCTGGCACCCTTATGATATGGATGTTGGAACATTTAACGTTGTCCCAGAGGTTTCTAAGCCTCTCCTCATTTTTTTGAATTCGTGTTTCTTCATTCTGTTCTGGTTGAATGTTTATCTCTTCCTTCTGCTCCCAATCGTTGACTTGCATCTCAGTCTACTTCGTTTTACTCTTGGTTCCCTGTATATTTTTCTTTATTTCACTCTTCATAGCCTTCACTTTTTCCTCCATTTTGCAACCATACTCAACCAGTTCAGTAAGCATCCAGATTACCAGTGTTTTGAACTGTGCATCTAATAGGTTGGCTATCTATCTGATCATCGCTTAGTTCAGTTTTTGGAGCTTTGGTCTGTTCTCTCATTTGGGCCATATTTCTTTGTCTCAGCGTGCCTGTTATGCTGGACGGGCAGAGCCTTAGGTATTCGCCAGGGTGGGGCAACCCAGGTCACTGTGTTGTGATGTTGTATGTGGGGGAAGGGTCCAAGAGGGAACAAAGCCACTAGTTTGGCTCTCTGCCGGCTTTCAGTCACTTCCCCTACTACCCACAAGCAAATTGGGCCCTTCTAGTGGTGATTCCCAGGTGGGTGGCCTTGTGTACATTCTAGGACCCCGTGGGTCTCTTCAACACTCTGTTGTGAGACTAGGAGTTTCTCCACAACCCCCACAGGTTTTTACCTCCAGAGGTTTTGAGGCTTTTTTCCCCACACTGGAACCCTGGATTGCGTGGTCTCTCTCACTCCCCAGCTGTTCCTCCCGGTTTATTTTCATTCAAATGTGGGACCGCCCATCCACCAGCTGCCGCCTCCCCAACCTGGTCCTCTAGCCATTGCCTTGCCGCACATCCTCTCTGCTGTTGATGCTCATCTCCACCCTTCCTGTTGGTCTGGATGAATGTATCTTCTTTAACTCCTTGGTTGTTGAACTTCCATACAGTTCAATATTCTGGCAGTTCTGGTTATTTTTTGTTTTTAAATTTGTTGTTGTCCTTCTTTTGGTTGTGCGAGGAGACAAAGTGTATCAACCTATGCCTCCATCTTGGCCAGAAGTCAGAACATCATTTTGAAATGTGGAATCCATTGTCGGAGAAGTTAATTGCTTGCCAAAAGTCATGCAGGTAATGAGAATTACTCAGATATGTCTAACTCCAATATACTATTTTTAAATTTGTTATTCCAAAGTGTATATTTTAGTAAGTTTTACTTGATTTCTCTATTCTCAATTTCTGATCACTATCTGGTCAAAATAAGTTTGTCAAAGATGTGATTATACCATGTTTTATAAATTATTTTCCAGATGTCTAGAAACCATGGAAATTTCAGATTTAGGTCCAGGAAGAACCCGAGATGTTCAGTTCAAAGTTGAGATAATTTAACATCAGGTCAGGATAGCTCTAAGTAATATACTTCACATGGCTCTAAGTAATCAAGGTCTATCATGATCAAGTTTTATATACCCAAGATTGAACTAGATTATATTTAACTATTTTATCAACATATTGCTGATCTTCCTGATTTTCAATTTGTTGTGAAAAGTGGGACTTTTACAGCAAAGGATCCATACATGGAAATAAATAATTATTCTATAAAATGCATTTCTGTGATTTTAAAGGGCATGTAATTATCATCCTCTGACATAAATTATCCTATTAAATTTTCCATGGTAACGAAGAATAAGAAAACTAAGGTAACACCAATGTTCTGTGGCTTAAATTATGGGGAAAAAAAACAAGTTACTTTAGAAATGATAAAAATGGGCTGAAGAAATTTTACAATGAGTTTCCCCCTGCCACAATAAAATAGTACAAGATATACCTTGGTTTCTCCACTATGATACATTGGTTTCAGAATGTCCTTAATTCATATCTCTCTCTGTGCCCATGGCCTTGACAATGTGACTCAACAGCAACTCCCATCAGGAAGTGAAATCTATTTTCCCACCCTTGATTCTTGGTGGGCCTGGACTTGATTTGATGTGTATTATGCAACTGAAGTGACATGGTGCCAGATCTAAGCCTAAGCTTCAAGAGATACTGCACACCCCCATTGCTCTCTTGAATCTCCTGTAACCATCATGTAAATAAGCATTGGCTAGGCTGCTGGACAATGGAAAAATACATGGACTAGAAATGAATCATCCCAACTGAGGCCATGTTAGCTCATTTAGACCTATCAGCAGAAGCAGCAGCTGTCTGAGAAATCCTGACTAAGACTCTGTAAGATAGGAAGTGCCTCGCTGAGCCTAATTCAGATCACCAACCAGTAGATTGTGAGCTGAGTTATAGTTTGTTGTTTTGAAGTGGTTTGTTACCTGGCATTAGCTTACAAATACATTCACTGTTAATTAACTTGGAGTCAAAAACTTCCATATAAACCTGAAAACTAGACTGCCTCCTCATACAGGCATTAAGTTCTGCACTCACTAGTGTACTGAAATGTCCATCCAAAATATCTATACCAATTGAGAAGCTTTAGTTTTCACTGTGCAATATGAAAATATGTAGATGTGGTATGCAAAGATAAAAATCTATCTTGGTTGATATAGTTCTCCTAATTAAAGCCCTTATTCAACGACAAGAACAGGAAGATATTCATAAATGCATATTTGAGATTATAGTTTTTACAATGTGCTCCTGTTGTTCAGAAAAGATACCATCTCATTCTTCATAGAGCCTCAAAATCACAACAGTTTTTAGATGCTAAGTTTTGGGGTGGTACCTTTAGGCATCCCACTACCTTCCAAATCTGTTTTTAATAAGGTCCTGTTGTTGTTGTTGTTTTTAAACCAACATGTCTATGAGTAATAGAGCTAAGAGATATCTCCATATCTTATTGATTAGTAAATACTGAGTACAATCTTGGCTTTTATTTTTGGAAGATGAATATTGATAAATTAAAAACAACAGTAATAACATATTAAAAAATTAAAAAGCAAGAGACATAAACATCGCCTTGAATGGGAAAGAACACCTCTAAAATGCAGTCTACAATAGGAACCAGGAAGATATATTAAGTCAAATTTTAAAAGTTATGAAATAAGACAATAATGTTATAAGGAAAGAACAGGCAGGCTTAAAAGGACAAGAAGATGAGATTTAAAGTCAACAAACTGAGATGAAAAGGGATCTAGGTGAGATAGAATGGATTGCAATAAAACTAAAATTGCAGAAGTTTGAGTAAAACACATATTGGATTTACTGAAGAAAGTTAGTAACTTGAGAAGTTCAAGTCAGTAGGAAAAAAAAGCCCAAACTTCTAGAAGTGTCCCCAGAATGAAGAGGAAAAAGGAAAGGAATTATAATGAGATAATTATAACAGTTAACATGTTTTGTGTGATTACCCTGTGTCAGGTTCATTTTTAATAGTACAGGTTTATTTTTTTATCGTCCAACAATACCATAATATTTGTAACATTATTTACTATCACTACTTCACAGATAGAAACAGAGGCAGAGAGTTTAAGGAAATTTCTCTATGCTACAGAACTCGTAACTAGTCAAACTGGAATTTAAACTGAGACAGTCTGACTCCAGAAATAATGCTCTTTGCACCAATGTAATAATGTTGCTGGCTTTTTCCTGAAGAATCAAGACATTAAAAATAAAACTTGCTGGTGCTTTTTAAAAGGCTTGTGTAAGGAGATCAAAAGTTCACCAGATTCTGGCAAAGTTAATGAAAAGAGAGTCGTACTAGGTTAAGTCTTAGAAAATTTATTTATATTGAAGGAATAAGTTTAGGTTGCTATAAGAACCCTGGTAGGAAAGAAAACAAAAACAAAATGAGGTTACCTTCAGGATAACAAAAATAGCTTATGCTTTAGAATTTTTCTCTCCAACAGTAAATGTCAAAGGAAATTATACAAATAAAGAGAGGAAAATGGTAAGGGGTGTGGACAATGTGTCAAAAAATAGTGGTCCAATTTTCATTCATCTGCTAGTGAAATAGAAATATAATCTTAGAAAGTAGACTACTCATATAATACTTAAAGATGTGTGCCCATCAACTAAAAATGAATATTTCAAAGGAAAAGTGCTATGCTGAATCATTTAAATATAAAATATACTAGTGATGTTATTATAAAAATATACGCATATGACAAAAATAAACTGAAAATTAATATACATAATATAAAATATTTTATATTTAAATTATATCTAAATTATAATTTATATATTTTAAAATTATATAAAATTATAATTTGTTATAATTTTTATAATATTTAGGATTTCAAAACTCATCACATTTACAAATGTTAGAAAATGAAGTGAGTCCTGTGTGTGAGTGCTGAGCTGAGGTTGGGGAAAAGGTGTAAATAGTTTATACTGTAATGGGAGAATTGTTATAATTCACAGTTTATTTGATCATAAAACAAAAATCATAAAATTCCTAGGAATGACCTTCTCACATAGCATACAAGACTATCTGAAAAAAACCCTGATATGATAATCCCAATAGCTGTAAAACAACCTGAATAGAGGGAAATAGGTAGGGGAATTTAATATCATAAATATTTAGGTCTTCCTAAATCAGTATAGATGTTTACATTAGTTCAGCCAAAATTACAATAGCATCTCCATTTCAAAACTGAAGACTAAGTAAAGGTGTGTGTTTCTTCTTCATCTTATATTGTCATTGCAGTTATCAGAGAAGTATGAGAACTACTCTATAACAAGGCTGGAAAACTAGAAAGGGCACGCGTAGTACCAGTTGGGATTAAAATGACCTGTGAATGACACAAAACAATCAAAAGCCACGTGGCAATAAAAGATAGAAGTTTGTTGCACCTGTAAATATAAATAGTACTTGGCTAGTGTGCCACATCATGGTCATCGAAGATCTAGGCTTCTAATTTGAGGCCCTGCCATTCTCACCCTGTTGTTGCCACCTGGTGCTTTAAGATCACTAGTTGAACTCCAGCAATCTTAGCTTCACTCCAGTAAGCAGCAAGGTGGAAGAGATGAAGAGAATGGCCCCTCTGTTAAAGAACATCTTACTTCTCATCTCTCATTGGCCAGAACTTAATCACATTGGAATATTTAACTTCAGATGGCTGAATACTGCAGTACATAGTGGCTTCTAATATTTAGAAAAAAAATTGAGAAGAATATTAAGGTGAAATATATAGTCTCTTCGGCAGGCATATTAAGCAGATACAATATTGAAATTGCTTCCGGAATAAATAAAGCAGATGAGATATTTTGTTTTGTTTTTGATGAATAACAATAGAGGTGAGAAATATAACTCTATATCTGCAAAAGAGTAAATTGCTCTGTCAAAAAATTTCTCCCAGTGGACAGAGTTAAACAATCAAGGAAGAATTTAAGACTATTGCAATAGGGGAAAGGGATTAAACTCAACTATGCTGAGAAAAAAAACACATACAAAAAAGTTTTAAGCTCTGGAGTGGGCTAGTAGAAAACTATCAGAAGATATCAATGGGTAGTTTGGTCAGTATGATTAGTTATCAGTGTTTTCTAATTGGCATTTATCTAAATTAGGCTCCTAACCTCTTAGAGACTGGGAGACTTGGGACACCAATTTCCGCGATGATTATATTTCCAAGAGATGACTCCCAGGTCTCCAAGAAAGAAATCCCTGGGTTACACAACTGGTAGGAGTCTGGGAGAAGAATTACATCTCAAAGCGACAGAGAGATAATCTACAATAAAAAGTTTTCTTAAAGAAAGGCCCCGAGAAAAGGAAGATCAGAAAGCTATAATTGGGAAGAAGCCAATTTCCAAGTTTATTCAAGCTGAGGGGAACATTAAAGCCAACTTAGTTATAACTTTATTCAGATATATCAGGGCTGGAAGCAAGAGCAGGCAGTGCAGTAGCTGGTTGAGCAATGAATTACTGAACGGTAAAATTGCTACCCCAGACCCTAGCCTTTATAATTTCTGGTTACAATATTTGCTTCTCAGATATACCTGGAAGGAATCTTCAGTGGATGACTCTCCTAGTAACTTTTTGGGCCTGAGAAAGAAATGCAATATATGTACAGATCATGTATCATAGAAATGTGCACTTGAAACCTATATGATCTTGTTAACCAATGCCACCTCAATAAACTTAATCGAAAAAAGAAAAGAAATAAGATTAGGCCCCAAGTAACTTCAAGTATCCAACAAATATGGGGATTCTGTTCTCAGAAGGCAAGAACGCTGAAGAATCTCTTTTATTTATTACATACAAGTAAAATGCTATTACCATAAGCACAAAGCCTAGGTCTGTATGACTTTATAACAAAGTATTGACCTAACTGAATTCTATCCAGGTATTTGGCTGACAAAGATCCTGATATGGTGTACCACTGTGACAGTGTTTTTGGTGTTGAGTTCAGTGCCTATGCGGCTGTGACATAGAAGACATTGTATAGGCAAATGTCTAGAGGTTTACATGTATCCTTCAATACCTATAATGTGTTTTATATCAAAAAATATTCCAGAATGTGAGCAGGTAAATTGCTGAGACATATCTTCACTGCTTTATATGATGATCTCGATATACCTTAATACATGATTTAATATCTTGAGGTAAGTGCTCTTAAACTATTTTTCCTTTGTGTGATAATTGTGCTGATTTAGAAAAGGGCAATGCTTATATTATCCCATCTGTCATATTGTTGCTGTTAGGATCTGTTTTGTCTTAAACTATGTAACTCTGGATTCAAGAATCACATTTTCTCCTCACATTTGTTTTCATTCTTTCACCTAATCTGAGTTAGTTTGATAAAGAATAGGGTCCTTTCTGCATTTGCATTAAACAATGTGGAAATTTCTGTGACAACATTTCTTCTCCAATTAGCAACCAATTGATTTTTGTGTCTCTCATTAGGCCAGCCATGGTGTGTTCACTCTCCAGCTGCTTTAGTGCTCTGAACTTACTGCTAGCGTGTCTCAGAGTCCCTTTTACAATAATTTGACTTATAACATGTAAAAATTATAAAGTTGAAATGGACCCTCTATTTCATACTGTATCATCATACTACTAAAGTCTTGTTTACTTTCCAATTTAGCATTTGAATCGAATTCCTGCTCTACAGGAAAAGGTGAAGCAGACTGAAGGAAGGAATAAATAGAAGAAGCTTCTTAAACTCACATGTCCTTCTTCATTCTAATACCAATGGGCTCCCTGCAGTGCAGGGGTACCAGTTGGAAGAAGGTAAGATGAGAGCTGGAAAAATTAACAATAAATTCCAAAATTTCTCCTGGATCCCTTCAATATGACAGAATCAAGATCTTTCTAGCTACCAACAATAAAGTAAAATCGTTGGAACCTGTACATAAAATTTCCTCTGTTGTCACAGTATAAAATTAGGATAGTTATCACTGTGATTGTCTCTGCTATAATCATTATCATCATCCATAGTATTTATTTAGGCCTGGGGTATAAACATTTCTGGAAAGGAATTATACTAGGTAGTAATTTCTTATTTTTGAATTGGGGACTAGACATAAGACACTTAATTCTATCCAATAAACTAAAATATTTTGTGTACCTACTAGTGCACATACTTTTCTTGATGCTGGTGGTACAAAGGTACATAAGTTATGGGACCTGCCTTTATATTTCTTTGGAGAGAGAAACAGACACAAAAATGATAATTCCAATGTCATATGGCATGTACTGTAGGGACACAGAGGAGAGAATTTGGATCAGCTTGGAAATTGAAGCCAAGCTGACACTTGAAGAAGGGGTAAGGATAAAAAGATAAAAATGAGTAAAGAGGGGGTTACCATTTATATACACAAAAGAGGAACAACCTGTTAGAAAGCAACGATCAAGTACTAAATAAAGAAAAGGGAAAGTTCTTTAATTAGGAATTTTTGAGAGCCTCAGAGAATAGATGGGTCTTCAATCATAGGGATGCAAGTATGGGAAGTTATACAGGGGAAACTCTTAGACCCCAAGGCTGGACCCCTAGAGAAAAGTTAGAGTCATCAGAGTGGGACATGTTTGAGACATGATTAATAGACATGTTTCGTTAGAGTAAAGGATATGTTTATATTTGTATATTAATTGGGTATTTTTATATTTTATGTAATTAAATGCAGCACTATACAACATGCATAGGATTATCTATGTATGAGAGATTAATCATTTCAGGTCAGGATATATAGTCAAGGCATAAATATCCTTAATTTCTTGACCTGTTTTAAAATTTATGTTTACTAAACTTTGTTGTATTAGTTGGAAGGAAAACTAAAGATTGTGAGAACAGTTAGGAAATTATTTCAGTAGTCCAAATTCAGAAAGATTTAGTTCTATAAGGCAGGAAATAAAGAGTATGGAAAGAAATGAGGAAAGAGAAAGACAAGCCAAAGATATCTCAAAGTTTTTCTATTTGAAGGAATGAGAACCAAAAGTTAGCTTTGAAAGAAAAAATGTACTTTATTGAAAGAATAGATTTTGAGTGTTGACAAGATATTGGAAAGGAAATTACCTGCAAGGGACAAGATATGACACTGAAGTTCTGGAGAGCCAGTGAAGGAGAGCCAGTGAAGTGAGAATTTTCAGCTGAGAAAGGAAGATTCAATTCTTACTCCTGTCCTTGCTGTAACTATCTGCATAGCTCTCCTTACCTTGATCTTTCTGACCCCACTGGGCACATGCATCAAAAGAAACATTTATTGTTAAGCCCATAAATGGTAGATTATGTTCCCTAGCTGCCTTTCATCCTTTTGCACTTGGTAGTTCTAATGACAAATGTAATTACTCTGTAGTACTATTGCTGTTGATGGCCACATGTGCTCCTCTGTAGATGGGCATCAAACAGACTCTTCAATAACTTTGCTACAGCACAAACCTCAGTATGCTTAAGTGGGGTTTTCCTTTGCTTCTGCTTCTTTGTCTTTTTATTTATTTATTTATCTTACTTTTATTTTATTTTTTGAAGTTTAGCAGTAAAAAGAAAATTGGCAGGGCTGGAAGGAAATTGGAGCCAAATCCACAGGAGCCTCTTAAATGAAATATCAAGCACTAGCTCCTCAGTATAAATGATTTCTACACAGCCATTCATTGTGAGCCCCTACTGGGATAAACCAACGTGTCCAATGAATCGGACATGCTTAGCCCTATGTCTGAGATCAGTCATTGGAGAAAGGTCTTAAAAGCAAATACAGTTAAGCATGAGTAGATTTTCACTTTTCCATTGTTTGTGTTTGACTGCCATGAAAGATTTAAATCACATGTATTCTAAATTCATGAAGGACAAATGAGGTATGTAGTAGAAAATCGTCAAACTGAATCTATTTGCAAAAACTGAGTGGCTTTAATATACCAATGAGTATCATTTTAAATACTAAGTGTATATAAATCTTTATCAGATTAAGAGTATAAAGATTATATTCATGATACTTGGGGGAATATTTTAGACTCTGCTGCTTGTAGTGATTCTCAGATTTTGATATAACAGTTAAAAGAATATCCACTGTTGCATCAGTAACTCTTACAGTCACACATAGGAATATATAAAATATGAATTTCTACTACTCACCTGGGAGTCCAGTTAGCTTTTTGTACTACATGGTATGTATTAGCCAGGGTTCTCCAGAGAAGCAGAACCAATAGGACATACAGATACATAAGAGGCGATTTATTATGGAAATTGGTTCAAGCCTTTACAGAGGTTGTGATACACAAGATCTGCAGTCTGCAAGCTGATGAACCAGGAAAGTCAATTGTATAATTTAGTCCAAGTCCCAAGACCTGAGAACTAGTGGGCTGCTGGTATAAGTTGAAGAATCTGAAGGCCTAAGAACCTGAGCTCCAATGTCCAAGGAAAAAGATGAATGTCAGAGATCAAGAAGAAAGAGAAAATTTTCCCTTCCTTTACCTTTTTGTTTTATTAGGACCCTCAATGTTTTGGATGATGTAGGTCATACTGGTGTGGGTGGATCTTCCTTACTCAGTCTTCTGATTCAAATGCTAATCTCTTCTGAAAATACTCTGTCTTAGTTCATTCAGGCTGCTATAAAAAATTACCACAGACTTGGTAGTTTATAAACAACAGACATTTATTTCTCACAGTTTTGAAGGCTAGGGATTTTAGGATCCTGGCACGGGCAGACTTAATGTTTGGTTAGTGAATGCCTTCTTGTTCATAGATGGCTCTCTTTTTACTGTGTCCTCACAGATGGAAGAGACTAACAGCTCTGTTGGGGCTCTTTGATAAAAGTGCTAATGCCATGTGTATTTGGACTGTACCCTCATGACTTAGTTACCTATCAAAGGCTCCTGCTTCTAATATCATCATCTTGGGGTTAGCATTTCAACATATGGATTTTGGAGAAACATAGCATTCAGATCATGGTATAATAGTAGTCTACATACTTGTTAGAGGAGGAAATTGTCAGAAAATATAAATTTTTTATAATAATTTGTATAATGAACAAAGCTACTACCATTGTGACCTTTTTGCTGTGTTCTATACATTAGGAAATTATACCTACACACACATATACATTTAAACACAAATATATACATGTATACACACAAACATTCTACCCATGCACACTAGTCTATTAAAGTGGTATTATCAGATTAACTTTTGAATAGATTAGACAGGTCTCTTTGAGGTTAAATAGCAATAACTCCTCTTTATTATATAAATGAGGATGTTTATTTAATCCAATTAGAAATGTCATGGATAATTTCTCAAAAAAGGCACAGATAATCGGAAGGATTATTGTATGTCTTTTTGTGTTAGTAATATTTCTCTATGAGTAACTCTCACATACAATTTAGTTTAGTAGGATATTAGTAAATATTAATTATAAAGAGAAAACTAGACAGGGGAAGGAAAGAAAGATAATGATAATAGATAACTTGAATAAGCATTACTTTAGTTGAAGTTTCTTAAGAATTTGAACATCTAATCATTTCAGAAACTCTTTTTTCTTGTGCTAGGTTTTAAGTATTTTTGTAAGAGTAAGTCTCTTTTTTTTCTCCTAAGTTTCACACCTTCTACTCACAACATAATTCATGCCTTGCTAGTTTTTGTTTCAGCTACCTCTACTGAAATTGCTGTCATCGTGGTCAACAATGACTTAAATGCTAAAAGTAGGTGAATATGTTTCAAACCTTAAAGCTATTTCTCCATAGCATTTCATATTTCCTTATGTTCAAAACACTTTATGTCTGATTTTCTATGTAATCCTCTCCAAGTTCTACTCTTGCCTTTCCACTATCTTTTGCTTGGTCAACTCATTATTTGTACTAGATTTTTTTTAATCAAATAAATAGTCTCCAAAACTTTGCCCATAGTCCTATTTTCTTATACTTCCTATATGTATTTTCATACATTTTCTTATTTCAATCAGTTCTCTTAAGGTCATTTCCTCACAGGTAGGTGTATTGACAAGTATGTTAGTCAGGGTCCAAACAAAATAGACACACAGCACATTACAATTCAAGCAGGATTTATTTACTAGGTGGCAATAATACAGATGAGGAAGGGATGTAGTAGAACCACAAAGGATAGTACATAAACCCCAGAGAAGAAGCTTACAAGCTATTACGACTCCCGGACACAAAGGGACAAGGGAAAAGGGAGGATATGGAAGAGCAGTGGCTTCTACCTAGGGATGCAGCTAGCTTGATGTGACCTCAGAGAAAGGGATCCACAGGAGTAAATATTATCCTAACCTCAGTCTCCTCATTCTGTTCCATCACCAGCTTGGACTCCCCATTGGGTCAAATAAGCCAAAAGCCAGAGCATAGGAGTCCTGCTGATGAAGTCAGATAGGTTAGTTTCCTGGACATAGACCTTGGTGAAACAAGCTAGAGAGTGACACTAGGCAAGCAAACTGAAATATCTGGTATAGTGATAGAGACTGAGCACAGTATGTGCCCTTTTGTTATATTGCTTTTTAACTACACAGACAGACACCAAACACACTGTTTTCCAAACAAACATACTCTGTGAAATGTCATAAATAACGGGAGAATATTTTGAAAACATGGGCATAGTGATGCAAAAAGAAAGTGATACAGAAAAGGCCAAATAGTCATTCAATCAGGGACTCCTGGGATAGAACCATGGTCAGTCACCAATTTCTAAATTCTCGCTTCCTTGTCCCAGATTCCCTAGAAAACAGAATGTGAACTATAAGTTTATGGTGAGTACCATCCCCAGAATTAGGGATAGGGAAGTGAAGCAGAAAAGGATGAGGGTTAATAAAAAGGCGTGTATTACTGAAGATACAGTCTCAGGTGATTGCTCAACCATGTGAGACATCTTAAGAGAGGTTTATACACAACATCACATCAGAACAGTCTTTGTGGGAGAAAGGAGATGAATTTATCCCTGTCTGCCTCTGACTCCTGGGTGAAGTCCATCCCCTTGCAATAACTCCCTTGCCCTTACAGGTTGCCTCGGTGGTCCCTCCAGTCATGCTTGAAGGAAGCCAGAGCCCAGGGGTCCAGGACTCAAATGCAGTTGGTCCCATTAGGATACATGGTGTCATGTGAGGGACCATTCCATGAAGACACAATGCTTCTTTAATGACCTGAAAGTCAAACAAACACCAGCAATTGTAGGGTGCTCAGAAATCCTAAGGGAATACTTAAGACTGGGCAATTATTTGTGGTGATGGTTGTGGCACAGCAGCAAGGTGAGACCCTAACCATGGTCATGTGAATAGTGTGAGCCTTTCTCAGCGGTTCTCACAAGAAAGCTGATGTATAAATGTGATGCTTATTTATTACTTACAACAAAAAAAAATGTGACTTTCAAACACTTAACATTTAAATCAGAGCTTATCATCCACTTTACCAAAAACCTATGAATACCTACAACGGTGTTTCTCAAGAATTTCCACTACATGCAATTAAAGGTTGAAAAGAATAAAACAAACACAGATACCTGCCTTCCTCTAGTAGCAGAGTGCAAAGAAAATTTCATTAAAATGTTATGTTTTACTCTAAGCTATGAAAATATGCTATTTAAATGATACATTAATAAACTTTGAGGACTATTGATGTTCCCCATAACTATCTCATATTTATCTTATGGATTCTAATACTTAATGTGCATAGTTAAAAGCATTGACATGTAAAATAAAGTCCAGGCTTCTCAACATGATAAGTAATGCACTTTCTGATTAAAGCCCTACACATCTATTTAGCTATTTCACAAACACTGAATATCAACGCTGTTCAAGGCACTTGAATGGGCTCATGGAATACATTAAAGAGAGAAGAAATAGATAAAATCCCTGAACATAGAGCTTAGATTCTAGGGGAAATATACAAATAAATAGCTACTGCAGTATAGGGTGAAAAGACTTCTCCTAGAAGTACCAGGACTGAACGTATAGGGTGAGTGTCTGAGTTAGACTTGAGGGTCAGGAAAAGCTTCTTAGAAGAACTCTCTTCTAAGATAAGAATTAAAGTACAAATAAGAGTCAATCAAGAAAAGGAGAACAAATTATTTGAAAGCTGAGAGATTAGAGATGAGATTCCTCAGGAGGCAGAACCAGTTTGCCATGGTAATCAGATTAAATTTGATACTAAAAGCAACAGGGATCCTCTTTATGTTCTAAGGAGGAGAGTAATGTGATCAGCGTCACATTTTAACGTGATCACCCTCACTGCATTTTGACAAGGAAATAGACAGGAGGTTAAATGGAAAAATACAATAAATTTTTTTTTAAAATAGAAATAGACAGGATCAAGATCAGAAGCAGGGAAACCAGTTGGACTGGTTTTACAATCACCTAGGCAAGAAGTGGTGCTGGTGAAAAGCAGACTACGTGGACAGGTATATACCAAGCAATTAAAAAGATCCTGATGATAGAGTGGATGTTTGGCCCCAAGAAAAAGGAGTAAAAAAGATTAGGCTCAGATTTCTAACTTGAATTTTGGCCAATTGGGAAAGTTGTCAGAACAGAGGATGAAGTTTGGGGGACGGGAAGGTGAGAGGCCTGTGCCTGTGGGACCTTCAGAGGGAGTCACAGGGTTGCATGTATGGTTCTGGCCAGCTCTAAAGAGAAATTGGGGCTTTTCAGCAAAATAGGCAAAATGTTTATATAAGAAATAATGTTCAAAATTTGGGATTTAAGAATATTCAAGCTATAACCCCATCACAATTTTATATTGGCTTCCAAATCCATTTTCTAAAATGTATAACATTTCCCACTCTACCAATCATGGAAATATTTTATACCTTTTAACATGCTGTTTCTTCAGCCTAGGATAACCTTTGCCATCTGGGAATCTGTTTTCTATTCTTCGGGATTTAGGTTAATTGATATTTCTGTGAAGCCTTCTTAAATTCTTGATACAGACTTAATCTGTGTGTTGTCATAGCACTTTTCCATTCTAAATCTTTTATTAATATGTTTTTATTGATTTTAGAGAGAGAGAAGGAGAAACATGTACTTATTGTTCCACTTATCTATGCACTTATTGGTTGATTTTTGTATGTGCCCAAAGCAGGGATTGAACCCACAACCTTGGCATATCAGGATGATGCTCTAACCAACTGAGCTACCTGGCTAGGACTTGCATTCTGAATCTCAACCTAACTTAGTTTACTTGTCTATCAGTTTTACTCACCTCACCAAAAGTTCCTAATGTTGTCTTTCCAGATGATCTTTGCATACTCACTATCTAGCTCATAGTAATGAATATTAATGGAACAGACTAATACACTACTAGTTCTGCCAAACATACTCATACTAGCAGTTTTATAAGTAGAATAATAAATGGAGTTTTACTACCTATATGCTTGCATTCTTGAGTAGAAGAGAAGTAACAACTTGAGAAATTAGTTCTTTATAATTTCTCTTGCATTGTGCCTCAATATTGATGCCACATTATTCTCCTTAGAAGTGAATCCCTCTTGGCATTCCTGAAAATACTTTAACACACTCAGTAAAATAAGATCACCTGCATGGATTCAGACAAAACCTATTTCATTACTGGTTACTGCCAACTGCTACACAATAATTCTCTGAGGTCCAGTTATCCTTACCACGAATAATCCTGCTTGTTCTATGGAATATGATGTTAAAATGCATAAAGAATATGATGTTAAGCCACTGATACAGTTATTAAGCATATCTACCTTTCTTGAGATAAGCTGAAAAATTATTAAGATTATTTTAGGGCATCATGTTTGAATGCACAGGAGGAAGTGATGGTGCATAAACTGTTTCTACTGTCTTGAGAATATTGCAGGTTAAAGCCAAGCAATTGGCCAGCTTCTCACAGACAAGCCATTAATAAATGTTCATATCAGACAAGACTAAATCTGTTTCTTCAGTAATATAATATTGAGTATTTAAGAAAAAGATGAGATAGAAAATGTGCTTTAATATCTGTGCCTATCCTTTGCCTCAGCATCTTTTGATCTACTTATTTTCTTAAGTCTAGTGTTTTTCTTTTAAAATTAATCTACAAAAATTGCATTCTTGTTTGTTCCAAGGTTTGTATAAAGGAAAAATAGTATGCCAAACATTTCTTAAATTAAGGAAAGATTTAGCTCCTTTTGGATGTTTTCTTAGAACTTAAATGGAAGTAGATTTGGGCGTGGAGTGTGTAAGCTTTTTTTTGTAATATAATAGAATTTTAAGTAATGGTTTTACATTGGGATTTGAATTCAGTTTTTTTGTGTGCATACTTTTCTAAGATTTACAAAACTAATTTCTAAGATTCTTCACAGTAGTCACAAACCAATGACTGCCCTTTAATGTAAGCTACCATGTTGTGAAAGTAAAACTACGGAGTCCAATATTTTTTGACCTTCTGAAATTTAAAATGAGCATCTTTTCCATCATTGCTTTAGCTATTTGTGACTCTCTTGCATTAGGCCTAATATGTTAAAATAAACGTCTTAAATCATTTCCCTGATGCAATAGACATTTGTACTAATTGTGCCATTTTCTCTTAAGAGAAATAATTATAGCCCCCTGGCCACATTACCTGAAGTCCTTTTAGCTGCCCTTGGGTGAATGATGATATAGCAGGGTGTGATTTCATGACCTGACTGAACAAGAATGTAATGAAATGGATCAATGTTTATATGTAAAAGATATAGTTTTACTGATTTCTCATGCAATGTGGTAATATAAGTTCATGTGTTCAAGCTTCCCCTCTCCCAAATTGCCAAAGAAATATTTTTACATCAGAAAAATAAATAGGTTCTGAAAAAGGGGGTTAGGTACTACTAGGAATTTTGAAGCTATCATCCAGATAGACCAAGGTTGAGAGAATTTTGCCCAACGTGAATGACATTTTTATCTTTCTTGTCACTACATAGTATTATTCATTCAGTTACCCAAACCCAAAATTGGAGATTCACCTATGTTTTTCTCTGTCTTTCTCCCTGAGCTAGATATTTTCTTCTTCACTTCCAGATCTACCCTGCTTGGTATCTTGGGAGGCTGACTTCTATGAGCTGCTATTGCTCCGTTCCCTCTTGCCCTCTGACTCCCAGCATTGTTTGGCCAATGGAATGGCAGGGCATTGAAAGTTAGAAAGACAAAGAGTTCAAGTTTATGTTTTCCTCCATTCTTTCTCAGCTGAAATTACATTTGTGGTGGTTACATTCCTCTCTCCAAGACTGCAGGTGGTCTTTCTTCTGCACCTGCATCCTTGCCTGCAGTGCAGGAAGTATTTCATTTGCTTTCTCATCCAGGTCCAATGGGAGTAACAGATTCTGTTCCTTCTCTTGTTGATTCTCTTAAACTTTTTCCAACTTGAAGTAGTCTCTTCATTAAACTCACTTCAGTTACCTTTTCTGAATGTGCATCTGTTTCCTGACAGCACCTGGCTGATATACACATTATATATGAAATAGATTATAAAGTCCTTTAGGAAACTAAATATTGCACAACTACCTGTTAAAATATAATTTTTAAAGTAGAGACCCAGATGTTGGAGGATGAACTGTGGTTCAACAAAAGACCACAATGGAATTATGCACTTTTACAACGGAATTGAAATAGAAAAGTGTATTACTCACAGGCCCCAGAAGTACGAGGTAAGCCACACGTGGCCATGCGAGGAGGTCAAGACAGGCGCAGGCTGAGAGTGAGGCATGGTCTGGGGCACGTGCTTTTATTGGTGTGTGTTCAGGGAGTGCTTTGGAGTCCCTGGGCTAAAGCCAGATTGGTTCGTTGAGGCCTAAAAGAGTGGGGTGTTGATAAAATTCATGGAGATTCTTTTCTAAGGAGTGTGCAAGAGAAAAGCGCTGAGAGGTAGGGGAGACTGCTTACCACAAAGGCAGTGGGGGAGTCATATCAGGAACTTAAAACATTTACACGTGACTCTGTGGACTGGTATCTAGAGCAGGCACTCAGGGTGGGGTGGCTAGCATCAATCAGCTCAGGGACCCTGCAGGCCACTTGACTCCACAAAATGAATACTGCGCTAGTAGTGGTATGGAGTAGTTTAGTTAAACTCGCAACACCAAATTCCTTCCAAATCTCTTCACTTCTCTACATTCTCAATATTTTCTTACTCTTCAAGTCCCAATCTGCTTCTTTTTATTTCTATGATACTTCAGTTACTTCCAACTACTTCTCCTTTTACAAACCATTCGCCACCCTGAAACAAGAATGGTATTTAAAAACAGACATGAGGTATTAATTTCCTGCTTAAGTCTTCATGACTTCACATCACTTTAAAAAGTGTCCAAAAAGTCTCCCATTAGCCAGTCCTTGCGCATATCCCAAGACTCATCTGCTGGCACACACATACATACACAGTGGCCTCCTCTCTGCCAAAACACTTGGCAGTTCCCCATGCGTGCAGATTGTCTTTGAACTTGCAACATCCTCTGACAACCTCCTGAGTGCCCTCCTGGATACCACAGACTTTTCTGCCCTCTCTTCTTCTATATGTATGTCCTATTTTGCCCCCTGCCAGGAGTATAAAAATGTTGATAAGTTTCAGTCAAGGTTCAAATCCAATTCCACCAATATATTTGCCTTGTGACCTGGAGTAAGTTTATGAAGTATGTATCTCTGTTTCTTGTCTGTAAATCTAGGAAAATAAAAATAGTCATGTTCTTATATTCTTGTGAAAATTAAATGGATTTTAGCACATTTGAAACATTTAGAGCAGTGTTAAGTTTATAATTAGTACTTGATGTATTTTGCAGTTTTACAATTGCCCTTTTTCCCCCTAAACTTCCCAAGACTGAAAGCTTATTAAAAGGAAGGCCTAGGTTCCACTGATTGCCACATATTCTAGATTAGTGAGTTTCTGGTGCATAGAGAGAACTCCATAAATCCTATTAGATTGAATGAAGAAAGAAAAAAAAGAAAGGAAGGAGGGAAGGAAGGAAGGAAGGAAGGAAGGAAGGAAGGAAGGAAGGAAGGAAGGAAGGAAGGGAGGGAGGGAGGGAGGGAGGGAGGGAGGGAGGGAGAAGGGAGGGAGGGAGGGAAGGGAAGTAAAGAGAAAAAGAGAGAGAGGGAGGGAGGGAGGGAGGAAGGAAGAAGGATTCTACATTGACATGCCTTCTCTTTTGACACATCTTTATTTTTCAAATTTAGGCTGGAAATGTATAGATCTAGATTTCATAAAGAAGTTTTTTCATGAAATAAGTACCCTGGGGTTCCTATGAAGCCGAGAGTTTTTCTCTCCTTGTAAGACTAGGAGACAGATTTGCATTTGCTTTTGTCATCACACATATTCTTATGGAAGAGGTTAAGTAGGTGACTTTAATCATGACACCTTGATGGTTGATTAGTTTTTCTCTAATTGTATGTACTTTCCAGTTAATAAGTAATCATACATTTTTAATACTGCCTGATATTTTATAATATTATTTTTCCTGTAAGTTTTATATTAATTTAGAAGCTTTCTAGAGTACTATCTCTCTATAATGGAGGGAATAAATTGAATTTAACTAATAAATAAATGTTCTCATTTGACATCAATCACTTACTAAAAATGTTCATATTTATAAATTATCTTACTCTCCATAGTGGAAAGGTATTCAAACTTCAGTGACTTCTAAATTTAAATGTAGCCATTAAATAAAAATATGCTCTTAGTCAAACATACTGTTTTTATAAATATGTCATATTAAATTTAATTTGCTCTAAAATAAGTCTATGCAATAGTAGTATTGAGATGTGAAATTGTAGCTTTCTGTAAGGAGTTGTGGTATAGAATTCAGTTTCCATAATGATCCATTACATTTTATATTTAACAATGATTTTCTTCTCTTTATGCTGTATCTCAGAATTTATCTATGGATTTGAAAATTTACAAAATAAAAAAATACAACTTTAGCAATGACTGTTGTCAGAACTCTATGAAGTACTGGTTATTTAAGTAAGTAAATAAATGAAGTTGCTTTAAGGTTTTAAGTCTTAAAAAGTGAGATAATCATAAAAACACAAACAAATAAGTGTTCTGTATACAGATATACAAAATGATATTAGCATATTCTAAAGACTGAAAACTGTAAACACATCTCTAGGTCTACTCCCAGCTAGGATTATGGAAAATGCAAAAACATAAATATGCATATATACATACACACACACATACACAACTTTTATCTTGTAAAAGCTGTGTTAAAAAATGACAAAACACTTGAGGGGGATAAAAAAGCACCATGAGAGAGAGGTCCACAAATAGGAGAGGATGACTTTGATCTGCAAAGACCAGATCTTGTTATTGCCACATAAAAATAAGAAATTTATGCTTATAATTTTAAGAAATAAAAGAGGGAAATTTAAATATTTTCTCCTGTAAGAAAAAAGACATCTTGAAAACTTATTAGAGTATTTTAAAATATAAGCAAATATATAACTTAAAAAAGTAAAAATATAACATTCATAATTTTTTAAATCAACAAGTTAAACAGCAATTAGACTTATAAGGAGAATTAATCAACAGAGTAATATAACCGAAGAAATTATTATGAATCAAGAGACAGACGTAACGCAAAAGAAACTAAGAATATGGAGAATAAAATGAGAACTTTTTTCAGGTAATATATGTTTTAACACAAGAATACAGAGTGAATGTGGGAGAGTTGTCATTTTTTAAAACATTTTTTTAATCTTCACCTGAGGATATGTTTACTGATTTTAGAGAGAGAGAGAGAAACATCAACATGAAAGAGATACATTGATCCATTGTTTCCTGTATGCACCCCAACCAGGGGTCAAAACTGCAACCTAGGTGTTTGCTCTGACCAGGGATGGGACCCACAATCTTTTGGTGTATGGGACAATGCTCCAATGAACTGAACTACCTGACCAGGACTGTAATTTTTCTGGAATAGATGAGAAACATAAATCCTTTAAATAGCAAAGCTACCAGAATAAAACCCCCAAAACCTAAGCTAGATGAATAAAAATGATTCTACACTTTTAACACATTACAGTGAAAAACTGCTAGCCAACAAAGACAAAGGAAGCATCTTAAAATTATCCAGAGAAGAAAAACAAGATTCCACAAAAGATGGATAATTGGACTTAAATTAATTTCAACAGGAAAAATATGAATGAAACATTACAAAATGCTCAGAAAGACCAAGAAATTTTATTTGAAAAGATATAAAATAGATCCCTATCCATTCAGATAAAATTGTTTTCTGTAAATTAATATATAAAAGCAAACAACCCCAAAAGTGAGGAATGTATATATTCTAATCATTTAAAAAATAAAATAAAGATTAAATCAAGAAATAAATTAATTAGATAAAATGTAAATGACAAATCATATAATAAAAGCTGAAATAGAAGTTGAAACAGCAATGAGATTATCAGTTCTCATAAATCTCATTCATGAGATATCCCTTCAGAGTGTGGGAGGTGGGGATGGGAGGGGCAAAAGAAAGTGGTGGTGGTAAAATGGAGACAAATGTACTTGAACAATAAAAAAAATTTTTAAAAAAGAAAAAAATGTTTCTGTGTTGCTAAACTATTGAGATCTCAAGTTGTATCTACTACAGGGACTAACATTATCATCACTATTATAATTTTACTTTTTAAAAATCTGATAAATAAGGAATATTAAATTATATGCCCATATAATCTGGATATGTGCTTGTACAAAACGGAACAGAGTAATTGCCCATTGGAAATGGAGTGGCATTGGGTTTGGAGGAAGACATGAATGAGTACTCTCACTGTGTACTTCAACATTAGAGTTATTTGGTATTATTTCTTTAGTTAGATCTATATATAATGTTGATGCTATTAATTATGTCTAAGTGAAGTCCAAAAGAAATTTGGATATGATAATTTTGAAACTGTGTCATAAAGGAACGGATATTTTAAGGTAAAAATGCACTTCAGGGGAATCCTAGCATATGAAAGGCATGAAGCATGTAATATTTAAAAAGTTACAAAAGGTTTGGTTAGAACATATATTGGATATATATTGAGGCACTGGAGGCAGATAAAACTAAAATATAAGATGAAACAAAATCATAGAAGAATGTATATTTTTAATTGGAATAATTTTTGGTGTAATATTGGGAGTAAGAAGAACAAGAGCTGGATGAAGGATGGATAAGGTAAAAACAAGAACTGAAGTCAGAGATACTAACAAGGAAGTATGAACATAGAACTGACAGGAGGTAGGGAAGCCATTTTATTAGTTTAAGAAAAACGGAAAACTAGAATACAAGACACGGAAGGTAAGAAAAGGAAAGAAATCCAGGGTTTCTGGTAGTTCCAGATTTGGCGTAGAGAGAGAAAGCATTAATCTAATTTCCATCTTGGCTCAGGAAGCAAGATAGGGAGATCTTGCATGTTCTCTGTGATTAAAAACAGCTGTCTGTCTGGCTAGCATGAGAAGAGAGAATCAGAATCTCCCGGGGCGGGGGAGCACAGCTTTTCAAAAATATCTTTCTTCATACTGAGAAACAGTGGTTTGGAATGCTCTGGGGTACATGTCCTACCTAACACACAGTGATGCTGTGAACATCAATTATTTGAGAATTATTATTCCTTGTGGTTTAAGGAATCCTACCTATTAATATAAAATAGCTAAAGAATAGAAGATTGTGAGAATGGAAATGTATTACTTCAGTGAGAAAAACTTGGAAAATGTGAAGACAAGATCTATTAAAAATCACGCTATTATGTTAATAATGAATTATTGTGTTGGCCAAAAATTTTGCTAGTTTTTTTTCCTTAAGATGGCTCTACGACTGCTTATTTGTCTTTAACTTCATTCAAAACAATTTTGTTAGAATGTATTTTGACAGCTGTCATATCAATGTGCATTAAAAAAAGACTTATCCAACATAAATTTTAGAACTAGTAGACAATGATGTGGTGAAATAGGAACTCTCATATTTTGCTGGTAGAAATGTAAAATGGTACAACCTCTTTGGAAAATAGTTTGGCTGTTGTTTAAATGTTCAACATAGAGTGTATGATCTAGCAATTCTTTTTCAGGTATATACCCAAAAGAAATAAAAACATAACATCCACACAAAAACTTGAACATGAATGTTTGTAGTAGCATTGTTTATTATAGCCAAATGTAAAAACAGCTCAAAATGACCATGAACTGATGAATAGATATATAAAATGCAGTATATGCATATCAATAATAAAGGGAAACAAAGCCCTTTTGCATGCAAAAACATGGATGAACCTTGAAAATGTTATGCTAAGTCACGAAAGACCACATATTATCCGACTTTTTTCCTATGAAATGTCCTAAATTGACAAATCTATAGAGATAGAAAGTAGGCTGAGGGTGGGAGGTGTGGCGCGACTGCTACTGAACACCGGTTTCCTTTCGGGATGACAAATATAAAATTAGATTGTGGTGATTGTTGTACTCTCCGAATCTACTAAAAGTTATTGAATCTTGCACTTTAAATAGGTGCACTTTATGTCTGTAAATTATACCTCAATATAGCTATTAAAATGAATTTATGATCCAGATAATAGGGGAAAAAACTGAAACAGCTTAAATATATTAATTCCAAACTGGTAGAATCAATGATGTATATCGCACCATATAACATTCTGCAGCTTTTAAAAGGAAAATGAAGACTGCACTTACTTTAGGGCAGCATGCTGAGAATTATTTTTAGGTGGAAAAAAAATAGTAGAATAGCATATTCTAGTTGGTGAAAATATGAAGTGGAATAGAGTATGTGTCTTTATACTATTATTCTCACTTTTATTTAAAAAGGGTATTTATGTATAATATTTTATATCGAGTATATGTCTTTTGTTGCCTAGGTTATAACACATTTATTTATGTACTTTTATATACCAAATTAACAATGATTTCGGAAACTTTGCTTCCCCTTCACTATCCATAGCCACAAATTCAAATTCCTCTTATTCTGTTTGTTTCTTCCTAATACTTTGTCATAATTCTAAAGGTTACCCTCCGCTGTGAAGCAGGGCTTCCAGCATTCACACTTGTAAGTGAGCGATTCCTCCTTCTAAGACATTAAAGCCAGACAGAGGTCTGCTGACAATAGCAAAATGCCTCCGGCTGAAGCCATGCGAACTGCTTGCTGCCTGCCACCCAGGGATTTTATAGAATCCTCTAAAGAGCGTGAGTGGCAGGAATGAGACCATGAGTGGAGTGTCCACCTTTCTTGTTCCCCCTAGAGCTCCCCCACGGTGATTAAAAAACGCTGTTGTTTTAAAATATCTATCTCTGAGGATCAGGCTCGATTTTGAATAAATTAGCATATTTTATTCAATATTAATTCACTCAGAAAGAGTTCTTGAGAGCCTATAACTTGTTATAACAGTGACTAGTTCATCACTGTATTCTTATCCAAAGTTATCCAAGAGGCAATCAAGCAGATTGTTCACACATTATTTTGGATTGATAGTAATTCAAGTATTTAAATTAGAAAGGCAAAGAAGTTCAATTTTTGTAATATTGTTTATTAAAAAACAATTTTGAAAACCCTAAATCTTGCTTTGTTTCTAAACACTCATACTTCATGATCTTAGAATTGAAAGGATTTACAGCTTTAATATGCCTTTTACATTGCCAATTATGGCACTGTGACCATCACCTAGTTCTACTTAATTAACATCCACATTCACTTGATATTTTTAATGTTTTATGTAAAAATAAGTTAAAATTTTAACAACCATATATTTTTGTTTTTAAAATATGTAATAAATTGAATACATTTTATTTAATTCTAAATTCTAAAGTTGGTAAACTTATGGCATAATTTATAATTATGAAAATAAAAACACAGAGATCAAAGACTTAAATAATAATATCAGATATAAAATGTGATCCTAATAACATAGAATGTTTTCAGAATTTAATTAATTATCTCAATGTTTTAATTGATGGCTCAGTTGATAGTAATTATTTTTGTGTAATCTGTTAGCAACTAAAATGTGCAACACATTAACTTCTTTCAGGTGAGACATAAGCCCCCTGAGCAGCTAAGTAGTGACATTTACTTCAGTCAAATTAATTCCTGAGAAAAAGATGATTGACAGCATTTATGAAGTCCGTTGCAAGAGTTAGATGAAATGGTGAAATCATTCAGAAACACTAAAACTGAAAATTAAATTAGAATGTGGAATGCTGTAATAAATCCCATGTAATTCAAATTAGCATTGCCATTTAACTTGACAGAAGTTACCTTAAATGACAAACTTAATGTATACTAACGGGGAGAACTATGCTAATCTAATAGAATGAAATCAGAGATAGTTGATTATTAGATTACATCAAAAGTTTTAGAATTTATACTATTTACAAAACTAAAGAGCTATATAGTAGAGTTATAAAATTGACCCCAAAGAGAACCAATTATTTTTACTTGTTTTTTTTTCTGTTAGTACTATGGTACATTGCATGTTTACAAAAATGGTTCAAATTTATTTATAAAATATTTCTTGGAGAGCCTTCTTGAAGTGAAGCACGCTTACTGATAAGATGAAGGAAAGAGCAGAGGTGATCCATCCATCCTTCATGGAAATTGCAGCCCACAGGACAGAGAAGTGAGTCAGGCTTAAACAATTATAAAAGTAAAAATACGGTTATTACCTCTAATAAACTCCATGAAGAAAAAGTTCAGGTTGTAAAAGGATTATAAGCAGAAAGAACTGACTAGCACATTAACACTATTTTTAGTAAATGTGTTTTATAAAATCTATTTTACTTTCTTCAGTTTTTTTTTAATTCCAATGAGTTAACATACACATCCATAGTAAACACAAAAATAACTTGCTAAAGTTAGTCAGAAAATGTCTTTGAACTGACATTTTTTCCAAGGTTTTATCTTGTTGACACTGCTTTGTTTTGGGGGACAAAATTATGCTCACACACTGACTTTGTTTTTCCCAGCATTTTATTTAATGCAAGTTCACTGCAGGAATTTTAATAATTTCACAAATCAATAGCATACAGGATAATGTCTCTTAAGCAACCAAAAGAAATAACATACAAGCAAACCTCATTTTCTTTGCTTTATTGTACTCCATGGATGTTGATTTTTTTTTACAAATTAAAGGCAAGACCCTCCAGCAGCCAAAATATTATGACTGACTTTATCACGATACTTGGTTTATTGTGGTGGTCTGTAACTGAACCCACATCTGTGAGCTATGCCTGTACTCCAAAGCTATGATAGACTAACTATACTAGTGTTACAGGCAAGGAGTGATAAAAAGAATAGAATCCATATTTAGTTGAAGTATATCTTTATACAAGTTGGTACTCAAGAGACATGGCCTGGCCAACCAAGAGCTGATGTCCATGTGCCCGTGCAAAAGTAAAAGTCCCTTATTGTTAGAGCACTTCGCTGGGGAATGAGAGCAATAGTGTTGACAGGCAAGATGTTCTTTGCAGGGCCACTACATGGTTTTTACCACTTCCAGTAAAACAGGCACCTTTTCCACAGTGGGAGCTAAAGCCTGACAGGTCTTGATAGAGGTATTCAGATCAGCAAAGGGTAGCCCTGCCCAGTACGAACACTGGAGTAGTTTCACAGACTCTAGGTACTTGTCTAAATGTGCTCTTGCTAAAGTTGCTTCTCCACATATTTTATTCAATAAGCCCCCACTAATGCCACTCAGCAGCTGAGCTACTGAGTAGTTACCAGGAACAACACATGAGATGATAACATCCTGACACGGCTCACTTCACCCTTCTATCAAAACAGCTCTGCCCTTAAAAACAGCTTCATTCTTAGGTCAAAACAACTTCACTCTGAAAAACAACTTCACTTTTTTGTCCAAAAAGTAGATTTGAAATCATATCAAATTGATACATTACAGACAACGTAGAAGATAAAAATACACTCAGTTAAATTTTGATTACTTATATTGCAGGAAGATTTTTCACATTAACAAGGTAATTCTCTTAATGATTATATTAAATCAAAACTACAAAAGCACTGCTTCCCAAACATAATGTAACACTCAACAGTACACTGAAGACATTAATGTAACAAATATTTCTAAAGTGTTTGCTATGAATATAGAATTCTGCCAAAAAATGAGGCATCTGTGTGTGGGGAAGGGAGGTGGAGAAACAACTGCAGAGTACAACCAAGCATGAGTGTCTGTGCATAAATAAAATGATGACCGTACTACAAGCAGTTGGGAAATACTTGATCAGTGTTACAATGACAACTTACAGAATTTTAGAGATGACAGAAACATCAATTTCATCTTGGTGGGCCAGAAGCAACCAAGAAGGTTGTGTGAAGGAAATAATACAGATCTTGACTTGGCAGTTTAGGTGAAGAGAAGAACAATGATCCATAGAAAGTGGCATGAGCAAATTTACACAATTTGACAAGCTCAGGTCCTTTTAATAGTAATCTCATTTGGCTTAAGAAAATTTAAGATACTTTTGAGAAATCATGATAAAATAGTCTGGAAAGTAACAGTGAGGAATTAGATTATCAAAAGGCTTTGAATGTAAAACTAATGAATTTTAATTTAATTAGAAGGAAATTGTTTTGGGGGGTTTTTTTTTTTTTTTTTGGTCACTTTATTAGAGAAGAAAAATTAGACTGGGAGTATAATTTGTGAAAAAAATATTAAGAAATCATTTTTTGGCATTTCCAAAATACTTTTTGGATACCACCTACAAATGAATGCAAGTCACCTTGAGGAATACATATTTCTAGCAATCAACCTAGAAATAATTTAAGTACAGGCAGTTTTTATCATGGAAATGTAGCATGGCCTGACTTCTTGAACTGATGCTCATGAAGTTTAAAATAGACAAAGCAGAACTATGTTTAGCCAAAATTTTAATTCCTTTACAAGAAACTGACCCTTAGGCTTATGGAGGCTAATATATCCAGGTTTCTCACTGCTTTGAAGAAATTAATTAAGCTTCTCAGAACCACATAGATTGACTAGAGCACCACAATTCACCCAGGGTCACATATTGCGTCTCTGACATTTCAACATTTATAAACCCCACAACTGTAAAACAAACATCATGATTGTATTTGCTCTTAGTTAAACCTTAGATGACTGTTTTATTTTCCCCTCTTATTTTAAACCAAATCTTCTGTTATTTCTATTTAAGTCCCTGGTACCTTTACTTATATTGCATTTTCGGACCTGTTTATAAATCTAGATCCCAGGATTCTACTCTGGCTGCAACGTCCTCCTTTGTTTCTCCTTCTGCTGGGACAGGAGGGGTGGACTCCACGTGGACTCCCTGCAGCCCCGCTCCTGCAGCGCCATCTGTGTGCCAGGAGGACGTGTGCCACAACGGAGGCACTTGCCATCCCGTCTTCCTCTCAAGTGGTGTGTTTTCATTCCAGTGTGACCGTCCGCTGCATTTCACTGGCCATTTCTGTGAACAAGGTAATCCATCTTCATTATCCTTCTATATTTCAAATATATATATAATTATTTATTACAGAATGGTTCATAGTATCATATGGAAGCCACCAAATTATTTTTATTTCTGGTTATATATCTTTGTCCTTGTTCTATTTTCTAATTAAATTTATCCATGTGACATTGGTTAATAGGATC
This sequence comes from Pteronotus mesoamericanus, assembly GCF_021234165.1. NCBI lineage: Eukaryota > Metazoa > Chordata > Mammalia > Chiroptera > Mormoopidae > Pteronotus > Pteronotus mesoamericanus. Next base: position 27,867,031 of record NW_026555085.1, on the reverse strand, counting down.
ATGTAGGTTTCAAGTGTATATTACTATGGTGCATGATCTGTATATTGCATTGTGTGTCCACCACCCAAAGTAAAACCTTCTTTCATCACCATATGTTTGGCCCCCTTTACGCTTTCCTGCCCCCTTCTCTCTGGTAACTGCCATACTGTTATCTATGTCTATGCATTTCTTTTTATATCTCACATATGCGTAAAGTACAATTCTTAGCTTTTTCTGACTAATTCACTCAGTCTCACATATTTCTTTCTAAAAACTCTAGAGGGACAAAGGGAATTGAAACCCGTTATAAACATGTTGTTGGATATTAGCAGAAACAAGAAACATCTGTATAATTTTATTTAAAAATGAATTCTGATAGAACATTTTCAGTTCAATAATATAGATGCAAAGTTAAGATTTTAAATTATGATTGCCATTCAAAATGTATTTTCAACTGCCACACAAATAAGGACTAAAAATCAAATGTAGTGTTATTTACATAATTTCTTCTCAAAGTGTGGTGTTTCCATCCTTTGTCACCATAGAAATAATTAGGTTCAAACTAATACTATTTTTACTGCTTGTTAATCAAATTACTATTTTTATCTTTCGTAAGTAGATCCCCATATTTAAATTATTTTGGTGTGCATGAAAGTACATTATTTTTTTGATGCTTAAGAACAAAATTTTAGCATTAATGGAGTTATTTATGAATGAAAAGAAAAATTTCCTATTGTCAACATCTAGTGACCTCCTAAGAGTCTGTCAGTTAATTAAAGCCATGGTTGGCACCTACAGCCAGAAAAGCCCTGGGCAGATTACAGAGACATTATGTTATGAGGTAGCTGACTGCATGTCCCTATACTAATAGTTGAAAAGTGTCATTGTTTCCCATGTAAAATTAATCATTGGTTTTAAATTGGGGATGTGGGGATGAGGATTACTGTTGGATAATGATTCAGATGGCAGAGAATTGCATTACTTATCCAAGAGTGTGTTAAATAACTCCTTTTTTTAGTACAAAACATGGGGACTCCAAAATCTAATTCAAAGGTACTTGTGTATGTTATTCAACTCCTCTTCCTAAATGACCTTGTGTGACTGCTGTGGATGTTTTAATATTCAGCCAAGTAAGCAAGTAAACACAGTAAAAAGCATAGAAATGGAAATAGAGTTCATTTTTATGTTCATTGTAAAACATTGTGACCTTAAGTCTATTTTTAACTGTAAAATCCTCTTGAAGACACATCAATGTTGCTTAATTTTTGAGTAAATATTTTGTACATCTACAAATATCATGAGACTTTCCTTCTGCTACAGCCTGAGAACATTTATATTATATTCTGCAAGTCAAGTTCTAGGGACATAATTTGGATTGTAAAGGTCTTTTAAATTCAATTTAACCATTCAAAATTCTGAGAGGTCAAAAGGCAGATCCATTTTTAATTTTTTGCGTCTCCATACTGCTTTCCACAGTGGCTGCACTAGCCTGCATTCTCACCAACAGTGCAGAAGGGCTCCCCTTTCTCCACATCCTCTCCAGCACTTGTTTACTGATTTATTGATGATAAACATTCTGATAAGTGTGAGATTATATCTCATTGTGTATTTAGTTTGCATTTCTCTGATGATTAGTGATGTTGAGCATCTTTTTCTATGTCTGTCCTGGGAATATATCCAAAGGAACCCAAAACACGAATTTGAATGAACATAAGCACCTCTATATTCATTGCAGTGTTATTTATAATTGCTAAGATATGGAAGCAGCCTAAGTGTCCATCAGTAGATGAGTGGATAAAACAACTATGGGACATGTACACAATAGGATACTACTCAGCCATAAAGAAGAAGAAAATTGTACCCTTTGCAACAGCATGGATAGATCTGGAGAACATTATGCTAAGTGAAATAAGCCTGTCAGAGAAAGACAAATATCATACAATTTTACTCATATGTGTAATCCAATAAACAAACTGAACTAACAAGCAAAATAGAGACAGACTTATAGATAGGGAGCTGGATGACAGCTAAGGGGGAGGGACGTTGGGTAGGACGTTGGGATTGAACAAAAATGAAAAAGGACTCATGGACATGGACAACAGCATGGTGATTGTGGGTGGGAGGTGGGTATAAAGGAGCTAAGTGGTAATGGAAAAAAATACAATAAAAAATTTTAAATATTAAATTCTGAGAGGGTTTTTTCTTTAATTTCATGCTAGGTAGAGTCTTAGAAAAGTATCCTCTTTACCTCACTTCAAATATATTTTGATATTTTATGTTATTTTTAATCCATATTTACTGACAGTGATGAAATTGATGTTTTAAAAGGAAGAGTCCTTAGTTATTGATTATATGCCCTACAAATGACCCTCTAGCCATAATTCTTATCTCTCCTATTAAATTCCCAGTTCTTCCACCTAACTCTTTACTCAGTAGCTTTAATACCCAGATAGTGACCTACATTTTCCTTCAGAAAAGGAGTATTTCAGGTTTGTCTGGAGTTAAATCCAAATCATGACTGAGATCTAATTACTTTTGATGTTTGAAATGACAATATAAGAAACTTACCTCACATAAAAAATCTATGCTCTATATTCATTATGGAAAGTATTTTCTTTTTTCAACATTATTATTCATTTTCTACTCATATATTTAAGTTTTTTTCCAGTTGAATATACAATATTTTTAAAAAGACTAAGTTGGATCAAAGCGTGTTGCTAACACTAGGTAATCCACTACAGATTATTTATTTCTATGTGAAAAGTAATCAGAAACTCCGCGTTCATAATTATCACCAAGAGAATTGTTTTTTTGTTAAAGAAACTTTGTCAAGTGATTATCTAAGATGTATGATGTACTAAATGAAATGCATGCAATAGGACTCTTTTTAGATTATCACCCATGATAGTATTACCTGTAACTCTGTTGTTCTTGCCTCCTTTGGGGGAAAGTATTTCAATATAATATTTAGAATGTGGTGTGATATACATTTTTAGAATTGGGAATATCATTTCTAAATGTAAAAATCTTTGGTATTTACTTTTTAACCATTCACTTCCTAAATTTGGATTAATTACATTTCTCCTTTCAGTCATAAAGAAAGCTGATAACAGGTTTATATTTTCAATCTGAAGCTCTAAATATAATTCATACTGTATGCGTCTTAGAATCCAGATTGACAGATAATGACTACTGCCTAAGGCCCATGATTCAGGAATCAGCTACCTTAATGAGACTTTTTATAGCATTATCCAGGTCGGTCAGATGCCACAATTTCTAAGAGTAGATTTCAATAAACAGTATTGTATGCCAGTTTCAACGTGTTTCAACTACCTGGTAAAAATCTTGCTGTGGGTAAACAGTCCCTAAATCAGTCAAAGTTTCTCCCTCTCTCTCTCTTTCTCTCTCTCTCTCTCTATGTTCTCAGTATTAAATTGCTTAGAATTTACTGATAGATTGCTATGAAAATTATTTCTTACCTAAGTCCCTATTGAGTACATTTAACATCTAAATTATATGAACTTCTGCTTCACGAATGAAATTTGCATAATATCACTGTGAAGAGTTCTGATTTACCAGACACTGCACTGAGTGCTTCATGAATCTTATTTCACTTAACCCTCAGAATAACCCAGCTGAAGGAAGCACTCTAAATTATCTCCCTTTACAAATGAGAAATCTGAGGCACAGAGTTGTTAATTTCCTCACTCAAGGTCACACAGCTTGACATGGTAGATATGGGATTAAAAGCAGCTTGCTTGTAGACTTCACATGTAACCACCATGTTCTGTTGCTGCACTAGACAAATTTAACATGATGACATGACACAGAATTTCTAAATGTTCTCCCTCTTCCATCTGTTTATAAAAAGCATCTTTATTGAAGGAAGAAAAGAGCATTTTTTAACTGAAATTTTCAAAATCGGAAAACCAAAGAAGGTAATGTTGATCTAATAAATTTTTCATGAAAAAGTCATTATCATGATCCACTTGAAATCAAACTGAAAAGTTTATTAGGTGACCGTAGGAGAATCCTATCCGAGTAGACAGTTTAGTAAAACTAAGTATAGGAAGTAGATTAAGAAGATTTGAATTTCAGAAAAATCTAGACATAGATAATGAAAGAACCCGACTCTCTAATATATATCTATAATTGCATGGACATCTAAATGTAAAGACATAATGAAAATTGATTTTTTTCTTTATAGCCTTCCTCCTTTTTATATTTAAATTTAATATTCTTAAGCTTGAAAGATTGTTAAAGTATTTTATTTTACAACTTTGATTTTTTCACAGCAAAATTGAGGTATAAATTAACTATAGGCCTTAACTAAAATAGCACTAGATTCAGTAACACAGGTTGCTGGGGTTATGGAAGTATTGGGTCATCCACACACATATTTCCTATCAACTTAGCATTACGTCATGTGTTCTACTTTATCAAATCATCCATATCCAATCACCTAATAACATTGACTTATAGAATCAGTTTGATTTGATATGCTCTTTTTTTTCTCAACACATGTTATCTTAATTCATATGAGCTAAACCTTGTTGCCTACTTTATCATAATGATCCTACATCTCACCAGGGGAAACATAAGAGCATATAGGCTTGTTTTGTTTTAGAGGGCTGCTTGCAGGCAGATGGCTGTCTCCTATTGTAAAGTTCAGAGTGACAGATTTAGAATAGCAGTGCCTGTGCTGGAGGAAAGCGTATGCCTCTGACTATTAATTATAGGATTAACATTTTTTAAACAGCCCCATACTTTTTAGTGTTCTATAAAACAGTTTTATAAATAATGCCGTAAAGGAGTATTTAAATACTATGCATTAAAACCAAGAAATCTCTTGTTTTATTTGAAACCCTGCCTGTATATATTCTATATATGCTTAAAGGTCAACGTTACTGAGTAAGTTGCAAACCTAGGAAAAAAATGAGAGGTTTTACTAGGTGTTTTATCTTGTTATACATTTTTAGATATTTTTTTAACAGACTACCTTAATAGATGCTTTTGGTTTTACCATAACATGAATATATTTTAAAGGCATGTTAGAGTAGTTTGAATTTATTTATTAACTTTAGATCAAGTGGCTAAATGTCAAGACACTGCAGAGCCAGGAAGGCAGAGAAACTGAGCATTTATCAACTTATTACAACTTATTCCAGAGAACTGATTGTCTACATCATCAGAAAAGGACTAAGAAATGGGTGTCAGCCTTTTCAAACACAGTACCCAGGTCTGAAAATCTATCTTTCAAATGAGAGGACAATGCAGCATATTTATTAGTTAATGACAACTGCTGTAATATTAAGATGCTAAGTTGCAAATGAATGAGGATTGAAGTCAAGGACAAAGGCTAAAGGGAACATGAATACCTGTCATCAAAGACAGATTTGTTTTTGAAGGCAGGAGAGGCTGAAGGTTCCAATCTTCTGTTCTCTTCTCTGCTGTCAGTTGCTGCATTCTCCAGCAGGGAGCACTGTCTTCAGTTGGTAGAAAAAGAGCTTTCTCCCCATCCTAGTGCTTATAACTGTGTAAAAATTTGATGTGCATCAGTCACTCTATTTACATTAGTAATAATCCAGAAATTTACATTCGGGAAGAGGAGGGAATCTATATACTCCTCCATCCATCAAAAAAAAGATCACATGTATTTTGTCTTCTTTATTGCCTTAATTAACACTCATTCATTTCCCTATAATTCAATACATTCAACTAAATAAATATTAGTTGAACATCTGGCATGTAAAACACATGGAATTTGTCATTGGAGGTGGTAAGAAGATGGACTTTGCCTTTAAGTTTGCAAGTAGTTGTTAACATAGGGTGTGCAGTGAGGAATGCAAGGAGAGAAAGACAAGTATGACTCAATGGTCAGCTGGCATCTCCCAAGAGTGTCTCACTTAGACCCTATGTTAGCTTTTATTGCTTCCATAATTATCACAATATGTGACTTCAACAACACACGTTTATTATCTTAAAGTTCTGTAGATTGGAAGTCTGACACAGTTTCCAATGGGTTAGAATCAAGGTATTGGCAGGGCTGCGTTTTTGTTCTTGGTTTTGGTTTTGTGTTTGTTTTTTCCCCCTGGAGGTTCCAGGGGAAATCCATTTCCTTGCCTTTTCTGGCTTTTAGAGGCCTTCTGCTCATGGCCCGCTTCATTCATCTTCAAACTAAACAATGATGAGTCTAATCTTTTTCATGTCATGCCATTTCATCTGAGTTCTCACCTTCCTTTTCTACATTTAAGGACCATTGTGATTGCATGGAGCTCACTGGAATAAATAAGGATAATCTTAATAACTCAGTATCAGCTGATTAGCTACTTTAATTCCAGCTGCAACCTCAATGCTCCTTTGTTATTTAAAGTAACAAATGCATAGATCCTAGGTATTAAGATTTCTTTGGAGAGCCATTATTCTACCTAACACAGGACTTGTAATCATTCCTCAGGGAATTTACATGGTAATAGAACACAAAAGGAAGTTTATTAGTTGGATATCTAGTGTTCATAGAATTGAGGGGAAATAGTGGAATTAGCTTGGATAATGCAACTGAAAGATACTCTGGAGGACCAGTCAAAACGAAGCAGGATGAGGCTTATCCAAAAGCAGGCTGATTCAACACTGAGCAGGTGCTTATACTGTCACTTGCTCAAGATTCAGAGTCCCAGAATATATTCTGAAATTGTCTAATTGGCAAAACCTCAATGATATGCTACCCCAATGCCTTAGCAGGAGAAGAAGGAGAGGGACAAGAAGATCCATCTTTTACCTTTTGCTTCTAACAGAGTAACTTGACTATACAATCCACCAAGATCCCAAACAATGGGCCTCTTCATTTACATCCAGAAATATAATCATTCACACAAGGCTTTTTTTAACTTTATTTTTATTGTTTACACTATTACAGATGTCCTCATTTCCCCCCCTTCGCCCACCTCCACCCAGCACTCACCCTCACTTCCCTCTGGCCATCACTGAATTGTTGTCTGTGTTTATGGGTTATGCATATGTGTTCTTTGGCTAATCCCGACCACCTCCCTCTAACTTCCATTAGTCTGTTCCATGTATACATGCCTCTGTTTCGATTTCATAAGTTTATTTTGTTCATTAGATTCCACATCTATATAGTATTTATCCTTCACTGATCAGCTTATTTCAGCATAATAACCTCTATAGCACACATGTGCACACAGGCACACACATTCACATACAAATGCCTTAAAATTGAACATTAGTTCTTCTCTTTAAAATTCTTCAGATATTTTCCTTCTATCATCTATCTCTCGCATCTCTCCCCATTTTGTTTTCTCCTTGAATTCATGACATTTTTATTAATTTATATTGCAGAATATTTTAGCAAAAATTTTTATTGCCCTTCCTCCTGCATATATACCATAAACAGCTTACCTGAAGTGATACTTAGAAGGATGACTTGAGGGATTAGAATGAGCCACAAAGGGAAAGAAAGTTGTGTAGGTTGCCTTGAGAGCAGATCACATGTGGGATCAGTTGAGAAATAAAGCTGGAAATTCAGGTGGAACTCATACTGCAGAGAACCCTAAGTGACAAATTAGAAACATTAAATTCACTAGCAGTGGCCTTGGGAAAAGGGAAAATGGGAAATGGGAAAAGTGGCCTTGGGAAATGGGAAAAAAACACAATGATCAGAGCTTGCTTCGGAATGATGAATCTAAGAGTAGAATTTAAAAAGGATTACAGTGGGTTGGAGAATAAGGTAGAGAGAAAAATGGGAACATAAACTTATCAAGCTAGGAAATAGGATGAAAACTCTTTCAACCCTAATGTTTACTAATAATTTGAGAGTATAAGAGATCTCTGTGTTCCCTAAACAGAATGTAGTTTAGACTTTTTTATCAAAAACCTTACAAACCTGAAGAGGCTTGTATCTTTTAATGTATTACTGTGTGGAAAAGAAAAGTGTTGAATGAAATGTGATTATAAAGGACAAGTCACAACAAAGGTCCCACTTCTTTCCTTCCTTCCACCATCTACTGTCCTGCCTTTCCACAGAAATGCTGAATTACATGCACTAAAAGTTTATCATGGCATAAGCATGAATAAAGCAAATGATGTGGCTTTATTCAACAAGAGATAATGACCAGCTAGCTAAACATTTATATTTATATGTACATGTGCACACTGGGAAGTATACCTTATCTTTCTAACTTTAATGCTAAATTCCTCAAGAACACCAGCTTTATTGTATGCAACATATTTGTAACACAAAAGACCATTAAAACATATGTTTTAGATCTTTTAGGGGCTGTCAAAATAATTTATTATTGTAAAATACCTTAAAATGCTAGCTGAAACTAACATTTTATAAGTGTGGTAACAAATTCAAAGAGAAGTAACTCAGAGAAACTACTAGTTAAGAAAAAGTCTAGGACTAGAACTCAATGTCCACATTCAAAACCCAATATTTTAACTGCCACAGCAAGTTTCCTTCTAAGTTTTTCAACAATAGATTCCAGGCTGAATTTCAAGAAAAATTTATTCAGTTGTATATATTTAAGATAAATAACTGCATAAACTTAAATAAAGACAGTAAGGACTTCAATTCTACAAGGTTATCACTCTTTTTTTTATATGATAGATACTTATATATTTGATTATAGACATGTCAGCATAACATTTTGTGAATTTACTAATAGTCCTTTAGTTGACAGGCATGTTTAAAAGTATTTTTTCCTACAGTAAATTTATTTATAAAAATAGAAAGCATAAAAAGTTAATTAGAATAATTTTTACTACTGCCTTTGAAATTACATTAAGGTGATAATGTTTAAGTAGAGGTAATAATTATTAGAAAGTTGTTATACAGTGATCACAAAATATTTTTAATAATTCTGTGTAAGTACTGTCTAATAGTAATATAATGCAAGGCATATATGAGATTTTTAAATTTTTTGTTGCCACATTAAAAATGAAAAAGAGAGAGAAGTTAATTTTCATAGTATATTTTATTTAGCCTGGTATATCCTAGTATATTATCTCAACAACATAAAAATATTAATGAGATATTTTAAAATATTTTATACTAAATTTTTGAAACTGGTGTGTACTTTATAGTTAATATGAACTAGCCATATTTCAAGTGCTCAATAGTTGCATGGTTGGTAGATACTATATTGAACTACACAATTCCATGAGACCATAGGAAAATAGCTTAACAGCTATGATGGTGTTGCTTATACAAAAGTGTTGAGATGTAGAGAAGATGGAAGCAACTAAAGTTATATAGTCTCAATCAAAATACTGAATTACACTGTTTGTTAACAGTATGAATTAAGAGTCATTTATCTAACAAACTCTAGGACACTCATTTTGATCTCTCCTCTCTTCACTATCTATGCTTACATTATCCATCTGCTATTAGATGAGGTGATCCAACAGAATCTTGAGGCCTTAAATACCATCTATACAGTTATAGTTGCCAGATTTATATATTCAGCCCTAAGCTTTTACTATATGACAGACCTTCATATTACACTTGGATATTAAACAAGGCCTTGCACACAAAAATGGGCCATAAATCTTCTACAGAAATTCTTTCTCATTCTTGCATTAATATATAAGTTTTTATATTTTTTTGTATTCTTTCTATTACCATTTAGTCCCCTTGTACTCCCCTACCACCCACAATCACTACACTGTTGTCCATGTCCATGAATCCTTCTTCCTTTTTGCTTAATCCCTCCACCCCCCAACTTCCTCTCCCTCAGCTGTCATCCTGCTCTCCATCTGTGAGTCTGTCTGTATTTTGCATGTTAGTTCAATGGGTTCAGTAGTTCTACATATGAGTGAAATCATATGGTATTTTTCTTTTCTGACTGGCTTATTTCTCTTAGCATAATGTTCTCCAGGTCTATTCATATTGTTGCAAAGGGTAAAATTTTATTCTTTATTATGGCTGAGTAGTATCCCATTGTGTATATGTCCCATAGCTGTTTTGTTCACTCCTCTACTGATGGACACTTGGGCTGCTTCCATATCTTGGCAATTGTAAATAACACTACAGTGAACATAGGGGTGCTATGTTCTTTCACATTAGTCTTTTGGGTTTCTTTGCATATAATCCCAGAAGTGGGATCACTGGATCAAAAAGTAGATCCATTTTTAATTTTCTGAGGTATCTCCATACTGCTTTCCACAGTGGGTACCAGTCTGCATTCCCACCAACAGTGCAAAAAATGTTCCCCTTTCTCCACACCCTCACCAGCACTTGTTTTTTGATTGATTGATAATAGCTGTTCTGGTAAGTGTAAGGTGATATCTCATTGTGGATTTAATTTGCATTTCTCTGATGATCAGTGACATTGAGCATCTTTTCATATGTCTATTGGCCATCACTACATCTTCTTTAGAGAAATGCCTGTTCAGGTCCTTTGCCCAAATTTTATTGGGTTGCTTGTTTTTTTGGTTTTAAGTTTTGTAAGTTCTTTATAAATTTTGGATATTAATCCCTTATCAGATGTATCAGCAAATATGTTCTCCCATTGTGTGGGATGTCTTTTTATTTTGTTGATGTTTTTCTTTGCTGTGCAAAAACTTTTTAGTTTGATGTAGTCCCATTTGAAAAAAAGAGGAAATAAAAGGCATCCAATTGTAAAGGAATAAGTAACACTGTCTTTACTTGCATATGGCATGATACTATATATAAAGAACCCCAAAAATTCTACCAAGAAACTACTAAAACTGATCAATGAATTCAGCAAAGTAGCAGGATACAAAATTAATATCCAGAAACCATTTGCATTTTATATGCCAATAATGAATAACACAAAATGAGAAATTAAGAAAACAATAACATTCATAATATCTTCAAAAAAATAAAATACTAGGAATAAACCTAGTCGAGGATGTAAAAGGCCTGGATACTGAAAATTATAAGACACTGAAGAAGATACAAATAAGGGGAAGTACATACCACGTTTGTGGATAGGAAGAATTAACATCATTAAAATGTTCATATTACTCAAAGCAATCTATAGATTCAACACAATTCCTATCAAGATTCCAATGATATATTTCACTGAAGTAGAACAAATATTTTAAAAATTTATATGGAACCACAAATGGCCACACATAGCAACAGCAATCCTGAGAAAGAAGAACAAACCTGGAGGAATCATGCTACCTAATATCAAACTATACTACAAGGTCATAGTAATAAAACAACCTGGTAGTGGCATAAAAACAGAAACATAGATCAATGGAAGAGAATAGAGAGGCCAGAAATAAACCCACACCTTTACAGTCCATTAATATTCAACAGAGGAAACAAGCACATACAATGGGTTAAAGATAATTTATTCAATTAATGGTATTGGGAAAATTGGACAGATACATGCATAAAAAATGAAACTAGACCATCTTATTATACAACACACAAGAATAAATTCAAAATGGATCAAAGACTTAAATGTTACACCCGAAACAATAAAAATCCTAAAAGAAAAATAGGCAGCAAAATCTCAAACATTGCTCATGGCAATATTTTAAGGAATCTATCTGCCCAGACAAAGGAAACAGAAGTCTGTAGTCTTTTAAAGAAAACATTAAGCTTTTCCATATGACAATATATTATCATATAATTAAATAGAATAGTATTAGTTGAATTCTATGCTACTTGTCATTTTAACATTTTAAATGATGGTAGGAAAACTGCATGAATACTTTTGGTGTTATATTGTTTAAAATGAAATAATAAGTATTTGAAAGAAAATTCTGTTTACTAATTAATTAGAAGAAGTCATTGCAAAGAATTAAAGACTATAAACTTGGATGATGTAAGAACAGATCAATAGTAAAAACAAAGACTAATGTTAACCTGCCCTAAAATGTTATGATACAAAGTGGGGCATAAGTAGGTTTACAGTTGCCGTGCAAATAATTAATAAAAAATAATATAAGAATAAACTCTGTGTTTAACATACTCACAAATGCAAATCTATTTTTTCCCCACCCTGTAAAATGACAATCAAAAGGGCTATGATGACCAGAGCTAATTAAGAATAAATTATGGGAAATTGATTTTTAGGCAAATAGTCCTTTCAACATGTGATATGCCTTTGGCAGGAAAAAATTAATAGAACTTGTATTTAAGAGGCAACATTATGTTCTTACTCATAAATATAATTTCATTAATGAAATAAGAGAACCACCTGAGCAAAAAATTTATTCTTTAAATTCTTTAAAGAATGTCTGTCCTTGAAATACTACACTGATTTCAACTGACTTCACCTATTTTGTTAAGGTGTCTCTGTGGATATTCTCTATCCTAGAATCACAGATATGGATATGAATAAATATGAATCAATAGGAGATAAAAATTGAAACCAACGCTCACATATATGTATATAACCCTTTGCCTCTGGTTTTCTTTGCTGCTTGTGGATTAAAAATGAGGATTGGATGCATTGTGTAAATTTAGTATTTCTGTAGATTAACGTCAGGTGCCATAAGTAAGAAATAAGGAATCAACAGCTAATAACCATTCCATACTTTCTACCATGTTAAGCTCTTTTCATTCATTTTCTCTATCAGTCACTATACCAACCCTGTGAGTCAAATAACACTTTATTAGTAAAGTTATTTTCATTTCCAAGTTATAGAAATCAACTCAATAAATAATAGCTAACATTTACTGGATGCTTAATATCTGTTAGGCATTGCTCTTAATCTTAACCTGTAGTGACATTTATTTCTCATGAATGAGTATTATTTTGAAGTAAATGCTATTCTATCCTAATTAAGAAGAGAAAATGTATGCAGAGATTTAAGTAACTTGCCTGTGTAAATTTTGGAATTGAGATTTGAATCCAAGTTATTAAAACTATCCTTCCTATTTGATCCAGTTAATGTAAGCAAGGATAGGAAACTTTAGTATAAAAATATAAAGGCAGCAACTCACAGAACCACAGAACGGAAATTTAAAGATACTCAACTAGGAAAGGGAAAGTCAAGGAACATAGAGCAAGGACTCATGGACAAAACCAAAGGGGAAGAGCTGAGGGAGAGAAGGAAGGAGGGGGCAAGGGAAAGTGGTAGGGGGTAGGCAGAGACAAATGTATTTGAAAAAATAAATTAATTAAAAATAAATTTAAAAAAATAAAATAAAATAAAGATACTCAACTAGGAACAAAAGCACTCTGGACACTTCCTCTGTTAGAGTCATGTTTCAGTCTTCTCACCATCTCCCAGCTGACAATGATTTTGATTCCACACTGTAGAGTCATCCCCCACAGAGAGATTGAATTTTTCTTGGACTGACCCTTGGAAAGAGATGTGTGGCTAAGGTGATCACCCATTACACAGTCAGTCAGACCAAAAGTATCCTGAAGGAATTCAGAGAACAGCTACCCATGAAGGAATAATTATGGTTGACTGAGAATATACCCCAAAATATATAAACTTTATTACTATAACCATCCTACTACTGAAGAGTGAGGCACTGAAAAAGTGATTTGCCTAGGTTATGCAGGGGATTGGCAAAGCCAGAACTTAACTCAAGCTCTTTGATGTCAAAAGTTGCTCTTTTAACTACTATATATTTCTACAATACTTTAAAATATGACCAGCAACACTGAAAGGAAAAGAAATCAACAGAGACAAGAGGGAAGCGGGGTGCAGGGAAAGGGAAGGGAAGGGGAAAGTCAAGGAACATATAGCAAGGACTCATGGACAAAACCAAAGGGGAAGAGCTGAGGGAGGGAAGGTGGGAGGGGGCAAGGGAAAGAGGTGGGGGGGAGGCAGAGACAAATGTATTTAAAAAGTAAATAAAAAAAATAAAAAAAATCTCCCTTGAAATATAGGGTATTGGCATTGAGACAATGCCATCTACATTGGCATAGCAATGAATTCAGCTTATGAAATGACTTGACTTCCACTCAAGAATATATTTTAATATCTCCCATCACCAACTTAGGGTATTTTCACAAGATTTCTCTTCACCTTGTTTTAAGACAATCTGGATATATTTCATAGCTTTCAGGTCCCTTGCAAGTATGAAATAGTCTAACCCAATTTAATGAACTAATACAGTTTTATTGCACACCTAATTTGAAGTTTCCCACACCCTCCTAGCTCTTCCCTTGCTACACCTCCTCTAAATTTTGAGCCTCCAGGGTCAGATCAGCGGTAGAAGGAATCAGAAAAAGTATCATCTTATTCCTTCACAAGGGGTGATGGTAATTTTTGTAGGTAGAAAATGCATTCTGTCATCATAGGTACATCAGTGATTTGTTGCTGATTCCTTACAACATATTTCTCTGCTGCGGCTTGGGTACACTCAGTTGATCTATTGAAAATCTCATTTAGCAACCATCTAGGAAATACATTTCCACCCTTTTTGGCTGGTACACCTGATGCAGTAGACATCTTCTTGGAACAGACCATCTCTAGAGGACTTGAACCTCATAAACTAACACTTTCCTTACCATCAATTGGACCTGAGAAAATTGTCAACTGTCCTGCCAATTGATAGAAGTGCAAATAATGCTATAGGTGAATCCTTCTCCTCACTAACCTTGCAGGCTGCTCTAGCCCACTGACTGCTTTCTAGATTCTCCCAGCAAAAGGCAGGACCCAGTCTCCCTTCCTTGACTCCCAACTCTAGGAACACATGCCAAGTTCTCCCAAGACTCCCTGCACAGATAGCAAAGGAGGTGGTCCTACAAATTGCTTTAGTTCTGCTAGCATGCACCTAGCTATCCACAGGTTCTGAGCAATACTTTTGTGGGCTTTCTCACTGGTTAGGGGTGGAGACAAGCTATGTTACAATGCTCACACCTGTTTTAAATCCTTCTGAGGCATCTATATATAATATATCTCGTATAGCTTGCTCTCATATAGATTTTGGGGTAATGGTAGCTGGACCTGTTGGCCTCCTCTTAGCATGCAGTGGTTGGATATGTTTAATAATTCTCTTTAGAAATGGAGGTAATTATCACCATTTGTTTGTATTGTCTGTACTTTTGGAGACTTTAATGAGAATTTTGATGAAACAGAAAAAAGTCCTTTTATAGGTACTGTTATATTAACATAAACCTAGAGTACATTTTAATCAAAATGGAAAAGAATCCAATATCTACGGATAATAGCGTATCTCTAACAATTCTTTTCAAACATTTACACAAATTTATCCCTAGTAGCAGAAGAGATTCAATTCTACCCAACAGACCTTGAGAGTCTCTTGTTTCTTTATCTTAAAAGTCATATGCTCTTTGCATTCTATAACATATGCATTGTGATGTAAAGAGTAAATGAAATCTTTCTCCAGGAATTTTCATGTTTTGAAACCTGACAAGCTGATGCAGATTCCTGGTAACACCTCCATTTGAGAAACATAGGTTTACTGAAAAAGGCAGTAGACTAGGAGTGAGAAGGTATGGAATTCATCTTAGCCTTTAATTAGGTCTATAGGATTAGGGAAGTCATTACTCTTTTGACCTTCATTTTGTCCATCTTCAAAGTGGCAAAATTTGAAAGGTTCCGTTAGCTCTAAAATTTATTGCCCCCAGAGAGAGCTCTAACATGAAATATCTTGGGTTTTATTTAGCAGTTGCTCTGGACTTTAGACTGAGGGCAGCCTATGAAACTCTGCTTCAACACAAGGGATGACTCTTTACCTTGCCAGGAGAGCTTAGGAGTCAGGCTGTTTTCTTACTTTGCTACCCCGTTGTTAAAGGATGAGTTCTCTGAGAAGCAGAATCTTAGACAGAGATTATAAAGCAGGAATTTTATTAAGGAAGTGCTTTTAAGATCGGCACATGAAAAGAAGGCAGCAGGATTTAACAGCAAGTGACTCACAGCATGTGCCACACCGGTATATCTCTCTTTATGTCCTTTTAGATTCAGTAATAGAATATCCTAGTCTTTTCCAGCCTGGGAACACTAAATTTGTCTTCTCTTATGTGCTTTCCCTAACATTACTCACAAACAGAACCTTTTCCAAATATCTTGAAGTTCATATTCTCATTTAAGTTACTATTTTTAATGGAGAGACTTCTTTTCCCTCACTCAATGTTTCACTTATCTGGATTCATTACAGACTTATTTTCTAAAAGATCTGTGCTTTATTCTTTTTCCAAATACTTTTTTTTTAAGCTGGGACATTCATGATCTGATTGATTCCTGCTTACTTGTCTGGCTTTGTCTTCTTCCAACATCCTGCCATCCAAAGCTATAATCCCATTATACCGAGGGATTTATAATTCCCGACATTCCATGTGCTCTCATGTGTCAGGTCTCATGCCCCAGTGTTCCCTCTTTGGACAATATTTTTCTTAACCTGGTTAGCTATTTTTCTTCCTTAAAGACCTGGGTGGATTATCACTTTCTCTGCAAAGCCATCTTACTGTCATTTACACCTCAACCTGCTTTTGATTTCCCACTCTACATTCCCCTAATACCTTGTACCTTTCTTTTTTGTCATATTCACTTTGTATTTTCATAGTACATTTACTTACGTCTCCCTCCTAGATGCTAAAATACTGAAGAAAGTGACTGTTTTCCTTTTGTGCCATTCTAATCTAGGCATCTAGCGTAGCACCTGAGATACAGAAGGAAATCAATTTTTTTGTCAAATTTAAAGAGAACTATTTTTTAATAACTAAATGACCATTTAGCTATTTAATATATTAGCTAAATACTGTGCATGTAGAGAAAAGAAAAATATATAAAAATTGCTTTCCTCTATAATAAATTAAAGACTCAATCTCTGACTTTTTCACCATCCAAACCAGTTGTGGGTTTGGACAGTTTTCCAAATTTTATATTCATTTCAATCTGTGCTCTGAATATTCAGCAGACCTTCTAACTTTGGTTTGTTGAAGAACTCCCCATAACACTTACATTTTACTCTTCTTTTGTAGATAAAGTCTAAAATATTTAGACTATGGTATTTACAAATATGCTCGAAGTAAAACTAACATAAATTTCCTAGGATGCCTACCTAAGGCTATCATAGGATTTAAAACATGTCAGTAAAAGAGCTAGGGAAAATGTTTTTGTTATATCTTTGAAACTTTGCTAGAATTCCTTGTCCTAAATGAACTGAAAATAACCCTTAATTTTCATAAATGTTTTTTGCTCTCAAAAAATGTAAGCAACTCAACTAAATTTTGAGTTTTATTAGAAAATCATAAGCCACTGAAGATTATCCTCTAGAGCTTTTTATAACAAAATTTAGGAGAAAATGAAGTGACTTACAATCTTTTGATACAGAATAGAAGTCTGAAATCAATTTAAATTTTCTAAAACATTTTGATAAATCATACTTATTATTTCTATCTATTGACATAATTATCCACATGTATCACATGCAAAACAAATAGAACATCAATCCACACTCAAGGTCTTAACACTTAAACTTTGTCACTTATACTCTTTCATTATTCAAATACTGAATTATTTTACATACATATGAATGCCATAAATATGCTGTAAGCACATACACTTCATTCTGCAATATTGATGACAATTATGTTTAGGTCTTTATTATTATATCTAATCACACCTTTTCATGATATTCCCACATTTATGATTTTCTGAATTTTATCATATTTACTTAACTACATCTTTAACTTATGTAAATATTAGTTTGTATTGAGTGCATACATACTCAAGAATATGTGGAAGTATATGGGGTCTGTCCAGAAAAAGTCCAGCCATTGTTTATATAATGAAAATGGCTAATGCAACATTGATGTAACCTGGCTGCCAAGGAGAGTGGACTGGAATGCAAGTGCGTAAACCCTGACAACTTCACTGTAATAGCCCGTGGCGGTGGTAGATGCCATTGAGTAAGCATATGTACTGTGTGGTCCTCACATGCAAAATGACTGTGCTGGTAGAGCAATGAATCTGCATCAAATTTTGCATTAAGCTTGAACATTCCTCCACAGAAACTACTCAGAGGATTCAGAAGGCTTCAGCTATGGGCAACTGGTGACTGGCAGCTTCATCAGGGCAACATGCCCACTCAGGCATCATGTCTCATGCAGAGTTTTTTGGTGAAACATCAAATCTCCCAGGTGACTCAGTCCCCCTACAGCCCAGATTTGGTACCCTGTGACTTCTGGCTTTCCCCAAAACTCAGATAACCTTTGAAGGGGAAGAGATTCCAGACCATAGATGAGAATCAGGAAAATACATCGGGGAGAACTGTGTGAGGTCCCGAGGTGCCTACTTTGAAGGGGACTGAGGCGTCAGTGTCCTGTGTACAATGTTTTTTGTATAGTGTATCTTCTTCAATAAATGTTTATTTTTCATATTACATGGCTGGATACCTTCTGGACAGACCTCATATACACAATTAAATCTATCTATCTATCTATCTATTTATCCTTAAAATTGTATATATTACCACTTAATGTAGTACTAAGACCACTAGGAAGACATCACTCTTGTTTTGAGTCTAATTCTCCTTGAGGTAGAACATTTTTAGAAGTGGAGAAGTAGAGAAAGTGCTGGAAATAAAAAAATAATTAATTTTGATTGATAATACAGCAAGAACTGCTCATGACTTTAAGAGCAGTTGCACTTGTAGGCTTAGACAAGGAGGAAAAAGTAACACCAAAATCAACAATAACTATAATAATTTTATAAAAGTTATTAAATATGTATTGATGCCTGCCTTCATTTATCAAACATAGTCACTGAACTTGAAATGCCTATGTAGCTTTTTTATGCCTAAATCACACTACCTGGGAAGACACTGAAGAAAGAAATATATTCACCTGAAGAAGAATATGTACATCTGAAACTAATATAAAATTGAAGGTCAAGTACACTTTAATTTAAAAGATAAATAATAACATTGCCAATTGTAAATCCAAATTATGTCAATATAAAATATTTAAAGCAAAGCAGTTTCTGACACATGATGAGCACTCAGTAAATGGTAGCTACTTTTATACATATAAATAGCATATATATTTGGCCTATACTAGTTTGTTCTTACTCTGATCTCTTAACCTCTGAATTCTTAGATCTGTGCTCAAACTCAATAAATAAGTTATTATATTACATATAATATATATTATAATACATATTATATGTAATATATAATTACTGTATATTACTATATATAATATAATATATGTAATATAGCATATAATAATATAATATATATTATATATTATATATAGCATATTATATATAATATATAAACTGCTACTGAGAGTACTTAAATATATATTTTATATTATATGTAATATATTACATATAAATATATATTTACATGTAATATATAATAACTGCTATTGAGAATATATTATATAATTATACATATAATATAATATATTATTTATATATAATGTATATGTTATATACATTATAATACATATATTGTATAATATATGTATATATAAAATAACTGCTATTGAGAGTACTTAAAAGAAATTGAGAAGGTTGTGAAGTCAGCCTAAGATAGGTATCTAAGTTTGAGCACAGATCTAAGAATTCAAAGGCTAAGAGATCAGAATAAGAACTAGTATAGACCAAACGGGAACAGTGAAAAGAAAGGGATCCTGAGCAGTCAGACGATATTTTATTTTTACATTGGTAAACTCATATCTTGATACATGGAGAACACCTAATATTTATAAAAATAAATGGTGAATGCTTATTTCATGTTTCGGAAAGTTACTAATGACTCACCTAAAGTTACACACGTGTGATAAAACCCAGGACTTGTTCAATTACCTAACTCTTAAGGTAATTTACCTTAAGACTTAAGAATTTATCAAGTCTGTTTAGAATTAAATAAGGGGGAGCAGGAGACTGGAGATAAGCACACCTTGCACTAATAAGGATGATGCATGAATTTCAGGAAGCACGGATGGGTAAGATTGATTTTCATATTAGAACAAATACCAGAAAATGTTTTCAGCTAGATGATGAGAATATAGAAGTTGGAAGCCAGCACTTTCCTTAACGACTTATGTTGATCTAAAGTTCTAAGGCAGATCAAGGAAAGATTATACAAATGCCAATTCTTGATTTTAAGAAAGCATTTGTGACTCATATGTAAAATTAGAGTGAATGACCTGAACCAAGAGTTGGCAAAGCATGGCTCTAGGCTAACTCCATTCCCCGGCCTGCTTTTGTGCAGCTTCTAAGCTATGAGTGACTTTGTACATTTTTAAAAAGTTGCCTAAAAACAACAGAAAAAATACATGAAAGAGACTCTATGTGGCCCAGTAAGCCTAAAATATTTACTACCTGGCCCTTTATAGAAAAAGTTTGCTAATCCCTGACCTAAACCATTTCTAAAATTCCTTCCAGCTCCAAGAAGCTAAAATTTTAAGACACAGTCTCCTAGAAATAATTGTGTGTTGCCAAACTTATCAAATATAATGCAGGTTATCTGTGTGTTTTTGAATTTCAAATAAACAACATATTTGTTTTAGAAAAGTATGCCCCAAGCTATGTTTGGGGTATATTACACTAAAACTTATTCATTATTTTTCTGGAAATTACTCTTTACAAGAAATCTTGTATTTTACCTGGCAACCCTGTGACAGCAAGCATATGAGAATATATGTGAATGACCTGGTAATATTTTGTATTTAGAGCATGCTGAGCAATTTGCCCAAGTGCATTTACACAAAACTCCCCTAATTTAGGTCTAGAGGGAATATTTATTTTTAATTGAAAAAAATTCAATTATAGTTGACATTTAGTATTATATTAGTTTTAGGTATATAGTATAATGGTTAGACATTTATGTAACTTACAGAGTGGTCTGCTTGATAAGTCTAGTACTCATCTGACACCATACATAGTTATTAAAATGTTATTGACTATTCCTTATGCTGTACTTTATATTCCTGTGACTATTTTGTAGCTATCAACTTGTGCTTCTTAATCCATGCCCCATTTTAACCCAGCTCCCTAAACATCCCATGTCCCTGGAAACCATCAATTTGTTCTCTGTGTCTAAGAGTTTGTTTCTGTTTTGTTCATTTATTTTGGTTTTTAGAGTGCACATATAAGTGAAATCACCTAGTATTTGCCTTTCTCTATCTAATGGAGGGAGTATTTGTTGAAAGATCATAGGCCTTTGCCTTTGGACCCCTTTAATCTACTCATATTAAAGCAATGGATAAAAATCAGTTCATAGTTACATAATCCACAAGAGAGGAGACATAAGCATCTAGAGCCAACAAAAGACCACTTTAAACCTCAGATGGTCTAATTTAGTGCAAAAATTGATAGTGATAGACAAGAAATGACCGCATGCAGAAGAACTTAACAATTAATGAAGTATATCTGGGCCTGGAAGACATCAATTTCTTCCTTATATTAAGGGTGACAAGTTATTTCCATCACAACTATACAAGGGGGAACCCCATAAAACTGGAGTTTATTTTTAAAAAATTGTGTATTTATTTTTACATTTTTAAAACTTCAGTCACTTTCAAAGTACTCTCCATTTAATACAATACACCTATAAAGACATTTTCTCCACTGCTCAAAACAGTTTTTTTTTAATTTTATTTTAATTTATTTTTTCAAATACATTTGTCTCTGCCTCCCCCTACCACTTTCCCTTGCCCCCTCCCTCCTTTCCTCCCTCAGCTCCTCCCCTTTGGTTTTGTCCATGAGTCCTTGCTATATGTTCCTCGACTTTCCCCTTCCCTTCCTTTTCCCCACCCCCCCCCTTCCCTCTTGTCTCTGTTGATTTCTTTTCCTTTCAGTGTTGCTGGTCTTATTTTCCTTGCATCTTTGTATTGTTGGTTAGGTTCCGCTTATAGGTGAGATCATATGGTATTTCTTTCGCCCCCTGGCTTATTTCGCTTAGCGCATAATGGAGAGCATTATGGAGAGCATTAGCATAATGCTCTCCAGTTCCATGCATGCTGTCGAGAAGTTTAGTAGTTCTTTTTTTCTTTCTGCTGCGTAGCACCATGAGGTACCACCTCACACCGGTCAGAATGGCCATCATAAATAGATCAACAAACAACAGGTGCTGGCGAGGCTGTGGAGAAAAGGGAACCCTAGTACACTATTGGTGGGAATGCAGACTGGTGCAGCCACTGTGGAAAGCAGTGTGGAATTTCCTCAAAAAGCTGAAAATGGAACTGCCTTTTGATCCAGTGATTCCCCTGCTGGGACGATACCCTAAGAACACCAAAACACCAATTCAAAAGAACCTATGCACCCCAATGTTCATAGCAGCACAATTTACAATAGTCAAGTGTTGAAAGCAACCGAAATGCCCATCAGTAGATGATTGGATCAAAAAATTATGGTACATATACACAATGGAATACTATGCATCAAAACACTTTTTGATCTCATCAAGTTTGACGCCTTTTAGTGCTTCTGCTCTTTTTTGTTTCACCTCTTCCACATCAGCAAAAGGTCCCTTTGAGGACTTTTTTTCATCCACAGAAACAAAAACAAGTCACTCAGGGCAAGATCTGGTGAATAGGGAGGATGGGGCATAGGAATTAAGCAGTTTTTGACTGCTGAACACTCAGTGCAGTGTGGGCAGGTGAACACATAAATCACCTATCATGAAATGGACAAATTTGTTGAAAGAGTCTTAAAGAAAAATAGTTGAAACCAAACACAACCTCTTACTATACCAGCTGATACACTGATACAGATGGGTTCCTAGAACATTCTCCTATCAAGGGAAGCCTGCGCTATAAGCGGCCTGCCCCCCAGACGACAATTCCAGTTTTTCGAGGGGTCCACTCTCATATAGAGAATTATTTTTGTGAAATGTGTTTTGCAGAGTGTACATGCATTATAGAAGTGTCCCTTCTAAAGTTTGAAGAAAAAAGCTATTTTTGGAAGAGTGAAGAAGAGCAAAATTAGCTAGGTTTACTTTAAAGATAGATGAAAATATGTTCACTAGCAGGCCTTTTGAGAACACCCTGCAAATATGGAGTTTCAAAAACAATGATATATGAACAATGATGTGGGAACAGGATGCATTATAATATAAAATAGATCAGCATGATATGTGCAAGACCAAATAAAGATATAATACTTGTAAACTAATACAAATGATTATACTTACTGAATTTGATGAAAACCTGTGTATTAGTGGAGAGAACAGAGTTCATATGAGAGTCACGATTACCATGGATGTTTCTGGCTTTTGAATTAAAAAGCAGAACCATAACATCCTAATGCAGAGATTTATAAAGCATTAATGTGGGATGTTAATGCCTTAAAATATATAAACAGTGAAACAGTAGTGGACATTTTAAAAGAGAGCATTTCAAAAGATCTAAATGTAAATTAGCCTGATAAATGCAGATTACCTCTTTTTTTTAATAATACAAATGGACTTAAAATGAAGGGAACACATTGCTCTACAATAGGAAACAATTCTATACAGTTATGCTTTGGGCTTTCAAACATATGTTCAAACATCTGAACAATGGTACGGTTGATTTCACAAACTCTAATTGTGTCCAGAGTCACACATTCATCATTTTTAGCCATTCTCAGTGTTGCCTATTTTCAAGTGATTGCACAGCAATCTTTTTGGGTATTCATACATAATGCCTTTTTATCACCTCTACAAAAAGTGAATTATAAATCAATTTAACATGAAAATGTGTATAGTTCTCAAGTTGCTACCTAGTAAAGAAACAGAAAAATATATAAACTCAATATGTAAGATAGAAAATTCTCCTTGATTTTTTTTTTCACCTTTTCTTATTGTTTTCATTCTTTGCATTTTTCAAAATGTTTACTGTGTACAGGTTCTTTCCAGAGCACATTTTGGCACTGCATGTGCTAATTTGAATAGAGGAAGTAATTTTAAGTGGCTCTTTTACATTTTACACAAAGAAAATGTTAACTGTTCTGCACACAGGAGTCCACAGCAGATAGGGCTTTTAAATCCTTCTTAAACCAGAATTTGAGAAAAGGCAAAAAATATTGTTATTGAAACACTCAAATAATAGAAAACTTCAGTAGCATTTTGTGGTGCCATTAAGTGCATCATATTGCAGTCACCATTTTCAATCCTTCTTTTACATCAGTAGAAATATAACTACGTAACTGCAGAAAAGCACCCATTTCACAGGAAATGAGGTCTGTCTAGAAGGTATCCAGCCATGTAATATGAAAAAGAGAGACATTTATTGAAGAAGATACAAGATACAAAAAACATTGCACACAGGACAATGATGCCTCAGTCCCCTTCAAAGTAGGCACCTCGGGACCTCACACAGTTCTCCCAATCACCAGCAACAGCTGCCCCAATTTATTTTCCTGATTCTCATCAATGGTCTGGAATCGCTTCCCATTCTAAGGTTATCTGAGTTTTGGGAAAAGCCAGAAGTCACAGGGCACCAAATCTGGGCTGTAGGGGGACTGAGTCACCTGGACGATTTGATGTTTCGCCAAAAAACTCTGCATGAGACATGATGCCTGAGTGGGCGTGTTGCCCTGATGAAGCTGCCAGTCACCAGTTGCCCATAGCTGAGGCCTTCTGAATCCTCTGAGTAGTTTCTGTGGAGGAATGTTCAAGCTTAATGCAAAATTTTATATATATACATATATATATATAGGAAACAATTCTATACAGTTATGCTTTGCTCTACCAGCACAGTCATTTTGCTCTACCAGCACAGTCATTTTGCATATGAGGGCCACACAGTACATATGCTTACTGAATGGTATCTACTGCCCCCACTGACTAATAGAGTGAAGTTGTCATTGTTCATGATTGTACAGTCTAGTCTGCTCTCCTTGGCTGCCAGGTTATATGATGCTGTGCAAGCGATTCTCATTATATTAACAATTGCTGGACTTCTTCCAGACAGATCTTTGTTCATATATATCATATTTTCTTTAGTTCATTTATTAACAGACACTTAGGCTGTTTCCATATTCTGGCTACTATGAATAAGGATGCAATGAACATTATTCATTGCAGGAAAATGAAAATATCCCTTTGAGATAGAGAATTTATATCCTTTGGGTATAAACCCAAAAGTGAGATTTTTGGATCACATGATATTTAATATTTTGAAGAACCATTAAACTCTTTTCTGTAGTGGCTATACCAATTTCCATTTGCACCAGCAGTGCACGAGTGTTCCCTTTTCTCCATAGCCTCACTACCCTTTATCATGGATTTTTTGATAATATTCACCCTAACAGCTTTGAGGTGATAGTTCATTGTAATTTTGATTTGTATTTCCATGATGATTAGTGACGTCAAAGACCTTTTCGTATATATGCTGGCCATTCATATGTGTTCTTTGTACAATATGTGACCTACATAATAATATATTGTAGACTTGAAATTTGTTGAGAGTGGATCTCAAGTGTTCTCACATCCAAAAAAAGAAAAAGAAAAAATACTAAGTGTGTGAAATTATGGATCTATTAGCTTGACTGTAGTAATAATTTCACAATGTAAACGTGTCAAACATCACATCATATACCTTAAATACATATAATATTTGTCAATTATACCTCAGTAAAGCTTAAAAAAATTTAATTAAAAAAAGAGATGATTAAGTTAAAATTAGGCCAGTAGACCAGGTACTAATCCAATTTGACTGGTATTCTTTTCTGTTTAAAAAACAAAAAGTCATATTGGAGAAATGAGATCTTGAAGAAATATGGAAGAGAGAACAGAACTGAAAATAGCATAGAAAGCCTCATGGTGGAAAATGAAATAGAGGAAGTGCATGAATGACATTTAAGATTGCATGGTCATTGACTGCAAATATATGAATATGCATTAGCTAAAGAATTGAGAAGTTTATACGTAGTTATAATATGAGATAGTCAGTTCCTAGTTAGATGCAACTATCACAAATGTTTAAGCTCAAACAATTCTCAGGAGCTACAGCAAAGGAGAGATTAAGAAAGATAAAAGAGAGGGAGAGAGGAATTCAAGATTATGGAGGAGTAAGTGGAAGCTATACTAACCTCCTCCTAGGACCAATCTGGAATTAAAACTAAATTGTAGAGAAATCATCCTGAATAACAAACTGAACACTGGGTGGAAAGGAGTCTTACAACCACAGACAGACAGAAGAACCCACTTCACCACAATGAGATTGGAAGGGAGTGCAGAGGAGGTGTGAGAGGGCTGGTTGGGCATCCACAGATGGCAGCTGAAGATCCAGGAGGATATTCCAGCAGCCAGGGGCTTCCCCCTGAGAATTGTGGAGTTTAAACCCCAAGCTGGGCTCCCCAGCCTACAGCACCAGAGCCAGAAAGGAACCCAGAAAACATCCAGCTGTGAACAGCAACAGGATTTCTGTCTGCCAGGGAGAGATGGCTGGAAAGCCAAAGAGACTCTTAAAGGTCCAAAGCACAAAATTTCATTTGCAGCCACTTACCCTAGGCTCCGGCAGAGGGAGAACAGAATAGACTAGAGGCGCTTGAGGAAAGTCTGGGGTTGGTGCTCTGGGGAGAGAACTGAAGGAACAGCCACCAGGATCCCTGCACTGAGTCATTCCCCATACAGCAGAGGCCATCTTTCTCAGGCAGAGCACTCCCCTCCAAGTGGCATCAGCCTGAAAGGAAACAATAGCCCTACCCACAGGAATTACTCTGCCTCACCCTTTGGTGCTTAAGCTAGGCTGCTGATTACAGCATGAGGCTATATTAGTGATTAGTTTAAAAACTAAGGTAGACCTCTGGGAGCTCTGTGAGACTTCAGCCCACCCTCCCCAGGGCCCAGTGCTGATAAAATCCAGTCTTGGTGCACAGCTTAGTTCTTTTTGCACATAAAAAGGCCCAGCAGAAGAAGCCACATGCTGTGGATTGCTGATAGCTCCAAACAGGTCGATCAGGGCAAGCCACAAGCAGCATCTGACAAAAGCCTATACAAGAGTCTTTGCAGATCTACCTGTAACATAGAAACAAATACAAAGAGGCAGCCAAAAAGAGGAGACAAAGAAACAGACCCCAAATGAAACAACAAGAGAATTCTCCAGAAGAAGAACTAAATGAAATGGAGGCAAACAATTTATGAGCTAGAGAATTCAGAGTAATGATTATACGGATAGTCAAAAGCATGAAGAGATATATAGAAACCATAAAAAAGGACCAATCAGAAATAAATAATTTATAGAAACATACAATCTTCCAAAACTAAATCAAGAAGAATCAGAGAATCAGAATAATCAGATTATACCTAGTGAAATTGAAGCAGTAATCAAAAACTCCCAAAAAACAAAAGCCCTAACAGTATGGCTTCACTGATAGACTTTACTGAACATTCTGAGAACTAACACCTCTGCTTCTCAAACTATGTCATAAAATTCAAAAGGAGGGAAGGCTCCCAAACTCATTTTACAAGGCCAGTGTTATCCTAATTCCAAAACCAGATAAAGATACTACAAAGAATAAAATTATAGGCCAGTATACCTGATGAACAAAGATGCTAAAGTCCTCAACAAAATATTAACAAATTGAATACACCATGATCAAGTGGTATTTATCCCAGGAATGCAAGGTTGGTACAACATTTGCAAATCAGTAAATGTGATTCACCACATTAAAAAAAAAAATGAAGTGAAAGTACCACATGATCCTATCAATAGATGCAGAAAAAGCATTTGATAAAAACCAGCAGCATTTAAAAACTCTCAGCAAAATGGGAATAGAGGGAGCATAACTAAACATAAAGGCCACATAGGGGAAACCCACTGCCAGTATCATACTCAATAGGCAAAAACTACAAATGTTCCCCTTACGATCAGGAACAAGACAGAAATGTCCACATTCACCTCTCTTATTCAACATGGTACTGGAAATCCTATGCCACAGCAATCAGACAAAAAGAAAAAATAACAGGCATCCAAATTTGGAAGGAAGAAGTAAAACTGTCATTGCTTGCAGATGACATGATACTGTATATAGAGAATCCCAAAGATTCCACCAAGAAACTACTAGAACTAATAAATTAATTCAGGAAAAAAGCAATATACAAAATTAATATGCAGAAATCATTTGCATTTTATATCCCAATAACTAACAGAAAGGAAAATTAAGAACACAGTCATATTCACAATTGCTTCAAAAATCATAAAGTACCTAGAAATAATCCTATCCAAAGATGTAAAAGACTTATATTCAGAAAATTATAAGACATTGAAGAAGATACAAATAAGTGTAAGCACAGTGTTCATAGATAGTTAATTACATCATTAAAATGTCCATACTACCCAAAGTAATCTATATATTCAACACAATTCCTATCAAGATTTCAATGATATATTCACAGAACTAGAATAAATATGCAATAATTTATATGGAACCACAAAGGCCCCGCATAGCAACAGCTCTCCACAGAAAGAAAAACAAAGTTGTAAGAATCTCACTACTTAATATCAAACAGTACTATAAGTCCATAGTAATCAAAACAACATAGTACTGGCATAGAAACAGAAACATAAATCAATGGAACAGAATAGAGAGTCCAGAAATAAACCCACACCTTTATAGTCAATTAATATTTGACAGAGGAAGCGAGCACATATAATGAGCTAAAGATATTTTATTTAATAAATGGTATTTGGAAAATTGGACAGACACATGCAGAAAAAAATGACACTAGACTACCTTCCTGCAGCATACCAAGAATAAATTCAAAATGGGTCAAAGACTTAAATCTTAGGCCATAAACCATAAAAATCCTAGAAGAAAACAAAGACAGCAAAATCATGGACATTTTTCACAGCAATATTTTATGGGATATATCTCCCCAGGTAAGAGAAAAAAGGAAAAAAATAAATAAATGAGACTACATCAAACTAAAGTACTTTTGCACAGCAAAGAGATTCATCAACAAAATAAAAAGACATCCCACAGAATGGGAGAACATATTCACTGATGCCTCTGATAAGGGGTTAATATCCAAAATTTATAAAGAACTTACAAAACAACACCAAAAATACAAACAACCCAATTAAAGTTTGGGCAAAGGACCTGAATAGACACTTCTCTAAAGAGGACATACGGATGGCCAATAGACATATGAAAAGATGCTCAATGTCACAAATCATCAGAGAAATGAAAATTAAATCCACGGTGAGATATCATCTCACAGCTCTCAGAATGACTATTCATCAATAAATCAACAAACAGGTGCTGGTGAGGATGTGAAGGATGGGAACCCTTTTGCACCCTTCGTGGGAATACAGATTGGTGCAGCCACTATGGAAAGCAGTATGGGGATACCTCAAAAAATTAAACATGGATCTGCCTTTTGACCCAGCAATCCCACTTCTGGGAACATATCCAAAGGAACCCAAAAGACTAATTGAAAGAACAGAAGCAGCCCTAGGTTCATTGCAGCATTATTTACAGTTACCAAGACATGGGAGCAGCCCAATTGTCCTTTAGTCGTTGAGTGGGTAAAACAACTATGGGACATTTACACAAGGAATACTACTTAGCTGTAAAAAAGAAGAAAATTTTACCCTTTGCAACAGTATGGACAGACCTAGAGAACGCTACACTAAGTGAAATAAGCCAATAACCATATCATTTCACTCATATGTAGAATTTAATGAAGAAACTGAATAGCAAGGAAAATGGGGACAAACTCACAGATGGAGACAGCTAGGGTGGGTCTGGGGAGGTTAGGGGATGAAGGGACTGAGCAAAAAGACAAAAGGACTCATGGACATGGACAACAGTGTGGTGATTGCTGGATAGTGGGTAGTAAGGGGGCACTAAATGGTAATAGGAAAGAATAAAATAAAGATTAAAAAAAGAAAGAGAGGGAAAGAATTTCATCAAGTGACCACTAAAATATCTCATTTTTCTTCTGTTCGAAGTATAAACCTTGTGCTATTTACATAGCATATGTGTTACTACAAAAATATATGCATTTATAGAATGATAGAATTAATCCTTAATTGCCAACTCTGTCAATTTCATTTATAACTTTAAAATTTTAAGAAATGTGACCTTAAAGAGCAGCTTCTCACATGACAATTGATATGGTAATTATTAAGCAGAATTTGATTCTTAGTATTTGCATGATTTGTTAGTTTATTATTTTTACATAGTAAAAACATTCCCTCAGTGCTGAAATGTCAATGGAATATAAATACAGTACAATAAAGGAGCAATAAGATAGTAGAAGAAAATGAAGTGAATTAGCCATTTCCTTGCAAAAGGATTTGGTATGTATTAATCAATGTAAGCATGCATTCAGCTATTCAAAAAATTTACTTAATGCTTAATATGAGCAATTTCTAGTGGAAACAGCAACTAAGAAGATCAATACTCTTCTTCTGACTGTAATGTAAAACTCTCCTACTTTTCTTCGTCTTTTATCTGTAACAAAGATTACAAATATAACATCTCAATTAAATTAATAATATCATCACTTTCAAAAATGTGTAAAATCACATTAAAATACCTCATTGAGAGAAATTAAATATAACTGCAAGTGTAACCCAAAATGCTATCATACACTAAAATGACTGATTTTATATCTCTTTTAACTTATACTACTATTACAAATCTTTTTTTTTGTAATTTTAGCCTTAAAATTTACCCCAAGTTATCTAAAATTCAAATCTTTATTTGAAAAGACATTTAAAGTTACTATAGTATGCCATCTATTTTGCTTCATTTCTGTGCCTAATTTTTTCAAAAAAAAAACAAGAGAAAGTCTGACATTTTAATGAATAAATGAAGAGATTCTAGAGAGAGTTTAATTTCACGTACTAATATTTACTACTTCTAAAGTATAATGTGCTCTTTTAGCTATGTAATAATGTAATAAAATACATATTTAATATTCCACAAAATGGCTTTAAGACAATCCAAAATGCATAAATGGCTTTTTAAAAGACTGCATAATATTATAAGCAATAGTGAAAGAAATCAGACAAAAATTCTGTAAGTGCTGATTACATAATATTCACATACAAAAATGACAGAAGATTCTCACAGAGAGATGATTGTGTGGAACTCATGAACAAACAGTGCTGAGGCAAGGTTAGTTATCTTTCAGTAACAGGTCTTTATCCCACAATGCACCACTGGGAGAATGACAGAAAAATTTCAAGATCTCTACATGCTTTCTTAATCTGTAAATTTGGCATAAATCTGACATTTGAAAAAAAAATTGATGAATTCTGTCTATTGTCTAGACATAGTCCATTTTCTTCCCTTTATCTTCTCACATCTCCCTAAACTTCATTCAGTCTCCTTAAGATAATCAAGCTTAAAGTGATTAAGTAGGGAGAGATGTTGAACAGTGCCTTGGAGAGCCCTCCTTTCACCAGGCCCCTGACTTGGGGTGCGGTCCTTACCACGGCGGGACACCTGGCTTCCGACTTTATGTTCTCGCCCCCACCGGGCAGTGGAGGCAATGGGCCAGGAGGGTTGACCCTCAGACCTGACTGAGCTTCCAGGGTCCTCCTGGTGGGTCAGGAATCAGGCCAGGGCTTGGCCCTGATGCTGAGTTGTGGGGGGGTTCCTCCGTGCCCCCCACCTATGAATTCTGTGGGGGGGTGGCCTACTGTGGACCTCAGGTTGGAGTGGGGCTGGTGCCCCAAGAGGGCCTGGAAAACCCTCAGCCCGAGGCAGAGGGGACAGCCAGGGTGAAGAGCAACTCTCAGCGGCCCTCCCCTGAGCCCCGGGTTGCCCCGCCTGAGGTCATGAAGCTGGACAAAGAGAAACTGGAGCCAGCCCCTGAGAAGGAGGCGAGTGAGGACGTGAGAGCTCTGCAGAAAGACCTCGAGCAATTTGCCAAGCTCCTGAAGCAGAAGAGGATCACCCTGGAATATACCCAGGCCAACGTGGGGCTCACTCTGCGCGTTCTATTTTGGGGAAGGTGTTCAGCCGAACAACCATCTGCCACTTTGAGGCTCTGCAGCTCAGTTTGAAGAACACGTAAAAGCTGCGGCCCGTGCTGCAGAAGTGGGTGGAGGAAGCTGACGACAATGAGAGTCTGCAGGAGAGAGGCAAAGCAGAGACCTTGTGCAGGCCAGAAGAGAGAGTGAACGAGTACTGAGGACCGAGTGAGGGGCAACCTGGAGAACATGTTCCTGCAGTTGCGGAAGCCCCGCCTACAGCAGATCAGCCACATCGCCCAGCAGCTCGGAGTGGAGAAGGACATGGTCCGATTGTGGTTCTGCAACCATCGCCAGAAGGGCAAACGATCAAGCAAAGACTATCCTCAATGAGAGAATTTTGAGGCTTCGGGACCTCCTTCCTCAAGGGGTCCAGTATCCTTTCGTCTGGCACCACGGCCCCATTTCAGTACCCCAGGCTATGTGGGCCCTCATTTCACTACCACTGTACTCCTCAGTCCCTGTCCCTGAGAATGAAGCCTTTCCCTCTGTGTCTGTTACCACTCTGGGCTCTCCCATGCATTCAAACTGAGGTGCCTGCCTTCCCAAGACAGGAGAGAGCAAAAGAACCCTGAGAATTGCTCCAGGGTTTAGGGATTAAGTTCTTTCTTTACTGTGGAATTGGGAACACAAAGGGTGTAGGGGCTGGTTGGAGGGAAGGTGAAGTTCAATGATGCTCTTGATTTTAACCCCCATATCACTTAGCACTTCGATCTTAAATAAAGAAGCCTGGGACACAGGAAAGAAAGAAAACGAGAAATTAAGAAATGAAAGAGGAAGGAAGGAAGGAAGGAAGGAAGGAAGGAAGGAAGGAAGGAAGGAAGGAAGGAAGGAAGGAAGGAAGAACGGAAGGAAGGAAGGAAGGAGAAAAAAGAAAGAAAAGAAAAGAAAGAAAGAAAAACAAAGAAAGGAAAGAGAAAGAAAAAGAAAGAAAGAAAGAAAGAAAGAAAGAAAGAAAGAAAGAAAGAAAGAAAGAAAGAAAGAAAGGAAGGAAGGAAGGAAGGAAGGAAGGAAGGAAGGAAGGAAGGAAAGAAAGAAAGAGGAAAGAGAGGAAGGGAGGAAGGAAGGAAGGGAAAGAAAGAAGAAAGGAAGGAAGGAAGGAAGGAGGGAGGGAGCAAAAGAAGGAAGGAAGGGGAGAAGGAAAGAAGGAAAAGAAAAAAGAAAGAAGGAAAAGAAAAGAAAGAGGGAGGAAGGAAGGGAAGAAGGGAAAATAAGTGATTAAGTAGCTATTGTGTAAATTCTCCCTAGTCAACTCAGCCATTATCAGTTACATTAATTATATTTAACAGTGAAACATATCAAGAGGCACCTCCTTGTTTAAATATATATTATTTAAGTGGATATAATCTGGGTTTCCCACATTCAGTATAGCGTATAAGACAGTTGAGTTTGGCAAGGTATAAATATGTTCACTAGTTGACATGATTACCCACTCATCCTTGCTGGAGATTTGGCTAATATGACCAATCACAATCACATCTTTCGGTGTCGCAGTCTTTCCCTCTGATTTTTTTTATAAGTTAAAGACAAGAAAATCTATTTTAAAGTGAAGTTGCAAATATGACAAAAGTCACAGGATCCCATAAAGTCAATTATTACAGTAAAAGTCATTGTCCAATGGTAATCCGGCAGATATCAACCACATAACAATCAGTTAAGAATTAGATAATCAAAAATAAGTTTTATGACAGATGTACTTCAAACAAAAATTATTTGAGTAGTTTTGTATAAGAAAGGACTTTGGGGAAAACTGAAGTCCAAAAATATTTTTTACAAAAATAAATGAAACAGCCCTGGCTGGTGTGGCTCAGTGGATTGAACACCGGACTGCGAACCAAAGGGTCTCTGGTTCGATTCCCAGTCGGGACACATGCCTGGGTTGTGAGCCAGGTCCCCAGCAGCAGGCGCTCAAGAAATAACCACACATTGATGCTTCTCTCCCTCTCTTTCTCCCTCACTTCCCCTCTCTAAAAATAAATAATTTTTTTTAATTTTTAAAAATAAATGAAATACAATGTGAAAAATCCAAGTGTGTTGTGAATACTGTTATGCTGTTGTATTAAGCAAATTTTAAGAATTACACCAAATATTAGTGTATGGTCATAACCTATAAATTCTATTTGTTAAGTATAAAATTAACTTTATAAAATAAATTTTGTTTTCTTTAAAGAAGATACATTTTGATGTTTATTTTTTATTAAATTTATTAGAGTAACATTGGTTAATATGATCATATAGGTTTCAAGTGTACATTTTCATGATACATTATTTGCATACTGCATTGTGTTCTCACCACCCAAAGTAAATCATCTTCCATCGCCATACATTTGGCTCTCTTTACCCCTTACTACTCCCTTCCCTCTGGTGACCACCATACTGTTGTCTGTGTCCATGAGTTTTAATTTCATACCCCACATTTGAGTGAAATCATATGATTCTTAGGTTTTTTCTGACTATTTCACTTAGCATAATATTCTCAAGGTCCATCCATGTTCTCACAAATGGCAGTATTTCATCTTTTCTTGTGACGATTAGTATTCCATAGAATGTATGTGTGTGTATATATATACCACATCTTTAAAGAGGATACTAAAATACTTTGAGTTTTTATTTTAAAAGTGAGCCATATTGAGCAAATTTTTATTTAGTGGGGGTTAATATACCAAATATTCCTTCAAAATAATATCCTAGGTTTATGCAGATCGCTTTCTCCGCAAGAAACATGTCCTTGAAATGCCTGTTCATGAGGCTCTTTCTCTGACAAGTACAATAATTTGTGTAACTCTGAGAAGTACAGTATAATTGAAAGGCCACTTGTAGGTTCTTGTTAACTAATAACAAAAATGAGAGAGAGGGTGAGAGAGAGAGAGAGAGAAAGATACAGGGAGGGAAAGAGAGAGAAAAAATTTGCTAAGCCAATTTCCTTTGAAAACCTGTTTAACCTGCCATCCAGTGTTACTGATAATGTGAGACTGTGACGAGTTGATCATCAGTGTTGCAGCATCAGGTGGCGTCTTCAGATCATTCTAGGGAGTATCAGGGTCTCCGTGCACCGGTATGATTCAAGGATTGGGTTGATTCTAATTAGTTCATAAAATACACTGAAAGGAACTTTATACATATTTTTGCATCATTACATAAAGGGGAATTAGTATTTAAATCTAGATCATTACGATGTTCTGGTTAGCGGAATTTCAAGAGAGAGAACTTTGACTCCCTGCAGATTTACCCTTTCATCTTGGTTCCACATAAATTGCTTTTAGTGGCCTCACAAAAGTGCTCAAATAGAAATCCACCAGATTATCATCATCTGGCTAATGATTCAACTATTTATCCAAGAAATTTTGTAATGTAGTGTACATTTATAAAATTGACTGTAATTATGAAGATCAAAACATATTGCCTGGTTATAATTTAAAAACTGGAAAACACAAAGGAATGGCAAAATATAACTAATCTTTTTAAACAGACAAACCAAATTGAATAAAAGTTTGCAGTGAAATAGAATTATGCACAATTTTGTTTCTATGGAAGTAAAATATTTTAAATGATTTTTAAGCAGTCCTACTGTGAATGTTAATTAGAAAATGGAGTGTTAGCTATAAAAAGTGCCTTAAATTTTTATGCATTTTATAATGAAAATTTTCAAGCTACAGAAGAGCTGAAGAATTTTAATATTTATATTACCACCATCTAAACTCTGTCATTAACATTTATCATTCATGTTTTGTTAAATATTTATCCATCCTCAATCAGTTTTTCAGTCTATTTTTTGATGTATTTCAAATTGTAGATATCAGTACACTATACCCCTAAACCCTGTAGCATGCATATTATTAAAATTCAATGTTTGCTTGCCAATTTTTTCTCCTTTTTATGGTAAAAAAGTGAAATACCCAAATCTTAGGTGTAACATTAAATGAATTTTGCCATATACATACTCTTGTAAAATGCAAACCATTATCAAACAGAATATTATCTCAAAACTTTTCCTTGTGTTCATTAACAAGAAGTCCTTTCTACCCACCAACCCTCCAGGAGCAACAACTGTTGTGACTTTTTTTAACTATAAATTAGTTTTACCTGTTCTTGAACTTCATGTACATGGAACCATACAGTATGTATGTACTATATTATTTTGTAAAACTTTTTTCTCTCAGCATATTTGAGATTAGTTTATGATTTTTAGTGTCTCAAGTAATTTCTTTTTTGTATAAAATATTTTAAATGCAAAGTAAGCATCAAAAAAGTAAAATTCTCAACATTCATTGAAAATCACATTGATTTTTTAAATTATTTTTGATCTAGGCAAAGAAATAAATCCATTTATAACACAAATTATCATACAATATACACTTTTGGTATCTGGCATTTCTTCACTTCAGATACTGCAAACATTTGCTCATCTTTTTGGGGGGCGGGGGGGCAGAGAGGCCACCATTTATTTCTAATTTTTTTCTTTCTTTCTTTTTTTATTGTTCAGATACATTTGTCTCCATTTTCCCACCACCACTTTCCTCTGCCCCACCCTCAATCCTTCTCCACTTTGGCTTTGTCCATGAGTCCTTCCTACATGTTCTTTGATTTATGCTAAACGAAATAAGCCAGGGGGATAAAAGACAAATACCATATGATCTCACCTGTAAGTGGAACCTAATCAACAAAACAAACAAGCAAGGAAAATATAACCAGCAACAGTTAAAGAAAACACAAACCGACAGTAATGAGACGGAAAGGGGAGGGTAATGGGGAAAAGGAAAGGAAGGGTCAAATTTACTACTTTTTATTCTGGAGTAATATTTCATTGTATGCTCTTCTTTGTGTTGATGGACACCTGGGCTGCTTCTATTGTTTTGCCATCATAGAGAAAGCTACTATGATATTTTTAGAAAAGTCTTTTCAGAAACATGTATTTTTACTTCTTTAGGTAAATTCCCAAAAGTGGAGTTGATAAATCATGGGGTACACTTATGCTTAACTTTATAAGAAACTGCCAGATTTTCTACCAAAGTGATTAAAAGTGTTTTTGTTTTTAAAATAAAATCACTCAAGAGAACATTGGTTTGAAGCAATAGCCTTCAATATAAATACCATAAAATCTTATAAAGAATTGTTAATATACTACTACGTATATGTCTAAAAGAGACTAATAATTTTTATCTTTGTACCTTTTGATTATATATTGTGGATTATTTAAATCTACTTAAATATTTTTAAAGATATTTATTTATTTATTTATTTATTTATTTATTTAGACAGAGGTGAAGGGAGGGAGAAAGAAAGACAGAGAAACACCATGAGGGCTGCCTCTGGTGGGCCCCCACTGGGAATCTGACCCACCACCCAGGCATGTGTCCTGACTGGCAGTTGAACCAGCAACCTTAGGTTTGCAGGCTGGTGCTCAATCCGCTGAGCCACGCCAGCCAGGATAGATAAATGTACTTAAATATTCAATGACATATGTTTTATTCTCAAAGTATTCATTTTAATATTTATTCAAATGTCATTTAATTTTTGATTTAGAAAGAAAATAGCCTTGGAATTCATACAATGTATTATGGATACTGATGCATTTTAAGAAAAACTGATAGTAATAATCATATCATCATAGCTTTAATTTGAGATTTGTTGGATAAAGATCTGAGTATAAACTTTTCTCCCCCAAAGCACTTGTTCATTCATTCACAAACTTATTAATTCAATAATAAGTTTTGGAGTGCTTCCAATGGTAATAGAACTATACCAATTGTTTTATTGTAAATAGGGCACCATAGATAGATGTGCCCTGAGATCTAGTACTAGGCAAATATATTTATAGTAGTTATTGATATAGTTTTCTAGTTGTTTCATCTTATTACTCAGTAATTTCTAAAGTACACTGTGTTTGCTGCCCCTCCATTGCTTTTCTACTTTCTATTTACTGTAGTTATAATGTTTTCAACATGAAGACTTGTAGAGAAACTTGGTAAATTTTACAGAAGTCATGTATGCATGAACTATCAATACACTGCCTTCCAATGAGTAAAATGGATGCTGGCCTTTAAAGGCCCTGAATAGTTCTAAACATAAGCCTACCCCATGACTTAGCAATTCCACACTTTCATACATCCTCTTCTCCTCACTCCAGCTGATGATTGGGGTCCTTTCCCAAAGCCACCATCTCTGACTTACAGTGACGCCCTCACATGACAAAGAGCATTACTACTGCCAACCTTGGCCTACCACTTGGGACTTCTTGGCTTATTTCAAATTGAAATCAAGCCCCTTAAGACACTGGGTATACACTGGCTTTCCCGGTCATAAAACAACATCCAGTCGTGGGTTGCTACCCTGTACAACAGACATCCAGCACATTCTAGCACTTACTTCTGCATTTATCAATATTCCTTCAAATGACCTGGGATTATTGGACATATTACTCTTTCAGCTTTCAGGGATGCCTAAACTTAAAGCACATTCTGGTGCCCCCTCATATCTTTCAGGTCTTTAACCCCAGTAGTGTATGAATACTTGGGCTGTCGTAACAAACTACCACAACTGGATGGCTTAAAAAAAAACAGAAATATATTCTCAGAGTTTTAGAGGCCAGAAATCTAAAACTAAGGCATTGGCAGGCCCACAGTCCCTCTGAAGACTGTATCGAAGAACACACCCAGGTTCTGGTGGCTTTAGGCACTCCTTAGGGCTAAATAACTCTAATCTTTGCTTTCATCTTCACATTGTTGACCTCCCTCCATGTGTCCTTTCCCCTTTTCTTCTCTTACTAAGAAATTTACTATTGGATTTAATGCTGATGACTCTAAGGATGATCTCATTTCAAGAGTCTACCTTAATTACATCTGCAAAGTTTTTTTCAAAATATTACATTTTTAGATTCCAGGTGAATATGTCTTTTGATGGACCAGAATGCAACTCACTTTAAGCTCTGTCAATACTCTCTTCTATTATGTCTGCTTCTTCTTACAGGCCTAATGCATTTGCATGTTTGAATACTGCCAAGTTGTGGATACAAATTTTCTAAAACAAGTTTTAGTTGTTGTTCTTGAAATAAGAAATTG
Source organism: Pteronotus mesoamericanus (assembly GCF_021234165.1). Taxonomy (NCBI): domain Eukaryota; kingdom Metazoa; phylum Chordata; class Mammalia; order Chiroptera; family Mormoopidae; genus Pteronotus; species Pteronotus mesoamericanus. The sequence continues at coordinate 27,828,141 of NW_026555085.1, read as the reverse complement.
TTGCTCCTTACTTTGTTTTCTAATAAATAAACAAGAAATTTCATGTGACATTTTACAGTCTTTGATTTGGTAGTGATGTAGAGGTTAGGGAAGAACATGCCTCCCTCCGTCTTCCAAGAGCATGTTTTAAAGAGACCCTTCTTGGAAAACAGTCCAGGCATGGAATTTTGAAAGCCACCTTCAGTTTGGCCATCTCTTCAAGGACTGAACTGAGCAGTTCATCGTGTGGAAGGAACACAGCAAAGGAAAACACCTGGAGAGGACTCAGTCCTCACACTGACAGTGGTCTGCAAGGACTTTCAAGGTTGTATGGGACTTAAATGAATGAATAATTAAGGAATCCAAAACCACTGGTACTTCTTGATACACCCCAATATTTATTTGCAGCAGTTTGTCTCTCTCAGGGCTTCTCAACCTTGGCACTGCTGATATTCCTTGTCAGGGCTGTCCTGTGCATTGTAGGATGGTTAGCATCTTATACTTAATGGATACCAGTAGCACCGCCCCTCAGTTTTAACCACCAAAAGTGTGTCCAGACACTACCGAATGTGCCCTGGAGAGCAAAGTCACTCATAGTTGAGAACCACTGTTCTGTCTGAACACTGTTAATATTCACTAACAAAATGAAATCCTTAAAACGACATGTCTCTTACTTTAAAGTTCCTGTGAAGCAGTCCTTAAAGATTCAGATGTTTTTGAATTAAAAATAGTTCAAAAACATTTTGGATTCTATGTAACTTGGCACTTTTTTTGTTCCATTAACTGTATCTTTTTAGATAAGTGCAACATCTACTTCAGTCTTTTTGAGAATTGATAGAATTTTTTTCAACATTTTAATAGGGCTATTTAGGCCTCTTCTATTCCAGGTCATTAATTTTAATGGTTAAGACATTGTTATATGGCACTCTCAGGAAGCAAAGGTGCATACTGATAATTCCACTCCCATGCAGGCAAATATTATCTTCCTTGGTAAAGACAAACCATTCCTTGAATTTAGAAACATTTAGTTTCTAAGGCTATGTTACCATTTTATTTAAAGCCCCATTAGACCCAGCATATTGAATAATAGCTCACCATTTTGCCCCACATATGATTCATTTAGAGAAGCAGAGAAGCTCATAAAAATATCTGACTGGTATTTATAGACCTTCTGTTTCTCTCAAATACTATAGTAAGTGTTTCTAATTATCCTCATATGGAATAAAAGAAAAACAAGCAAACAAAAAGATGGCATGAGACAACTGCTTATCTTTTGTTTCAGATAATATTCTGTCCTGGCTTGAATATATAGTACTGCAGTTACCTATTAATATATCAGCTTTCCTTCATGTGACAAAAGCTATACTGAAATATTGTGAATTATTATTCAAGAAGCTCATGATCTGATTTAATCTGAATCATACTGGCTTTCATCTTTCAGATCCCAGGGAATTCCAGATTTCGGTGAATTCCTAGGGAGATAGATAACAGAAATCAATCTGAGCGGTTTCAATCTGACAGAACATTAAAAAATATGATTAGCAGACCAAAAAAAGACCTGTATGAACAAAATATAAACTAAGTGCTTCCTGGGCCTCCTCACTTTTCTTATCTGAGGCCAGAATATTTATTTATTACTTTATTTTATCTGTCCTTTCTAGGATTTGTGGGGACTAAAGCTTTGATAATTTTGAGAGAAGGGATGCCTTAAAAAATAATAGAAAATTACAAAATCTGATTTAGGAACACAATAATGAAAGAGGTACTTACAAATGAGGAACCTTGAAGTTTAATTTCCCAGCCACAAAGGTGTTTTCACCAGCAATATGACCTCCATTCTCCGTGCCTCCACACTGAAGCACCACCATAAATTCTGAACTATAATAAACTCGAAGTCTGACACCCATCTCCAAATGACCTCAGGAGGAGATAGGACAGGCTTGCACACTATCCCCTCTTCCTTTATGGTGTTTCCTTTAGTTGCCATAGGTTAATACATATTATTTTTTTATTTTTTTCTGTGCTCTTTTTATTTTTATTAAGTGAATAGTGCAGAGTTCCATATACCACCTAAATCTCATACACAGTTTCTGCTTTTAATAGCATCTTGCATTATCATAGTACATTTGTTATAATTGATGAGCCAATGTTGATATGCTATTGTTAACTAAAATAGATAGTTTACATTGGTGTTCACTCTGTGTTGCACAGTTCTGTGCATTTTGGCAAATGCATAATGTCATGTATCCACCATTAAAGTATTATATAGAATAATTTTACCATCCTAAAATTCCACTGTGCTATACCTATTTATATCTTCCCCCATCTCCATAAACTCATGGCAACCAGTTTTCTTTTTTTTTTTTTTGACTGTCTATATGTAGTTTTTTCTTTTTCACGTCAAATAGTATGAATCATACAGCATGCGCCTTTTCAGGCTGACTTTTCTCAGTTAGCAGCATGCATTTAAGGTTCCTTTATGTCTTGTTGTTGCTTAATAGCACGTTTTTTAAAATCACTGAATAACTTTCCATTGTATGGGTATACATGGTTTGTTTACCCATTCATCTATTGAGAGACATCTTGGTTGTTTGGGGCAGTTATGAAAAACCTGCAAAGACATTCATGTACAGAATTTTTTATGGACATAAATGTTTAACTCATATAGATAAATACCTAGGAGCATGATTGCTGGATCATATGATAAGACTATGTTTAGCTTTGTAAAAATCTACAAAATTGTTTTCCAACGTGACAATACCATTTCTCATTCATACTGGCAATGATTTGGAATTCCACATCCATACCAGCATTAGAAATTTTAAAGGTTTTTGTTTTTGTTTTTTTTGGTGGAGGGTTGGTATTAGACATTCTAACAGGTATGTGTGATAGCTGTTCAAATTCCTTATTCAAATTTGCAAATCCTTAATGGCATATGATGTTGAGCATCTTTTCATAAGTTTATTTTTAATTTGTATATATTCTTTGGTGAGCTGTCTATTCAGATCTTTTGCCCATTTTATGATTAGGTTGTTTGTTTTCTTACTGTTAAGTTTTAAGAGTCCTTTGTTTATTTTGGATATGTCATTTATCAAATATGTGTTTTACAAATATTTTCTCCAAATATGCAGCTTGTCTTTTTACCTCTTAATGGAATATTTATAGGACAGTTTTTAGTTTTAATGGAGTTCACCTTACCAATTCTTTTCTATCATGGACTGTGCATTTTTGTTGAACAGTCCTACCTGAAGACTCATCACCAAATACAAGGTCACCTAAATTTTTTGTCATCTTCTAGAAGTTTTAAAGTTTTGTGTTTACCCTTATGTTTATAAGCCATTTTGAGTTAATTTCTGTGTAATCCACAGGTCTGTGTATTAGTCCACTTAGACTGTCATGATAAAATACCATAGACTGGATGGTTTAAACAACAGAAATTTATTTATTTTCTTACAGTTCTGGGAGGTGGAAAGTCCTAACTGTAACCCTAAGCCTAGGAGAAAGGGTGAGTTGGTCTTCAAGCAGTGGTAATCCACATGCTGCCCATAGAGTTAGAGTTGGAAACTAGAAATTACAAGTGATTTTAATAAAACCAAAGAATGGGAGAAGAAGAAGGTGAGAGAGAAGTAAAAATATTTTAAAAGTCTCATCTTGTGGGTTTAGGATATGCAAGGGTTTCAAAGCAGTATTTTCATTGGAGAGTATGTATGAAGGTTTTGTTAAGAAGAGTTTTTAGATAGCAATATAGAAATATGTGCTTGATTAAAATTGATGGAAAATGAAAAAATTGAAATGTAAACTGAAAACAGAATTTACAAATTAGCAAAGGAAAAATATAAATGACTAATACAATTAGCAAAAAAAAAAGTGAGACTATTAGTAAAGAAATATTATAAAATAAATAATGGAACACAATAAAAGAAATAAACCATTTTAATTCAGTAGGGTATATATGTATGAACTTAATTCTCTCATGAGGAGTCAAGCCCGGCTATAAAATTGTTTTGATATTTATAAGAAGTAAAAGTTAAAAAACTAAAGCAGGGCCAAAGAAATACATGGCCGATGTGGAAAATTGAAAGCTGAAAGGGTAAAATCAATACTACGCAAGGTGGAATTTAGAGCTAAAACCCCTAAGTAAGTTAAAGAGTGATTCTATGTCATGATAAGTTATGCAGTGAATATTTTTAATGTGACCATCATAAACCTTCAGGCACAAATAAATAAAAAATAAAACAGCTAGTTATATACAGATTTATCTCTAGATATTAAAGGAAATGTCAATTTCTGACAATATAAACTAAACTACTTACAAAGGAGAAAATGATAGAAAAAAATCATTTCTTATTATTTTGATGAATAAGAGAGAAATACATAGGAATCAGAAGATAAATTAATTTGAGGATCCAAAGAGATAAACAAACAACTAAAATGCCTTTCACCTTGCAAAATTTGCTCAACTAATAAACCCGAGTTTCTCAAACTAGCAGGAAGTACACACGGAGACAGGAAATAGAGCTCAGGATGTATTTTCAGCGTAGAATCAAATTGCAGGTTGCTCCATCTACAAATAAAGCTGGAATCCCAAGGCTACAACCTCAGACTAAGGATGAACTAGAAATCCCAGATACACATACACAAACGCATACACAAAAATGTGTGTGTTAACAAGAAAAATTGTCTCTTTCAAAACTCAGCAGTGGGTGGATGGGAAAACACAATATTTCATCAAAATTTGTAACCATCTGCAGTCTTGAGGCAGACTCTTTTCCACTCCGGGAAACCTTAATATTGCTCTCAAGTCCTTCAGTTGATGTGATGAGGCACCCCCTACATTATGGAAGTTGATCTCCTTTACTTAAAGTCAATTGATTCTAGATGCTAAGCACATCTACAAAATGCCTATATTAATGTTTGATTAAATAACTGAATACTTTAGCCTAGCAAAGTGAAGACATGAAACTAACCATCACAAAGTGCTACAACAGACATAGTCAACAGGTAAACAAATGGATGTGTAGATATTGCTGTGTTCTAATAAAACTTTATTTAGTTTGGGTTTCTATGATTTTCACATGTCACAAATTATAGTTCTTCTTTTGATTTTTTTCCCCTCAAAAACTTCAAAATGTAAAAATCATTGTTTGCTCATGGGTGAGCCATACAAAAGTAGGTCATAGGCCAAATTTGGTTTGCAGAACCCCCTCTCTAGTACCATGCTTTGCATGTGTTGTCTGTATTCATTATAAAAATATTCAGTCTATTTAAATATATATTAATATAACATACATAAACATTCACAAAGAATTTTAAAACTGGTGTTGAGACAGCTATTCTGAAAGCAGAACACAAATATGACTCAAGTTACTGCAGTCCTAAAAGTGAGAAAATGCTCAAAGAAATAAGAAAAAATTTGTTACTGGATTCTTTTGATAATGTTGAAGATTATTATCATCCTAATACTGTTTATGTGTAATATTCTCTACAGAAAGAAGAATGAACAGGAATATTCACCAAGGTCTTTAAAGGTTTCTAATTATGCAAAATAGTGCTCAAATGATGATTAAACATGTAGGTAAAAGGGAGGTAAAACATAACTTTTCCCTAATGTATTAGTTTCCACTTTTTATACTAACGAATCCTCCATTTCAGTCCCTGAACGTGTGTGCACACATGCGCGTGTGTGCACACGCACGCGTGCGCACCATTTATTCTGTATTTCATGTACGTACTAAAGTACTTACAATATATCAAGCTCTTCACTTGATACAGTATACAAAGAATTGATTTAATTGAAGTCATGCTTTTTTAACAGTTCACAGGATTAAGCATGAAAAAAGTGTTAGGTATTCATCATTCGTCACCCATTTAAGGTAAGTCATTTGATTCGATTCCCAAAAGAGCTCAATGTAGGGGTTGTCAGATGAAAGGCAGAGCCAACTAAATTTGGATTTCTCATGAATAGTGAATCATTTTTTAGCATAATATGCTCCTTCAATATTTGGGACATACACTAAAAACTGATTGAGACACATTTATGCTAAAAATTATTTGAAATACCTACTTTTTATTTGCTAAATTTTCCAACTCTAGCTCAATAAGATAGTGGAATTATTATATCTAGTTTATACCAAAGTAAAGTAATTTTCAAGAAAATTAACTTAGTTATTCAATTTCATACTGCTGAAATTCCCTGCAAATTTTCTCCAAGCTAAAACCAAATATGGAAACTGATTATAAAGAAATGGATGTAACCTGTAGATTTATTGAGGAAGAAAAGAAGATGAAATTAATTTTATCTCTATAAATTCATATGGTCAGATGTTTGGGAAAACCGTTAAAAATGGGTAAAATGTAAAAATATCAAGATGGCAGAGGAGTGAAGGAAAGTCACACTGACCTCCTCCCAGGACCAATCTGGAATTACAACTAAATTGTGGAGAAATCCTCTGGAACAAACAACTGAACAATAGCAAGAGAGGAGCCTTAGAACCTTGGACAGACAAAAGAATCAACATTAGCACAACCTAACTGGTAAGGAGTGCGGTAGAGACTCAAGAAGGTGGGCGGGGCACCCATGGGCAGCAGCACCAGAAGGACATTGAAATGGCCAGTTGGGTCACCCTGAGAAGAGCAGGGTCTAAACCATAAGTGGGGATCTCCAGCCTACAGCGCCAGAGCCCAAAAAGTACACAGATAACAATGAGCTACAAAAAGCCACGGGGTTGCTCTCTGCCAGAGACAGGTGGCTAGAGATGCAAAGAGCCTTTTAAAGGCCCAACACATAAATTTTTATTCACAGCCACTTACCCTGGTCTCCAGCAAAGGCAGGGGCAGAGTGGCCTAGAGATGCCTGAGGAGAGACTGGAGACCGAGGCTTTGGGGAGAGAACTGAGAGAGTAGCCGGCGGATTTCTGGTACTGACTCCTCCCCCATACAGCAGCAGCCATCTGGCTCAGGCAGACCACTCCCCTGAACAGCAGCAACATGAGAGGATCCAATAACCCCAACCCTGTGGTGTCTAAGCCTGACTGCTGAATGCAGAGTTACTAGATTAACAACTGAAGGAGACAGCCACAGATAGTAGATTCCTGCAAATCTCAAAGAGACTACCTAGGATCAGACAGGGTCAACATCTGACATCATCAGAGGCAGATCCAGAAAGAAAAAACAGTGGTCTCCTCTCATAGAAGTTCATACTACAAAGTCAGGAAATCAAGACAGATAAATTTAAGAACCAGAAGCAAAAAAGAGGAGTCTCACAAATAATGGGAATACAAAGAAACACCCCCCAGTCGAAGGGAAAGGAGGAATCCCCAGGAAGAGAACTAAATGAAATAGAGGCAAGCGAACTATCAGATAGTGAGTTCCAAACAACAGTTCTAAGGAAATTCAATGAGCTCCAGGATCTCAGAGAGAATTACCAAAAACTACAGGGAAACTATGAGGAACTTACTGCAAACTGTATCAGCATGAAAAAGGACATAGAAACTATCAATAAGAAACAAGAGGAAATGAAGAGTACAATTTCCAAATTCAAGGACACAGTAGAAGGAATCAAAAGCAGGCTAGATGAAACAGAGGATCAAATCAGCGAGCTCAAGGGTAAGAGAGAAAAAAGCTCCCAGAAAGAGCAAGAAAATGAAAAAAGGAGCCAAGGGAGAAAGGGATGGTAACTTATAAGGGAGCCCCAGTACGGCAAGCAGCCGACTTCTCATCAGTAACACTACAAGCCAGAAGGGGATGGCAAGAAATATTTCAAGTCATAAAAAGCAAAGGCCAGCAATCAAGACTGCTCTACCGAGCAAAGCTCTCAATTAAAATGGAAGGCGAAAGGAGTTCCCAGACAAAAGAAGGCTAAAAGAATACACCTCCACCAAACCAGCATTGCAAAATATATTAAAAGGGCTGCTTTAAGAAAATGAAGAAAAGGAGTCTATGAATACCCAGATCCTTTCACAGTCACCAATACTTGATATTACCAATCTTTTTAATACTTATTAATCTGATTGTGACAATGATATGCTGTTTTGTTACTTTATTATTTGTTGAAACTAAACCTATTTTTGTATATATCTTGCCTATTTCTATTATTTTTAAAAAGCTTTAAATGACTTTTTGATATTCTTTATCCTTTTTTTGATTAATGTTTGTAGAATTTTTGCCCTAAAAAAAAATAACTATTAACCCCTTTTTAGATGTGCTACAAATACTTTCCTATTCTATTACTTGTCCTTTAACTTTTTTTATATGTATATTACTGTATAGTCTTAAGTGTTTAATATTGTCATATTGTTAATATTTTATTTTATAGCTCCTGGGTTTGAAGATTTTACTTCAGGGTAAGAAAAATATTAGTTTGTATTTTCCCCTAAAACTCCGTAGATTTTACATATTGATTTTTAACTCACCTTAATTATTTTTGGTAGAATGTGTGAAATAGGGCTCTACATTTGTTTTATTTCAAGTAATAGTGGTCCAGGCACCTTATTTGTTGAATAAGCCTTATTTTCCCCATTGATTTGAAATATTTAATTGTATATTACATTGTTAGATGGATACATATATTAGTTTCTAGAATGCTAATTTTATTTCATTGATCTACTTGATTATTTCTGTGCTGATGTGATGTTGTTTTAATTGCTGAGACTTTATAATGGATTTAAATGTTTTAATATTTTATAATGGATCTTGACATTTAAAAACTAAATAAAATCAATTTGCATTTAAGAATGAAAGAAAGAAAAATATGGGTAACATGTAAATAAAAATCAATCAGTCAAAACAAATTTGAACTATTTACAAAATAATGTCCACTTTTACAAGGTTCTCTTTGCACATAATATTACCATCTTAAGTTGTGACTCTGTATGTTATGGGAATATTTCCAATATTACATTGTTTTCTTTTTTCTTAGAATTGGCAACTATTAAGACTCTATTTCCAGTTATTATCAATATAAGAAAGTGAAAAAAATTCAAATCTTTTTATATTATGAAGAAATAAATTCTATATTAAACACAGAGATTAAGTGAAACTTAAGAAAACAATTTGTCTAGTTGCTTTGTTTTGTAAGAGTTCATGGTAGAGCAAAAGAAGAAAGCCAGGTGTCTTTACTAAGGAACAAAAAAGGGTATTTCACACATGCAACTGTTGATGAAACGAGAATATTCATTGAACCATTTACTAAATGTTTAAATACAAACCACTTATTTTTATTTTTCAAATGTTTCCCCTCAAATAGACATGAAATCTTACCAGTTACTACAAAGATTTCTCTGGAGTAGTTTCAATACAGTTTTATTTTAGCATAGTATCTTAAGAATTAAGTTGTTTTATTTTCTATATGGCTTTAGACACCTTTAGCACATCTAAAAAAGATAAGATTTGAAAAAAGTGATTCTTCACTATGAGATTTCTAGACACCACAGATAAGTCAGAAACAAAGTACAAAGTAAAAATAGTTTTAGAGATGGTAATGGAGAGAAAAAGCACTAAGTACAAGTGCACACTTTGATCCAATAAGATAAAAGTTGAAGGAAGCTCAAAATAGATGGGGGAAATATCTCCATATTTAGACAAACTGTAGTCAGTTGGTTCACTGTCAGACCAGACTTATTTTAAAGGCCACAGAAGGTTTGCTGGGGCATTTCAGAGGAACGAAGGGAGTGCTTTGTGCTGCCTGACGTGGGAAGTCCTTCCCCAATGTGTCCTTGCAGGAAGTGTGCATGCTACCTCAGGGAGGTGGGAGGGAGATAGTGTGGCTCTCTGGATGAAAAGCAGTCACTTATAATCCACCTTCTTCAGAGAATTCGCTCAATTTACTATTCAAGTTTTCAAATATGTCCTACTTTGCAGGGGCTCGAGTTTTTTAAATAGTCAAAGCTGAGGTAAGAAAGTCTTTTTTTGCTTCTTTGTTATCTCCCTCTGAGAGAAGCAGGCCTGGTAAGATAGAGGGGCGGATGCCCTATTCCTGTCTGGTAGGCTTTCCTTCTCCAGTTGCTTGTACTCCTGGAGAGAAGGATGTCAAATCAGTTCCTCTGTACAGGCTCCGAGTGATTTTCAGTCAGTTCTTTGTTCTCTGGTGATGTTCTTTTAAGAGTTCAGCAAAATACAAACCAGTAAGAAAGAAAGCTACATGAAAACACTTATCCAATATTATGAATTAGGTGATAGAAGCTGAATTATATTCTTACTCTACACAAAAGTTTTGAGCATCTGCTCTGGTAATGAATTCATTTATATGTATTCAGATTTATTCAGAATTCTTTAATTCCGTTCATTGAACGCAGAAATTGAAGGTACCTCCAGATATTGTACATGGCCCCTACAACATTTTATTAAACATGTATTCATTAGATTGCCTTCAAAAATCAGAAGAGTGTGTGTGCTTTTGTGTGCTCACACATAGGAATGCCCAGATTTCCAGCCTCCTATGAAAAGTCAGAAAATCTGTAAGCTTGGATTCATAATCACACATGGCAGCCCTTGGGAGCTAAATAGTTGCTGCTTCAGTATAAGGGACTTGTGTGCTGTGCTTCACCATAATTTCACACTTTCCTTGCCTCAGTATTCTTACTGACCAGCCTAGGCCTAGAATGCATGTGAATTTGTGAACCCTGATGCATACTGTGGATGCTACTTAAGAACACAATAGCCTCGTATAGTGAGACTGTTAAATGAGTCTGGGTCTAGCCAACTCTACAAATTTTTTACCCTTATCACCCAAAACAAGGATGCTATAACTTAACTTGTTGGCTTTCCAGATACAGTAAGGATTAAATGAAATGTGTAATTAAATGAATAACACATCTGCCATATAGTAGGTTTACAACAGGTAGTTGTTAGGACAAAGATGAAGCCAATGATTATTTTGAAGGTGGTGATATGACGCTAACAACAACATTGCTCAAGCTTTGAGACCACAGTTTTCTTCATGAAAAAGTGTTTGAACTTGATTACAACCAAGCCCATTAGCACTACTAATGCCTCCAACACAGGCTATTAAATCCTGATCCTTTTGATTTTAGATTCCTATAAAGTAAACCCCTGGGTCCTTGCATTATTTTTAAAGCATATTCATAAGGAGACAGAGGCTTTTGAGTGCCTATGATAAAGCTCAGCTAAAATTAAATGTAATCAATTTGTCGTTCTCTGGTTGTGAAATAGAAAGACAAATGAAGAATCTGCTCTGAAATCCTGAGATTTTTCAAGAGTTCGACTTGTGACTTAGAGGAGAATTATATGTTGAATAAAAAACAGGATGGGAAAATAATATTAAGTGGGTAAGGTATTTTCTTTCTGGTAGAGCTTATATTGGTCAAATAACAATGACAATCGGCACATAGCTGACTTTGTTGTTAGATGTGAAATTATTTTCAGACCATTAAACAATGTCTTAATGTGTTGGTAAACAATGATTTCAAACGATATTTCAGATTAAAGACATTTACAAATGGCCTGAACATGAGTGAAGGCTTACTGGGTAGAAATAAAAATGTTGTACATTTTTTAAATGGAATTATTCTTTTCAGTCCTTGGATTTGTGAAATCTGTATAAGCAGAAAGAGGCATATTTTCTATTTTCTAGGTATTTTCCATGTCTTTTGATAGTTTAGCTACTTGTCTTCAAGTAGTTGCAAAAGCCAGCCTCCCCACACCCCAAAGAAGTATAAGATGCCAGTAGTTCAAAGGCCTTTTTTTCCATAATAGGCACTTTATATTAAAATAGAGTTCAGAGAAGCCTGAGTGCTAAGTGGCTTTCTGAAAGAGTTTGGATTTTTTTACCACTTACAGAAGTGAAGTGGGAACCTAAAGTGCTAGGTTTCTGCCAAACACAATGGAAGTATGTTCACTTTCTTTTTCACATATTTTATCCTATTTGAAAACAACAGTTTCCCCTCAAAGTGAGAGAGAGAAGTTTTTACAGATGAATTTTCTGATTAAAATTTGTACCAGTAGCCCCAGCCAGTTTGGCTCAGTTAGTAGTTGGGCCTCCTCCTATGAACCCAAAGGCTGCTAGTCTGACGCTGGCTCAGGGCACATGCCTGCTTTGCAGGACTGGTCCTTCAGGGCACATGCGGAAGGCTATGGATCACTGTTTCCCTCTCACATCAATGTTTCTTGTCCTCTCTTTCTCCCTCCTTTCCCCTTTCTCCCTCCTTTCCCCTTTCTCCAAAATCAAAAATGAACAAATAAAATATATTTTTTAATTATGTCAATAAAAGAAACCTGCCATAAAAAAGAAACTTTTAGGAAATCAGGCATCTGTTTTGAAGGCAATGAAATTTTGTTATAAACAGTGATGATCTGTCACTATTTCACTCAACTCCTATGACATAGTTTTATAAAATGAGGTGTATATGAAACATTGCATTTCCATCGAGTGAAGAAGGAAATTTTTATAGTAGAGTTTTACATTTTAACAAAGAGAATATTAGAAATTATGCTGGCCTTTATGATCTAAGAATCTGTAAGGCATGTTTCACAACCAAATTACTATATTTTTATTGCAAACTCTTTTTCTTTAGATGGAGAGACTGCAAATGTTTATCGAGCAGTACTGAGTGTCCTCAATTCTTTCTTTCTCCATTTATTCATTCAAATGCAAATATTTCTGAACTGATTGCCCAGGGTTATGTCCTGTGTTAAGTGCCAGGAATATAGCAGTAACAAAACAGAAAAAATCGTGGCTTTCACAAAACGCTTGATTTACTTGGGATATGTTGTGATGGACACGTGTACACACACTGAGCAGAGCATAACCTCGCCAAAGGGTCAGATCCCTGCCAAAGTGAGGTTCAAGCCAAAGCCTGGAGGATGCATGAGAGGCCGTCAGGCAAGGGGGAAGAGGCCACTGATGTTCAGAGTCGAAGGCAGCATAGGGAAATGTCCTGGTGAGTGGTACAAATGGTATAAAGTCTCGGAAGCAGAGTATGTGGAAACAAGTGAATTCACAATGCAGGAACTTAGCGTGGGAGAGCGGAAGCTGGAGAGGTGAGTGAGCTAAGGGGAAGCTGCCAAGGCATTAAGGGAGGCACAGTGAGATCACCGGGGGTGGGCACTGGTGGTGGGCACTGACAGAGGGTGGAGAGAGCAGAAGCAAGAGAAGTGGTTTTTATTTTATTTTTTTGTTTATTTTAAGATGAGCACAATAACAGCATGTGTGTACACTGATGGGAATGGCACAACAGAAATAGAAAAATATTTATGTAAAAAAGCAGAGAATGGTGGAGTGGTATTAATGTGTGTGCTGAAGCGAGGGACTCGAATGGCCTCTCAGGGTGTTGGCCTGGGGAGGAACGCAGGCTCTCCATCCACAGCGGCTTGTGGCTGGTGGACTCATGGGAACTGTCTTCATAGCTACCGTTCCTTACTTTTGGCCAATGAAAGAGCAGATGGTCTAATTTTGAGGAAAGATAGTGCATGAACTAGACCTCTGGGATAGTGGAAGTGAAAGGACTAGGAAAACATAGTGTGAATACACGCTTTATGCCATTCGATTTCACATAAAAATAAAAATTTTTTAAAGTAGTTTCAACAAAATCAGAAAAATGCTATATACCTAAAGCATAACAGACACAATTAGAAGCACCTTTAATACAATCAAATTTATTACTTTATACTGTACTTCTTCCTGATTTTCCATATAAAAATTCAGTTAACATATTAGTGGGAATGAATATTTAATATTCAAGGAAACATTAAGTCTTTTTCCATCAGTTAGAGAAAGATTGGGTGACTGGCACCTGTAAATAAATTGGCTTGGCCAAAAAGTTTGTTTTTTTCTGTTAGATGGCTCTAGTAGTGCTTAGCTGTATTTAACTTCATTCAAAATAATTTTGTTAGATTGTATTGTGACAGCTGTCATATCAGTGTGCATTTTAAAAAAATCACAATTGGTAAATTTTTGCATAGCCATTTTAATATTGAAAATGGAAGAAAATAGGCAACATTTTTGTCATGTTATGCTTTATTATTTCCAGAAGTTAAAAACGCAACTGAAATGCAAGAAAAGATTTGTGTAGTGTATGGAGAAGGTGCTGTGACTGATCAAATGTTTCAAAAGTGGTTTATGAAGCTTTGTGCTGGAGATTTCTTGCTGGACAATGCTCCATGGTCAGGTAGATCAGTTGAAGTTGATAGCGGTCAAATTAAGACATTAATTGAAAACAGTCAGTGTTCTAGCACATGGGAGACACCCAACATACTCAAAATATCCAAATCAATAAAGTTATTGGTGAAAATGAAAAATGTGTCTTTTATTTTAAGGGATAAAAGAGACTTTTAGGCCAACCGAATAGAATTGGTCAGACAAAAATTCTGACATATCAGAGTTAACATCATAGGAGTCTGACTTTTTGAACTAATGGAGAATACTGCTAACAAAAATGAATTGTTTGCAAAAGCTGTGACCTATTTAGAAGCTAATTTTTTAATCCTTGGAAAAATCTGTCATTTAAAGTAAGTTGAATAGTATAAATTTTGCAGAAGTGACAAGTAATTGCTTTTTTTAACCCCATTTATGGCATTTTAGAGATAAAGGACATCTTTTTTAGTAGTACTGAAATGCTACCATTTATTCTGTTGGTGGTAATTTTCTGATAATTAAGTAATCTAGGGAAATGTTATGTGTCTCCTTGGGCTCTGAAAATGCAACATGGATCCTGTTTTCAAAGGTGGTTCATTTGCATTTCTCTGCCAGAAATATAATAAAGTAAGCAAAGTTAATAAATATTTATTCTATGTTTACACATAATAAATGAGATTGCTGTAGTTTCCAAAAACAAAATAAGAATAAATTTTGACCTTTATTTTCTTACAGGAAATTTTTATTGGCTTTAGGGAATACACCCAGGCTAAAACCTTTTGAAAAATGAATCATTGCATCTGTTTTTGTAATATATTAAACAGTAGATTGGGAGAACCTTTACTGAAGGGATTCTTTACTGCAATCAAATGGTTTAATAATAAAATGTATACAACCAGACCAATGCTTTTAATCTGAAATCTTTAATATCCAATGAAGGAAGTTGTGTGTACCATAGACCACAGTCATTGATGCAGTCAATTTAGCATTTTATAATGCATTATTCTGTATTTTAGCAGTGTTTTCCTTTTTCCTCTCTATTTATGTCTACTTGTCTCTTTCCAAAGATTACACAGTCCATTAGGGCAAGTCTCAATCTTGCAGTCTTTTCTGATATCTACAATACCCATCTCAATGTTTCACTTCCAGTAAATACTTGTTGAGTTCAGTATTATGAGGAAGAGGTTTAAACTTAAGTTTATCAATTCCTTTTCTTCTTGGTAATATAATGCTTGGTATTAGAAAATATGAGGGAAAACAATTTTTATTTTTTAGGTAATTTTAGTACATAGGAGGATTAGGCATGTAAGAAATGTAAGCACTGAGGCAAAAATTGCCTACAAAGTATAAAATTGTAAGTTATATTGTCATAACAAGGGGGGTGAAGAATCCTTTAATATGCTGATTTGAAAGTGTTGAAGAGATATTAATCCAGCTATTTTCCAAGCTTATTTTATGCTGAGTATTTTAATAAAGCAAGAGTGTTATAACAGCAGTCTGAAACTGGTTTAGATCTATCCAAGCCCATGTAACTTCTCCCCAATACTTTATTATCTGTATAGATCCAAGATTTTGCCTCAATCATTTTCTTTTATCTCAAACCCCAGATTTGTAATGTCTTCCTAATACATTGAGTCACCTAACTAGATTCGGAAAATGACTTCTTTGTGCCCACTTCCTACTTGATTCATGTATTTATTAGCTATATAATGAGCATCCTCTGTACATGCTCAATTCACTGCCTGAAATGGGCTAAGTAGGCAAAAATTCCTGCCTGGTCCGCAGAGCCTTTATTCACCTACTCTATCCCAGGTATCTTATGAACCAAATCACAAGCTCCAGTGCCCAATTTTGCCCAAAACATTGGCCCAAGTGTAGATAAAGGAAAGCAATAAGGAAAGCTTCAAGGATCAGTGTCCTTGAAGCATATGATTCCAAATTTTATAACTATATTTTGCACCAAGAAGACTTTATGAACTTTGAAAAATGCCTTTCCTGTTATTCATGTAATCATTAAATGAACATTTTTAGCATACTTACTAAGTTTCAGGCCCTTTACTAGTAGACATGACATATATCAGAGTTGCATAAATGGCAATCTAAGGTATCATAGAAAATAACAAATTCTTGGTTTTATATCATAAGGTTCATAACAGAGTTGATATTTTGGTTATTTCTAAAACTCCAGTGTTATTTTGCTGATTTATACTATGATTTAGAATTGGTATTTTAGGTCTTTTAAAAATGTAAGTTTCATGCTCTGGCAGTTTTAGTGTGGAATTAGCCCGAAGTAGTTTTATAGTAATAAGGGATGTCTTATTGAAGAAGCCTGCTAGTTCTTTACCTTTTGTTCTTTTATTTCCTGCTCCAAAACAATTGAAAAACTAGAAACTATACCCAAGGGAACTAACTCTCAAGTATGATCTGAAACTACTGGAACATAAATTCTTTAGTTTTTAAGTAAAATAATATTCATTCCATTCTCTCACTGAAATTATTGGGTTGGTTTTAAAATGCACCAATATATACCTGAGGTTTTGGGTAGATATTTAATGCCAAGAATATGTCTAGTAATTCTAAAAGCCGACTATAACAAGGTTATTGCCACACTATGAGTATAATTTTAAATTACAAGGCAAGCAAAAAAGTAAAGGGAAAAAAGCCAACATTCTTGCCTAGAAAGGAGAATGTGAACTTGCTTGGAGGCCAAACTTGGTTTATAAATTTAGGTCTCCTGATAATAATGATTTAATATTATTCTAGGAGCATGAGCAAAGAACTACTAGTGTCAGGAATAAAGGGTTATATATTATTTATTTGACTTTTTTATTATTGGTGCTTTTCTTCCATGGCGTGTAAAGTGCTTTTTAAATATACTCCTGGCAATGCTGAAAATTCCTTTGTTTGCTATGTCAGTTCCTTCTTTCAGATGGGGAAAGTGAATGAATAGTGTATCATTTGCCAAAGGTCACATTTCTCTGAGTCTTACTAAGTGTAAGGGGATGACATGGAGGCAAAAAGCAGCAGTAGGTCATCCCAGCTCAGTTTCACCTACAGAGTCAACACGTGAACTCTAGCCACGGTGTTTGCAAACCCATAATGCAATTTACTATATCGTGAGGCGTTGCAAGTATTTAAGGACCCTAAACATATTCCAACCATGTAGAAAATTATGGAGTCAGGAGTAATTTAGATAAGTAATTTGCTTTCTTATGTAACTAAACTAATTAAAAAGCCTGGTACAGTTGGACTCAAAGAGAACTAGAACCAGAGCTGGAAGCACCATAAAAAAAAAAAAAGCCTTTTTATGGAACATCTCTAACACTATTGTTATCTACTTGTCAATTCCTTTATCTGAGTAGATAGCAGTGCAACCAGTAAATTAAATGAGATGGTTTCTTAGTAAAAATGTATGGCATCCACATTCAAATCGAAGTAACAAATCCAGAAATGCCTACCAGCTAGAAAATTGGTAGTGTTTAACTTTTCTTTCATAGCATTGGTTTTTTTCCAATAAAAGAAAAACAAACCTAGAGAAGAATGTTTATTAGCAAAGTTTGGATGACATACTCACCCCATTGGCCAATGAATCTTCTGCTAAAATAAACACACTGAAAACAATATGGATTTGAGAGGTATAGTAGAGAGAATATGATAGAAGAGGGGCCAAGCAGTCCCCTAAGCTTAGGGGAGTTCACATCCCAAAGGAAAAGGAGGTATTTCTAGAGAAATAAAACGTAGAAAACCACTCAAAACTATGAAGTGAAACTTCTGGCCAGTAAAACCCTTTCGTTGCAACTAAAGTATCAAGTTACAGACAGATATTGAAGTGTAGAAAATTAAATAGACTTAGAAAGTGTGAATCATAGTAGATGAAGGCATGGAAGGTTCTTACAGCACCTGTCATGATACTGTTTCATAAACATCAGCCTCAATAAACACTATTTGATGAGGATAACCAAAAATTATCTAGGTGATTAGCAGTGCAATCAGCAAACTAAATTGGATGGACTTCCTAGAAAAATACATCATGCATATTCATACAAAAATAATTAATTCAAGGGATTAATGACATTTCAAAAAGGGAGAACTAATTAGAAGGATAATTTAAAATATAATCTCATTAATGTTGATTAGTTTACAATTATTTAAAGAACAAGGGTAGAGAGGAAATGAGCAATAGTAAGTAAAAGCTATGGTAAAATCAGCTAACTAACAAAATAAAGAAAAATATAGTATATGGTATAAGACATTTTCTCATTTTAAAATATCAGCTTTTCTTTGCAAGTGCATAGAAATGTTAAAAATGCAGAAAAAGAATGGGAATACAAATTTTACATTTCAAGGATGTCAATATTTTGTTTTCAGTTGTTAAAAAACAATTCGATAATTATGGACAAAGTATAATTTTTGGCTCTCCTCTCAAATAGGTGAATTACCATAGTGGTGCAAATTATGTATGCTTTAAACTATTAACAATATTGATCATTTACAACCATGTATTGAATAAGATGCCATCAATGATTTGTGCAGCAACAACAATAAAAAAGGACATTTTTCAAAATCTGTATTACTAATTATATCAGATTACAAAGAATTTATATTTTTTAATTAATTATTTTTTCAAATACATTTGTCTCTGCCTTCCCCCCACCACTTTCCCCTGCCCCCTCCCTCTTCTCCCTCCCTCAATCCTTCTCCACTTTGGCTTTGTCCATGAGTCCTTGCTATATGTTCCTCGACTTACCCCTTCCCTTCCTTTTCCCTCTTGTCTCTGTTGGTTTCTTTTCCTTTCAGTGTTGCTGGTCTTATTTTCCTTGCATCTTTGTATTGTTGGTTAGGTTCCGCTTATAGGTGAGATCATAAGGTATTTGTCTTTCACCCCCTGGCTTATTTCACTTAGCATAGTGCTCTCTAGTTCCATCCATGCTGTCGTGAAGTGTAGTGGTTTTTTCTTTCTTTCTGCTGTGTAGTATTCCATTGTGTAAATGTACCATAGTTTTTTGATCCAATCATCTACTGATGGGCATTGAGGTTGCTTCCAACACTTGGCTATTGTAAATTGTGCTGCTAATGAACATTGGGGTGCATAGGTTCTTTTGTATTGGTGTTTTGGTGTTCTTAGGGTGTAGTCCTAGCAGTGGAATCACTGGATCAAAAGGCAGTTCCATTTTCAGCTTTTTGAGGGAATTCCACACTGCTTTCCACAGTGGCTGCACCAGTCTGCATTCCCACCAACAGTGTACTAGTGTTCCCTTTTCTCCACAGCCTCGCCAGCACCTGTTGTTTGTTGATCTGTTTATGATGGCCATTCTGACTGGTGTGATGTTGTATCTCATTGTGGTTTTGATCTGCATTTCTCTGATGGCTAGTGATGCCAAACATCTGTTCAAATGTCTCTGGGACCTCTGTATTTCTTCCTTGAAAAAGCATCTACCCAGGTCCTTTGCCCATTTTTTGATTGGACCATTTGTCTTGGAGAGGAGTTGTGTGAGTTCTAAATACCAGTGACATATTTCACAGAAAGAAAACAGACATTTAAAAAAATTTATATGGAACCATAAATGACCCCGAATAGCCACAGCAATTTTGAGGAAGAAATCCAAAGTAGGAGGGATCACAATACCGGACATCAAACTATATTACGAAGCCACTATACTCGAAACAATCTGGTACTGGCACAAGAACAGACCCATAGACCAGTAGAACAGACTAGAAAGCCCAGAAATAAGCTCAGGTGTATATGGGCAACTAATATTTGACAAAGGGGGCAGAAGCGTAAAGTGGAGTAATAATAGCCTCTTCAACAAATGGTGTTGGGAGAGCTGGACGGCTACATGCAAAAAATTGATATTGGATCATCAGCTGACACCAGACACAAAAATAAACTCAAGATGGATAAAAGACTTAAATATAAGTTGCAACACCAGAAAAGTCCTAGAGGAAAACATAGGCAGGAAACTCTCAGATATCCCACACAGCAATTTTTTCACTGATATGTCCCCTAAAGCAAGGGACATAAAGGAAAGAATAAACAAGTGGGACCTCATCAAAATAAGAAGCTCCTGCACTGCTAAAGAAAACATCAGCAAAATGAAAAGGGAGCCAACCGTATGGGAAAATATATTTGTTAATGATACATCAGATAGAGGTTTGATCTCCAAAATATATAAAGAATTTACATTTTTAATTCACTTTTGTCTTTCAACCAAATGGAAAATATACTAAAAACCTAAGTTTGCTTCTTGAATTTCATTAATAGTAGTCCTTGATGCTAAAATATCTTTCAATGGCAATAGACACAAAAGACTCAAACTGAGTTTTAACAAACCTTTAAAGATGAACAACAAATTAGTTATCAGAAACAAATTGTTTTTCATTGAGAGATATTTTAAAGAAAAATTAGCATCATATTTAAAACACTCACATCCTCTGAGAATTTAATAGTTTACTTTCCATGGTACAATCCATATTTGAAAACTTTGATTAATTTCTTTCATGTTTATTAATAATGGAACCACATTCCAAATTTCAAAATAAAACTTCTCACATATTTATGATGATGTGGTATGTTAATTTATTCCTCCTCTGCACAAACAGTATTTAAATATAAAAAAGTTTATAGTCATCTTTTTTATTTTAACAAACCATGCAATTGTATAAAATTAGTTGGAATGCTCCAATTGCCTTTTGTCTAGTACTGCTGCTTCCACTTCTTACTTCTATTGTCTGTTCTCCACACAGAAGACAAAAGCTAAAATACACAATCCCTATAATGTTTTTTGGATCAAAGCCCTACTAGGGTTCTCCTTTTCACTGAAGTCTTTGCAATGTCTTTTAAGATCCTTCCTGGTCTGGTTTTATGTCTTGGACTTCACCCCTCCTGCTCCCATCTATCACACCACTCCTGGCACACTAGCTTCCATAATTCTCTAATATCTAGTCACTGCACGTTGGCTGCCTTTACCTAGAGGTCACCTTCTCAATGAGGCCAACCCTTGCCATCATATTTAAAATTGAAATCTACCTGCCCAAAATTCCTTACGACCCCTTCACCTGCTCAGTTTTTCTCATGGCACTTATCTTTTAATATACCAGATCTGTTCAGGAAAAGTCCAGCTATTGTTAATATAACAGTTTGCACAACATCGATGGAATCTGGTAGCCAATGAGAGTGGGCTGGAATGCACATGCGTGAACAATGAAGACTTCACTGTACTGCTCTCTGCAGGTGGTAAAAACTGTTGAGTGAGCATGTATACTCTGTGGCTGTAGCATTCAAATTACTGAGTGAATAGAGCAATGAATCTGCATCAAATTTTGCAATAAGCTTGAACATGCCTCCACAAAACTATCCAGATGAGTCAGAAGTCTGAAGCTATGAGCACCTTGTGATTGGCAGCTTCATCACAACAAGGCACTAGCTCATGCATCATGTCTAATGCAGAGTTCTTTGGTGAAACATCAAATCACCCAGGTGACTCAGCCCCCCTACAACCCAGATTTGGTGCTCTGTGACTTCTGGCTTTTTTCAAAACTAAAATCACCTTTGAAAGGGAAGAGATTTCAGACCATTGATGAGATTCAGGAAAATATGTTGGGGCAGCTGATGGCAATTGGGAGAACTGTGTGAGGTCCCAAGATGCCTACATTGAAGGGGACTGAGGCATCATTGTCCTATGTGCAATGTTCCTGTATTTTTTATTTTCCTCAGTAAATGTCTCTATTTTTCATATTACATGGCTGGATACCTTCTGAGCAGACCTTTTACAATAAGTTATTTAATTATTACATTTTTTATTGTCTATCTCTGAATGTCAGAATATAACATACAAAAGAGCAAAATTTTGTTTTATTCCTTGATATATCCCCAGTTTCTAGAGTACATAGTATGTATATCACACTTAATATGGTACATAAGATTGTGTACCATATTAAATCTTCTTAGTTTTAGATCCTCTGGGTATCTAGTCTTGGGATTTGGTCCTTATTCTATCCACAGTTTCCACTGTGGTGACCAGGTTTCCATGGAAGATGTTGTAGGGCAGAGCCTGACAACTGCATGCTTCATGTCCATCCTGTGCCCCTCTCACCTTCTGTTCCAGGGCTTCCCTGTTGGAACTGAACCACGACATGTCTCAGCACCCTTCATGCCCGTGCATGTGTGACCCAGGAGTGTGGGGGAAGTTAGCAACCTCATCACGAAGCAACAGAAGCCAGTGAATAAGTCTGGAGAAGTAACCATTTATATGGCCTCTCAAAAAGTAGTCATGTGAAATTAAGTGATAGCTTGTCCTTGACACTGAGAAGTGGCTGGATTGGTTTTACACCCCTGCATTGGCTTGCTCTGCTGACCAGCCTCACTACTCATCTCTCACTTCTGCTCCCTGAGATTGTACTGTCTGAAAAAATGGCAACACACTAGCTTTTGTCTCAATCTCTGCTTTCTGAAAAACCTAGGTGAGGACAGTTTATTGAATAAATGAGTGCAAATTTATGTCAGAAAGAGGCATAGAAATATCGAGTGAATTACATTTATGCTAGCGTACCCAAGGAATCAGATGTATCATCAAGCCTAAAGAATGAAAAAATACTCATGAGTCAACCTATAACAAGATAACTGATGTAAATGTGCTATATTTTCTCAATTTGTGGCTTCAACATAAAATCAAAGCAAGAAATCTTTAATATGCATTTAATATTATAATCTTAGCATCACTAAAGATCTTTATTAAGCATTTTTAATCCAAAGCTTTAAAATAAAAAACATTTAATTACATTGGTAGGAAAATCATTTTACTCGTATATAAGGTTTATCCTCAACTTAAATATTATAACCACCTTTAGGACGAGGGCGTTCATTCTGTGTAACAATTCAGGTTAGTGTGAAGAGTGCAAAATAGTGAAGGCAATGAAATTTATTGTTTCTCATAGGACATATGTTTAACAAATGTCAGTCATTTAGTGTGAAAGATATTTATCTTTAATATAAATATATTACCTCTTTAGAATGCATGCAATAACTTATTCTAATATCTCAAAGCCAATTTTGACTGTATTTATTTTTGGAGGACACTAAAACCACTTAAGAAAAAGGTAACATACCTAGTAAATAAGACATCTGGAAACCCTCAGTATCCTAGAAGCAATATTTTTATTTTTGAGCTTCTGGCAACCTTGCATAGGCAACCATCTTTAGTCTACTAGTTTCAGAAAAAAAAAGTTTTTAAACTCAACATGAGTTCTTACTGATTCACGGTTATATGACTTATCTATTTACTAGGTATGCTACCTTTTTCTTAAGTGGTTTTATTGTCCTCCAAAAATAAATACAGTCAAAATTGGCTTTGAGATATTAGAATAAGTTATTGCATGCATTCTAAAGAGGTAATATATTTATATTAAAGATAAATATCTTTCACACTAAATGACTGACATTTGTTAAACATATGTCCTATGAGAAACAATAAATTTCATTGCCTTCACTATTTTGCACTCTTCACACTAACCTGAATTGTTACACAGAATGAACGCCCTCGTCCTAAAGGTGGTTATAATATTTAAGTTGAGGATAAACCTTATATATGAGTAAAATGATTTTCCTACCAATGTAATTAAATTTTTTTATTTTAAAGCTTTGGATTAAAAATGCTTAATAAAGATCTTTAGTGATGCTAAGATTATAATATTACTACATTTTACAAATTTAGAGTTACCATAATAAGCTAGATTCCCCAAAGTAACGCAACTTTGATATTTTAAAAAAATACCTATTCAACAAGCTCATGTATAAATGGGAAGAAATATATTCCTCTAAATTACTCCAATTTTGCTTCTAGCATAAGCTTAGGAATTTAGCAAAAATGGAGAGAAATGCATCTGCATCTTTAAGAAATTATGGCTTATCAGAGAGAGAGAACTTTGTCAGTTGGAGGAATGAAAGTCTTGCCTTCATTGGCCAGAGATTTTATCTAAGACACACACACTTATCTAAAAATGTAAATAAAAGTAGATACGTTTGGCTATTTTAGATACTCCATGTAGGTGAAATCATAAAATATTTGTCCTTCTGTTACTGGCTTACCTCATTTAGCCCAGTATCCTCCAGGTTCATCCATGTTCTTCCATATAGCAGGATTTCCTCTCCTAAGACTGAATAATACACCACCTTTTCTTTGTACATACGTCCCTCAATGGACATTTGTCTCCATGTCTTAGGTATTGTGAATAATACTGCAGTGAACATGGGAATGCAGATCTCTCTTTGAGATCCTGATTTTAATTTTTAGAATATACACCCCAAAGTGGGATTGCTGAATCATTTTTAGTTACCTGAGACAATAAATTCCTGTTCTGTTTTTAGTGTTTTGAGACACATCGATACTGCTTTATATGATTGCTGCATCAGTTTACACTCTCACCAGCGGTGTTCATTCCACTTAACGTGAGGCATCTAAAACAGTCAAATTCATAGAAACAAAGAGTTGACCAGTGGCTACCAGGTCCTGGAGGACAGTGGGGAAATGAGGAGTTGTTGGTGAATGAGTATAAAGTTTCAGTTACATAAGATGAATAGATTCTAGAGTTCTGCTAAACAACATTGCGCCTGTACTTAACAATACTATATTGTGCACTTACAGAGTTAAGTGTTCTTACCGCAATAATGAAAAACAAAAATAGACGAAAAGAAAACATGGTATAGAAGTTTAGTTGTGTGCATTATACTGGTGAGATAGTAACACCAAAAAGAGATCAAGGAACACTATTGAAGAGGATGGTGAACACTTATTATGGACATTTATTGACTTTTCTGCCATCTTCTTTCTCAAGACATTTTCTAATTTATATTCAAGTTTCCACCTCTCACCAATGATCAGGGTAGGTCCTGGGTCCCGTAAAGCAATCAGCACGTTTTATTCCCCAGTCAGAAAAAATGGTTCCCACAGCAAGAATGGGAGCGTCCTGATCCTAATCAGTGTGACGCTCGGGCCCACTGAAGGGAGCTCAGGGAAGGGGACACCCTGGCTCTCTGGGCCTGGGGAGGAATTGTGTGGGCCGGAAGAGGTCGGAGCCTTCTTACATCAAGTAAGGAAGCCGATCCTAGGGGAAAGATAATTCACAGAGAAGGAAAGTGCTGAAAAATCACCAAGAAATAAACCCAAGAACCTGGTGAAATCTACCGGAAACTCTGTCTATGGAGATTTTTAGTTGCAGGAGACAATCAATTCCTGTTATAACTAAGGCCAATTTGAATTAGGAATATTGTTATTTACAGTGAAGAACCCTGACTGATACCAGTGATCATTAATCAAAATTATATGTTCAAAGGACTTATTTCCCTTTGAAACCTTCGTATACTTAGTTATTTCTCGATAGTACTTTAAAAGTAAGTGCATTCTAGTTTTAAGTCGGTAAAAGGTTTGATTGTTTAGGAATAAAGCACAAATATAACTATAAATTAAAATGTGTCAACACCGTCATTTCA
Organism: Pteronotus mesoamericanus; assembly: GCF_021234165.1. Taxonomy (NCBI): domain Eukaryota; kingdom Metazoa; phylum Chordata; class Mammalia; order Chiroptera; family Mormoopidae; genus Pteronotus; species Pteronotus mesoamericanus. The sequence goes on along the minus strand of NW_026555085.1, from coordinate 27,802,588 downwards.
CAAACATTTTTAGAATGCAACAGGTAGCCTGAAGAACCTGAACACTAGGCCATACATGACATTATTAAATACAACAGTACGTGTTGACTGCCCCAGGCATTGTTCTAAACCAAAAATGTCTTAAAAGGTTACAGATCCCTACAATATTTAAGATAGTTACTTTCTTTTTATTTTACTTATTTACCATTTATATAACTATATAAATTCAAAGAAGTGGTCAAGGGTATAAAATGATATTGTTGAGATTATTACTTGAATGGTTCTAATGAATTCAATGACTAAACTAGTAATACCATAAAATAATGTTTATTTTTAAATCAGTAATTAAAATATGGAATGTCTTTTGTGCCATATAATAGCTAATACATTATTCAGTCACGTTAAACCATGAAGGAATAAATTTAGTCATAGACTGTACTAAGCCGCAGTGATAGATTCAAGGCCAGTGGCATAAGAGAGTCAAATGACAACTAGAGCTGCAGAAAACACAACGCCTTCATACTCACCCATGCTTTAGTATATTATGCCTAACTGGCCTGCCTCTCAGTATAGATATTTAGGGGGAAAAAGAGAGAGAGAGAGACAATGTTGATATTTAAAAAATAGGCATAATGCGTATGAAAGTAGTATATTATTGTCATTAATTGTTTAAGTCCTAATTTCTGGTACCTGTGACTGTGATCTTACTTGGAAATAGCCTTTGCAGGTGTAACCCAGTAAAGATGAAGCCATAGTAACTCAGGGTGGGTCCTGAATCCAGTGACTGGTGCCTTCCTCATAAAAAGAGTGAAGTTTGGGTACAAATAGACACACAGAAAGGGAAGACAGCCATGCGAAGATGAGGCAGACCTTGGCGTGATGTGGCTACAATCCAATGAACCCCAAGGACTGCTAGCAACCACTAGAAGCAGTGAGGAAGGGTTCTTCCTTAGAGCCTTCAGAGCATGGCCTCGCCAATGACTACCTTTTAAATTTCTAGCCCCCAGAACTGTGAGAGAATAAATTTCTGTTGTTTTAAGCCACCCATTTGTGGTCATTTTTAACAGAAGCCCTAAGAAATGAATACATTAATCCTAAAAGCAGCCGATTGCCTAGGAGACACATCATGTCTTAAGCCCCAGCTTCCTGTTTACCCTAAACCTCCTAAATCAAAATCTATTATTTTCTCTTAGTGCCTATTTATTCTACTTACAGGGGGAAAAAACAGTAAGTGGCTGTGCTTTTTGAGAGGGGCATAATTTAGAAACACAAACTTAGCAAGGCTCAGTGCAGGCAAGATCGACACCTGCTTCCTTTCGCCTCTCCCGTTTCCCGTGGTAACTAGTTACTTATGGGAAAGCTCAGTGCTGCCACACGGCAAGCACACCCCGAAATAAGGCAAGGATTAAGATGACAGTGTTCATCCTCAGCTTCTGCATTATGCCTCAATTCCTTCTTCCTTCCGGTCAGACCCAGACTCCAGTGGGCCAAGGCTCACTGGGTATCTTCCGTTTGCACCCAGCATCCACTTCCCACCTTTCTCCTCCATGTTTCTGTAGAAGGCTCAGTTACATGGATATTTCAACAGACTCTGTCACCCCAGACTTTTGTTTGGGTTGGACAAAGAAGAGCCCCAACAACATCAGGAGGAGGAAAGTGAATGAAATCAGAGTGTTTGTTTTCTTGGCTTTCTCCATGAGAAGGCACTGCCACTAAGACCTTGACCAAAGGTTATGGAGCTTTTCAAGGAGGCCTTCTCTATACAACTCTCTCCATCTGGGTTCCAGGGAGTCTTTCCTCCTCTTGTACCTTAGGCCCTTCTCCTGAAGCTCCTCCCATTTGCTAGACCCAGGTTTCTGCTCTATCCTTATAATTCTTTTACATCTCCAGCATGGTTTTCAATAATCCTTTGTAATAAATCCTACTTAAATTGTCCAAATATGCCATCTGTTTAGAATTGTTCGATAGCCCCACCCTCTCCCAGTTTAGCTTTCGCTGTCCTCATGTGTCTTCATTTATAGAAAAGGTCCTCTGCTGCCTCCTGTTTTATTCTTGTCGGTGTCTACATACCTGGTTGTAAACCACAGCTGAGTGGATGGGAAACTTCTCTTCCAGAGGTGGACCACCCAGATGAGGATCATGTCACTCATTCATATAACAAATATTTATAGAGTTCTAGGTGCCAGGAAGAAACCGATGAACAAGAAGGTTAAGATCTCTATTCTCGCGGAGCTTAAAATTTAAGGAGAGTAACAACTGATATAAGACATCAACATATATTTTAGATAAAACTTTGTAGATTCATACTCTTTTAGAATTTTGTTTCAGGCATCCTCTAAATGTTGAGTTTTTGTATGCTTTCAAATGTATTCTCTCCTGCTCATTTTAATTTGAACCTCTAGTGTTAATGAGTATCTAAAAGTATAATTTACTTTTCAAGAGCATCATTTAGGTTTAATTGACATACCATAAATTTCACTCATCTTAAATAAATTTACAGAGTTGTGCAACCATCACCACAATCTAATTTTAGAGCGTTTCCATCACCCCGAAACGTTTCTGTGTGCCCATTTGCATTCATTCCGCATTCGCCCTCTCTAGTTCCAGTACCGCTTCTCCTTTATCCATTCATCTATCAGTGAACATTTTGATGGCTTTCATGTCTTGGCTATCATATATATACTGCAAAGACCATAGCAGTGCATATGACTTTTTAAATTGGTGTTTTTATTTTCTTTGGATAAATACCATGATGTGAAATTGCTGGGTAACATGGTGGTTCTATTTTTGATTGTGCGAGGAATCTCGATACTGTTTTCCATAGTAGCTGCACTAAATTACATTCCTGCCAACACTGCAGGAGGGTTCCTTTTTCTCCTCATCCTTACCAACATTTGTTACATTTTGTCTTTTTGAAAGGAGCCATTGGGACAGGTGCCTTGACTGTATGCACCTGAGGGCTTCGGCAGTGCTGCTGGAGAGGGACGTACCTATGTGTGCTCTCCAGCTTTAGGCTGGAGGTGGGAGAATGCTAAGTAAGGCGAGGAGAATGCTGTGGTCGTGCCCATTTGCCTGCCCCATCCAAGCAGCCAGGGAGTGTTGCAGCTCCCGAGCTCTCTTGCTTCAGCAAGGAATTGGGACACTGCTGGGACTGCGCATCCCCACCTGTCTTAGCAGGTCACAGGACAACCGCTTGCTTTAGAAGTTAGGTAGGAGACACAGGAATGTGATCTGCCAGCTCCTTCATTTCTATGGAGTTTTTCAACTGGCCCTCACCCCTCCAGTTAACCATTTTAGGTTAGAAAGTGTATCTCCTTCCCGTATACTCTGGTCACTTTTCAAACTGTCAGGATTATTTTTTCACTGGGTCTCAGGACAATTGTGATCATAAGAGAGCCTTTAAAGAGGAACTCAGTTTCCTACAGCACTTTGGGTCCCTTAGACATCAGCCCCATTGGCTTTTCAAGACAGGCATTTTGGGGGCTCTTCACTTTGGTGCAGCTCCCAGGGTTTGGGGTGTCATATGTGGGGCCCCAACTCCTCGCTCCCCACCAGAGAAGCGCCTGTCTGGTGAGATCCCTTTTTACTGTGCATTGCCTCTCAGGATAATCCATCATCGCCATCACAATCCTCATTATCTGGCATTAAAACTGCCCAAAATACAAGAAGTCCATCAGTCTTCACATTGCTGTATAATTTAATTTTGTATCACAGGTACCATTTTACATGCTAGAAGCAACTAAATAAATATATGGTAATCATGCTTTATGCTATGATTTTCTTATTTAGAATGATCACTTGCTACAAGATTTACAAAACTATTAACTGAAAGTACAGGAAGATTTAGACTATCTAAATGAAATCTTTCTCCCTTTTTCTATCAAAGCACTTTGGATCAGCCAGAAGGACTTTTTCTACTACTCATGGTTTTAGAAAATTATGAAATAACCTATTTTCTGCACATGGTAGGGAATCTAAATGAAGCTCTCTGTTATTTTATAAACTGATTCTACAACCTTAGCAAAAATTTTATGACATTGTGAGTTAAAAGGGAACAGTACATTATTGTATCCAAGAAATATGTCATTAAATTAAAGTGTAACATTGTGCTACTATGAGATGTAAGATACATTTCTACGAACAGAGGTCCTATACAGAGAAACAGGTAAATTGGAGCCAGTTAGTGTAACCACTATCTTCTGTTCCTTGATTAATTTTTGTAATTCACCCCAAACTTGGATGAAAAGGTAGAAACATTTCCTGTGCTTTGGTGCTATTGATCACGTCCTCCCAGAATGCTTTACCAGCACCATCTCTGCCCTGGCCCTGCACACCCTGCTCAGGAGAGAGCCCTCATCGTTAAAGTCAGCAGTTTAATCCTTTCAAGGTGACAGTGCAGAGTGTAGACCTGAGCACGCCCCAGCTACATACTTCTTGTATTTCTCCTACTTCTCCCCAGATAATTTTGCTAGAGACTATAAAACACCCTATTGATTGAAGTCTGAAGGTTGTAAATGTGATTGATGAGCTGTATTTGATTAAGTGTGTGACTGCTGCGGGGGACATAGACATTTCTTCCTGTTAGTAGAAACCCTGTGCAAATCACTTAAACCTAATCCTGCAGGCTGGGAGTAGCTCTCTTAAAAAGCTAAGTCAAAATTGCAAGCTTATAAGAATACAGTATGACTAGTTGAGTCAACATGAGCAGTGGTCATATCATAAAAACTGTTTTGGGGGTGGATAATTACTGTTTAATCATTATTATTACATATTAACTATTGACCTATATTTATCACTGGATCAAATCTGTGCCATTTAGCATTTTAACAACTTGAATATTTCAAGGGCAAAGTTTTTCTGATAAAAAAAAAGTGACTTGCTTTTAGAGTATATGCATATATCAGATCACTGTGATTTATACTTTAAATATCTTAAAATCTTATTTGTCAATTATTTGTCACCTCAATGAAGCTGAAGCAAAAATGAAAAAAATATATATACCATCCAAATTGCTGGGACTAAAATACGTTCTCCTAAATTTCACGAGTTGAAGCGTTACCTCCTACTATGACTACCTTTGGAGATAGGGCTTTTAGAAAGTAATTAAGGTTAAATGAATTTTCAAAAGTGAGGTCCTAATCACATAGTATTGGTGGCCTTATAAAAAGAGGAAGAGAGAGAGCCCTTTCTCTCTCTCCCTGCGTGCACTGACAAGAAGCTATGGTTAGGCCATAGAGAGTGGGCGCCATCTGCAAGCCAGCAAGAGTCCTCACCAGAGCCTGACCTTGCTGGCATCCTGCTCTCAGAGTGCAACAACCTAGAGAACTGGGAACATTTTTTTTATTTCTTTAGCCCCTCAAAATAAAAACAAAAAAGAAGCAACTAAAATAGGTAACCATTCTAGTTGCTTTTCAACACTAACAGGCTATGAAAGAGTAAAAATGAGTGCCCATGATAGCAAAAATAATGCACTCAAGCCCTGGCTGGTGTGGCTCAATAGACTGAGCTCTGGCCTGTGAACAGAAGGGTCACTTGTTCTATGCTCAGTCAGGGCACATGCCTGGGTTGCAGGCCAGCTCCCTGGTTGGGGGCACACGAGAGGCAAACACACATTAATGTTTCTCTCCCTCTCTTTCTCCCTCCCTTCCCTTCTCTCTGAAAATAAATAAAAAATAATAATAATGCACTCAAATAATGTCAGTATTAGCACCTAATAGACTTATTGACTGAATGTGCAAGTATGGAGAAAACAGCATCCTGTTTTATAAAAGTTCTGTGAATTACGGTGGTTTAACATTTGTGAGCCACTATCTTTTCACACTTTCAGAATGTATTAAGAAGGGGTGAGAACAATTGGAAAAATATGAATTTCTTGATTAAGAGAAATTTATTGGACATCACTGGTTCCACAACTTTATGCCATGACAGCATTTTTATTTTTTAAACTTGTTTTTCCCATCTCCTAAAATTCATGCATCAAGTAGTCCAATATAATGGCAGGTGTTTAAATATCTAACTGAATTGAGGTCCTGCAAAAGCTTTAAGGGAAGTTTACATTTCTTGGCCTGATGGAGCCATACTCATGGACAATCATCTTTAAAGCATGAAACACCCTGTAAATTTTGCAGAGTTCAAGCCCCCAGTTGATAAACTTAGCAACCCTTTCAACTACTTAAAGACAAAGGTACTAAGGCTACATTAACGAGCAGTGTCAGACATGGGTCTGCTCTTGCAAGCTTTTAGTTCAGTGCAAAAAAACAAACAAAAAAAAGATAGTAATAATATAACACAAGCAGATATAAAGTTACAAGTGTAATGTAAGCATATTAAAGACAGATGTACATTAACATTTCCTCTCAATTACACAGGTAAGATTCTTTTTTAATGAATAGTATTTTAATGTCCAGGTGGATGCAAAGACTCAAATTCCAAATCCAACAAATTGCACAATATTTTTTTCCCAAGAAAATACTCATGTTCAAGTAAAGAGATTCTGAGCTATAACAAAACTCATAAAGTATATATTTTATTCTTATATTCTCATCTTTAAACCAACCCAAAGAACTAATTATGTGCTGGGTAAAATAGAGTTAAGTGTTGCCCATTAACAATTAATAGGTATAGAAGAGGAGGCAACAGTTAGTTATTTTCTAGGATGATCAGGAAAACATTATTCTAATTATACTTGGGATTCTACCTGCAAGCTCACCATTTAAGAGCTTACTTTACACATTTTCTGATGCCTGGGAAAATGGTCAGAGAATAAACGCCCAGGAAGAATAATTTTTTTCCAAAGGCCTTCTTCCATATTTTGAAAAAAAAGCTTTGTTTTCCTGATGGGACTGGCATTTTATGAACTTGTTCAAAATTTCTTTTCGGAATAGGTCTTTTATGTCTGCTTTTCTCCCCTAGCTTCCCAGCCTCTGACAAGGTGTTTTGTTTTTCCCTAAACCTAAAATGGATTCCAAAGTATGAATTTATGTTAACTGAGATTTCTGAAATCTTGCTTAATAATTCTTTTTGAAGTGACAGTTTTGATAGGAAAAAGATATGTTTTGCTTTAAAGAAAAGTTGATCTTAAATCACTCAGTGAGAAAAAAAAATGATGATTTTGTTGTAGCAAATAATATGCATTCCCATATACATTTGTCATTCTTCATGAAATCATTGAGCAGCTATGGTTTCTTTATTTTTCCTCTAGAAACCTCTTAGTAAAAATCAAAACTAAATAGTATGAAAGTTATAAGTATATACAATTAGAAAATTATGTATTGTATTAAAACTAAGAGATGGGCATTTCCAAGGCAAGAAGTAGACAAATAACTTAATATGTAGATTAGAGTTACTTTGTTTCTTTTAAGTATGGAAAATAGCAGAACATGAAAAAAACTAATTTTTTTTTATTTTAGCTTTTTTTCTGAAAATTTTTAGAGTAAAGAAAAAGGATGAATGAACTCTTTAAAAAGTTGGAGGGCAAAGAAGCCAATCAGAATGAAATGATTAAAAATAGAGTGGATCATTTTTATAACTTGAAAAGAACATAAATATAAAAATAATGCTAATAGAGTATTCTGCAATATCCTCCCTAATTTTTGTTTGTTTTTAGGCTTACATTTTTTTCTTCTCTGCTAGAAAACTTTTTACAGGCTAATAGCTCTTTTTCTTTTCCTGTTAGAACACTTTTTTCTCCCCCATCTAAACCCCTTTCTTGGTGACTCTTACTGCTCCAGGTCTCACACTCCCCAAACAATGTGACTTCTGGCATAATTAGACCTCCTTAGCTGGCAAACTCCTTAACCACAGGAACAACGTATCTTTTTCACTTTGTATCTCCAGGAGCAAGCTGAGTGCTTAGCACAGAAAAACATTCAATAAACATTTTCTGAGTGAATATGAGTTCACATTATTTGTCAGCTGTAAACTCTGAAGACTGAACATACCAAAGCTTGAAACAATGATGGATATTATTTGCAATTAGTTTATAATTAATAATTTAATAGCATAATTAATCATTATTGTGATACATGCTAATCAATCAAATGGTTAAGTGTTGATATAAATTAGTGTGCTACTGTTACTCTGCCATAGCCTTTCCTAAGCTTCTTTGGATTAACTGGGAGAAAGTAAGGGACTAGGAAGAACGAAGAGTATAAAGTAAATTTTGAACTCTTTATTACTTTCCTTCATTTGAGTTATGTTGAGAGGAATTTGAGTTCTGATTCCTAATCCCTAACTGGCATGCATGTGAAAACAGAGAATTTAGGTTTCCTAATATCACTTTAGAAAAGAGGCAATGTCAACAATTGCCCTAGACGCCACCTTTCTAAGGGACAAAGGATACTGCACCCAAGAGTTCCTAGGACACCCCAGTGACCAGTGACTGCAGAGAGAGGGACACAGATCCCTAGGCTCTCCTGAGATATACAATCACTTATTCCTCTCTGACCTAGCTGAAGATACATGGAAACATAGTAAACAAGAAAAGACACGATCTTTGTGTTCATAGGACCTTCATAGTGAAGATGGCAGAAATCAATTCAGCCCACAGAAATAAAGGTACTACAGCAATGGTGATATGTTTTGCAAATCAGATGATTCTGTGCCCTGATTATAAGGCAACGTGAAATCCACAGCTCTTTGGTAGAATCACAAAGTAAAGCTCTCTCCCGACTCATTCCCCATGGATCCCTTGATATGGTTGGAGGGGACTAGAGTTGACCCCAAAAAAACACATTTCTTTCCCCTTCTCTATAGGGCTAGAATCTCTATGTTGGTAGAGCAGAAGAGGACAGGGTTTAAGGGAAATCCTCTCTATAAACCTGCCCTATTAATACTTTTTGGAAATTGCCACAAACCAAAATATACTTGATTTCTTGAAAAAAGCAAAAGTAAAAGAGAAAAGGTAATGTATGCATGAATATAGGTTATAAACTGTATTCCTGTGACTGGATCTTGAAATTCCAGTAAGGAGAGAAATCCTTGAATAATCAAGGATTTCAGTGCGTATGCAACTACCAGCTCTTCACCTATTTTTCAAGATCGCCTGAGTCCTTTCTTACATTGTAAAGATCAGACCTCCACATAGGTCTTCGTATAATTTCACTGTTGAATCATTTTATAATAAAAGTTCTTAGAATAATTGTCCTTTTGTATTTAACAAAATACCATGAAAAAAATATTCTCTTTTAGAGGCTCACATTATCCCCAGTGTTAGCTCATATCTGAAATCACATATGCCTTTTACTCTCTTTCAAAGTGAGCATAAAATAGGCTTTATCTCTCCTTCGTAGAAATTTTTTTCCAAGAAAAATTACCATGTGTTAAAAATGACCTTGCATTAATGCAATTACTAAGACATTGCCCCCAAGATATACCCCTTGTATTTTGTTTTGTGGGAAATCTTAATTAGTTTATTATCCACAGGACAGCAGTAGCCCACTGATGGGAAACAAATATTTGCTTCCCTTTGGGGTTGGCATACCCGGAATGCTTATTCTCGATTATCAGCAGAGTTTCTCAATTAGATGCGGCCAATCAAATCCTTGGACAACTATTATTTATGTATCTTTATAGATGATCTGTCATGTTACCCAGCAGTACATGGTTCCTCTATAGCAACATGTTGATTCTTTATATCTTCTGAGAACTTTTTAAAATATTTGCACTCCATTTGCAGCAGTTCTTCTGAAGTGGGGTAGGGGGAGTGTTGATCTAAAACTGGTACTTTGACTCACATGTTTTATGCCAGTTCATTAAAGCAACAGTATATTTAGTGAGGAGTCTCTCTTCTATGAATTTTCTACATGAAATGAATGAAATCATTTATAATGACATTCTCTGAGGCTGGCATCGCTTTGTTTATTTATTCCCCAGGACACCTAGGGCTATAAATTCGCATGTGCCCATCTTGGCAGTGAAACAGTAGTCCTGGCATCATTCACAAGATCATGTTGGTGTGGTTCCCAAAGAAGTCAATTACTAAAAGCTGGGAGTGGACCCCAAGAGGGAACACATTCCAGAGAAGCCTTTCATCAACCAGTGTATAGGTTGGATATCCAGCAGGTACACACACTTCCTTGTCAAAAATGTGTTCTATCAAATAGATGCACACATTCTGTCCGTTCTGAAATGTCCCGTGGCCAAAGAGGCAAAAAAAAAACCACATTAAAGCAGAAAATGCCTGCATTGAGAAGATTAAAAACTACATTTAAATTTAAATTAGTTCAATGAATTCAGCTGTGGCCCCCAAATTCAAGCAGTTAGCATAGTAGTGTGTTTAAAAAGTTGGTTTTAACTATGTCTTGAATAAACAATCACCCTGCTACAGGAAGAGCTGGATTCATAGCAAATGCATTTATCCTCCGTGTCCCCAGGAATGCTTTAGCTTGTTAAATATTAAAATCAATTTGATGTTTAATAAGGAGCCAATATAATTTCTTTAGAAAAATGATGCACTCAGTTCATGGCAATGAATAGCTAACTTGGATATTTCATGCATTGAATCCAGTGGTCCAACTTTTCAGGAAAATAATAGCATATGTTTTACAGTAACTGAATAAATGTACTTATGAATTTGTTAGGTGCTACTCGATTTGAAATTATTGTTCCCACTCCCCAAAAGTCATTAGAAAATATGAATATAAATCTGTTATTGAAATAGCCTCATTCACTAGAAGTTGCAAATATTGAATGCACAATGATTGGTAAACTTCCTTAATCACTTTATACCTGGGCACAAAAGCAGACAATACATGTGTGGTTGGAAGCCTGGTTCTTCCATGTTAACAGCTCTGGGAACTTTAGCAAGTAAGTTGCCTCGGTTTGCACTTGTTTTATCATTTTTTAAATCAATAACATCTACCTCATGTTAAATTTTTAGTTGGGATTAAATTATTTAATACCAAAATTATGTTATTATTCTGAACAAAGAGAAAACTATTACCAACATCTAGCATTATGGATTCTTTTAGTACTACCAACCTTTACCCAGGCTTTTGTGTCCTAAGGGGCTTTTGTTTCCTGCTGTATCACCTTTTCTTGGAGTTATGGATGTTCTGTATTCCAGGTTAAAGAACCACAGGATAAAAAGGAATTCCTCAAATTGGAGAAAAAGGAATTGGTTGATAGTTAAAATATATATTACTGCATTTTTCATCATAATGCTAATTTTAAATTCACCTACATGTGGACACAGAGGTTAATTTTTGCTCATTATTATGCCCCAAACACCCAACGCTCTTTGCTTATAGTAGATGTTCACAAAATGGTTGTTGAATAAATAGAATGAAGGACTGAATTAATTCAGGAATTTACCCTGTGTTCATGTTGTTCCTTCTTCAAGTACTACAGTGCAAAAACACCAAAAGCAGGGTGATTTTTCATGTGGTTAGCAAGGAGGTAGTAAGGCCCTCAAAAAGGCTATAATTATTGCTATTTACTAGATAACCTGAATACATGAATGAGTAAAATTTTTTTAAAAGACAAGGGTAAGTCTGTAGATAAAGATTATTAATTAGGGACTGTAATGATTGTTCAGGTATAAGGTAATGAAGAGAGAGACTTGAGTTAGTGGCAGAAAAGTACACAGGAAAAGAGATGCTCTTTATATGCTAATTTAATTCTAAGAGAAAGAGAGAGAAGGAGAGGTCAGTTCCCTAGTTTGTGCAGCTACAGCTGAGAACCCTCCAAGGTGGTGCTCAGGCTTTAAGTCAACAGCCTGAATAACTGTTTGTGAAAAACTTATTTTTCTTCTGAGTATTATGTATCAGTTTGCTTAATCAAAAATATGTCATCTACATGGAAAAAGTGAAATTTAAAGCTTCATTATTAATCTGTTTCTTAGTTCAGAAAAACTGTATTGACCACCAGTGCCTACCACTTTAATTAGGTTTGACATAAACTAGTGAAAGCAACAAGCGAATATACTTGCAACATAGTAGGTACATCTTAGTAGGAAGGAGATGATATAAGTTAAATACAATGTTAAAAGCTGACTGGAGCTATGCAGAAATACAAAGCATAATAATAAGGACCAGGACTGTTCAAGCAGGGAGAGAGGGAGGTTATAGCGATTTTAATAGTGCCGTCCCGGTAAACCACACTAAGAAGCAAACACTCGAGCAACAGCTTACATGAGAGATGGAGCCACCATATCTGGGAAGAGCTGTTTTGATAAGTGTAGAAATTATATACTGAACATCTATACTGAGATAACAGTTCTCACCATCAACTGTGAATGTTTAAAATGTGTTCTCTGTAAGTGGAATCTAATCAACAAAACAAGCAAATGAGCAAAACAGAACCAGAAACATGGAAATAAAGAACAAACTGACAGTGACCAGAGGAGAGTGGGTAGAAGGATAACAGGGGAAAGAGGGGGAAGGGGCAAGCAAAGGACCGTGAATGGAGGACTCATGGTCACAGACGATGGGGTGGAGATGGACGGTGGGAGTTGGTGGGAAGGCGGGGGAGAATGCAGCAGGGGCGAGCAATGGGGGAAAAGGCAGGGCAACTGTAACTAAACAATTTAAACAAGAGAAAAATGTGTTATCTGGAAGGAATAAGCATGGAAACTTATTTACTCCATTTTTACTTTTAATGACAGCTGTGACAAACATTTACCATAATCAATCATATTATAGGGTACTAGCTAGGGTACTATTCTTTATGTATAATTTTTAATCACAAATTGTGAAGTAGGACTAACTATATTCACTTAATTAGGTAAGAAAAATAAGAGTCAAGAAGGTTAGGTAAAGGTCACAAAAACTTAAGAAATCAGCAAAAGTAATTTTTAAAATAAGCTAATAAATCACCTAGAGATACAGGATGAGTTCAAGTTGGAAAGCTGTATATATATTTGAGCCTGCGTCATCATCCACAGTTGTAGGGAGTTTTTTCTGAGTCCCACATTTATTTCCACTGTCACTTTGCTTTATCCTGATGGAACTAGGATGTGGCAGGTGAGGCACTCACCTCATACAAAATTTAAGGGACACCAAAAAACTCAGTAATCAAAGTAAATAACATTCTAATGCTGTATAATATTAGTAAAATCAAAATTAATAGAAAAATGCATTATGAATAAAACATCAAATTTTAAATGACAAAGATCAGACCCTGTACTTACATACCTCACTTGCTTCACTCTAATCACGGACCTGTCTGACATTTCAATTATTCCTTTCCCCACACAGCAAGAAGATAGGTGATGAAGTCTAAATGATACCCTTCCTCGGGGTATTTTAGTAAGTGACAAAAAGAATCTGTCTAATTGTACATTGCCAGACCAACACTTTGGAGTTCAGCCTTTCTATTGACCCCTTAAATTGCCCCATGAGTATGGCCCCCTCACTTTTTCTGAAAGCTGAGCTGGGTTCCCAAAGTCTGTGCTGAGAATCAGGCACTTACGTGTAGTGCACAAATGCAGCCGTGGCTGCACAGCCTCCTCACACTCTTCAATCAGTCCCACCAGAATGTTGTACAAGAAAAGGTCCGTGCTGGTTGGAAATGCTTAAATCCTTTTAGATACTTATGATAAATTATGTCTTAGTCAATGTTTCTGATAACAAGCTATTGCTTCAGTTTGCATATCAGATATAGCATAACATTAAATCTGGTGTATTTATCTGCTGTCTTCTCCAGGATGAGCCCTAGGCAAAACTGTGAAGCAGGTTAAGCTGACCTTGACAGGCTGAGTCTCTCTCCGTAATGAGTGCACTGCCCATTCTCCTCACCAACTACTCCAAGGCCCAGCTGACTACCCATGGGCCCCTGTCAGTCCTCTAGGAAGCCCAGCAAACTTCTGCCTATTTCCCATTATGGAAATGTGCCCGCTGGTATTACGATGCCACAGGACTTCAAATTAGGTAGTGGTGGTTGGAGAACAATCACACTAAATTTTACATATGGTAGGTATACTATTGGCTGTAATAAACTGTAAGAAAATATACTGAATATTAAAAATGGTGCTTCAAAAGTTATGCTTAAAATGGGATGAGTGAGGTGTCATTTTGTTTCTATTTTTTTTCATTTTCTTATGAGCGAATATTACTTTATTGTGAAATATTTTACTTATATAGAAAAAGTATAGAGGATAATATATTAAGTAGCCAAACGCCAGCTTTAACAAATTTCCAGATTTTTCTATTTTTACCTGAAAATGTATATAAAATAAAACATAAAAATTGAAACCTCCAGTAAGCCCACTTTGAATCACCCTTCCTGAATGTAACCATTATCATTCATTTAGTGTTTACTCTTACTTTATAAATTACTATACCATTTAAACAGAAGCCCCTAAACAATAATTTGGAAGTTTTCCAACATTGTACAAATCCTATCATCTTGTACATATTTGTTGACAACCTGCTTTTTTAGGTGAACTAATTTCTAATTGATCTATTTTAATTCATGTAACACTTATTTATTCCTCTTAATTTATTTATATGTTTCCTGTTTTTTTTCTATACAGCCAATACTCGAAAATTTTTTAATTACGCAAAAGTGTCCACGTGCATGTGTATGAAGATTTCTCCAAAGTCAATAACTAAAAGTAAAATTTCTGAGTCAAATTGTATAAGGATCTGTGACTGCACCAGAAAATTTCAGTTTTCTCTCCACAGTGGTTTTTATTCTAACCTGTGGAGGATGAGGGTAATTGTGTCTCCATTTCATCACCAGCAGTGGACACTGTCAGACTTTTTAATTTTTGCCAATTTAAAGGATGTGGAAATATGCTTCATAATTGTTTTAATTGGCATTTCCCTGATAGCTTATGAAGTTGAAAATCTATTTATTCTTAATTATCTATTCTTCTGTTAATTATATTTATATCACATTCTATACTTTTAGTGACAAAAATATTCCAATAAAAACATCCAACAGTGTCTCTTCAGGGCATGTGGGACTTAGGAAGGAAGGTCTTCCCGGGCTCCCCAGCGGGCACCCCTTAAATGCACCTTGCGCTGCTTTCCTTGCCTGTATCGAAGGCTTATTCTGCTTGTCTCAATTGTCATTCATTCTGGCCTATAAGTTATGATTAAGCATATAAACACAAGCACCAACATTCCTAAGTCCAAATCCTCATTTATTTATTTTTATATGTGACTTTGGATAAAAATCGTAAAATCTCAGCGTCTCAGTTTCCTCATCTTAAAATGAGGTAATAATAAATCCACCCCCGCCAAGTGTAGCAGGACTGTTGGGAGTGTATAACCATAACTTATGACTAATGTAAAATTAGGCTAGTGCCTGGCACATAGTAGCCATTATTATTTTTTTTATTATTATTATTGTTATGTGTTAAACATTTACAGCTTATTATAAACTACATGACATCTCAAGCACATTAAAATGTGAGAAAAGGCTTCAGTAATCACATTTTGGCTTATGTAACTTGTATCTTTCTCCGTGGCATGTAAATTATGTTTTAAACCATTATGCTTTTCCTCATCCCCACAGGATGTCATCATCTGTCTTTGTCCTATTAACCTATTTTCATTCTCTGTTTCAGAGAAATTTTCTGTCTACTTACATACATGCCCCTGTAAACCTTAACGAAGACCATGAAAATGCTTTGAAACTTTTCCATGAAAGATATTTTAAAAATGTCATTGGTTTTTATTTTCAGATGACTCAAAAAGGTGCATCTCGAGATACAAAACCATATTCTTTTCAAAGTCTTAGCAGAAAATGATCATCTTATAATATGGCTATAACTGGATTGCAAAGCAACAAAATAATATCCTTGACCCCAGCACTAAAAGCTAGGTTAAAAGCTTCAAAACCAGAGGCATCCCTTATAATTGACTGTGAAGCCCCCTAAGGTACTAAAAATTGAGGGATCAGGATAGAAAATTATAGAAGCAGCATGGCATAGCTGATGCCTAAGAGCACTAAAATCTAATGACAAAACTGAAAACAGGGCAGAGGCAACCACATTTTAAAAATAGTCTCCACCGTTTCTGCCATATAACTTATTCATACTCATGTGTCTCTATTATCTATCAAGAAAAGCTATGAGAGCATTTAGATGATAGACTTTCAAATGTGTCATCACTCTTTTTCTTCCTTATAACCTGCAGAGTTTTAGCCCGTCCTCTTCTCAGTCCTAGCTTCTCACACTTTGTTTCATTTGTATTTTCATGAGCTAAGTCTCTTACCATTTGTTATTCAAAATTTTCCTTGAATGTGTTGTAATCAATACATTTAGAATTGAAATAGAGCACGCTGTTTCATAATACCGAGCACATGTGGTCCCACTACTACCAGTGGAGAGGAGAGCTCGCAGTCCGGCTGCAGGAGAGGCAGTGCTCAGACAGGAGGCAGGGGTTCAGCAACGTTGCAAAACAACCGCCTTCATGAGGATGACAAAGATACAGAAAGAGAAGTATTTTACTCTATATTTTTACATTATAAATTTTCTACTTATGTGCTATATGAAATTCAAATAATATAATCATAATGGTAAAACTGGCAGTTTCCCACCTCTTTCCAGAGCCACCCCCATATATCACTAATTCCACATTTTGCTTTGTATTTCAAGCTTGTTTTAATACATAAGAAAGTGTATAATCATAAATACTTCAAATCGATAGTCTGCATACATACAGGGTGGGCAAAAGGAGGTTTATAGTTGTTTGGAAATAATACAATAACTAATAAATAATAATACAAGAATAAACTCTGTTTCATGTACTCACAACTGTAAACCTACTTTTCCCATACCCTGCATATAAATATGTATGTGGGTGTGCATATAAATATCCTCAGTAACTTGCTTTCACGGAGCTATATATCACAGGTATTGGTCACATAAATACTCTGTATAAACTATGTTTTTCTCTGTAAATACATCAGATTATTCTGATATATCATTGAACCATAATGCATTTATCCATGCCCTTACTGATAGACATTTGAATTTGCTCTACTTTTTCCTTATAACAAAGCATGAATAACATTACACAAAAATATTTATATATTTAAACTATATATATATAGATAGATAGATATAGATATAGATCATGTAAAAATACTTGCCTGAAGTGGATTTCTTGCTTATGAGATATAAGCATTTCAAGTGTTCATAGATGCTACCAAAGAAACTTCAAAATATGTTAAACCAACTCACACATCTACCAACAGTGCATGAGAATCACCAGTCCCTCATAAACTTGTCAAAATTTGAAGTAATCGAGCCTTTCGAAGATTGTGCCAGTCTGATAGATTTTTTTTTAAGTGTCACATTGAACTTTCAATTTGCATTTTCTCAACATTGAATGAGGTCAATAATTTTTGATACATTTTAATGTTTTTACATATACCTTGCTATATATTGCAATATACATTCTATATATATATGTTGTGTGTGTGTATATGGCTTTTATTTATGGTATATTTATCCTATAGAAGTTCTCATTATTATGTAGTCAAATATTCAAATAACTCATGGGATTGATAGTATAATTGTGTAATTATTAGTAAGGACTTCACTATAGACATCCCATTCTTCTAAAGATATTTTGTAGAGTTACTTGTTCTCTTCCATTAATACATTGCTCTATGGTTGTTGTTTGCTTGCTTGCTGTGACAAATGGAGCTGGGATCAGTAATTTAATGCTCTTCCCCAAGTTAGTCTTTGGATTCATATTCACATAAGACACTTTAAATGACTATAAATCCTACCTGCTCCTGTGTATGTAATATAATAGTTTATAAAATGTTAAGCCTTTTCCTTCATACTATCATTTTAAATACATCTTGGACTTCCTCAAAATCTCTTACCCATAAAACTGCTTTCATTTCTATCCAAACACTAAAGCCTTTCCATTGCGCCTGTCTGTTGTCTTCACTAAATATTAACCCTGAAGTTTTAGGATTAACCTGCGAGCCTCTGTAGGTCTCAGGCCATTCTAGCAAAAACAATTTAGGGACTTTTATTTTATCATTAAGATAATAACTTCTCAATGATTTTATTTATCCAATAAATGTTTTCTTACTAAATATATTTTACTACTTTATTGAAAAGAATATTTGAATACGTTAGAAAACTCAACTTCTAGTCCAGACGAATCTAACAGTTATGTGATTTGTTGAGATTCTTTAACAACCCTAGACCATGCCTCCCCTTAAATTCTAATTAGACAGAACCCGTTTTAGACTATTTTATGTTTCACACTACTTTTTCTTCTCCTGAGCAGCCTGTTGTCGGGGCCAGGACTATTTCAACACGGTGGCATTTAAGCTTACTCATTAGCTTCCAGTATTGTTGAATTCATATTTTGTATTACATTTTGGTTAAAAATCCTGTCCCTTTCCTCAGTTTGTCTTTAGAGTTTTCTAGCTAGTTTTTCAACTAAAATTGCTTTAAGGAAATAATTTTAAAATTAATTATTGCCACCACTTTCTTTTGTTTTTTCCCATTATTTCTATTCCATAGTCAAACTTCAATAAATCCCTTGTCAAAGTTTACTGTTTTCTTTATCCTATGCCTATTTCTCTTATTTAACTTCCTTTACTGCCTTATAAAAAAATTATTACTTTCTTCATTCCTTTGTTAGAATTTTGAAAACTTCCTACAGTATTTCTTATATCTGTCCAATGATGTCGGGTCAGTTGTCTGTTCTTTCTTGTAGCCCCCTTTAGATTTTGAAAGCTTGATGTACGCAGCCCATATCAACTCCTAAAATCTGCCAGATCCTTCTGAAATGTGCAGGATACCACTTCTTTTCTAGTAAAAGACACTAATACCATCAACAAAATAAAACATATAAATAAGCAAGCAAAAATAATAAAGAAGAGGCTTATCACTTGGAAATCATATGAATAAAACATATGTTTGTTGCTACAATCTATCAACATGCCAGGACTGCAACTGTTGCTGTAAAGGAGTTTGTCAAGCAAGTCCATACTTGTGACCCTTGGTACAATTTGGGCTACTTAGAAGCTGCCTAGAAAGGACGGAAATCCTTAGTTCTTACGTTCTCATCCATTCATGTAGGGACATCCCAGTGATCTGGATGATCTTGGAGGTTGATTCAACATTTTATAAGCATGCCAATCTGCCACCCACGTTAGAACCTAAAATCTCTAAAACTTCTAAACAGGTGAATACCCTTAATCTAGCCTCTGTTTTCAGGGCTGCCCTAGACAAGTGCTTCTCAAACTTAATACACCTAAAATCATTTGGAAATCTTGTAGAATTGCGGATTCTAATTCAGTAGGTATGGGGTGATGCCTAAGATTCCACATTTAAAAAAAAAGAAAGAAAGAAAGGAGGAAATCCAGGAGATGCTAAAACTGCAAGTCTATGGACCACACTTTAAATCCTAGGCCTTAGTCTCATTCTGTGCATGAGAGACACTGCAGGATGGTTCCAATTATGAAAATAATTACTATGACCAATGATGGTGACTATAAAATAGTTCACATTTATATGGCATTTCAAATTGACAGAACACTTTGACATTTGTTAACTCCTTCTGATATCCACAATAACCCCTGTTGAAGACAGGGCATTAATTATTCAGAGGAGAAATGGAAGGGATGTTCAATGTCACACAACTAATAAGTGGCAAGGTGATCTGTGAGTTTAACTCAGACATAAAAGAAGACAATATAACAAATAAGACAATATAACAAAATGGCTAAGAGCCCAGGCTTGGATATTGTCTATCTTTAAATATTATCCTTCACATCTTAATTGTGTGACATTGTGCAGGTTACCTAACCATTTTAGTTTCCTCATTTATAATCTGGATGTGCCTATTTCATATACTTGTTAGGTTTAATAATCTCTGAAGTTTCAAGTATAAGTGGCTATCACATGGTAATCACAAAATAAATGGTAACTGCTTCTGTTATTTTGTTGCTGTCCTTAGTATCCCAGAACTCTACTAAATTTCTGCGGATACCCCATATCCTAGCAAAATCTTAGGGCCCACCTATAAGGAATATGTAAGTTCCCTGGAGCACTTGACCATCACAGGCTCCACATGAAAAATATGTGACAGGATTAGACACTTGTAGTCAGACTTTTTTTCAATGTGTCTTTATTTAGCTGGATATGTGAGGAGGACTTGGGGTCTAGCTGCCTACTGATGTGTTGTTATGGATATAAAGAATTTTTGCCTGTAGAGTTTCTATTAGGGCTCCTTTCACAAACCTACAAATTCATGCACACTTTCTTGAAGTGTAGGATAGAAGTCTTTTGTTATTGGGGGTGCTGGTGAACCATTATACCTGGCTAAGCTTCAGATGATTTCACCATTTATATTTCCTGCAAAAGTAACTGAGCAGTATTCCTAGAAAAAGCTGAAAAATGACATCTATATCAGTGACAGATAAATGACAAAAAAGCAAAAGAAAAGAAAAAGTACTGTATTGATTAAGTCTGGGGTATGACTTATGAAATAATCATTAAATGTGTTTTGCCTTTTATGAACACCAACATCTAGGCTAAGACAGCACAATCTGTTTAAATGTCTTAAATAACAATATTTATTTTTCTTTTGGGTTAGTTTTTTCATCAAATAGAATAAAGGTATAATTGGTGTAATCTTTTTTTCTATTTAAAATTTATAGTAACCTTTTTTTTTCTGACATATGTCAGTTCTGTGTTAGGAAAGTTCAGAGCTCTAAGCATTTTGACTTCTAATCATTTTTCATCTAACCTGATCATTATAACATGAGTTTAAGTGCTATGACATTTTTCATAGATATGAGGTATGCAAGAAAAATAAAAGCATAAAACAAAGATATATATTTAAGATAAACTTCAGGGTAAGGAATATGAGATTATGTTCTTATAGGACTGTCAGTAAGACAAGCAATTGCTCAGCTTAGTCAACCATTCAGCTATTATTTTAATTGAATAACTGATTGACTGTTTCTTTTATATTTTATAAAACTGAACAACTGAACCACTGGTATATGAGATAGAATTTAGTGACAAAATTTGTTTTCATATGGGGCTGGGCTCCTAGATCAGGTTAACAGATATAATATTTATTTTATTTTTGCAATAAAAAATTAATCAAGAATATGCACTAGAAAACAGGAAAAAGAAAGCTAACTAGTGAGACAAAGCTATGGAATTATTTGGACCCTTTTATCCACCAAGTTGCATTATAAAATAAGTTTACAAAATCACGTAATGATACTGGACAAAACTTAGCAATGATATTTAATGTAAAAAGCAGTAATTTTCCTGTAGTATTATTTGCAGTAATATTTCAATAACATAAAAATGTATATGTATGCATACCTAAAGAATGAGACTGGAAGTATATGCACCAATATTTAATTGTGTTGGGACTATTAGATGATTTTGAGTACATTTCACAAAATGTTTATACAGTTCGTGAAATGATTTTATAAACAAATATATGATAAATAATTTTAAAATAAAATAACCTAGAAGCAGCAAGCAATATTTTGCACTTAAACGAGCATGTATGTCCTTTCAAGTCACATGGGCTTGCATCCAGATTTTATCCTGCTTCTCAGTTCTTCAATTTAGACCATGGCATTCTATAATATCAAGCATTTCCATAGTCTCACTGACCTCATGGAATAAAAGTCTATTTCTCACACATGCAAAGGTCACTGTTGCTCCAAGGAAGCTGTACTCAGTAGGGTGGCTGTCTTCCAAACAAATTTGCTCTGTGGCTCCTTGGCATTAACACATGCTTCCACAATCCGCATGTCATGGGAAAGGAAGGATGGCGAATTGAGCATCAGCAATTAAGTGCATTGGTTTAAAGGTGGCATCTATCATTTCAGCTCACATTTCATTACCAGGATCAGTCCATTGACTTTGAAAGTGTAGTCTCTCTTGTTCTGGAAATAACGAAGACTCAGGAAAAATCCTAATAAATCTTAGTATTGTCTACCATAACCATTAGCCTTTTAAATGCCACTAGGCCATGGACTTCTCTCAGACTGATTTAATCATGTAAGAGCCTCATTTGACTATTTAAATTACAAAACAGGTAAAGTCACTACTATAGTGCCTGGCCTGAAGATAAGTGGTAAATGTTTATTGTGTTCCATTTTGCCTTTAGCTGGAGCCAAATACATAAAACTTTATTTTAAGTCATCTACGCTAGAGGATTACTATTCCTCCTGCCTTTGAGCTATGTGAGATGACATGGGTAACTACACTCTTCTCGACTGAGTTTAACAACAGAATTTTTTATATTGCATTACACACTCTAATCCAAGATGTCTAATGGGTCTATGTGGATCAATGATTTGTTCACAAAGCTAAATATTTTTCTATAAACTAAGAGTGAGTAGCAATTCACCTCCACACAGCAGGCTCTGGAAAAAGAATAGCCCAGCATTTAACCATTATATTAGCTTCCCAGCAATTCTATTTTTCTAAACAGGGCCAAGTATATATGACTCATTGGCCTACATGTCCCCTCTTCCCAAAGAGACCTGTTATGTGATGAAAAATGAAGTGATCTTTAGAATTGGACAAGTGCACACTGAAATCTGTTTTCTATCACTTATGTTCTGTGAAATCTTAGGAAACTAAACTAGCCTTACTGAACTTCAATTTCCTTATCAGAAAAAATGGAGAATAATAGTACCTGTTACATATACCTTTTTTCTCCTCTAAGAGAGAGAAAAGTATGTTACACATACCTCTGATTTCAGTCTCAATTTTGGTGAACAACTGGATACAGACACTGTATTCACCCTTGGGGACATCTCCCTGTTTTTTCTGCTTTAGGAACTTCTCCCTTGGTGCCTGCTCAGCTCACAAGGAGCTCAGTTGGAGTTAGAGGGGAGTTAATCCCCTAGAAGGCAGAAATCCTGGCTAAATAAATGCCCCAGCCTTTCATCCTTCAGACTGATGATTTTATGCATCTCAAAGTTCTACTATAATTGTGCCTGTATTATCCACAGCAGAATCCATAGTAATATATAGGCTTTTTTCTCCTGCTGTCTCAGACCTGGGGATATAGATGATGTTCCAAATAAACTATTTTGTTGTTTTTTTTTTAATTATGTTTTATTGATTATACCATTACTGTGGTCCCAATCTTCCCCCTTTGCCCCCCTCCACCCAGCACCCCACATTCCATCAGGCAATCCTCCCAGCACTGTTCATATCCATGCGTCATGTGTATAAGCTCTTTGGCTACTCCATTTCCTACACTGTATTTTACATCCCCGTGGCTATTCTATAACCGGCTATTTGTACTTCTTAATCCCCTCACCTCTTCATTCATTCCCTCACACCCGCCTCCCATCTGGCAACCATCATAATGCTCTCCATATCCATTCTGTCTCTGTTCTTGTTTACTTAGTCTTTTTATTAGATTCAATTGTTGATAGCTCTGTATTTTTTGCCATTTTATTGTTCATAGTTTTGATCTTCTGCTTTTTTCTTAAATAAGTCCCTGTAACATTTCATGTAATAATTGTTTGGTGATGATGGACCCCTTTAGTTTTTTCTTGTCTGGGAAGTTCTTTATCTGACCTTCGATTCTAAATGATAGCTTTGCTGGGTAGAGCAACCTTGGCTGCAGGTCCCTGCTTTTCATGATTTAGAATATTTCTTGCCAATCCTTTCTAGCCTGCAAAATTTCTTTTGAGAAATCACCTGACAGTCTTATGGGAACTCCCCTGTGGATAACTAACTTCTTTTTTCTTGCTGCTTTTAAGATTCTCTCTTTACTTTTTAACCTTTGGCATTTTAATTATGCTGTGTCTTGGCATGGTCCTCTTTGTGTCCATCTTGTTTGAGACTTTCTGTGCTTCCTGTACTTGCATGTCTATTTCCTTCACCAAATTTGGTAAGTTTTCTTTCATTATTTTTTTAAATAGATTTCCAATTTCTTGCTCATTCTCTTCTCCTTCTGGAACTCATATGATGTGAATGTTGAGTGCTTGAAGTTGTCCTAAAGGCTCCTTACCCTATCCTCATTTTTTTGGATTCATTTTTCTTCTTCTTGTTCTGAATTGTTGTTTTTGCTTCCTTATATTCCACATAATTGATTTCATTCTCAGCTCCATCCACTCGACTGTTGTTTCCTTGTAAATTGTTCTTTATATCAATTAGTGAATACTTTGTTTCTAACTGGATCTTTTTTACGCTGTTGAGGTCCTCACTTAGTTCTTGACCATCCTTATAACCAGTGTTTTGAACTCTGCATCTGATAGATTGCTTATCTCCATTTTGTTTAGCTTTTTTCCTGGAGTTTTGATCTGTTCTTTCATTAGGGCCATGCTTCTTTGTCTGCTCCTTTTGGCAGCCTCCCTGTGTTTGTTTCTATGTATTAGGTAGAGCAGCTATGACTCCCTGTCTAGGTATCGTGGCCTAGTGTAATAGGTGTCCTACAGGGTCCAGTGGTGCAGCCTCCCCCATAACTGAAGCTGAGTACTTGAGGCGCGCCCTTTGTGTGGGCTGAGCATACCCTCCTCTTGTAGTTGAGCCTTGATTGCTGTTGGCAGGTCAATAGGAGGAATTTACGCAGGCCAGTCAGCTGCAAGGATTGGCTGTGGCCACTGACCACCAACCTCTGCCCTCCATGGAAGATCAGATGTACAGGGGCAGGGTGATGATACTTCAATGTGATTTGTAACTCTCCACTGGTTGTGTGGGCTCTGAGGTTTCCCCAGGTGGTACAGGCCAAGGTCAGCCCTCACCTGTGTTTTCCCCAGGGCCTCCCTTCCTGGAGCGTAAAACAATCTGAGATGGTTGCTGCTTGTGCTGAGCTTGGAGACTCCCAGGTGAAGCCAAGCTGTGAATCTAGGCTGGCTGCTGCTATTGCCTGGCCTGGGGCCACTTCACAAGATGTATGGGGGCTGGGAGCTCTCTGAATCCAGCTGTTGCTTGTTTGAGAGGATTTGCAAAGTTGTAAAGCACAAGGCAAGACCACCAGCCATTTATATGGAAAAGCCATGGTTAACAGTTTGGGTGGGCCCGTAAGTGGGTGGGACAGAGCTTCAGGGGATCTCCAAGGCAAGACAAACAGCATTAGCCAGGCTAATGGAGTCTCAGATACGGCACCCAAGTGCCAGCTCTGTGGCTCTGTGGAGGAAGGTTCTGAAGGGGACAATGGCCTCTGCCCACCTTTCTGTGTGGGAGAAAGCTGTCCCCAGCTCTTGCCTTGATGCCAAACACTTCAGTTCCTCCCTGTATGCACTGAAGCCTTTCAAGCTATTTACTACCTCAGTGCTGGAGGTCAGTGGGGGTGAGTCTGAGTAAGTCTGTGTGTGAGTTCTTTAAGAGGAACTCCTTGGAACACCAGAAGATTCTCCCACTGACTCAATTCCCACTGGTTTTGCAACCAGAAATTATGGAAACTTATCTTTGGCACTGAACCCCTGGGCCGGGTGGTCTGCTGTAGGGCTAGGACTCCTTGCTCCCAGGTTATCCCTCCTGAATTTTTATCCACCGCACATGGGTGAGAGACATGTCTCTGCCCCTCCACTGGTCTGGATGGCTGTGGTTTCTTTAATTCCATAGTTGTCAGCTTTCCATTCCACTCAATTTCTGATGATTCTGAGTGATGGTTGTTCTATAGTTTAGTTATAATTTTGATGTGGTTATATGAGGAGGCGAGTCATGTTTACCTATGCCAGTTTGACTGGAAGTCCCCCAAATAAACTATTTTCACTCAATCCTTTGCCTCATCTTCTCCCTTAAGACAATAGAAACTTAGACAATAGCAAATTTTGGAAAATATCTATTTTTTTATAGTTTATAAAATTTGGGCATTTTAAGTTATGTGGTGTGTTGATAAATTTACATGGATCTTGTGATACATTCATATTTTATAGAACAACTAGATTTGTAACTCATTGTGAAGATGCCAAGTGGGTAAGCACACTGGAAGGCAGAACTATTCCTGAAATCTATTCCTACACAAGGACAGCCAAAAATAAGCTAATTTTACATACAAGTGGCTCTCATAAATGTAAGTGATTTATATTTATGTGAATCTAATAAGTATTATCCAGAAAACCCAAACTAAATGTATTCTCAACTCAGTCACCTTTAACTCAGCCCCCAAAATGCCCCTGACCACTCCAAAATTATGTAACCCAAAGAGAAGTATGACAGTGAAGATTTGAAAATAGAAAAGGAGAATGGTATAACTCAACTTGAAGTTATACAGTCTTACTTTAGATGACTTAACAAAAGCATAAGATATGTGAACACTTTGATAGGACTCTTCTCCGGATCTTAGATGGGATCAGTGCAAGTGAGGGGCCCTGAAGCTTGAAGCTGATACATCTATCCACCTCAGGTCATGGCTCTTAATAAATTACTATCAAATGATAGAAGAACTAGGAGAGAAAGAGGAATAAGGAAAAATATATCTTCTTATGATACCATTTTGCATTCCATGTGGAAAATACAGGCTGGAGTCATATAGTAAGCCTTTCATTTTATCCTCAATTATTAAAATCTTAATTTAAAAATGCATGAAGAACTTTCTTTTAAGGGTAAAGGAAAAGATAAGGTTTTAAAATTTAAGCATGTACTTATTCTGGGGAATGAATTGGAAATGAGCAAGAGGAAGTGTAAAACTCCATTTAGCACTTGTGATTTTTCACATGGGTGTGAGACTAAAGAAAGAATTTGACAAGTAAAGGATTTCAAGAGAGAAATAAAATAACTTAAAGTGACAAGAATTTTTCAAATATTTAACATATAATTGACATGCTAATTACATTTTTACTTTATCTCTAAGTGCTATAGCACTCTAGTAATGAATGCTCTGTTGTCTCATTAAAGTATTGCTTTTATTCAAAGAAATAAAATGTCATTTCCTTCAAAAGATTGTGTGTATGCATTACAGTTGGTCTTTCATCTAATTATCTTGAATTAATGAGATTTAATTGAATGTTTTCTCACTGTAGTTAGACTGATGATACAGTTGGTCAATGTACAATACTAAAACTAAAGCATAGGGAAACAAAGCAAAAAATTATTATTTCTTGTCTCTAGGTAATAAATAACATTATCCATTGTAAAGTAATCACATTTTTTACTCAAAAGAAGTTGTCAAATTTTTACCCCTCATCTTTATAATCCTTTTGCAGATACAGACTAATTTTTTGTGAGGCAGTTTTCCATAAAATTATACAAAATGGATGTATCCAGTTACTAGAATAAAAAAATAAATGAGACAAACTTTTTAGCAGTGAGGTTTTCTCTGAATGAAATAGTTAGCTAGTTTTATATGCACAAGAGGACCATTTACTGAGAAACTGCCTGCTGTCCTTGTAGAAAGCTTAAAAGATAGAGCGGTTCCTCCCCACATCTCCAGCAGGTGGCCAGCCCCTATTGTCCTGAGCACGGGGTTTAGGGACAGGGTGGGGTGGAGCAAGTGGCAGAAATAAGTGTTGACTTCCATGCTTCAGAAGGGACAGGGGTAGCCTCTGAGTATAAGGACCTGAGAAACAGATACTGTGGTTTGAAGAGCTGCAACAAGAGATCCCAGAGCCCTGTCTTGACAAGGCAGGGATGGGCACCTGCATTCAGGCACCCTCTGGGCTTCACCTGCTTCATAGAAAATTGAAGTACAGTGAAGAAAATAAATCCAATGCTTATACAGAAAGATTACTGATGCTTTTATCCTTTCAAGATAGTTTCCCTGGAAAATACATGTTAAATACTTCTAGTACATGGCATTGTGAAACTAAGCTAGTCCTTGACCCAATGAGTAATGCAATATGTAGAATGAGGCATGAACAAAATGATTACAAGAAATAACAATTTATGTATCATAATATCCACTTTTTTGGCTTATTGTGAGATAATTCTAGTCCTTTGACACTTTTTGGTGTAATGGAGAGATGTATGTACCAGCCTGACAGTTTCAGTCAAAACTGAGAACCCAGACCCCAGCATTTAACTCAATGAGTTGCCACATGTGCCTGTTAATTGCATTTCCCAAGCTAAAAAGACCCCTGAAATTCTTAACTGAGTTTAATATGCTATTAAAAACACTTTTTTCTTGCCTTTTATGTTTGATTAGTTAATGTAATTTTACAGTATCCCAAGCAAAATATATTTCAAGAAGTTAATCTGCTTCAAAACTAGACCCAAACCTACAACCATATTAATTTACTCAGCAAGACTTTTAAAATTGAAAGGGATATAAAGAGCTTCCCAGAAAAGAAAAAGCTGAAGAAGCTCATTATCAACAAACTAGTATTACAAGAAATGTTAAGGCCCTTCTTGAAGAAGAAGGAGAAAAAGAAGACGAAGGTGAAGGAAACAAACAAGCAAAAAAAAAAAAAATAGGAGCAGAGTTAAAAGAATAAAATGGCAATAAGTACATACCTATCAGTAGTCACTTGAAATGTAAATGGCTTAAATGCTCAATCGAAAGACACAAGGTAGCTGAAAGGATAAAAAAGCAAGACCCATGTATATACAGTTTATAAGAGACCCACTTCAGGAATGAAAGATATACATAGACTAAAAGTAAAGGGATGGGAAAAGATACTTAATACAAATGGAAATGAAAAAGAGCTAGGATAGCAAAGCAATACTTCTATCAAACAAAATAGACCTTAAAACAAAACTATAGTAAGAGACAAAAAAGTACACTACATAATGATAAAGAGCAATCCAACAAGAAGATATAACTCTGGTAAACATTTATGCACCCAACATAGGAGCACCTAAGTATGTTAAGCAAATCTTGATGGACATGGAGGGAGAGATTGACTGTAATATAGTCATAGTAGGAGATTTTAATGCCCCATCTACATCAATGGACTGGTCTTCTACACAGAAAATCAACAAGAAAATGGTGACTTTAAATGACACACTAGATCCAATGGATTTAATTGAAATCTTCAGAGCATTTCATCCCTAGAAGCAGAATATACATTCTTTTCAAGTACATGTAGAACATTTTTAGTAGAGACCACATGTTAGGACATAAAACAAGTCTCAATAAATTGAAGAAGAATAAAATCATATCAACCATCTTCTCTGACCATAATGGTATGAAACCAGAAATCAACCACAAGAGAAAAACTGAAAAACACACACAGTCATGGATGCTAAATAACATGTTACTAAACAATGAATGGGTTAATAATAAGATCAAGGAAAAAATCAAAAGTTGCCTTGAAACAAATGAAAATGAGAACACAACAAGCCAAAATCTATGGAACACAGTGAAAGCAGTCCTAAGAGGGAAATTCATAACATGACAGGCATACCTCAGAAAACAAAAATCTCAAATAATCAATCTAACTTTACACTTAAGGGAAGTGGAAAAAAATGCCCAAAGTGAGTGGAAAGAAGGATATAATAAAGATCAGAGCAGAAATAAATGAAATAGAGTCTAAAAATTCAATACAAAAGATTAATGAAACCAAGATGTGGTTCTTTGAAAAGATAAACAAGATTGACAAACCTTTAACCAGATTCATCAAGGAAAAAAAAGAGACTTCCGGTCAAGGTGGAGGTATAGGTAAAAGAATGCAATTGGTTTTATCAAAACTGTTTAAAATTGCGGTGTCTGTTCAGATTCTCTGTTTCTTCCTGATTCAGCCTTGAAAGATTGTATGTTTCTAGGAATTTATCCATTTCTTCTAGATTGTCCAGTTTGTTGGCATGTAATTGTTCATAGCATTTCCTTATACTCCTTTGTATTTCTGTGGTATCAGTTGTCACTTCTCTTTCACTTATAATTTTATTTATTTAGGCCCTTTTTTTTCTTTATGAGTCTGGCTCAAAGTGTATTAATTTTGTTTATTTTCTTCAAGGAACCACCTCTTGGTTTCATTGATTTTTTTCTGTTCTTTTAGACTCTATTTTGTTTATTTCCATTTGGATATTTGTAATTTCCTTTCTTCTACTCACTTGGGGCTCTGTTCATTTTTCATTTTCTAATTCCTTTAGGAGTAAGATTAGATTTTTTATTTGAGATTTTTCTTGTTTCTTGAGGAGAACTGTATTTCAATCAATTTCCCTTTTAGAACTGCTTTGGCTCTGACCTATAAATTTGGAGTTGTGTTTTTATTTTCATATTTCTCAAGCTATCCTGATTTTTTTGGTTGGCTTCATTGTTAACCCATTCATTTTTTAGTAACTTGTTATTTAGCCTCCAGGTATTTGTATGTTTTTAAGTTTTCTTCCTATAACTGATTTTTAGTTTTATACAATTGTGATTAGAGAAGATTTTTGATATGATTTGAATCTTCTTAAGTTAATTGAGACTTGTTTTGTGGCTTAATGTGATATATACTGGAAAATGTTCCATTTGCACTTGAAAAGAATGTATATTCTATTGCTTTTGGATGAAATGTCCTAAACATATCAATTAAATTTACTCAGTCTAATGTGTTATTTATGGCATTGTTTCTTTATTGATTTACTGTCAGGATTATCTATTCATTTATGTCAATGAGTTGTTAAAGTCCCCTACTATGATTTTATTGCTGTTGATCTCTCCCTTCATGTCAAGATTTCCTTTATATATTTAGGTGCTCTTGTGTTGGGTGCATAGATTTTATGAGAGTTGTAGCCTCTTGTTGAAGTGATCCCTTTGTCATTATGAAATGTCCTTCTTTGTCTTTTGTTATAGCCCTTGTTTTAAAGGCTGTTTGTCTAATTGTATATTGCTACTCCAGCTTTTTTATAATTTCCATTTGCATAAAAGATATTTTTCTACTTCTATATATTTAATCAGTCCATGTCTTTTGATCTGAAGTGGGTTTCTTATAAGCAGTATATGTATAGCTCTCATTTTTGTATCCATTCAGCCACCATATGTCTCTTGATTGGAGCATATAGTCCACCTACATTTAAGTTTATCAATAGGTATATAGTTTTTGCCATTTTATCAATTGTTTTCTGACTGTTTTGCAGTTCTACCCTGTTCCTTTCTTATTCTCTAGCTCTCTTCTCTTGTATGTTGAAAACTTTATTTTTATAACTTTTTTTATTTTTAACTCATGTTTATTCTATTACAGTTGTCTCAAATTTTCCCCCTTTGCCCTCCTCCACCCATCCCACCCCGCCCCCTTCTCCCCTAGTCAATTCCCACCCTGTTGTCCATGTCCATGGGTCATTCATACATGTTCTTTGTTTAGTCCCTTTCCCTTCTTTCCACCATTGCCCTCCTTCCCCATCCTCTCTAGTCACTTTCAGTCTCCTCCATGTTTCCATGCCTGTGGTTTATTGGTTTGTTAGTTTATTTTGTTGAATAGATTCCACTTATAGGTGAGATCATATGGTATTTGTCTTTCACCAACTGGCTTATTTCGCTTAGCATAGTATTCTCCAGTTCCATCCATGTTGTCGTAAAATGTAGGAATTTCTTGTTTCTTTCCTTTTTATTTTTAATGCAGATTGATTTTATTTATTTTTTAAATGTCAAAATCCATTATAAAATATTAAAATGTTTAAATCCATTATAAAGTCTCAGTAATTAAAACAACATGACACCAGCACAGAAACAAGTAGATCAATGAAATAAAATGAGTATTTTAGAAACAAACATATATACTTGTCTAACAATGTAACATATGATTAAATTGACATTTCAAATCAATGGGGGAAATAAGGCTTATTCAACAAATAAGGTGCATGGACTACTATTACTTGAAATAAAACAAATATAGAGCCCTATTTCACACATTATACAAAAAATATTCAGGTGCGTTAAAAATCAATATGTAAAATCTAAGGAGTTTTAGGAGAAAATACAAACTAATATTTTTCTTACCCTGAAGTAAAATCTTCAAACCCAGAAGCTATAAACTAAAATATTGACAATATGACTATATTGAACATTTAAAACTATATAATAATATACATATTAAAAAAAGTTAAAGGACAAATAATAGAATAGGAAAGTATTTGCAACACACCTAAAACAGGGTTAATAGTTTTGTTTTTTTTGGGGGGGGGATTCTACAAACATTTAATCAAAAAATGGATTAAAAAAATACCAACGTCATTTAAAGCTTTTTAAAAATAATAGAAATAGGCAAAATATATACAAAAACAGGTTCAGTTTCAACAAATAATAAAGTAACAATTAAAATAACACATCATTGCCACCATCAGATTAATAAATGTTAAAAATATTGGTAATGTCAAGTATTGGTGACTGTGAAAGGAACTGGGTATTCATAGACTCTTTTTTTTCATCTTCTTAAAGCAGTCACTTTAGCATATCTTGCAATGCTGGTTTGTTGGAGGTGTATTCTTTTAGCTTTCTTTTGCCTAGGAAATTCCTTATTTTGTCTTCCATTTTAATTGAGAGCTTTGCTGGGTAAAGCAGTCTTGGTTGCAGGCCTTTGCTTTTCATGACTTGAAATATTTCTTGCCATTCCCTTCTGGCTTGTAGTGACTGCTGAGTGCAGAGTGACTAGATTAACAACTGAAGGACACAGCCAAAGACAGTAGATTCCTGGAAGTCTCAAACGGATTTCCTAAGGTCAGACAGGGTCAACATCTGACATCATCAGAGGCAGATCCAGAAAGTACAAGCCGTGGTCTCATACCATAGAAGTTCACACGACAATGTCAAGAAATCAAGACAGATCAATTTAAGAACCAGAAGCAAAAAAGAGGAGTCTCACAAATAATGGGAAGACAAAGAGACAACCGCCACCCCCAGCAGTCAAAGGGAAAGGAGGAATCCCCAGAAAGAGAACTAAATAAAATAGAGGCAAGTAAACGATCAGATATTGAGTTTAAAACAATGGTTCTAAGGAAGCTCAGTGAGCTCAGAGAGAATTACAAAAAACTACAGGGAAACTGTAAGGAACGTACTACAAACTATATCAGCATGAAAAAGGACTTAGAAACTATCAATAAGAGGCAAGAGGAAAGGAATACAGTTTCCAAATTCAAGGATACAGTAGAAGGAATCAAAAGCAGGCTAGATGAAGCTGAGTATCGAATCAGTAAGCTGGAGGGTGAGGCAGAAAAAAGTTCTCAAAAAGACCAAGAAAATGAAAAAAGACTCAAAAAGAATGAAGAGGTGTTTAGAGAAATGCAGGACAACCTGAAATGTAATGATATCTGTATAATAGGGATACCAGAAGGAGAAGAAGAAGAGCAAGGGATAGAGAACCTGTTTGAAAAAGTAATGATGAAAAACTTCCCTTGTTTTGGAGGAGAGAAATTGGAGGAGAGAAAGTCACACAAGTCCAGGAAGCACAGAAGGTCCCATCCAAGAGGAACCCAATGAGGTCTGCTCCAAGACACATCATCATTAAAATGGCAGATATCAAAGACAAAGAGAGAATCCTAAAGGAAGGACGGAAGAAAGAGATAGTAACATATAAGGGAGCCCTCGTATGGCTAGCAGCCTACTGCTTGACAGAAACACTACAGCCTTAGCTGTAGCGCAAGCACAGGCCAAGCACAGGGTTAGACACTGCAGGGTGGGGCAGAGTCCCTTTGGGGGGTGGGGGCGGGATTATTGGATCCTCTCATGCTTCTGCTGCTTAGGGGAGTGGTATGCCTGAGCCAGGTGTCTGCTGCTGCATGATGGAAGAGTCAGCACCAGAATCCCTCCAGCCACTCTCGGTTCGCTCCCCAAAGATTCCTTCCCTAGTCTCTCCTCGTCTCTCTATGCCACTCTGCGCCCCCTTTAGCTAGGGATCTACTATCTGTGGCTGCCACTCTGTACTCAGCAGTCAGGGTTTAGCACCACCAGGCCAGAGCAGAGTCCCTGCTGGGGGAAGGGCTACTGTGTCCTCTCACAGTGTTGCCACCCAGAGGAGTGGTCTGCCTGAGCAAGATGGCTGCTGCCATATGGGCGATGAGTCAGTTCCGGGTATTCTCTCAGTTCTCTTCCCCAAGCCTCCTTCTCTCATCTCTCCTTAGGTGTCTCTAGCCCACTCTGCCCCCGCCTTTGCTGGAGACCAGGGTAAGTGGCTGCTAATAAAAATTTATGCATTGGCCCTTTAAATGGCTCTTTGTGACTCCAGCTGCCTGTCTCTGGCAGAGAGCAACCCTGCTGCTTTTTGCAG
Source organism: Pteronotus mesoamericanus (assembly GCF_021234165.1). Taxonomy (NCBI): domain Eukaryota; kingdom Metazoa; phylum Chordata; class Mammalia; order Chiroptera; family Mormoopidae; genus Pteronotus; species Pteronotus mesoamericanus. The sequence continues at coordinate 27,768,622 of NW_026555085.1, read as the reverse complement.
CTGGCTGTTATCTGTGTACTTTTTTAGGCTCTGGTGCTATACGCTGGAGATCCCCACTTATGGTTTAGACGCTTCTCATCTCAGGGGTATCCAACTGGCCATTTCAATATCCTTCTGGTGCTGCCACCTGTGGGCTCCCCACCTGCCTACTCAAGTCTCTACCACACTCCTTACCAGTTAGGTTGTGCTAAAGCTGATTCTTCTGTCTGTCCGAGGTTATAAGGCTCTTCTCTCACTATAGTTCAGTTGTTTGTTCCAGGTGATTTCTCCTCAATTTAGTTGTAATTCCAGATTGGTCCTGGGAGGAGGTCAGTGTGACTTCCATTCACTCCTCCACCATCTTGAGTCTCCTCCTGAAAAATTTCTATAGTGATGTTTTTGGATTCTTTTCATTTCTTGTATGTCTCATAGATATTTGGTTTGGGGTTACTATGTTCCTCATATATAGCAGTCATTTTAAATTGGTAGTTGCTTAAGATTGGACATATTCTAAAATTACTACAACTTTTACTCTCTCTTTCCATTTTTATATCTTGTTCATTATTTTTATACTTATTTTCTGTGTATTTGTGTATATGCATACTCCTTGATTTATTATTGTAATAACACATGACCTTTCTACTTTTGCTTTTTAATCTTTGTACTAGTTATAGTTGTTTGGTCCACTGCTCTTACAATGTGTTCATTTCTGTCAATTAGCATTCTTTTCTTTCCTATATATTCTTACTCATATTTTTTCTTTTCTATTTAAAGAAGTCACTCTAACATTTCTTATAATTCTGTTTTAGTGCTGATGAATTTCTTTAGCTTTTTCTTGTCTTGGAAACTCTTTATCTCTCCTCTTAATTATGATGTGTCTGTGTGGGCCTCTGGTTTCATCTTGTTTGGGACTCTCTGCACTTTCTGTACTTAAATGTCTATTTTCTTCACCAGGTTGGGGAAATTTTCTGGATTTTTTGTATTACATAGATTTGCACATTTCCTAGTCTTGTCAGAGTGGCCTAATACAGTAGGTGTCCTATGAGACTCAGTGGCATAGAATCCCTATTCACCTGAGCCAGGTGTTTTAGGCGTGACCCATGTGTGTGTTGTGTGTGCCCTCCAGTAGTAGATGTGCCTTGTGGTGTTGGCACATCAGTGAGTGGGAATTGACCCTCCGTCTGACTGGCTGTGAGGGCTGGCCATGACTACAGCAGATAAGCTGTTGTGTTGGGAGTGGGAGTTGCTTCAGCATGGCTCTGGGTCCAGTTGAGTCTGCCCTTCGGGTGTGTCAATTGTAGAGCTGGTAGGGTAATGTTCTGGTGTTGCCTGAAGCTGGTAGTGCTTTGGGAGTGTTGGTTCTAAGGCCTCTTAGGAGAGGCTTCAGTGCAGGTCAAGGTCAGCTATGGCTTATGCCCAGCTTGGGGCCTCCCAGTGGGAGCTACAAAGTGATGTTCAGTTAGTTGCCATTGTACTGGGCTTGGAGAAGCCTGGGAAAGGGTATGCTAGAAATGATTACCAGCCACCACTAGTGTGAGGCTTAGGACACTTCCCTGGGCATCACAATGTGCACTGAGGTCAGCCACCAGTTGTGCTGGGCTTGTGGCCACTTGGTTGAAGCTACCTAGCAAGCTAACACTGGCTGCAGCTTACACCAGGTAGGGACCACCTATTAATTGTTGCAATGCAAGCTGAGACTGGCCATCACTTGTACTGGGCCTGGGGCTGCTTAGCAAGAGGTACAGGACACATGGAAGCCAGTCACTGCTTAAATGAGGTTTGTGGGACTTAGAGAAATTTTAGGAAAATCTGCAGCATGAGCCAAGGCAAGCTGTTTATGTGGAAAAACCACTGTCAGTGTCTGGATACAGGTGTGTGAGTCAGGCCAGGTGAGGGCAGGGTGAAGAGCGTTAATGAGGTTAATGAAGAGCAGAGATTCAGTGCCTGCCTGCACGTACCAGCCAGGTGAGAAGAGGGCTTAACAAAGGAACAATGGCACCTGCCAGTACTTTCGTCCCCAAGGAGGGCCGCTCTGACCTCTGTCCTACAAGCCTTTACCACGATGCTAGTCAATTCAGTTCCTCTCTGGCACATTTTGCGCGCCTGCCCCAGAGTGAGTTTGTGAGTGAGCAAGTCTGTGTGTGGGCCCCCCAGAGTGAATGCCTGGGACTCCAGAAGTCCTCCCTCTCAACTAGACACATATCCCACTGATTTTCACAGCCAGTTGTTTTGGGGTCTTTTATCTTCAGCACTGATGACTTGGTTTGGGAGCCTGGTGTGGGGCTGGGACACCTTGTTCCTCAGGGCAGACCTTTCCATCTGAGATATCCCTCAAGATTATTAATCCCCACACCATAAAAGTCTGGGACCTGCCCATTCTCTGCTCCTCCACATCTCTGCTCCTCTTACCATTCTCACTGTGGCTTTTTCTTTAGAGCTTCAGTTATAGGAATTCAGGTCAGCTGGTCTTCAGGAAGATCTCAATGATGGTTAGTCTATAATTTAGTTGTAATTTTGATGTGGTGGTGGGAGAAAGCAAACACAGCATTTACCTACCCTGCCACTTTGACTAGAAGTCATGCTTAAACTCTTAAAAAAAAAGAGACTCTTGAATTTTTTTCCATTCATGCTCTTTAAAGATTTTTGTGTCTTCTTGATAGTTTCTATGTCTTTTTCCAGGTTGATATAGTTTGCTATAAGATCCGGATAGTTTCTCTGTAGTTTCTCATAGTTATCTTTCAGCTGGCTGAGCTCACTGAGCTTCCTTAGAGCCATTGTTTTGAATTCAATATCTGATAGTTCTCTTGCCTCTATTTCATTTACCTCTCTCTGTGGGGATTCCTCCTTTCTCCTCATTTAGGGGGAACTTCTTTTTCTTCCCATTTTTGTGAGAGTCTATTATTATTATTTTTTTATGTATTTATTTTTGCTTCTGCTTCTATTGATCCGTCCAGATTTCCTGACTTTGTGGATTAAACTTCTATGGTAGTAGGTGGGTCTTTTATTTACTTATTTATTTTTTCTTTACTTTTCTTTCTGGGCCTGCCTCTGATGCTGTCAGTTGTTGACCCTGTCTGACCTTGGGTCGTTTGTTTGAGCCTTCCGGGAATCTACTATCTGTGTCCGACTCCTGCTTTGGGCAGCTCTGTGACCCCTGCAGCCAGGGATCCACTATTTCTGCGGATCGCTCTGCACTCTCACGACAGCTCCTTGAGCACACTTGCTGCCAGGGCAGAATCCTCTGCCCGGGCAGAATCCCCCACCAGCCCCAGCGCGCTCGCCCTGCTGGGCGTACTCAATCGACCTTGCGCCCTAGCACTGATCAGTGTTGGGTCTTCTATTGTGTGCTTTCCCTGCTTTTGGCTCTTTGCGGGGGTGGCTAGTCTGCGCAAAATGGAGACTAGGGAAATAGGAAGAAGTCAGCTCCTAGACTCTCCAGTTAATCCTGTCTCCAGTCTCTCCCCAAGGGTCTCTGGGCAACTCTGTGACCCCTTTGGCTAGGGATCCACTATTTCTGTGGACCATAATTGCGCACCTTCTGGGTCCCACGCCAGCTTCTGCCTCTTTGGGGGCGTGGCCTCTCTGTGCAAATGGGGACTATGGAATGGGGAGGGACTCTGCCGAGGGGATCTCAGATAATCCTCCAGTTCTTTCCCGAACCCCGCTGTCTCGTCTCTCCTAAAGGATCTCTATGCAGCTGTGTGTCCCCTTTGACCAGGGATCCTTTATTTCTTCCAGCCAGTCTGAACTCAGCCCCTAGACCACACGCGCACAAGCTGTGTGCGGAGGGTGCAAATGGCAAGGTAATTGATTCCCTTATGCCTGGGTGAGGTGGTAGCTGCAGAGTGGGAGGTGAGTTATGAGCAGGGCTCAGCTGGCCACCGTCTCAGTTCTCTTCACAAAGTTTTCCTCACCAATCTTTCCTCAGGCAGCAGCCCACTCTCCTGCCTCCTCTACCCAGAGATCAAGGAAGGCGGCTGCCACTGCAAATTATTGCATTGGCCCTTTAAATGTCTCTTCACATCTCCAGCCGCCTGTCTCTGGCAGAGAGCACCCCTAAGCTTTTCGAGGTTGTGTTTTGTCTGTGCGTTTTCCTGGTTTCAGCTGCTGTAGTGTAGGGGTCCCTATTTATGGTTCAGACCCTGTTCTTCTCAGGGGGATCCAACTGGCAGTCTCAATGTCCTTTTGGTGCTGGTGCCCATGGGCGCCCAGCCCACTCTCTCAAGCCTCCACCACACTTCTCACCCATTAGGACGTATGAAAGTTAAATCCACTGTCTGTCCGGAGCTCCAAGGCTCCTCTCCCTCTATGGTGCCATTGTTTTCCAGGTGATTTCTCCACTATTTAGTTGCAATTCCAGTTTGGTCTTGGGAGGAGGGCCGCATGACTCCCATTCACTCCTCCGCCATCTTTTTCCCCTAACTCAATATATTCTGACAGGTTGTCTATATTTAAGAAAAAAATATCTATATTATCAGTTATACCTTACTTCTAATTTCATTTAAAAAAATGGTTTCTTTGACCTATCTGTGAAAGCAAATCACTGAGTTTCAAGAACAAAAGTTATAATTTTATATGATAATGTATTCTTGGGCAGATATTTTACAGAAAAATACAACTATAATTAATTATAAAAATTAATACATTTTAATGTAAATTAATATGAAATATTTTACTATAAAAATAGAGTATATTGTTATAGCTGACATTTTTGGTAGACTGGAAAAAAATTAAATGAAGACTCTGAAGGAAATAACAGTCTTCTACCATAGTTAAGTCATATGCATGTTATCTTCCTTGAAAAACAGAATTAAAAGGTTCTAAATACAATTGTCCTTATATGCCTGCGGCACCATTTCTGGTTTCTGAAACGTAGGATGTCATTATTCAAAGTGTCTGTACATAACAGTAGTCTCTGGGCTGAAAAATCTCTGGTGCGCTTTTCAATCCACCTAGTCACTAATAGTTGAATCCACCACTAAGTCACTATTCCTCAGCACTGGATGTGGTTGACTATTTCTTCTCCCTTTAAGACATCCCTATAAGTTATTCAACATTTTTTACTTGGTGTTTAGTTCCATAGCCCAAACCACTAAATTTATTACACCTTTACTATTTCCATAGTCTCCTAAGATACTCATTGTTCTACTTCTTTTCTGTAAACACACACATACACACACACACAAACACACACACGCATCACCTGATACAATCCAGACATCACAGCAAGTGAGACTGTACAGCCAGTAGTTAAAAGTATAGACTCTGGATTAAGAATGTTGGGATTTATGTCCTGCCTCCACCATTTGCAAATGTATCATGTTGAGTAAGCTGCACATTTTTTTTGGAAAAGGGACAATAATAGTACCTACTTCATAATATGTGATAATTACACCATTCTATCCTCTAAATGACTTACAATGTGCACAGTCTCCCGTAAGAATTAGCTGTAAAATATCTGAAAAATAAATCAAATCATGTCACTCCCCTTTCAAAATCCTCTACCGGCATTCTGTAATTAGAAATTAGAAAATCCAAACTGCTCAACACACCCTCCAGGGCTCAGGATAATGTGGCTCTACTATTCCCTCACAGTTTACCTATTGCTATCTGCCTTTTTTCAGTTCTTTTAACATGCCATGAGTTTTGTTTTTCTACTTCTGTGTCTTGTTGCTATGATTTTATCTCTGTGAAAAGCTTCTTATCCATTCTTTGAATGGATGACACCTTCTACCAGGGGTCAGAAAACTTCTTTTGTAAAGGGCCAGATAGTAATGATTTTCAAATGAGTAGCTCATACTGCCTTTGTTACAACTACTCAACTTTGCTGGTGCAGTGCAAAAGCAACCATAAACAGTACCTAAATAATGGATGTGGCTATGTTCCAATAAAACTTTATTTACAAAATCAGGCAGTGGACAATATTTGGCCAGTGAGCTATGCTTTGCCTAACCACTATAATTAATTCTTCACTGTCTAATTTAAATGCTATCCCTTAGAGAGAGTTTTTAATAACTCTGCTATTATTCTGCATCTCAGCTTAGTGATTGTTTTTTTCATAGCACATATCACAATGTATTTGATTTATTACCTGTTTACTATTCTTTGTCAGACCCTCCACATACACTCAACTATAAGCATTTATCATGGTGCCCGTTGCTTAGAAAGTGCTCAATAAATACTTTTGAATGGATAAATAAATACCATCTTATCTGGCTTTAAGAGTCCAGACCAAAAAAAAATAGTAGAACATTGCAGAAAGAGCTTTATAGATTACCAATGCTGGAATGTGTCCTTTATAAAGAATTTTTGAAATAAGCTTTATTGAAGAATGTAGAAAATCTCCCTGTTGCAGTTACAAACCCACAGGATCCTAGAATGTTGATAGCCCATATGTTTCCGCTGCCTTGGGATTAGAGATAGGCATGACCTCATTTTGTTGAATATGCATGTTATGAGAATTAGAACTGAACTGGCCATCTGGGGGGTAGAGTTTTCCTCCAGCATTGTTCATTTCATAGTATATACATGAGGGATATTTGTTTCATGGAGAAAATTAAGAAGTCACAGCTATCAAAGCATGCTCTATTTTAAAAAGTTCATGGTATGCTTTAGGGCTAAATATTCACAGCATGCATTTTAAAGATGCAATTAGGAGCAATGATGCACAAAATTGCATTTGCAAAGAAAATATTATTTTTAGAAATACAATTGAAACATCCAAAGGAGCTAAAAATAAAAGATTGTACTGCTCAGGTGAGAACCTGTAGCAATGTAATAAGCTCTGTATACAACAGAAGTTACTATTACATTGGACTAAGCTGTTATCAGTGAAACTCTTCAGATGTCCTAAATCCAATAGCCTTTGGCCTAGATAAGTAGATAGCATATCCAAGAGAATCAAGATCTTGTAGAATATTATCAAATAATGTTTAGATGCCAATTTCCATAATTATACATATCTGTTTAATCTCTGATGTGCTATAGTTCATATCCTTTTATGAAATTATATCAGAATATCAAGAACCCTTTTTTGAGACACGATTATTTGGTGGGCCTAAACTTTGTAATTATTTTTCCATACTATACATAAACTACAGTGATCTCCATGCTCTCAGCAGTGGTCAAGGTTTTTTGAAACCACTTCAGCATTGCTCCCCTCAGTGTATTTCATTTAAGTGTGGTGCCCCAGGTACATCTGGTTTTCATTCTATTGGTTTTTTTCAAACTGTTTTTCTATGTGTTGAGCCATCAATATAGCTTACAGCATTTTCAAATGTTAGAGTTTAGATTTTCAATAAAAAAATTACTTTATGTGAACTATAAAGAAAAGTTATTGTGAAAATGTTTATGTTTATAAATAAATAGAAATGTAGAGAAATGGTTTTGAAAACAAGATGAAATAAATCTCTGGCAAATAGAAATTGTCTTATTTGTATAATATTAAATAAAGAAGAACAAAGAGGAGAAAATCTGGCCCAAGTAAAGCCGAGCCTTTTGGTTGAAAGTATCTTCAGTGAAAAATAATTTTCACAGTTTACCTTTTCATAATTTTTAGATGATTGTACATAATCGTAGTTATTGTGTTACAATTTGAAAACTCAGTCTAAGAATTTTATACATAAAATACTGTTCAGGTAAATTAGTGGATTATTTTCCTTTCATGTAACTGACTTTGAATCTCTTAGATACAAATAAGACAGATAATATATTATTCAGGCTCTATAGTGGTAAAATACATGACATTTAAAAGTATAAAATTCTAATTTGTATGTTCATAGAGAAAGATAGCTTAAATATTTTGAATAAATGTTTTGTCATTCAAAATTATACTCCAAAATAGTGCATTGAAGGAGACTTCCATAAGGTTGTCCTCCTACTATGAAAAGTTGTCTGTACATTTCCCAGTTATCATATCTAACTATGATTCAGAATCTTTGTCTTATTCAGCACCTAAACAGCATCTGGCATGTAGCAGATGCTCAACACATATTTGTATAAATTAGCGATTTTCAACCTTTTTTTAATCTCATGGCACACAAAACCTAATTACTAAAATTCTGCAGTACACCAAAAAATAAATGTTTTGCCTATCCAACAAAAATTAGGTAAAATTCTGACTCATTCACACTAGATAGCTATTGTTGTACTGGCTGTTGCCATTTTTTATTTGACACTCTAAGGGAAAAGAGGTCATTTCGCTTCACTAAATAGTCAGGTATGTCATGTTTTAAAATTTTGTGCAGCACACTGGTTGAAAAGTCACTAGTGTAAATTTATGAACATTTTATTATGAAACAAATTATTAAACAATTATTACCATCATTTGTTTCTGGGATGTAGAAATAAAATTACACATAGAAATTGCCAAGAGACATAAATGATTACAGGAAGACTTTAGAGGGTACTTAAACCTCTTCTTGAAAGAAGAATAGTTAGGGAAGGATGGATGAAGGAGCTGGTAGAGATGGGACAAGGAGAAGGAAGCTGAGCCAGCAGAGAAAACTAGACTTTAAAGGTATTGGAGTATAAAACATGATATTTGGTGGCAGCACCTTGAAATAATCATAAATAGATATCCTGGGAAAATATGCTAGAGTGATGAGTAGCACTCAAACATTAAGGAGACTTAAGAAATAATCTGACATAGAAGGACACAAATATGCACACGTCAATTGGCAATTTACACCAAATATTGTAATAAAAGGTCTGACTTCATTTTGTGATGTTTCCCAACAACCTGTAAACTTCATTCATCTTTCTTCTCTTCCTGCCCCTATCTGGACACTCTGATAGGAAAGCTTGGGCACTTCCTTCTTTTGAAATGGTGGGAAATTCAAATCACAGATACCCAGACCCAGTACCCTCAGCCCAGCTCCAGCCACTAACCACCATAGCCAGCCCAGTCTTCTTGCCCTGCTCTCTCAACACATTTTTATACTGACTTATGAACCCCATAAAGCCATAGTATGTGAGAATGAACTTCTCATTACCTTTTGGCATGTGTGCTATCATCAGTCTCTACATAGGAACCAAGTTTTGGATCAGAGTCCATCCCGCTTTTGCAGAGTGGCAACAAAAAATGTATTTCAAAATATATTTGAATTTAAACTAGAATTTTTGTTTTTGTTCAATATCAGACAATATTAATCGCTTTCTTGAAGACATTAATTTTTATACAGGACTACCTCATCCTTCATTGCACAAAGTTGTTTTCATCCGCTAGGACACAAACCCAAATACCACTACGGTGTGAGGTTAAGTCAGACTTGGTCAATTCCGTCTCGCTCTCACTTCTTATGACCTCACTCCTTTCATCCCGTTTCGTGATAATGTCATGAAAGCTTGAATTTCTGATTTAATTTGAATATTTAAAGTTTTTATTTATTTATTTTTATTGTTCTATTACAGTTGTTCCAATCCCCCATTCCTCCCCTCCCCCACCTTGCTCCCCTGCCAGGCCTACTCCCTCCCCTTCCCACGGTCAATTTCCATGATACAATGAGTTCTTTCTAATACTTTCTGTTATTAATCATCATTGATACAGCTTCTAGAAACACCTTTATGTAAGAAAATAGTTAGCCATGCTGTTTAAATAATTCATAAATCATGGTCCAAGAAGAGCCCAGAATATTTTTGAAATTATATAGCCATGAACATTTGTTTTCCAATAAACTGCAGTTACTCCAGCATTAAACATTGTGTTAAAACGCAGGCCTGTGGAAATGATCGTGCAGTCAACAAATATTTGATTCACACCTCACAGAGGCCAAATATATATGAAGTCCTAGATACTTGGAGCAATATATTTAACACTTGTCAGGAAGAACTTACTTTTCATTTGTTTCTAGCCAGCTTTCAGAACTTTCCCCTCGAGAGAAAATAAAGTAGATGAGAGTAGGAGGATTCAAGCGTTCCGAAAAAGCCAGAACGTGGGGTTGAGGGAGTAGGAAGAACTTCATATTGTCAATATGTTTCTTAGACTTATTTTGAGTGAAGTAACAACTAGATATATTCCTAACCTTCCAAAACAAAATGAATCTTTCCTCCTGGCTACAGCTTTCAAATGAGAACAAGACACTACGAGATTCCTTGCTTTAAACATCTTTTATAGCTGTACACTTTCCCCTGACTTTTCTTTATATTGTTCCGTGGAGCTTGCTATTTTATACATCACTTTTACTTTCTTTAAGCCAGCAAAATCCTGATTTGGATGCTTTGCCTTCCAGTGACGCAGCTGCCTTATGATTTTTATCTAATAATTGTAAAATTAGAAAACTCTGAGAAATCCCTTATGGCCTTACTAGCCTAAGGAAAGAATTTTCAATGGATCCTGGAAATACGAACTCTGCAAAGGAAGTTTGCTGTGGGTAAACTTTTAAACCAAAGGCACAGTCTTCGAAAAGGGATCCTGAGAGTAAAATCATTCTCTAACTTAATTGTATCAGTTTTACTTTTGTATTTGTGTTTTGTGGTTTGTTTTTGCCAGCCCCTAGTGGTGACACTCAGGGCTGCCATCTCACTTAGTTTCCCAGTAAATCTCCCAGAACAGAACTCCTATGGATTTATGACTCAATTTTTGCCTTTTGATTTAATCTGAAAAATATCCAGCTCACACCAAGCCTGGAGCTGGCAGTTAGGAACAATAAAGCTGTCTCCCTCCTCACCCAAGATTGCTAAAAGGTCCAGATCAACTCTGCATCTCACTTCCTGTGCCATAGCCTCTCTTCCTCTGTGCAGAGAGATTGGATTTCTGCTGCTCTTTAACTGTGCTTGTTGAGAGAAATTTAAATACCATGATAAGATTCCTCAAAATTTTTTCTACTAAAACAAAAAGCAATTCAAGAAATTTACTCCAAGATGAAAATTGAACCTGGTATGGGAAAATTACTAATATAAAATATTAAGGAATAACACAGTAATTTTAATAGACATTGATAGTAGTATGAAACCTCATGTCCTCTTTCTAAAAAAAAATGCTTTGTAAAAGTTTCTATTATCTCTTATTGATAATTATTAATAAAATTTTTACATTACTTTTTGTAGCATAAATGGAAAGCTTTTAAATGGATATCCATAAAGATCCCTACACTAGAACTATATTTGCACTGTAGAAAGAATATTTAAAATATTCAGAATATTACACTAATTTGTTAGTTTATATAGTGACTATCAACTACCACAAGGTCCTATATTTTTTAAATATTAATTCCTTTCATTTTCCTAACATAGCTGTGAGATAGATGCTATCATTATTATTTCCTCTTAGAAAAGAGAAAGCTCTGGACACACAGAGGTCAAGCATCACACCTACAGTCACACAACTAGTAACTGACGACAATGAGGTGAGCACGCAGGCATTCTGGTTCTAGGCTCCCCAATACTCTTTCTTAATACCATAAAATGCTTATTCATACTTGGTATATGTACTCATATCAGCTAGCATTACACTCAGAAAGTCCTTATAGGTACTCAGAAATCTAGAGCTGTATAGCATGTATAAGGTGTTACTTTACTAATTCATATTCATGAGCAATTTTTTAAAAAGTAACATTCTTCCAGAAAAAAAAAGCTGATGCTATGATGCTATGAAAGTGGATCCAATATATTTAATAGTAATTTAACACTTAAAATATATTTTCTAATCTTAGTTTGCTGGCAATATTTCTATAATTCATTTTTATTTACTAATTGTACTGGATTATACTTTAATTAAAAGGATTTGAAATATTACCTCAGGCAGGGTAAAAGTTATGAATGTTTATAGCATTTGGAAAACAGCTAATATATTTACTAAATGAGTACAAAAGAATGCTTACCAAAAAAAGGAGTGGGGGTGGATATCACATATTATCATTACTAAATATGCCAATGGCAAAGAAGCAAAATATTGATATCAGACATATTTCAAATTAAGAAATGAAACAATTAGTCCTGGATGCCAAACAAAAACAGGCATTGACTGAGATTTGTTTGTAGTAGGTACTGGAACATCAGCCTTCAATTTATCCACAGTGTAGGAAAGTAGAAAGAGGCACAAAGACGGCAATATGGGCAAGAAAAATAGTGATGCTCATAATAGAAGTTGCAACTATAAGATAGGTTATTTCTTTTTTTAATTATATTTTATTCATTATGCTATTTCAGTTGTCCTGATTTTTCCCCTTTGCCCCTCTCCACCCAGCACCCCCCACTCCCTCAGGCAATCCCCCCACCATTGTTCATGTCCATGGGTTAATCCTATAAATTCTTTTGCTACTCCATTTCCTATATGGTACTTTATATCACCATGGCCATTCTGTAACTACCTGTTTGTACTTCTTAATCCCCTCACCTCTTCACCCATTATCCCACACCTACCTTCCTGGCAACCATCAAAACGCTCTCCATATCCATGATTCTGTCTCTGTTCTTCTTGTTTACTTAGTTTGTTTATTAGATTGAATTATTGATAGATTTGTATTTTTTGCCATTTTATTGTTCATAGTTTTGATCTTCTGCTTTTTCTTAAATAAGTCCCTTTAACATTTCATATAGTAATGCTTTGGTGATGATAAACTCCTTTAGCTTTTTCTTGTCTGGGAAGCTCTTTATCTGCCCTTTGATTCTAAATGATAACTTTGCTGGGTAGAGCAATCTTAGCTTTAGGTCCCTGCTTCTGATGACTTGGAATATTTGCCTTCTGGCCTGCAAAAATTCTGTTGAGAAATCAGCAGACAGTTACAGCAACTCCCCTGTAGAAAACTAATTTCATTTCTCTTGATGCTTTTAAGATTCTCTCTTTATCTTTAACCTTTATCTTTAGCATTTTAATCATGATATGTCTTAGTGTGGTCCCCTTTGTGTCCATCTTGTTTGAGACCCTCTGTGTTTCCTGGACTTGCATGTCTATTTCCTTCACCAGATTAGGGAAGTTTTCTTTCATTTTTTTTTTCAAACAGATTTCCAATTTCTTGCTCTTTTTCTTCTCCTTCTGGCAGCCCTATGTGAATGCTGGACCTCTTGAGGTTGTCCCAGAGGCTGTTCATACTATCCTCATTTTTTTTTTATTCTTCTTCTTGTTGTTCTAATTGGTTGCTTTTTGTTTCTTTATGTTCCATATCATTGACTTGATTCTCAGCTTTGTCCACTCTACTGTTGTTTCCCTGCAAATTGTTCTTTATTTTAATTAGTGAGTACTTTGTTTCTAACTGGATCTTGTTTATGCTTTTGAGGTCCTCACTAAGTTCCTTGAGCATCCTTATAACCACTGTTTTGAACTCTGCATCTGATAGATTGCTTTTCTCCATTTTGTTTAGCTCTTTTTCTGGAGTTTTGATCTGTTCTTTCATTAGGGTCATGTTTTTTTGTCTGCTCCTTTTGGCACTATGTATTAGGTAGAGCTTCTATGATTGCCTGTCTTGGTATTGTGGCCTAGTGTAATAGGTGTCCTATAGGGTCCAGTGACACAGCCTCCCCTGTCATCCAAGGTGGATATTCGAGGTATACCCTCCTCTTGTATTTCTGCCTAGGTTGCTGTTGACAGGTCAATGGGAGTGATTTACCCAGGCCAGTCAGCTGCAAGGATTGGCTGTGACTACTGGCCATCAACCCCCTGCCCTCCATGGAGGATTACCTGTGCAGGGGCAGGGTGGTGGTGATCCAGCGTGGTCTGTAGCTGTCCATGGGGTGTGCTGGCCCTGGGGTTTCCTGGGTGGTACAGGCCAAGGTCAGCTTCCACCTGTGTTTTGCCTGAGGCCACCCTGCCTGAGCTATAAAACAATCTGAGATGATTACTGCTTGTGCTGGACTTGGAGATTCCCAGGCAAAGCCAAGTTGTGAATCTAGGTTGGCTGCTGCTCATGCCAGGCCTGGGGCTTATTAAGAACACCTGTTGCTTGTTTCATAGGATTTAGAAAGCTACGAAGCATGAGCCACGACCAGCCATTCATATGGAAAAGCAGCTTGGGTGGGCCTGTAACTTGTGTGGGGCAGAGTCTCTGGGAATCTCCAAGATGGGGCAAACACTGTTAGCCAGGTGGATGGAGTCTCAGGTATGGCACCAGCTTACTGGCTCCATAGGGGGAGGATTTAGCAAAGGGACAAAAGTCTCTGCTTGTCTTCATGCCAGACACTTCAGTTCCTCCTTGTATACAGTTGGTGCCTTTTATCGCCTACCCTGGTGCTTGTTGAGTCTGAGGAAGTGAGTCTCAGTAGGTGAGTCTGTGTGTGGTTTCTTTAAGAGGAACCGCTTGGAGCTCCAGAAGTTTGTTCCACCAACTCAATCTCCACTGATTTTTGAATCCAGAAGTTATGGAGACTTATCTTTCTGGCACTGGAACACTGGTCCGGAAGGCCTGGTGTGGGGCTGGGACTCTTCATTCCTGTGATATCCCTCACAAATTTTTATCCACCACACGTGGATGAGGGACCACCCATTCCATGTCTGTGCTCCTCCTACCAGTCTTGATGGACATGATTTCCTTAATTCTGCAGTTGTTAGACTACCATTCAGCTTGATTTCTGATGGCACTGGGTGATGATTGTTCTATACTTTAGTTGTAATTTTGATGTGGTTGTGTGATGAGGTGAGGCATGTCTGCCTACGCTGCCATCTTGACCAGAAGTCCTTGAGGATATTTCTTGAAATTAGTTTTGGATGAGTTGACTTTGAGTTGGGTCATAAAATAATAAAACTATAGAAGGTGCTAGGAGATAGGGGCCTCTAGCTCAAGCAAGGCATCAGGATTAGATATATAAACTTGAAACTCTTCTCTACAAACTTGAGAATTGAAACTAAAAAAAGGGGATTAACTATATTAAGTAAAATTAGATTACTGCACCATGAGGCCTAAAGAAGATGAGAAGCATAACGGCTCTGAGCCCTGTCTTTTAAATTAGATGGCCTGCCACGTGTTAGCACTGTGAATTCAGACAAATCACTAAATCTGAGTCCTAATTCCCTCATTTGTAAAATTGAAATAATATGTACATCACTGTGGTAGGCAAAATTCTAATATGGTCCCAGAGATGCCTGCCCTGTTGTTCCTGCCCAGTATAATCCCCTATCCCCTCTCCCTGAATGTAGGCGGAACCAGTAAATATAAGATAGTCATTCCTTGATTGGATTACGTTATAAGGCAAAAGGTGATGACCTTGTCACCCCAATGATTAAGCTTTTTCAGGCTGGGTTGTAATTGACTAGAGGGAAGCTGGAGAGACACCCAGGCCTGGAGGAAAGCAAACACTCTGCTGTGATCCGCTTCTAATGACCACGGACAAGGAACTGTGGGTGGCTTCTGGGTGTGGAGAGCAATCCCTCACTGACAGCCCACAAGGAAGAAAGGATAACACTGCTACATAGGAGAAGAAACAAATTTGTTACTAACCACTGCGCTCGGAAAAGGACCCTGAGCTTCAGATGAGATGACAGCCCCTGTTAACACTTTGATTTCTTCCCAGTGAAACCCAAAGCAGAGGACCCAGCTAATGGAAACTGTGAAAGAACACATGTGTCTCCTTTTAAGTCCCTAGGTCTGTGGTACTGCAAAAACAGAAAACTAATATGCTCACAGACTTCGAGGGCTAAATGTAACAATAATTATAAAATGACTGTTATGTAACTATCTACGTAGTAATAGCAGTAATTGCTACCTTGGTCTCCTTGTTAATATATCCTCCTGAATGCTCTATTTCTAGATTTGAAAATAAATACTGATTTATATACACAAGTTTAGAAACTCATCAAAGAGTATGGTTTTAATGACATTCAGGTAGCATTCCTAAAGAATTTTGATCTGTGTCATCCTTTACTTTTTTATTTGATTTCATTAAAATTTAACTGGAGGAAGATCTCAAAAAATAATTTGAATAGGCCATCATTAGTAAGATTTTTTTAATTAATTAATTTATTTTTTTCAAATACATTTGTCTCTGCCTCCCCCCCACCACTTCCCCTTGCCCCCTCCCTCCGCTCCCTCCCTCAGTCCTTCACCGCTTTGGCTCTGTCCATGAGTCCTTGCTATATGTTCCTTGACTTGCCCCTTCCCATTAGTAAGATTTTGATTGTTTTTGTTTTGGTTGTTATTTGCATTGTTGTCTAAGAAGATACAAGTTTTTAAAAATGACTAAACATATTAATAATTTTCTCAGGTCCAAATATAATGCTAAAGCACTAATGAGATTTTTATTTTGTAGATGTTTTGTGGAAACCAAGTTCAAACTAAATTTAGGAAGAAAGAGCTAATCATGGAAAAATGTTAATTTTGTGATGATCCAAAAAGAAAAGCTGTGAAGCTACACTAGAAAATGAGATACACTTTTACCTATGAGATGATGTACATGCAGAACTGCAAAGTCAGTTATCTAGTGTATTTCCACACAACTTTGTTGCTTTGCTTATGCTTTGCCCTCTACCTGGAATGCCCTTTATAATCAACTTCATTACCTTTAGAAATAAAAAGATGAATAACAAACTATCTCTGTGTCTATATCCTTTGCTATGCAGGCATACCTCTGATATATTGTGAGTTATGTTCCAGACAGCCAAAGTAAAGTGAGTATCGCAATAGACAAGTCTGGTAGAGGGTTTTGCCTTCAATTTGTTAAAAAAAAAAAAAAAAATGTGTAGTGCAATAAAGCATAGCACAATAAAACAATGTATGCCTGGATTCTAAGTTTTGCCATATTAAGAGTTTCTTCAGAGAAAAGATATGTTTGCATTTCCAGTTACAGGTATGAGTATGAACCAAATACATGCTTATTAAACACAATTTAATTAATGAAACTTTAGTCACAAGTTAACATGTTTAAGTATTTGTTTGGCAAAGTTAGATCACATGTTAATTTGTTGTATTACCTTCATATTCTTCTGTGAGTTTAAAAAATGTCATTAACAAGTTGATAGTCTTGGTAGCATGGGACTACTAATGTTGACTATGAGCAAATGCTTATTTTTTTAATCAGCCAATAGCTAAATAGAGAGTTTGCAGTTTCCAGTCAACATAGTCTTAAGGAAAAAGTAGAATCAAGATTTGCTTTATAATTACAGAACTCAAAAATCTGTTTAATTTGCATTTTCATTATCATGATTCCAATGCAATATTTATCTCCTGACTATGATCTTAGGGGACAGACAGATTATATGAATGTAACATTCTCCCTGGGACCTCATTCACAGTAATAGTTGTATTTAAAAAATTACTAAAAAGTGGGGAATTAATTTGCCTGAAGATACAATAATCTTATCCTATGTTCATTAATAGAAAATTAAGATTTTCTTGCTATGGAGAAAACCATTGAACTTGTAAAGAATTTGATTCATGCAAGGGAAAGGTGAAACAGTTTGTGAAGAACCATCAATCCCGGGGTTGCTTGTCAGGTTCTAATCCTGAACTTTTCACCATCTAGTTGGTGACTGGAAAAAAATCACTTACCCTCTTTGAGCATCAGCTTGTTCAGCTGTGGAAAAATTTGGTTGGGGTGTGGAGAGGATAACTATAAAATTCTATGATTTTTATTACTGAGAAAAGAATTACTAAACTCCACATATCTAAGCGTTTGAGTTAATTTCTGTATAGCATATTACAGAACCATAGAATTAGCCCTATCTTGTTCAAAATCTTCTAATTTTTATTTTTAATTATCATTTCCTTTTAATATTGTTTTTATTGGTTCCAGGTGTATAACACAGTGATTAAACAATCACATATTTTACATAGTGTTCCTCCTGATATTTCCGTAAACCAACTGGCACCATACATAGTTATGCAGTGTTATTGACTATATCCCTTATGGTGTACATCAGGGGTTCCCAACCCCCAGGCCATGGACCAGTACTGGTCCAGGCCTGTTAGAAACCCAGCCCACAAGCAAAGCTTACCTGAGCTCCACCTCCTGTCCCCCCACACTACCACCCTCCAGCATCGTCCACAAAACAGGTTCATGGTGCCAAAAAGGTGGGGGACAGCTGCTCTGCATTACATCACTGTGACTATTTTCTAATTACCACACTGTACTTCTTCATCCCTTCGCCTCATTCATGCAGTCCTCCTAACCCCTTCCCCTCTGAACCATCAGTCCACTCTCTGTGTCTATGAGTCTGGTTCAATTTTGTTTGTTTATTTTGTTCTTTAGAGTCCACTTATAAGTGAAATTATATGATAGTTGGCTTTCTCTGACTGACTTATTTCAGTTAGCCTAATACCCTTTAGGTCCATCCAGGCTGTCATAAGTGGTAAGATTTCATTCTTTTTTATGGCCAAGTAATATTCTGTTGTGTATATGTACCACCACTTTTTTACCCACTCATCTATTGATGGGGACTTGGGTTGCTTCCATATTTTAGCTATGTAAATAATGCTGCAATGAACATAGGGGTGCATATATTCTTTCCAATTAGTGCTTTGGGTTACTTAGGATAAATCCTCAGAAGTGGAATTATTGGGTCATAAGGCAGTCACTTGGATGGGGATGTGGTCGTCTTATCAAATTTCTAGCTGAAACCAGACCTGAAAGAAAAGTGAATATGAGGGATGACTAAACAAAGCCAAAAAAAATGTTGACAGGATGGAATAATAGGCCAATTCAAATCATATGGAATATATAATTGAGATAAATATCTGTCCTGATATGCCGATACTCATGGCTCAAATACACTCCAGGTTTCATACAACAACATTAGCCATTGGCAGTGTATGGCTATGGAGACCTCTTTGGCATTTAGAGATCTATACTAGATCCTTTCTAATACTTTCAGCCTCCCATTTTTCTGTACCATTTCGAAGGACTTAGGTTTGGAATAAGCCTGGGTATCTGTCTTCATGTCATCACCCAGGCCCCTGATTGTTCTTCAGAAGTTTAGTCATCCAGCTGGAAACATTAGCACCACTATGAATTCATGGCCATCAACCTATATTGAATCTTCTCCATAGTTCGTTAATATTATTTCTGTTTTTCAGCCTTTTTCCCCAGCTTCCACAATGACTATTTTAAATCTCATCTACATTCTCAAACTTCAGAACTTCACTATTCCCCTCGGTCTCAGAGGATGAATTTATGTCCTACTTTTCTAAGAAAAATGATTGCTCTCCAAACGCATCACTTAAAACGGACTTCTAGACCGTCACCCTTTTGTTCTTTCTTTTCTCCATTACCATAGAGGAAATTTATAAACTACAGATAAGACCAATTCTTCCATTCATGTGTTGGCTCTTGTAGTAGATATTTCTTGTATAGTCGTGTCCATCACCTTTTGATTACCCTTTCTGTATTTCATAAAATCCCTTGTTATGAGACTTGCCTCTATAACATTACACATAACTCAAATTTTCACCTTCCTCATAACTAGGACACAAACATTCCAGAAGCTCTACCAGTCTAGTGCAATTCTTATATTCTCCTTAAACCAATGAGAATGAAATTTGCTTTTTGCAGCTGAGAACCCTAATAAATGAAGATGGTACCCCCTCTCTCCTTTACAGAAACTGTGACATGTTTGCTCTCCCATATCTACAATTTCTTCTGTCCTACTAGACCCTCTCAATGGCATTTAAACTACTATCCTGCCCATTCCATAAAATCCTCACAAGGATCTCAATGCATTCATTTATTGGCTCTGATTTAGTACTTCTAACTCCTTATTTCCTGGTCCTGCCATAAAAGAGACTCATCTGGCAGCTTTTTACACAACTGAGAGTTCTCTATTACTAAATATAACACCATTTCTCTAATGTCACACATCTCTGTGATGCCTGCTATCCCTTTTCAGTCTCCTTTGCCACTTACTCTCTCCCTCCTCATGATTCCTTAAGTCTTGGTTTTAAACTTTATTTTCTTCTTAATCTACTCGTTCCCCCTAAGAAATACCTTATACTCTCATTGCTCAGCTTCAACAAGCAATATGTTTTTAATTCTAAAATTTTTATCTTTAGAATAGAAAATACCTCTGAACTTGAGGTCCATATAGTCGACAAATATCATATAGACATCTTCACTGTGTCTCCTTAGGGATCACAATCAAATGTTCAGATATGAATTCCTGGTCTACACACACACACAAAGGTAGAGTGAGCGTGTGTCTGTGAGAGAGAGTCAGTCATCCACCAATAGTTTTTATATACAGTATACATATTCACCCAGTGCCAGATACAGGAAATCTGACAATCATCAAAGATCAGTGTGGAGTAATCTAAGAGATGTCTATGTTCTATATATATTTAATATTCTACTTCATTCTTTACTACCGATTTCTGTATTACTGATATGAGGTGAAGCTTAAAAAGAGGAAGGAATGAGAAAGCCTTTATATTTCTTCCATGCTTGCATTTTTAAAAAGATTCTTTAGATTCTATGTGCACAAAATACCATTAATCACCAGGTTCATACTGTGGAGCACTTTACAATGTATTTTTATCCTTAATCCAGCAGAAGTCTATATTCAGCTACAGAAAGAAGACAAAGTGAGCCTACCAGCTAAACAGTGTGTTTGCAATCTCTGGCTGTGATTTCAAAGAGGTTCCTTTGGAAGCAGTTTTCTATCCCACTAGTTTTTAAGAGGAGAAGGAAAATAGGTTTACAATATGAACTTTTAAACTTCACTTATTTTCATACCAATTGCTTGACCCACACTTGAACCCAACAGTTTCCCATATATTCAAGTACTTTTGTACTCATAGTTCTTAGCCAGAATCAAAGCAGTTTAGCTGAATGAGACTGTGCTGTCATATGGACCACAGATAAAAAGACCAGGCACATAAGTAGTGGCAATTCATGGATTTTCTAATATTTTTTCCCACTTTTGAGTTTATTGAACTAAATTACTGAAACTTTTTGGGGTTTATCTCTAGATTTCGACCTTCATTTGTCCAAGTTCTTACTGCCTTTGGGGCATTTCAAGTAGTAAAATAACATGGTCATATGGTTATAGTTATAATTCCCTACTGTTTGTAGTAATCCTTTAATTTTTTTCAGAATTTGTGATTATTTTTAATGCTTGAGGTAACTTTCTAATTATATCATTGGTACTGCATTAGTGATCTCAAATGACCATAGTAGACTAAAAAGTTTTTTTTTATTATTTAATGTATAATTCTTGAAAATGCACTTACAAGTTATTGAAGAAATGAAAGGCATAATAGAATGGATCAATGGAGGGATAAAGAATCAAATAATGAAGACTAAAAGAAGGTTGAAAAGTGAGAAACTTAGAATAGTACTTAGTGCCAGCTAGTTTAAGGGTCAGGAGAAAAGAATACTTTTTATGTGCCCATGATACATTTTACTAATGTATCATATGCTTAAAGTTGAGGAGAAAGGTATAATAATGCTGGGCTGATGGGCAATGTTTACATAGGTAGTTACTTCATATTCAAACCTAAAAAGTATGAAACACAGTTTATTACCTAGATACATAAAAGAGCCATTGTAAAGGCTTTGCTGTATGCAGTGGCAAAAAATGTATGATGCATGTTTTAGAAATTAAGAAAAGAGTCTCCGATGTTACAGGTTCTAAATTGGCATTTCCTAGCTGTGTGACCTTGCACAAGTTACTTAACCTTTCCAAGCTCTTGATTCCTCATTTTTAAAAGTGGATAATTATAGAGTTGTATTGAATATTAAAATATATTACCCATGTAAAAATAGTTATTAGAAAAAAATAGTTATTAGCACAGTTCTTACACCAAATGAGAGCTCAAAACATGATATACATTAGTATTGTTAGAGAAGTATTAAAGGAATGTCATAGGGACGATGGGGTTCAAGGAACAGGGTCTTCGAGGCTAGAGAGTTAGTGAGGAGGCGAAATTAGGTGGAAAATGGGGAGCATGGTGGTCAGAGATAGACCTCTGTGTTCCAATCAGTCTTCCATAACCTTTCAAGAGTCGAGTGGTATATTTAAGAGCCTCAGTTTTAGAATTCATAAGTAGCGGCGTCGGTCCTCAAAGGGAGATATTTCTAACTGTGCAACATTCAGAAAATTGTTTTCCTTTTAAAGAGGCTTAAAAGTCTCAGCTGTTGTCTCTTTTTTAAAAAAATGGAAATAATAGCCCTTTTGAAAGCATTGCCTGGCACATGGTAGTATTTGGTAAAAGCCAGTCGGTATTAAGAGGATGTTTCTGAATCCGCATATTCTCCCTCTCCTCTTCCCTCCTCTCCCTACTCCACCTCTCCCTTTCCCTCTTCCTCTCCCTCTCTCCTTCTCTATAGTTCTCTCCCCTCCCTTCCCTCCCTCTCCCACAACCACTGTCTGTTTCAGATCTCAGATACATCAAACTATTTGTATTGGTGAGCTGAATGTGGATATTTATCATATTTTTCTATCTAAGCCTGGGACAGACAAACAATAGGCAATGTATACAGCTTATGCATAGAATTGACTTAATATTAAACTGTAGGTGGTAATGGCTACCCAAGCAAATTGGTATGACAGTGTTAAGGGTGAATGGGACTAGTAGAAATGCTGTGCATTAGCAACAGTTTGAAAACTTCTGTATTTTTCTTTTAAAAATAAAGTTGATGGAAGAGAGGTAACTGAGATTTACATAGAACATGGGCATATTTTTGGAGACATATCACCATTTCTTAAAGAAAGGAAATAGGTGACTACAAATAAGCTTTGTAAACACCAGAAGCTTTGAATTGCTTATTGTAGTAAGAGATCCCTAGAAGGGGAACACTTTTCAAAGTAGATGATTGTCTAACCATTATGCTGAATACCTGAACCCAATAAAAAATAACATGGAATGTGAGCTGTAATTGAAAAACAAAATTTAAATTAAAAAGGAGAAGGAGGAACAAATTTTAAAAGAGAAAAGGCAGCAAACTGGTCTGGATATTTGAGCTAAATTCCTTCCAAGTGGATCTGTCTAGTAGATAGCCGGACATATAAGGTCAGAAACTATCTGTGCTAAAGATAGAAAATTGAGAGTTTTCAGAAGCTAGGAAGTAGCTAAAGTTATGGAAACAAATGAAATTGATCAGGCAAAATTTCTGAACTAAGAGAAGATGCTATAGAAATAAACTAAAGATGGGTAGCTATTATGATAATACATCCAGTACAATGTGAGATTTTTGGTAATTCTTTATCTTTCTTGTCCTAATTTTATTTTTAGTAAATGGAAGGTATTTTTGATGTGCTAAACAATGTTTTACTTAGTTTTATTTTGTAAGAGGACAGAAGTAGCGTTTTAGATCTAGTTTCAGATTTTTGAGAGGGTTAAAGGACTCAACATGATGTTCAAACATTCTTTGACATTCAACCAAGGAATGAAAAACAGTATTGCTAGAGTGGCTGTGACAATGAAGAATGAGAAAGGATTTTGTTTTATTTTGTTTTAATGCACATTGTTTCCTTGTGCATTGCTTTGGTCAGACGAAGAGTAATTCTCTTCATGCTTTAAATGGAGAAATGAAGTGCCTATGATCAAATGGAGAAATGTTAGTGCTGCTCTAATTTTTTTCAAGAATTTTTCTATGGGGGGGGGGAAATTAGATGTCACAAAAATAGCAGCAGTACTAGTAGCAACAACAGAGTTGTTGATGATTTTTACCAGGCACCTAACAAATTGATTAACATTTATTGATTAATATAAATGTCAATATCTAATATGGGGAAATTATTCCTGTCAAGGTAATAACTTAGTCCATGAGACGTGGGCCATGCAAATCTAAAATATTTTCTTAATTCTAAAAAAATAAAAAATGTATGATATGGTAAGAATGTTTGGTGTCATCTATACATACTAAACTATAATACTATACATTATAATATATGCATAAATAGTACATGTACTATATACAAGGGTGAACAAAAATAGGTTTACAGTTGTGAGTATATGAAAGTTTATTCTTATATTATTATTTATTTATTACTATATTATTTATCTCATTATTATTAGTTATTGTTTTATATCTTTATGACTTATCTTTTAGGTAATGATGGCTGGTAATTTAACCTACTTTTGCCACCCCTGTATACATAAATCTTTAAGACATCAGAGTTTCTCACAGTTAATATGTATAATTTTATGTCATAGAACTTCATTTTACAATTTTGGAATAATACACATGATTATAACTTTTGTATTTTTGAATACTATTGGTTAGTCTTATTATTTTTCAGTGATCCTTCTTCAGGAGAAGAGATAGATTAACTTATTAACTAGTGATATTCCTTTTTATGACAGGACTTAATAAAATTAAGATTATAAAATGAGCAATGAAATATTTTTTAAGTAAAAACAAAATATTAATACTTACATTGCATCCATCTTATATAGTTTTTATAAACTTAGAATTTGTATGATGTTCTTTCTGGGAAAAGTAAGAAGAGACTCAATAAAAACAATTCAAGGGTATTAATTTTTCATTTTTATTTAGTAAGTTAAATCTATTTTCACTATAAAGGAGGAATAGCAAATAATACCATTTTTTCTATTACCAAGAATTGAAATAAAGCTGTATATGGATAATTTGTGACTCATCACATTTGTTGCTTTATTTGCATGTCAGTAGTGGGGATTAGATCCTAGAAAATCTTTATCCTAGGCTGAGGGGATTATAGTTCATAACATAGACAAAAGAGTCCATTTTTATTCAGAATGAATAAAATGTATGCTGTTCAGTTGTATTGTGGTCAGAGTAAAGATCCTAATCTCATCTGTATTTTCATTATCATAAAATAATCCATGGTGCTCTCCGGGATTAATTGTTCTGAATTGACTGTGTTCCTCATTCATAATAGAAGTATATTGGGTGAAAAAATTATGTTCACCCATATTTTTAACATAAGGTACTTCAAACTCAGTACTGTGGTTTCTTTCATACCTTCCTTTGACAATTTAAGAGTTTGGAGCTTTGTTAACATAACATAATTTAAGGATTCAAAACATTCTCCTTCTGGATTAATTTATTGGGTTTTTCCATGACTCAGAACTAATTTTAGATTTTGTTAACCATATAAAAGTTAATATAATTAGGTCAGACTACATAATCCTTTAAGATATTTGAACATTATATATGTCTAAACTGTAATTAGAAGCCACTAATTAACTACTATATTACATATTTTGTAAGATTTTTAATACAAATTTTTATATATAAAAACACTGGTTTTTTTTCCCCATTTATAATTGGTAGAGAAATAAATTTGGAGTGTGTTCAAAAAGCTTTGCCTGAAGAGGCTTTTGGAAGCAGCGGGAAACACTTTGCCTAACCCCAATTAGTCTTGTTTTCCATATTCAGGGCAGTTCTGTTTTTCAACATATTCACTAAACATGATGATAATGAAAATTAATATGGTTAGAAAGCAATTCAATAGCAAATGTTTATTGTTCATAATTGTTGTTCTCTGCCATAATTTTCATAAAACCTGTCAGCTCTGAAAACAAGGTTCAAGGAGCATGTGAGCTAGGAAGTAGGCAGGTGTGCCTGAATTATACAATAGATGTGCTCTTTCAAAATAACATGGAACTCATTTTTTAGCAAATTGAATTATATTTTTACTGCTCTTCGTGATTTTACTACTTCTCAGAATAAGTAAAACCTGATTATGAATCCAGATTTGATTCATATATGAACCCTGATATAAGGAGTGTTCTCTCACAGAAATTTTCCTGTGGATTTATTAATGTGAAAAGCTTAGCCAAGAAAAAAAAATGCTAGAACCCAATTTCTATAGTCCATCTTCACCTCATTTTAAGTATAAGAATATTTTTCTGTCTTTTTTTCAAAACTACCACAAATGGTCATTTTATCTATAGTTATATTTATCTAAGAATATATTTGCCTACAATGTACAAAATTGTCCATGCCATAGGAGGATGCAAAGATGAATCAGTCACAGATCTTTGTACCAGAGAGGGAACAGCATGGGAAGGGAGATGGAGTAGGATTTGTTAGACTCTCCCTTTTTCTAGTCTTAATCTCACATTGGCTTAATGGCACTTGGTGAGAGCAAATATAAGGAATAACAGTTAAGCAAATAAGGTGACATATATTCCGAGGATTCAGGAAAAACTACCACCTCAGGAGAATAAATTCTACCAACTTTTAGCTTGGGGTTTTCTTCCAGGAAGCTAGAATTTAAGCTTCATGAGGGCAAAGTCCTTGTCTATTCTGCTCACCACTCTATTCTTTGACCAGTTCTAGCACAGAGTAGCCACTAAATACATAGTTGCTGATTGAATTAAAACAAGTAGGATAAGTAAAAGCAACAGAAAGAAACAATGGCTAAAACCATATTATGGTAGAATCACAGATAAGCAACATTTAAGTAGTTGCCAAGATATATTATAAAGATTCTACTAATTTAAAACCCAAGTCTATCTCTTTGTAATCTTAACTGTTTTCCTTTTCCATAGCCACATCTAAATTTATCATCCAAAATTTCTCCAGGGTAGAGCTTCCTATACTGCATTTTAACTCGACTGGCCTCTGGTTTTTCTCCTTATATATTAAAAAGTGGTGCATGTGTAGTTCCAAATCTGTTAATGTTCTACTCTACCTGATCCAAACTAGCAATGGTATGACTTTTCTGGTTGCAAGAAAGCAAATTCATCTTCTTAACTCATACTTCTCAATGTCTTCTGAGAATTCATTTATTTAGAATATTTCATTTCTACTAATTAAAGTTAATTTACCTCCCTTACTCAATGTAACGGACTCAGATTTACTATTTTATCAGCTCTACCCTAAATTTCTAATATCTGTAATGTAAGGTGGACAACATGCCTCCCCTAAAAGTTGTAGCTATTAATATAAAATGATAGAGAATTTAAATTTGGGGAAATATTAAAGGTGACCTTTGAATTAAAGGAAGTCTTGTGTATCTGGCATGAGGAGAAGGACATTCCAGACAAACAGAACAGCCTGAACACAAGTGTAGCCATGGAGGAAAATGTGGTTCAACCTTCCTGGTAGATGTGTGTGTGTGGAAACACAAAAAATAAGACCATGGAGAGCCTAGTTTACTCCATAAGCAGAGGAATTATTTCATAGTACTGAAGATCTTAGATGATTACAAATGAGTAACGCTGACATGACAGCAATGACAGCTAACAGGCACTACAGGAAGGGAGGCCAGTTAGATGCTGTTGCCAATACTTGAGTTGAAATGTAACAAGAACTTAAATAAGCACAGTGGTAGTAGAAGGGAAGTTGCAAGATTTGATCTAAGAAAGAGGTGACAGGAACCAGCGACTATTTTGAGAAGAGATGGGTAGATAATGATGCTGAGTTTCTGAGCCTGGGAGAATAAGTGCTATGAGTGAAAAAAAATGGAGGAGGCTCAGATTTGGAAAAGGCATAGATGAATTATGTCCCAGGATAGAGCTTTAGAAACAGCACACCATGGAATAGTCGAAAGAACAATCTGAAAAGGTGCTGTTGGGCAGGTAAGAAGACAATCAAATTGTAGTATTGTGTCATGGGAGACAAGGAAGGAGAAATTTTTAATAAAAGTAAGTTTTAATTATTACAGGAGTTTCTAGGCATATTAGCACTGATGAAGGGTTTGCTGACTAGGCCTAAAAACTTTGGAGGGGAAAAAAAAAGATCCAGTAAAATAGCCAGTTAGGTAAATTTCTAGGAGTTAAAGACTCTGTGTAGAAGGACAAAAATTGTAAAATATATGTTACCATATAACTTAAATCAAGCAGTTTGCTAATAGATAAATTACATTATTTGTATCTGACAATACAGGATTATAGATATAAGCAAGATGTTAGACATAAACTTCCTTTTACGACCCAGAATATAATGCTATAAACAAAATGAGGTACCACATCTAAAAGCAGGATTTAAGTAGGAAACACTTGATATAAAAAGGGGCAGCATTTGAAGAGAAGGTTTTAGAGACTTGCTTTTGAGGACAACAGTTGTAGAAAGCTATCTGTTGACCTCACTCTTTACACTCTCTCACTCATCACACTCTCTCACTCATCATGTGACAGTGTTTGGTGGTAGCTAAAACTAGGTCACTTCATAAAGAACACTATGGACCAACAGGCAGACATTCATAACTGAGAAAGCCAAAGCAGCCTGTGTGTGCGTGTGGTAAAAAAAGAGAAAGAGAAGGGATTGTTTGAATATTAACTGTACTCCCACAGACAGTACAGCAGGGAATGTAGGAGTGTTTATCATAATCTAGATATAGACCCCTCAGAAAAGAGATTTGACTCAGAGTCATTTTATGTTCTGCCCAAGTGGTTTTTCTAGTCAGATGACCAAGGCCAGTTAATATTCCCCTCAGCTTGACTGCACTTCAGACAGGCCTCTTCCTGACTCTAGGCCTTTGACCTCACTTTTCTTAGAGCATTTAGTTTAGAAAACTTTCAATTATAAATTCTTTCTTTTGTCCCTTGAGATGTAAATCTTTTTGAAAGCTTTATGGCAGTTTTACAACCCAGGAATGTCTTTCTCCAGAACCTGGAGCCACCTCTTTCAAATGTAATCCATAAAGATGGGGTCCTATCTCCCATCCCTACAGAAGGGCAGGAGCCTAACTTCAATGGGTGCCTTGCTCCAAGTTATAAATTACCCCTTGCAATGAAGATATGAGAAAGCTTACATTTGGGGGGGGTAAGACCAATTAGCAAAACAGGTAACCTATGATCCCTTCATCTCAGCTCTTAAAAAGTCTACCACCTTTTGTTTCAGAAGAGTCGAGCAAAGACTGAATTCTGGCCTCTCTCCACTATTGCATTAGCCTTGAAAATGTGCGACTTTTTCTTTGACACAGGAAAGTGGTTTTCAACAGCAGGAGTCTGCATATAATGTGAGAAATCAGAGTGAGACCAAGTTAAAAGTGACAAACCCAAGGCAGGCATAGCACAAGTCCTACGAATTGCAGTTGGCAGAGGGTTTCTAAAGATTACACAAATCCTCATGAATTTGCCGGATTTAACAACTAAATATAACGGACACTCAGTTGAATTTGAATTTCAAATAAACAGCAAATAATTTTTTAGGCATAATTATGTCCTAAACATTGCATGAGATGTACTAAAAAAAAAATATTTGCTGTTTATTTGAAGTTGAAATTTGACTGAGCATCTATATTTTATCTGACATTCCTACCATGGGAGAAATAGACCATTGTAAATATCTATTCCTAGAGAGCAAGAGGCCTGCTTATAATATTAATCACCAGCTCTAATGGCTCTCTTTTCTTTGTAGTTCTCTCTCCTTTAAATGGCACATTCGCACCTTGTCTTCTCCCATTTGAAACTAGAAAGGTCCAAAACAACAGCCAGCCTGAAGGAGAGGTGGTAAGAAGGAAACCAGCTTCTTTCTGCCCCTCAAGACAGACCAGTATCAGGCATCCTGCAGGCCTTGACTGTGGACGGGGTAGGCAGAGTCTTATCTATGAGGGAAAGTATAAGTGTTGATTAATTTCTTAGACTGGACATGAGTTTTTCTAATTATTATGTAAATTAGAAAGTTTTCTAATAGGGATGGCCGAGCTTTCATCCAGAAGCAAAGAAAACTTCCCCATTGTGAGGGAGACAAAAAATCAAGTTGCATTTTCAATATCTTATATACTTGCTATATGTGCAAGTCTATAGATCTGAATATAGATATGACAACAAAATAAATACTTTTTAAAATTTATTTGCCTCAAGATGTTATGAGATTAATCAATTAAAAGGTTAAGAATTCTAAAAGAGGATCCCTAAAAATTATTAATAACCTTGCATATTACAGTAATGCTCTTATAAAATATTTTGTATATCAATGAAGATCACCAGGTATTAATGAATAATAATAAAAAGAATCTAACAACTTTCTAACATTTTTGTGTCACAGATTTTTAGGTGTAATTACAACAAATAAAGTTCATTGATTTTAAGGCTATAATTTGCTGTCCAGCCGTTTGTACTACAGAATATTTTAAGAATCTAATGAAAGGTACTATTTCACAGGTTTTTTTAATTACAATTTCAGTACATTTATTCACTCTTAAAGCTCATCCATGAACAAAAAATTAGATTTTTGCTTTGAGAGTTTTCCTCTGGATGGGTGGTTAATTATATGAGACAATGACTTTAAAATTTGTTGTAATGATAGATTTAAATTTTTTAAAGTCAAGCCTAAATAATATTTATAAATATTAGTTTTTATGCTTTTAAATGAATGATAACTATTAACATTATATTCTTATCTGCTTGATTAGCAAAATAATATATCAGATAGTAACATGGCCTATTTTTTTTTTAGATGCAGATTTAGTTTTTCCATCTTTCAATGGGAATTCCTATTTAGAGCTGCCTTTTTTTTACAACCCTAAATGAGTTGAAGTTTTTGCTGGAGAAGGAACATAAAAGAACTGTTGCCATCTACTTGACTAGAAAGATAAATGCTTTGAATGGAACCATTCTCTAATATTGAGTATTAAATGACCTCCTATGTGTAATGTTTTTTCTCAAATGATAATCTATTAAATCAATTAATTATTCATTTAAATATCATGGGGAAACTTTTCTAGCTTAATGCATGAAGCATGACAAAAAAAAAAAAATAATAAACAACCTTGGTTCCTTCTAGTT
This sequence comes from Pteronotus mesoamericanus, assembly GCF_021234165.1. Taxonomy (NCBI): domain Eukaryota; kingdom Metazoa; phylum Chordata; class Mammalia; order Chiroptera; family Mormoopidae; genus Pteronotus; species Pteronotus mesoamericanus. The sequence continues at coordinate 27,738,119 of NW_026555085.1, read as the reverse complement.
TTCTTTAAAAGTTTCTTTAATTTATGAGTCATTCAATGGAACATGACTTACAAACAGGATGTGAACCAGCAAGGAAAAATACAGCAAGCATATGAATTTGATGGCATACTGTATAGCTATAGCAGTAAAATATAAATGCTGCAAATGTTTCAGAGCATATTTTTATAATAATCACTAAATATAAATTGCATTCAATATTTGGCAACTTGGAAAAAGGCATTCCAAAGCTGGGATTCATTTGACAATTGGAGAAATTCCTATCACTCCTTTAGTATTATCTTGAAATTAGCTGGGGGTTTTTTTTTAAGTAGTATTAACAGTATTTATTTAAGGAAATGCCTTGCATCCAGGGTTTTCTACATCATGCAATATGCTCACAAGGATCTCTGTAATCAGAATTTATGGGCCTCTTCTACTGTTGAACATCACTAAAGTGTATTACTTGCAATATTCCAAATGTAACCATTTGTTTTGTTTCTTTCAAAATGGATGCTCAAGAGTTTTAGCAATTCTCTATGTTGGAGGTGTAATGTTTTTGGATTCATTATCTACTGCAGGGCAACCCATTATTTCCCAAATCATTTTCTATTCTCCTTTAAAGTATTTTGTGAAATTGATTCATTATTCTGTACTTTCTAAACAAAATTAAAACCTTTTTATTGTTTGACTTTGAGTAAAATGCCTAAAAGGAAGGTTTTTTTTTTTTTTTTGGAAACTGGGTACAATCAGAAGTTTTGAACATTAAGCTAAAACTGAGAATTTAGGTTATATTTTAGAAAGAAACTAACTTGTCAGAACTAGGCCAGCATTATTTATTTCTCAGGAATGTAAGCACCCATGTTTAAATGATGGCTTTAGAATGTCTGACTTATTTATGTTAAAAGAGAGAGAAGAAGTTTAAAAGAGGAAAACTTGTGTTTATATTCAAAACTTAAATGGTTGTAGACGACCATGAAATTTAGAGGTAATGGTGCATTGCAGGGGAAACAAAACAAAACCAAACAGAACAAAAGACACAAACATAATTTAAAGCCACAAAGCAAAATTATTTTTCTAGCTCTGCAATTTTTTAAGTCATACAGAATTGGAAGGCGTTTCCTTGTGGGAAGTGTGTTTTTACCAACTAAACAGCTCATAGCCAGAGAAGCAGCTGACCTCTGGGAATTCTCCTCCTCTGGGCCCTTCCTTCTGGCTCATGGCCATACCGCCACTCAATGTGCTCTCTTTTGAAGGCTATAGAAATACATGCCCAGCATATATATATATATATAAAATCTCCTGCTCACATTGACTCTTTAATTTAAACCAATAAAAAAACCCAAGATGATATTAGTGTCATAGGATTATTTTTGCCTTTCATATCCACTGACCTACCAAAAAGATTAAACTAGAAATTACCAGGAAGAAAACAGTGCCATTGTATGATTCCCTAACTCTGTCCTGTCGCATATAATTGTTGTTGTCACAGCACTGGATACATCAAGACTGTTTATTCATGGAAGTTTTAGAGCCTATGAATGGAGAAAATATTTTTGTCTGTAAAGCATTCTTTGTGTTCATTTTTAAAGCGGTCATTCAGTCCTACTGAGGGAATACCTCTGTGGTCTGTTTCATGGGGTTGCTGCTTTTACTCCTCTTGGAATTTGTCAAACTCATAGGAGCCTCACTACAGATGAACATAACGACTTTTGTGATTCAGTTAGACACCCGTATTTTATAAAAGGTATCCCTTAACTTGACTTAAGGGCTAATTTCTTTCCTCTTATGTGTAGGAGCAATTAAAAGTAGTGAGGAAATTAAAACAGATGTTTTACTTCAGAGTTTAGAGGTTGATTTTTGTCTGGGTTTTTCTGGTTTGTTTTATTTGTTTTATAGTTTTGCCATTTTTTTTTTCCTATTTTGGAACATTTCAATAAAAACAATTTCATTCTGCAAACATTTATTGAACATTGTTATTTTGTATCATCAAATATTAAAGAGAAAAAGATAGAGAAATAACAGGTTGTAAACCAATGTCAGGTTTGAATTATATTCCTAGTTCAAAACCGTAGATTTATCTTTTCTCAGTTTGCCGCACCAACTAATTGAAGTTGAAAAGGAACAAAAGGAACATAAAACTTGAATCCTTATGGGGTTATAATAAAAATCCTTAGAAAAGATAGTTTAAAAAAGAATGCTCTGTGGGAGAGAGACAGCTCTGAGAACAGCAGTCAAGATGAAAAGCAAGCTTTTTGAATCTGCCACTGAACGGATACAGAATTCTGGAACTCAGTCAAAGGAGTTCCTAATAGGTCACGGGAGAAGGGAAGAGACCACACAAAACTCTTTAGGTGCACTTTCAGAAAATGAGCTCTATTCGGCAAGCAGTATCAATCAGAAGGTTTCGTCATGGGATATATTACTATGCAGTTGAATCCATTCTGTGCTGCTTCTTTGAAAAGAAATAATCATGCCCTTTGGAAGTATGTGATCTTTGAGAATTAGGAGCAGACATCTGACCAAGTTACAGGAGGTAAATTACATGAGCAACTCCAGTGGGAGAATGGGTTTCAGAAGCAGTCTTTATATTATTTAATGTTTGTATTTAAGAAAGAAAGTAAAAGAAGGACTAGTCTTAGTTATGTATTCCAGTTAGGAATCGACAGAACAAGTAGGATTAATGGGCCCTCCCTTTTTGTGCATTTAGGTAGGGCTAAAATAAGAGGTTTCTGACATTGCTGAAGAAAATAAATTAAATCTAAAGAATCAAACATCTGCCCTTCTCTATAAAATAATTCTCAGCAGAATACACAATATCTTCATTTGCTGGATATGCCAAGGTCAATGAAATCTCATGGTATTTCCTGACATCATATGAAAAAGTATCTTTTCTTATAGAAAATGTTGGCTCTTGCAAATAGTAAAGGTATTAACATTAAGTGAAATAAGTCAGACAGAGAAAGGCAAGCACCATATGTTGTCACTTAGATGTGGAATCTAAAAAACAAGATAAATGAACAAAATTGAAACAGACTCATAGATAGAGAGAACAGACTGATGGTTGACAGGGGGAGGCGCCTTGGAGGCTTGGTAAAGAAGGTGAAGGGATTGAGACTTACAAACTGGTAGTTATAGAATAGTCAAGGGGATGTAAAGTACAGCATAGGGAATATAGCCAATAATATTATAATAACTATATATGGTGCCAGGTGGGTACTAGACATTTGGGGGGATCACTTTGTAAAGTATGTGATTGTCTAACCTATAATGAACAACTGAAACTAATACAAAATAATATTGAATATAAACTGTAATTGAAAAATAAAATTTTTTAAAAGTTTGCTCTGTTGGTGTAATCAATTTTGCAATGCACACCATAAAATTTGGGAGGTACCTTTGTCCCTTCTTACTAGCACCCAATGGTGCTTGAGCCAGATGAATATGGGAGGAACTGGGGTTGAAAACAAGGATGATGAAGTGATACATTGCCATTCATAGGCATGTAGAGACTACTTTTTGTTTTATCTTATCATTTTTATGAGAGCAAAAGCCAAATTTAGCACATTTTAATTGAGTGCCGAGAAAATGCACCACACTCTGCTAGGCACTGTGAAGAATACAAAGATGAATAAGAAATTGTGTGTATCCCGTTTCTCACCATTTAGCAGAGAGATACTATGAACATGATTCTATGAAAAAGGCGCTCGTGATAGGTCTTAAAATAAGAGTATTAATTAATAACTGGGCTGAGTAGAGATTCCTTACATCAGGAAATCTGTGCTTACGTGTCTTCACTAAATAGGAATCACCTCATAACCTAGACTTGTGTTTCACATCTATAGTCCACCAGCGTCCTCAATATTCCACCCTTGACTTGCATAGAGTAAGCACTTGATTAGAATAGTTCTTGAAGTTCTGCTTGTGAGGTACTCAATTTTGATGGTTGTGATGAAAAATTGGTAGGTATTGAGACTTTATTTCAGGTAATTATTCTGTTAAACATTGTTACACTTTCTTCCTCTGGTAAGTAGGGAGAAAAGCCTACAGATTTCAATGGTTTAGTCAAAAAGTAGCTTAAATCAAAGGTAATTTTTTCCTGGGTCTACTTGATCATGTGCAGAATAGGGGGTGGCACATTTTTTTCTGTAATGGCCAGAGAGTAAATAATTTTGCAGGCCATACAGTCTCTGTCATAGTGGTTCAACTCTGCCAAATATAGCATGAAAAGAGCCATAGGCAAAAGTAAATAAATGAAATGTGATCGTGTTTCAAAAAAAACTTTACTCACAAAACCAGACAATAGCAGAATTTGGCCTATGGGTGATAGTTTGCCAACCCTTGACTTAGAATGTTGTGATTCATTAAGCTTCTCCTGAAATAGAACAATCGTGTTAAGAATAGTTAGACCCTCTTGCTATGACTGAAATTTATAAAGAAATAAATCAGTGGGAGATACAACTCTACTTCTGATGTCATTAAAACAGAGAATGGCCTAATGAGGAGCAAGCTTGCTTCTGGTGGGCAGTGGCAGGCCCAAAAACAAACTCAGTCAGGGATGGAAATTGCTGCCATGACCATCTCAAGAAGAGTATAATCCAGTGATTAAAAAAACTACTCAAGCAGGGGGAACGCTGGGGGGGGGGGGGCGGTGCAGGCTGGAGGGGGATGAAGAGGAGAAAAAAGTGGGACAACTGTAATAGCATAATCAACAAAATATATTTTTTAAAAAAAGAAATCTACTCGAGCTGGACAACCCAGCTCTGCCTTTTGGACAAGTACCTATTGCATTGCACAGCTGCTAGATGGGGTGCACTACAGCGGGGAGCACCACCTGGGTCACTGCTCGTCCCAGGCCTGGGCAGCAACTGCCAAGGGATGTGGGGATGGAGCACATCGCAGGGAATATCCCGGGATCTGAGGGATACTGTGCTGAGATGGGAGCAGGGCTCTGAATTCCTCAGAGCCTGTCCTGGGGTTGTCACAGATGAGGGGGATAAACACAGTCATCACAAACACTTCTCTGTTTGCCAGGAGAGGGGACAAGTCACAACCCTCTAGTGGGGAAGGCCCCGAGTCCCTTTATCCAAAGATTTTGTTGAAAAGGTTATCAGTGGGGCTGGGTAACAGGAATGCACAGGTTATCTCATTACATCAGTATGTTAATGTTCAAAGGGAATTGGTGATGTTTTGGAGAAAACAAATGGCAGAAACACACTGATTTACAAACCTGATTTATTAGGGTTGGAGAGGAGACTAGTAAACAAGAGAGACACTAAACTTGAGAGTGTAGTAAATATAAAAGTGCCTAAAGGTATAGGGTTAGGGCGCATAATGTAAATTTCCTTCCCAGTGTGAGCTGGCTAGAGCTTTTGAGAGAAGAACAAAGCACACTTTAAAGAATTTACTTTTAGGCCTGATTTCCCCAGGATGGCGAGAGGTGGTTTAGGGTTGATTCCTGTATTGTTTCTAAGCCTGAGCCAGATGAGGGGAAGGAGCCACCAAGAGACAAGGAGGCTTCTTTCCAATAGAATGAGGACTCCAGCCATGCCCAAGCCGAGCTGAGGGGTGCAGGCCTTTTTGCCCTTTCTCCATGTCCCCCAATTTCTTGTCTGCTGCCAATATTCGATCAGCATCTGTCTTAGGCTGTATACCTCAGCTCAAGATAACTTACCCATCTTTGATAACCGATCATCCATGGCAAAGCAGAGAGGCAGGAGCTACGCCCCTGCCAGAGGGGACAGGTTATGTCTCCCCAGGAGCCTGTTTCTCCAAGGCCTCCTGATTATTTCCAGCCTTGGGGCCTTCCAGCCTGTCAGCGGGGTTACAGTTCCTGAAACCAGGCCGGGCGTTTCCCAACAAGTAATTTAATGTCTCTGTGCCTCAGTTTCTGTAAAATGCAATAATATTAATAATAATAACACCAATGATATCAAAGAGTTGTTTTAGGATTAAGAGAGTTAACACATTCAATGTGCTTAAAATAATGGCAAACATGAAGTGCTAAAAATCCTATTCAGATAATGCTTTAATCCTTCATCCTTTATAGCTTGCTGGGTAGGGACACCTGGGAATTAAAGGCCTTGGATAGTGTATTTTTTTCTAAAATGTGTCATTAATGTTACCCATTTGATAGCTATATCAGGGAAAGAATAATTAGATTATAAAAAATCCTGGATTCATGAATGTGACAGTAGTGAGATAGATGGTTAGTACAACTTTTTTTGTTTCCATTTTATCTATTTCATCCAAATGAAGAGGATTAATGGCCTCTAAGAGTCTTGTATTACATTTTTTTAACTAGTTAAACAAAATTAATAGGCTAAGAAAAATTAAAATATACTCTCTATCAATTTTAGAAACTGGCCCAGAAGCCCTTCTGCCGCAGCAGGATCATGGCCAGACGGCTGCGCGGCCCTTCCGGCCTCCTGAGAGCTTCTCCGGTTGCAGTCCTTCCACAGACTAACTAGCTCACCCTTAACACGGCACTGTCACTGTAAGATGTCTTTTAACCATGGGCAGCTGTTACTAAGGTTGCTACTGGAGTTACTGCTACTCTCTACAAATACAGCCCTTTAAGGAGAGCCGGGAGAGAGTTCTAAAGCTGCAGCAAAATCATGTGTGTTCAATAGGGAACCCAGTGCAGGCTCAGAGAAAGGTCTTTGTCCCTTGCTACAAAGGGGGCACCAGGAATGAAGAGATCATCCAACTGCTGCCATAGACAGGTCGAAAAGTTGGTAGGTGACCAAGGGTGGACTTGGACTTAAGTCAGTGTGGGCTAACTGTACAACGTGGATAAATCAATTAACCTTTCTATACTTTAGTTTGACTATAAATAATGTAAAAGTAATTTTTATTACCAAGTTCACAAGGTTTGAAAATAATGTATATAAAAGTGTTTTGAAAAATACAAAGTGCCATAAAAATATATGGTGTTATTTCTTTCATTAAAAATGGTAGAAATCCATGTTATTTTATGGAAATTTATAAATTTGGCTATCTACGTACATGACTTAATAGATATATTACCTGTATTAATCACTATCCATACTATGAGGAATGATATTGAACTTCATTTTAATTCAGATGATCAACTGATAAATCTCTTCTGAATGATCATTGATACATGATCTCAAATCAAATAGTCATTGATGTTTGGGAGCAGTCATTGCAATAGTTCAAATGGAGAAAATACCCATTTCTAATGGAAATGGTAAACCATATAGTCATATAAATCATTAATACTCTATCTTCAGTATTTCAATGAAATGAGAAGTATTTATGCTCACAAAATTTCAGATATACAACCTAATGCAATACCCAAGCCAATCAAATTTTTAAAAAATTGACTAGGATATAATTCTTGCCCTCTCTCTGCCTTATTTTATTACTCTTCCTTTCTTGTGAGACTAATAATTTCTATTATATACAGGGTGGGGCACAAGTAGGTTTACAGTTGTTCTTGTGGAAAATAATACAATGGTTAATAAATAACAATACAAACAAAGAATATAAAGAATAAAAAAAGAAACAAAGAATAAATTCTGGGTTTTACACACTCACAACTACAAACCGGCTTTTGCTCCACCCTGTATAAATATACTATATATACTACATAAATTTCAGACTCAAAATTATGGGATTTTCTTTCTAAAAGGCTATAATATTTAGAAACCAGGGTCTACTGTTTTGCAAGTAATGATTTCTGTTGAGAATTATAAATTTTATGAAGTTTCAAAATATTTTCTGGATAAATATTCAGAAAACTCACAATAGAAATGATTTATTGAAAAAATTAAAAAATAGACAGGGGATGTCAAGAATAGTATAGGAAGTGGAGAAGCCAAAGAACTTACATGCATAACCCATGGACATGAAGGAAGGAGGGAGGGGGAGATTGCTGGAGGGAAGGGAGTACCAGGTGGAAGAGGAAAAGGGGGGAAAAAATGGAACAACTGTAATAGCATAATCAATAAAATATATTTTTTTAAAAGAGAAAAGAAAAAATTATTATATACCCTAAAAATATGAAGAATTATTTCAAAAAGGATCAGGTCACACTTCTTAACTAATGCATTATCAAGTATCTTTTCAGTGAAACAGCAGAATGACTTTCCTTCAATGGTTTAATAATGAGCTCTTCTGGAGCTTTCATGTGCTATCCAGAGGTAGCACAAACTGCAATATAATAGAGGAAAGATACTGCTTCTCATGTTTGCCATATATATATAAAATCTTATACATATAAAAATATACAAGGTATGGCAAAAGTAGGTTTACTCACAACTGTAAACCTACCTATTTATTAGAGAGAGAGATATTAACATTTCCCTGATGTCTTTGGGTTGAACTAAAGTTAATGTGGAATATGGAACTTATGTAGAGCTTAATATAAAAATATACATCTAATAGTAGTCATTATTTATAATTTTCTTTAGTAATTCTATTTTGAAAATTTTATATTCTTTCTATTTTACTATTACCACAAATTTTTTAATTGTAAAATCAAATAATTTTTTTATAATTGTGTTTGAAAATATGTGGTCTTTAATACTATTTGTGAAAAACAAAGAATTCCTCGTAAGTGTTTATTCATAATTTTTCTCTTATTACAGAATCTATGTTTTGTGATACAAAGCCAATTGATTCAAGAGTGAAGAAGCCAGTGAAACAATATGACCATATTCCCTGAAGTGAATAATTTGCTATTAAATCCTGTAAATATATCAGTAGCAATAGGTTTTCCATCTCCCCACCTACTGTCACATATTATCAGCAAAATACTTTGATTCTTTAAAAGTGTTATTATTTAAAACAAAAAACAACTTTAATATTATATAATATTATATAATATATATGCTATATTATATATATAATATATTGCATATATTATAGCATATATAGTATTGTTAATCAAAAATTGTTATTATATAGCAGACTGTAGAGAGAACTAAGCTTAGTTGTTTATTTTATTTTCATTTCCATTACCTTTGTCAAAGTAGCCTTACCATGTACTATATTACAGGGTAGCTATGGTTGATAATGGGATGTTGGTACACTTGGCTACAAATATTCATCTCTATCATTGATTTTAGTGGTTGACCTCCCTTTAAAAATAATTCATTCTTGAATGGTACTGCATACCTTGTTTAATGTGTATAATCAATTTTTCAAACTCTGTTTTTGAAGCTTTGAAAAACAAACTTTCTACATATGGCACAACAGCTTGACCTAAATGTTCAGCTTTGTTCTACTCTATCCTGCATATCATATTTCTAAGCCTTCTATTAAAAATATGAGTCTGAAATAGTAACATAAAGAAATTATTAAAATATTAAGTAGTAGGAACTTCTGGGTAAAATACTAAGTATTATGAACTTCTGGAACAGGATAACAGACTGTCCCTTTAGTGCATAACACTATGAACCACTATTTTATCTCCTGAAAGGATGAGGGTAGAGAATAAGACAATTCAAGGATAAAGAACAACCTTATACCATTTTAGGATAGGACCTTTATTGTCTCCCAGGAGAGAAAACACAAGATGCAGGTACTAAGTTTTGTGTTTCTTAATGTGCTTCATAGCCCCCAGTGCCCTCCCCTAGTTAAAAAAAAAGTCAAAAATAATTCTAAAAGTTCTTAATTATACTCTCAAATTCAGAGAAAAGCAGCCTGGAAAGGAAGTTATGGGAAAAGTAAAGGAAAACATTAAAGAGTAGATGTCCAAAAAACTGCTAATGGATCTCAGGAGAGGCAAACCAGGTGAAGCTGCATTTCCTACTGCCAGGCACTGGGCTAATTGGAGCATTATACCACTGACGTCCTCAGAAGTGTGACAAAATCTGGATGGGCTGAATGTACTCTAATAAAGGGCATTTAGGAGGATCTCAGAAGAGTGATTTTTAACCCTTTTTATGATGGTCTTTGCCACTCATATTTTATTATTAAATCTTTAATTCAATTGTTTTAATCCAATGGATGACATAAAAAGTACTAATTTTATCACAAAGGAAACAACTGATAAACTGACTTACACAAAAATTAAAAATATATTCATCAAAACTCACCCTTAAGGGATTGGCATGACAGTCTACAAAACTGGAAAAGTTGTTTTCAATATATATGGTTTAGAAAAGATGCGTATCCTATACACATACACATATATGTATATAGACATCAAGATTATATTGATAGATAATCAATAACAAAAATAACCAAATAAAAATATGAGCACAAACACAAAATGACATTCACAGAAAAGGATATCAAAATAGCCACTCCATGGGCTGGAGGAAGGGAGAATGTTTCTCTTTTTTTCTTTATAATTTATCATTTCTATTTTTATTAAAGATATTAAAATTAAGATATAAATTATAATAAGTCAAATTATTCAATACTTAGTAGGCACCAGTCACTTCCATTTCTTATTTTATTTAATCATCAGAGTTGTTCTAAAAATTAGTTGTTCTGATTAAACCAGTATAATGTATAAGGAAATGAGGCTCAAAATAGGTAAGGTCATCTCTTTATTAGTAAACAGAGTCAGAAGTCAATCTCATGTCATGTTAATGCTGTTAACATCATGCTATTTTCAGCCTGTGGAAAATATTCGACATTTCTAACATTTCTCTCTAATCTTATGTAATTTTCTTCTTAAAGGTAGTGAGAAGGATTTCTTCATTTATTTCTTGTGGAAGGAAGGGCCACAGTTAAATATGGATGTGGAAGTTCCCCAAATAGCTTGATTCTTTCTGCTAATTATAGCATTAACACAAATGCATTTGTCCCTATCACCATACAGTAAGTACGGCACAGTAGTTCTTGGAACTCTAGTGCTGAGCCTTATTTTTTAAATGTTATTTATATGTATAGCAGTAGCCCAAGTACAGAAAGACAAAAAGGTTCACCTGAAAATTGTTTTGCTAATCTTTTCTTTTTCCAGTTTGGTAGAGGATCAGTGGACATTTCTCCCTGTCCAAAACATCCACAGAGACATTTGGTCCATGCCAAAATGTACTTAAAAGTTGAGTCTATCTAAAATATGCACAGTTAATACAATTCCCATTTTCTGCAAGATTCTAACCCCAACCCTTCTCCGTGGCCCACGTGACATTACCAACTAGGCTACTGAGGCAAGAAGGGTTATTATTGGCACTAGGGCTACAACACAATTATTGGGCCAATAAAACATGATAGTATTTTTTTATGTATTATCCCATAAACCCCAAATATACATAAATGTTTTCGGCTATTTGAACTAGGGACCATTTTGCCTGGACCAAATGTCTCATTTCAGTAGATGTTTTAGACAAGACCAAATGTTCTGCAAGGTAGTAAACTATGAATTAAACCAAGATATAATTTGATATAATCAAATTGTATGCAAAAAGAATCAATTTCTTTGAAAATATCATGGAGCAAGTAAATGAAGAGTCAGGTTGTTCAGCTGAAGTTAAGATGTAGTTCAATTGTTTAACAAAATATCGATTGAGTGAAAAGGGTACAGCTATTAGGAATTGGGGGGCAGGGCATGACCCTGCACAAAAAAAGGAAATCCAATAGAAAAAAATGGATATTAATGGAAATATCTTTCTGGAACATATAAATTTTTGGAAGGCAGTCTTGAAATTAGTTCATGCTTCAGAATAAGGAAATCGAATAGGAGAGAAAGGCTAAATGCAGTGGTCACATCCCGAGGGCATTACTGAATGAAATTTTCACATAGCAGCCAAGAATTTAAAATTCATCATCAGTATAGCAGTCTAGTGATAATGGTCTCTAAAGTTACTCTGTCTCAGTTAAAAATAATGTTTTGTGTCTAAGTTTATATGTTATATGACAATTGAACGAGTTCATCTGATCAGCAGGAGTCTTGGCTAACCTATAAAGGTTATATACATCAAATAAAATTTTCCAGGGTCTGCATCAATCTGAAAATGAAATCAAAGAAATTGACACCAATCTGAAAACAGAAATGCCTTATAAAGGCAGGGACAGTTTCTTACTCATTCTTAATGCACGTCTGCAAATGTCTGGATACAGAAAGAGATGAAGGTACCCAGGCTGAGTAATTCAGTTGATTATGACAAGAAAGCAATGAAATTACCCTAAGGCAAGACAATTATTCATAAATTAGACATACTCTTTAGAAACACTAAGATCTATATAGACAAAACAAAACTTCAGATTATCTCTCTTACAAAGGTTAGCAGTTGAGTCCCCCCAAAAAGAGGCAGATGAGAAGCGAATAACCTAGGAACCAATTTAAAAGCTGTTTTTATTGATAATATCATCATTTTAAATAATATAATCATTTCATATGAGCAATGGCACATTTGATTGCATACAATATAATTTTTATTTTTGGTCCAACTTTCTTATAGAAATGATTTTATTTTTTGCCTGTAAGTAATGGTGGCCAGACTGGGCGGTCCTCAAATAAACCACTCAGATCCTTAGGTAGCCTGAAGTTGTAAGCATCCTGTAAAAAAATTTGATGCTTTTAGTAAAACTAAAAACTAAAGACATTCCAAGTCTTTCAGTTAATTTTATCCAAAATTTAGAAAGTAAAAACCAGGCATCTCTACTGAAAATTAGCTTTGTCTTTGAGGCAATATCCTGCATGACCTTAAGGTGACAGTAGGTTACATTAAAGGCTGACCTTACAGTTATATTATATATTGCATATTACTGTTACATAAACTATTTAAATTCATAAAATAAATATAAATTATTTAAAGTTATGTAGTAAAATTTTTACACTTTTTTGCTTAAGCCCTTCACCTATTTCACCCAGTTCCCGAATCCTCCTCTCTCTGACAGCTGTCAGTCTGTGCTCCGTATCTCTGAGTCTGTTTCTATTTTGTTTATATCGCTCATTAGATTCCATATATAAGTGAATTCATATGGTGTTTGTCTTTCTCTGACTGGCTTATTTCATTTAGCACAATACTCTCTACATCCATCCAGACTGTCACAGAAGGTCAGATTTCCTTCATCTTACAGCTACATAGTATTCCACTGTGTAAATGCACCACAGCTTTTTTTTATCTGCTCATCTATTGATGGGCACTTGAGCTACTTCCAAATCATGGCTGTTGTAAATAGCAGTGCAGTGAATATAGGGGTGCATATATTCTTTCAAATCAATATTTTGACTTTGGATATATTCCCAAAAGTAGAATCACTGAGTCATAAGGTGCTTTCATTTTTAATTGTTTTGAGGAAAACCCATACTGTTTTTCATGGTGACTGCACCATTCTACATTCCCACCAACAATGCACAAAGATGAGTGTTCTCTTTTTTCACAAACTCACCAGTACTGGTGATTTGAGGATTTATTGATGATAGCTATTCTGAGAGGTGTGAGGTGATAATCTCATTATGGTTTTAATTTACATTTCTCTGATGATTAGTGATATTGAGCATCTTTTCATATGTCTATTAACCATGTGTATGTCTTCTTTGGAGAAGTGCCTATTCAGATCCTTTATTCATTTTTTTTTGGAGGGGGAAGTAAGGAGCAAATTTATTTTGAAATCTGGTGGGTATAGCTGGATGGGCAGTAGACACAAATGTGAATAGCCTGTCATGACCAAAAATGAGCTAGTAACATTAGTTGGACTCTGAAACAGTGAAGGGACACCAAGAATTTACTGATCCCTGGGCAATGACCAGTGGTGCTAGGGATCAGAAAGAATTTAGTGGTTCATTCCTTCTTCATTTATTTATTCAATCAACAAACTTTGTTTGTATTGTTCCAATACATGTGTCGCTTTTGCCTGCCAACACTGCCCTCGGCCCCACCCACCCCACCTTCCCCCCTCAATCTTTCCCCACCTTGGATTCATCCATGTATCCTTCACACTTGTTCCTTGATCTGACCCTTCCCCTTCCTCTCCCTGTTAACCGTCCCCCTCCCTCCCATCCCTGATCGTTTCTTATTTCTTTCAATGTTGGTGGTCATATTTTCATTGCCTGTTTACTTTGCTGATTAGGTACCACTTATAGGTGAGATCATATGGTATTTCTCTTTCACTCCCAGACTTATTTCACATAGCATGATGCTCTACAGTTCCATCGATGTTGTCGAAAAAAGTAGTAGTTCTTTCTTTCTTTCTGCTGCATAGTATTCCATTGTGAAATGTACCACAGTTTTTGATCCACTCACTTACTTATGTCCACTTAGGTTGCTTCCAGCACATGGCTATTTTAAATTGTGCTTCTGTGAACATAGGAGTGCATAGGTTCATTTGTTTTGTTTTTTTCTATTTTATTAAAATTTTATTTAACATTAATGAAATTAAGATTTAAGGACAGAGGCCAATCTAAGTGGCTCTTTCCCCTGCCCTTTTTATTTTTTTAATCTATTTTCTTTATGTTTTCAAATACATTTGTCTCTGCCTTCCCCCCACCAACTTCCCCTGCCCCACTCCCCTCAATCCTTCCCCTTTGATTTTGTCCATGAGTCCTTGCTACACGCTCCCCAACCCTCCCATTCCCTTCCTTTTCCCCCGTCCCCGCCTCCCTCCATGTGTCTTGTCTCTCTTCATTTCTTTTCCTTTCAGTGCTGCTGGTCTTATTTTCCTTGCATCTTTGTATTGTTGGTTAGGTTCCACTTATAGGTGAGATCATATGGTATTTGTCTTTCGCTCCCTGGCTTATTTCACTTAGCATAATGCTCTCTAGTTCCATCCATGCTGTCATGAAATTTAGTAGTTCTTTCTTTCTTTCTGCTGCGTAGTATTCCATTGGGTAAATGTACCATAATTTTTTGATCCAATCAACTACTGATGGGCATTTAGGTTGCTTCCAACACTTGGCTATTGTCAATTGTGCTGCTATGAACATTGGGGTGCATAGGTTCTTTTGTATTGATGTTTTGGTATTCTTAGGGTATAGTCCCAGCAGGGGAATCACTGGATCAAAAGGCAGTTCCATTTTCAGCTTTTTGAGGAAATTCCACACTGCTTTCCACAATGGCTGCACCAGTCTGCATTCCCACCAACAGTGTACTAGGGTTCCCTTTTCTCCACAACCTCGCCAGCACCTGTTGTTTGCTGATCTGTTTTTGATGGCCATTCTGACTGGTGTGAGGTGGTACCTCATGGTGGTTTTGATCTGCATTTCTCTGATGGCTAGTGATGCTGAGCATCCTTTCAAATATCTCTGGGCCCTCTGTATACCTTCCTTGGAAAAGCATCTGCCCAGGTCCTTTGCCCATTTTTTGATTGGATCATTTGTCTTCTTGGAGTGGAGTCCAATGAGTTCTTTATATATTTTGGAGATCAAACCTCTATCTGATGTATCATTAGCGAATACATTTTCCCATACAGATGGCTCCCTTTTCATTTGGTTGATGTTTTCTTTTGCCGTGCAGAAGCTGCTTCTTTTGATGAGGTCCCACTTGTTTATTCTTTCCTTTATGTCCCTTGCTTTAGGAGGCAGATCAGTGAAAAAATTGCTGCATGGGATATCTAAGAGTTTCCTGCCAATGTTCTCCTCTAGGACTTTGATGGTGTTGTGACTTATATTTAAGTCTTTTATCCATCTTGAGTTTATTTTTGTGTATGGTGTCAGCTGATGATCCAATTTCAATTTTTTGCATGTAGCCGTCCAGCTCTCCCAACACCATTTGTTGAA